>NC_138530.1:55987544-56587544 GCF_964234715.1 Podarcis melisellensis
GCATAGAAATTCTGTTTACCTTCCTGCCGGAGCGGTACCTATTTATTTACTTGTACTCTGACGTGCTTTCGAACTGCTACGTTGGCAGGAGCAGGGACCGAGCAACGGGAGCTCACCCTGTCATGGGGATTCGAACCGTCGACCTTCTGATCGGCAAGTCCTAGGCTCTGTGGTTTAACCCATAGTGCCACCCGCGTCCAAGCATCTGGGTAGGCTTGTCTAAACAAGAATGTTCTTAGCAGGTTCTAAAAGAATACCGTGTAGACACCTACTTGATCTCAGTAGGCAGGGAGTTCCAAAGTGTAGGTTCTTCTGGTGCAAGGGGGTCTGTGCTGGAGTTTCTTGATGCAGCTGACATTGGGAACAGTGCTTAACAACTCTTTCCAAGCTACTAGACATCACTACGAGCTACAGCTTTCATCCAGAAAATTCTTGGCAGGCACCTCATGTAAACCTCTCAGAACCCTTTGCTGTTTTTGTCATGGTAACACCACCCGCATGACCCACAAGATGCAGAGATAATATATGCTCAGTTCTATATTCATTGCCCAGAATTCATTCCTGGATTCTGTTGCGGCCCCTGTAAGATGTAATGGATTACCCTAGATAGTACAGGAGTCTGCTGAGTCTACATTCTGATCTGGAATGCCTCTACAGGGGACAGATCCAGATGTTCTAAAAACCCAGTGATTTGCATAGGGCAATCTTCAAAAGAGGATGGTTTTAGCAAATACTGTCTTGGGTGTTGTAAGATGGTCCTGATCTTCTTTTGCATGTGATGAGGAGAATGTAATCAATCATCACCACAACTTCCAGGATGTCCTTTGGGAGCTTTTTCATGGCCCTTTGGAATATATCTCAGGCTGATGAAACTCCATAGGGCAACCTGTTACACTTGAATTTCTTGCAGTCCTCAAGTTCCATCTGCTGGTAAGCCTGGGACATGTCCTACTTTTAAAATGGAGGCCTTCTCCAAGCAACACGAGCAAGTACTAAGTTCTTGGAATGATGTAAATGTCTACTTTATAAATTTGATTATGACTTCTTATTCCAATCTACCCGGTTCTGTTTCAGTTCTCCCTGTGAGAGCACAGGGCACTGCTCTGGTTTTACAGTACTTTGGCTGGCTGCCCTACTGGTATAAATCTTGGCTTTTATTCCTCTTACTGTACCTACTCCTTCTTGAAATATTTTAGGGTGGATCTCGAGAGGTCTGACAATTTCTATACCTCAACTTTACTTCAGCCATGTTCAACCAAGCAAAGTTTGGCCTTTCTTCCTTTTCTACTAAAGCCTTTAAGACTTTATCTTGACCTTTGTATGTGACTGAACACTTATTGATCCTAGGACTGGGAGATTTCTGCCAGTGTAAGTCCTTAGTTTCATTATTCTCTTGGCCAATGGACTCAGGCCTCCTTTACATTGTTGGTAACTCTCTTCGTTGACAACTGTAACAGAAGCCCCTGACTCTACAGTATTTCCATGCCTACTGGTTGATTACTGAACTGCACAGTTACAGTATAAGTCTCCTTTTTTTTCTATTACACAGTAAACCAAGCGGATCTTCTAATCTGCCTCCTCTCCCCTCTCCTTCTGTAAATAATAAGCTTTTTGTTTTCTTGTCTCTCTCTTGGACTGACTTGGTTGTGGAACCAGACAACCTCCTTCACGATTTCTTCCTAAATGCCTAGGTTTTATGAATTTATAGCATTGGGACATTCAATGTTTACCAACATAGGCTGACAGCATTCCTCCTCAACAAAAGCACCTTTCCAGATCTCTAAACATCTGCTGTGGGCTGCAGACTTGACTTATAGACTTATATTGAGTTTCTCTGTTGTCAAGATGCAAATCCTGTACATTTGTCACCGTTGCTTCCATGGTAGTTGCCATCTTTATCATAGGTCTGATCCCTATCATCCAGTAATTGCTTTTTATTTTTTCCATGACTAATTCCACACACATATCTGTCTCTCAACGTTCCCTCCAGATTTCCAGAAGAACAGGGTTCAGTAAGTTTTTAGAGATGAGCTATATACTCTGATACAGATTCACCTTCCTTCAACCTCCTATTATGGAATTTGAAACGTTTCACAATTATACTTGGCCTTGGAATATCGTGGTCAGACAAGATCTTTTGCAACTCTGCCAAACTTTTATCCTCTGGCTTTTGTGGTTTTAACAAGCTTCTTAAAAGGGAGTAAGTTGAACATTCACAAGCACTGAGAAATGCTGCCTTTTGTTTGTCACCTCAGTGATTACATTAGCAAGGAAATAGTGGCCCAGTATGTCAACATATTGCTGCCATTCTTCTGTTTCTGAATTAAATTCCCCAGTTTTTCCACAGGATGGCATACCTGGGGTTTTTTCTCATTGCCACTGTTAAATTCTTGTTTATTTAATATATAGGCCCAGAATAAGAAGCATACACACTACATAGGAAAAGGAAAGTAACCACAAGAATAAGCTAAACAGTGGAATCTTAGCTCTAACTATCATAACTGGAGACAATATTAAATCTATAATTACTGATTACACAAGTAGATTAGTTCTTTGGGGTCATCTGACTCCCTAGGCAAAGAGGATTGTGGTTTGTACTGTGCAGGCGCAACTAGGACAGTGTATAATTCAGGAAGACAGTTTAAGTCCAGTAAGTGGCTGGCTCAGGGCAGCTGGCTACTAATGAATGGTCACTGTTCCTCCGTCCTGGGATACAGAAAAAACTCCATGGAGAGTAACAATGACAGAGGGTCTCATGTGGCCGCTTAGGCATCCACCCACCCCCACCCCCGCCACCCACAATGACACAAGCTTCTATGGCATTTGCATATGCTAATTTATGGGAATAAATACAAATTTATAAATAATGTCTATAATCTAAATAGAAACAAAATACATCTCATCATAGTGGGGAAGACTGCGACCAAGTGACTTCTGTGTCTTCTCAGTCATCTACCAGGTGCTGTTGATGGACAACTTCAAGGTCTCTGCTCTCCCTTCATATAATTATCTTGAAATTAGACTTGTACCACATAAGAGCCTCCTTCAGTAGAGGATTCTCCCCTGAAAGCTCTTTAAATAGAAAATTGCACTCTGTAATGTAGGACCTATGACCATCATAAGAAAGCCCCCAATACCTCATTCAGATTCTGCTCAAAAACTGAATGTTGCTACCCAAGGCAAAGCAGGAAGAGGCAAAGCAGGCAGATGTGTAATGAACTGCACTGCTGGGAGGGTGATTAGATGGTACCCAAAATGAGCCGGGCAGGCCTGACCAAATGTGAGGATACACCAAGCCAGCAAGTATTCCTTTCCAACTAGCACTTGCCCAAAATGTGTCATCAAATAGTAGCACAACTGGGTGAAGTAAACCAAGCCTGGTAGCTGAGCCCTACAAGGCTAGCAGAGTAAACTGATCCCCCTGTGCTGGTCTAGTTTCCTTGTCATCAGAATTACAGCAATTATTTTCAAAGCCATCTTGCTGAGTAATGGCTTTAAGTTTATACTCTGCAGAAGATGTATTTGATTATGTGGCTATTATTTTCAGAATTGTAGTGCTTCCAAGGGTTCATTTTCTCCTCAAGTGGTGTTTTCTGAAAATTATACCTAAGAGCCTCTGGTAGAGAATGTGGAATCCAGAATCTGTTGAACAAGGCAGAGAATGCAGGTACAGAACTTGTGGGAGAAGGCAGAACATCTAGATGCCAGTCCATGATAGAGGAAGCCTAAAAGCATTATTGAGCATTTTATACTTGCTGTGTTTTAATACAAGCCAGACTGGGCAAGCCATGGCAACTATGTCCTTTCTTGAAGGCACTGTGTACTGTACTAAAACTGTAACCAAAGCCACATTTGAACCACTTCTGGGCTCTTTCCAAGAAAGTTGTTGACAAACTAGAATGGAGTGGAGAACAGTGTTAGGTAGAAGTTCATGCCTGTTGTATGGTTCTGGGAATATTGGCAATTCACCGAGCTATGCACTACAACCCATAGGTCCCATTCCTGGTCAGTCACCACCAGTTCAAACTCCATGAGTGTATATGTGGAAAAGAGATTTTTTTGCTCCTACACTTTAATATTTGTTTACACTGAATTGCATTTGCAATTTTATTGCCCATTCACTCAGTTTGAATTAAGTTCTTTTGGGGGCTGAACGATGAACAGTGTCTAGTTCATCTAAGTTCATTATTTTACGTGTGTGCTTGACTTTTTAGATTATTTGGGCCTTTAAACTCAAAGATCATAATCGCTTGGGAAAATAAATTATACAATTCACATTCCTCTGTTTTGATGTTTTCTTAATTTTCCTAAGTATAATTTATACATTATCTTTCTGCTACATTAACACCTGAAACAAAGCAGTGCTAAACCAGAAAACTGAACAATTACTACAACTGATTGTATAAAGTCTTCTTTTTTCCAGTAAAATGGCAAAGAGGCGATTCCTTTTGCCAGCTTGTTGTAATATTCCAGCTTCAATTTTATAAATTCCAACCTCTACACTACTAAATATATTGGAGTCCTGTCCTCATTTGACTCTATTCACCCTACAGCCATTAGGATGATAAAGATCCAGAACATAAATCATGTGAGTAAACATTAAGGATCTATGCACTTGAACTCAGTGAAGAGACAATTGTTGACAATTTTAAATAATAAAAGGCTGTCTCAGACAAGGGGTTGTAAAACGGGTGCAGGTGAGTAAGCCACCGTCATTGCAATATACAGCCCCCCCACAAAAAAAACCCACAAAAAATTCAAAAGCTTTGGGGGTTTAAGATTTCAAAAAGACTAGCTCAAGTCTCAATTATTTCCGTGGGTCTACTCTATGTCTTTGTTTTCTACATAATTCTTTGTTTTCTACATAATTCATAAATCTTGAGGAAACATGATCATATTTCTGGAATACATGGTCTGTTTATTTCCCTTTCATTTATCACTGTCATTCCAAGTTCCCAAGTGAAGAGAAATGGTGCATTCAGGGTTCAGGTGTATGAATATGGTAACACTAGTTGTATTTCAGGACCTCTGAAAGCTTTTTGGTGATTTGTTCTTTGGGGCTGCTAAGCTAGGTGAGCAATCTTACTAGATACCCATATCCTACTATGTACTGCAATACCTTATTTTGTCTCAAGGAGCATGCTCTGTTTACATAGGCTCTTCCCTATGATCCCTGCACAGTATTCTCCATCACAGACGTCAGCCTATGTGGGTAGAAAAGGATCTGAAAATTTGAAATTAAAGTACTAATAAACAGATGAAAACTGACAGATCTATAGCTCTTTGATCAAGTGAGAAGGACTTCTCTTTCTCTTACACACATATATGAAGCTTAAGACTGTACAAGGTTTGTTTTTCTTTAACTAAAAATGACAGAAGAGCAATATCTGTTTGCCAGTTTGCTGTCAGATTTAGTCTTGGGTTTTCAAAAACTTTTGTATGAGAACATGATCACAAAAAGTTGGCCATCATAGAGCTGAAATCCACACTGAGCTTTAGCTATCACTATATTTGTTGGGTAAAACTTCATGTGAAACCACAGCAGGATGAGAGGATTAACAACTTTACAATGGAAAACTGTAGAACCTATTCCATCAGAAAGAGGAAATAAGCTTACTAGCAAAGACAAGACAGAAACTGGGCCGGCAGTTTGTCCACATTCAAGCATTGCTGGGAGGCAAAACCACAAGCAGAGAGCCAGAACTCTAGAAGAAACTCCACCATAGTAATTTGAAATCAAGTTTGAGTGGTTCCAGATTGTGTCTGCATTCCATGCTGTAGACATTGTCTTTTAAAAGAGCTGGAAGATACAAGACAACCACCACAAGAAACACAACATGAACATTCACAACATGGTGTTAAAAAAACATATGAACTACAGCAGCTCAAGAAACAGATATGTGGAAAGAAATGCCACCCAAAAGTCATGTTATTATTATAAGCACTAAGTATATTATATTGCCTACTTTTCATATTTTGGGTGCTTTTTGAAATCTGCCACAGTTGGGAGGACAGTCCCTAGTCCAAATATCGTTTTAGGGCCAAAGTTCAAGTTATGCAAAAGATCCATGACTGGAAGTTCTGGCTTGCTAACGTTTTTATTGTTTTGACTTTTTTAAAAAAATCAGGAGCGCCCAAATAGATCAGATGGAGAGGAATTGAACTAGAGCTGCAATTGTTTGCTATTTGCTGTGCTGGAGAACAATACAGACACAAGACAGTATCTGTATTTCTTTGTCTACCTAGCAGGTCAAACAACAGATGGAGGGAGAAGGATTTACACTGGGAAATTAAATGAGAGAGAAACATTATTCACTAACCTCGCCCCATTTTTCTAGCCTTCCAGATAAATATATTGCTTCATCCAATCTAACAAGAGGGAGATCCCCTTGCTGTGCTGCGGTTTAAAAGGGGTAAGCCACGCCTCCCCGGCTGACTGGATTAACCTGTCAAGGGCCATGACACGGGGCTTCGCCAGCCCCCGCTGTTTGTAGAGGACATGTGATCTGACTGCAACACCATCCCACTTGGAAGTGGGATGACTTTCTCACATATTAAGCAGGATGTCCTTCAGTCATGCAATCACATAGATTAGGGATTGGAAACTGGATCTGGCTGGTGGGATGGATCCAAAACACACACACTCTTGTGGGTCATTTTGACAGGTAGACTGCATCCTCTGTGGCAAGAGTTGTGGCCCACCTGTCAATCATATGGCATCAGATGATTCCACGTGAAAGCAAGAATTAGAAATGTGTTCCCAATTTGCCTTTTCTTCCCTTTGCATTCATAGCTTGAATTCAAGCTATGGCTGCAAAGGAAGGTTGCTGGCTGCACCTGCTAAGGAAGGAATGAGAGTGCATTCCATATGGGCCCCCATTTTTTCCTTGTTAGCTGCAATTCTACATACTGTAAGGTGACAGAAAAAGGTGCCACACTCAAAAAAGGACTGAACCAGCAACTAGAAAGGATGGATCAGTGAGCCCCCAGTTCTTCCCTTTCAGGCTGACCCATGCCTGAAAGGTAATAGACAGGTGACCACAGCTCTTGCCACAGAGGATGCAGTCCTTGCTTTTTGTAACTGTGTATGTGGAATATGATGGCATAAGCATTAGAGTCACCACCACATATTTATTTAATTGTATTTTATACCCGACGCTTCTTTCAAAAGCTACACAGAGAAGCTTGCAAAATGTGAACGATATCATCAATGCACTAATATAATAGAAAATAACAAATTACCAACACAACAGAAACAGTACAGTCAAGCATTAAAACACCATTACATGACTAAGGAGAGCCAATGGCCCACTGGAATAAAATTGGCTCCACTGCATGTGTTAAAACTAGTAAAGATCGAGTCTCTTACATCCTACTGTCTTAGTCTAATAGGCCTTCAACTTTTTTTTTTTAGTATAGACACTGTTGTAATCTCTGCTGCCAGTATTTCAAGTAGAAAAAAAGTTTCCACTTACAGGAAATTGTCACTGGTGAACGAATGACAGCTTTTCTCATTCATCCTGCATCGAGATGACAGCTCCAATCAAATACAATTGTAACAAATTGGTTACCATGACCATAAATCACAACTCTGCATTAGGGGTGGAATTTTCTGAAAATCCCTTTGCTTCCTCCAGTGGTCCCATTCTGGATCAGGCTCCTACGTCTGCAATTTTGCACTGCCACTTGCTCTGATAAAGCTACTCCCCATCTACATCGCAGTGCACTATGGAGTACCTAATATTAGCTAAAGCTGAAGCTTGGAGAACCACCCCACCAAAGTTGTCCATAAATGTAATCTTATCAAGTCATGCCTACACCACAAACTGTAACTGATAAACACACATACATAGATCTCCTTTGGGGGCATAGCCCACCCAATGAGAGTACCCAAGTAGAAATGACATCCATTCAAAAATAGCTTGATAACATAACTAGATTCTCGCGGAAGCAAGCAAAGGAACTGGCATAAAACATACCATACTTGATGTAAGTTTCCTGCCCAAAGTCCTGTTTGATGTTAAACACAAATGCTGTGAATATGTTCCCATGTGAAAGTTGACAGTCACTTAAATGTGATTTCCACTGATGGTTAAATGCCTACTTTCAGACATTTACAACATGCATCTGGATTTGTCGGCATTCACATACGAATGTGGATTAAACCTGTGATTCTACTTTTCAAGTCTAGCTTGTATGAATAGCAACCTGCTGTATGAAACTAGTATTTTTTTTGCAACTGAGCTTTTCTTTGTCTTATGTACAAAATACAGCTGGTGAATCTGAGGAGATAGCTTAAAGGATTTATCCAATATGGTACAAATTATATGGTTAATTTAAGAACAGAAGGAAAGGATTAGAAAATAATCCCAAAGCATATGGAAGCGGCTTTAGAATAGTTGCACATCTCTCTATCAGTTTCAGGCATGAGTCTGGTCTCCATAATTTAGGAAACCCAAGGAGATTTGTGTCTGATAGATAAACCCCTGGCAAAGATCAATAGAAGAAGGGCTGAATTGACCTGAGAACTTATTTTGTTATGGGAAGACAGGCATTCTGACCTGAGGCTTACCCTCGTAGCCTGCAAAAGCACCCTATGCAGTGAGTCTAGGGGAACGTTTTACATTAATCCATTAGCATTGTAGAAATCCAGGAAGACATTAAGCCTTCTCCAGAGCAATAATGGCTCCAGTAGCATTTGCATTGCAGACGATCACAGTTGTTTAATTTGCAGAAATTGCCAAGAATTAGTGTTTGGAAGACTGAATTATTGCTGAGAAGCATTTAGTTATTTGAACTCATTTGTACTGTTATGTTGAGGAGAATATTGAGCATTATTCACCATACTTCTTGCTTTAATTACTGAGTAGGGAGTGCTTCACCACAAATGTGATTTTGATACAAGAAAAGAAGAATTTCATGTGCCCTTGTCAAGCAAGCTTCACTACTGCAGGATTTTGTTTGCCAAAAAAATACAGTGCCAAGGTCAGGATGCCCTACAGTAGAAATGAGCAAATAAGGGCCCTCTCCCAACAATATACACATCAGGGTTTGTTCTTTGTCTAGACAAAGTGTGGCTTGACTAATGTGGAATCAGGCTTGTACCCTAGGATAGGTGTGGATAATCGTCAGTCCATGGGTTACATGCGTCCCTCAGCTGTTCTTCATTCAGGGCTCCAAGATTCAGGGAGCCCTGTGCACTCTTCCTGACTGCCAGGCTGATCAGCCATTAAGTGGGCAACATGGAAAAGATCACTGGGTGCCAGGGACAATGATATTGATATTGGGATACCTGGGGAATGAAGGCTTTAACCTGGCCCTCCACCACAAATCTACATATGCTCAAAATTGCTGTCCCCCACATGGCTAATAGTAGTGCAGAGACAGCAATTTTGGCCGCATTGGAATTGCTAGAGAGTGGCGGCTTCAAGCTCGCTCCACCATTAGGAGACTGAAGAATGAACGCCAAATATCAATGTTGGAAAGGTTGCATGCAAACTGCTCAGGTATTAAGCACTGCAAAATACGGACATTTGGAATCAGCTTTATGGTTATGGAACAACAGCTTCTGCAAGCACAAATCAAAGCAGAAGTAAAACTCCATCCAATATTCACACCAACAAAGGGGCTAGTAAAACCAACAGCAGGAAAAGCCACTGGTTCGTTGAGCCTTAATGCTTTCATGTTGCATCTCAGCTGCTGTGTAAAGAGAGAAATGCATTTTCATCTCTGGAGTGGAACAAACGGGACTTTGGTGTTTCAGCAAAAGTTGTTTTTTCTTGGCAGATGTTTCAACACTCAGAACAGAAAAGATCAAAGAACACAGTTCAGTGCCGTGGGCGGGGGCGGGGCGGGGTAGGAAATCAGGGTTATTCATTATTTCAACAATCTTGGTTTCTTTGCTTGTTCGCTTGTTTGCATTGTTTTCTGGCAAACCAAATGGTGTCACTCCAGAAATACACTGGAGTGGTCAATAGTCTGGATTGTTCTTGGGCAGTAAACTCTCTATGGTAGTACTAAGTGTTAATGAAGCTAACATTAAAGATAGCTATGTATTTATTCTTTCCTTGACAAACACAACGATTCAACGATTCAAAATACATCAACTTGGCCAAAGGCACGATTTTCTATGGCGTAACAGATATTATGCAAGGTGCACTATTGATACATTATGCCTCTCTTGAAGTAAAAAGGGCACAATGCACTGAAGTGGCTTGAAACTGAGGCTAGACAAATTTAGACCAGAAACCTTGTTTTGGACACATATAATAGACATTGTATGGATGAGCCAGCCCCCCCCCCAAGGCTCCTAAAATCTTCTGCCCCCAGGGCCCACTTGACATGGCTGAAAACTACTCAGGACCACCAGACAGAGTTTGGCATTGGCAATTACTAGCATCATTTTCTAGTGATATGATCCTACATCTTAAAAGAAAACAATGTATTGAAATAGAAACTAGTATTAAAAAGCTCTGTTCTATTTCAGTATGATCTTGGCATAGAATATATGTACAGTAGTTGCAAGTCGTCTGCAACTCTGCAAAGTAGGACTTACTGCTGTGTTGCACTGCTCAGCTATTATGTTGACAGTCAACATAACTTTGATGTAGTGTAAGCAGATGAATCAATCTCATGTCTAAGGATAAGAAAGCATGTGTTTACTATCTAACTTGCTTTGGAGCATTTAAGACTGCCTATAACATAGGACCTATACGTTTGACAGTTTTGTATCTGTTGTTTCTAAGGTATTCATAGGCTCAGGCTGCAATCCTATATACTCCTACCCAGGAGTATAAACCCCATTGACTCTACTGCCAAGTAGATGTGTGTAGGATTGCACTATTGGCTATTTTGGGCAGATATGCAAGAACAGGTAGGCTAAAGCTCAACACTTGAATAAGTTTTATTTGTTTTGGAAAGCATAAGGGACATTTGCAGCAGTTTGAGGTTATAGTAAACTTTGTCTATGGGGATTTATATGCCTAATATACTTTCATATTTAACGTAAATAATAAATATATATAATGTATTCATGACAAGACATAATTTCTTTTAGGACTTTTGACATTTTTTATTTGAAGCATTTGGGATGACTAACAGTTTGGTTGGTTCCTAATAGACTGTATATTAAAATTTAGATGCACCGGCATATTGAATTTCTAGTCCTCAGGCCAGCACAAGTCAGCTGGATGGCCTCCTCATAACTCTATTGCCACATCTGGGATCTGAGCCCTTGTTCCAGATGTTTCTTGTAGGAGCCATTTCTAACCCATAAGTATATATTTCATTCGAGGGTTATATAAGTGTTCATAATCTAATGGAAAATATATGCAACTAGACATACCATGCTTGGGACAACAGTATATATCTGTATTCTTAATGGGGTTTATTGTGCATTGCCTTATGCACTGCTTTCTTTCAGTGATGAAGCAATTTATAAATTCAGGGTGATATCTAACTCAATCATACTCGGAGTAATCATATCCAGTGAAATCAAAAGATTTAAGTCCATTTCAGTAGGTCAGTTCTGACTATGACAACCATCAGGAATCACACATAATAAGTAGGAAATGCTTTGTGTTCATACCCTCCAGAAGATCTAGGGCACCACAGGTCCTACATCTCTACTCTACTAGCCTCAGATCACATACTAGTTCTAATCTGAGACATGGTTAATCAAACCTATAGTAAAAACATCTGAGAATATCTAGGAGTTTGATGTATGCAGTCTTTTTCAACTGAAATCTGTAAGTAATTTAACCCGCTAAAAAAGGTGCATAGAAAAAAAGACAGAGATATGAATTGAATGGCAGCTGCTGCCTGTTAATAAAGCCAACTTTCAAACTGTATTTTGCATGTCTTAACAGAGACCCTCAACATCTTTATAGATTATATTAAATATGCCGTAATATAACCATGGGGGGGGGGGGACGGACACAGTGGGATGCAAATAAGAAGCAGGCTGGGGGATACACACACACAAACATTAACACAAGGAGAAAACCTAATAATAACAGCAGCGAAAGGATAATAATGCAGTGAAAGGATAATTGCCCAAAATATTATATACACTGTATTTTGAAGGTTACATAAAATCCTTAATCTTTCAAAGTGGCCCACCTCTCAAATGCTATCTCTTGATGCAGTTTTTCCTAGAAATGTTAATTTCATATAGGAGATACCAGGCCCTGAAACTGCATCATCATGACTTCTAAAGTATATTCCAATTTTTAAAAATGCACTCAATTCACTCTATTATGTTTCTAGCTATCTGTAACTAGCCATATAAAGATACAAGACCAACAGATTCCATTATCTCTAATGAAATTTCAGGGGTGGGGGGCGAGATTTCAATGTATGAAGGATGAATTGCAGTCATGCACTATAAAGTCCATCCTATTGGTGAGTATGCTTCTGTAACCTTAGAACATTTTTCCAATCCTACATTTCAATGTTCTGTGTTAACATCTCAAAAATAAACTCTCTGCTCCTTAGATGCAGTCATTTTTAATACAATCATTTTGAAAAGAGATAGCTGATATAAAAAACAAAAACAGGCCAATGTTCCCTGTAATATTTTTGGGTTGGAGCCAAGCCTATTCATGATTGTAGCAGACCCATTGAAATAGACAAGTCTTGTTAACCACGACTAACTTAAGTCCCATTGATTTCAATGAGTCTATTCTAAGCATGACCAAGCCTGAATCCATTCCTTTGCTATATATACACTCAAAAAGAGCCAACCAGCTTAGTGATGATGCTTTGTTAAAAGTAGCCATGCAATAATCTTAATAATTAAACTAACAGGCCCACCAGAATTGGTGTAAATATACAATTAAAAGGCTGATAAAAGTTCTCTCTATAAATCTAACAATGCACAACTGTAAGTGAGATTCATTATTTTAAAACTTCTGCTTTATACAAGTTGTACAAAAGAAGGTGCACAGACTGATCCGGTAGCATTCTGGACTGCACCACACCAAACTGAACTGAAACTACAGTTTTTAAATGTTCCCTCAAATCAAAATCTCTTCAATGTTAGGCAGCAGCTCAGGGAGAGGGCTACAGTCTCTCTGATATATTAAGGCACTTCCAGACTGCCACTGTTTTGTGGGTATGATTCAATCATACACCAGCAAATTCAGGCTATGCAATTAAAGTAGGCCGCATACTCTTAAAACAACTTTAAAAATTAACTTTATGCAATAAATAAAATGATAGGGAAATATGGGTTATCAATTACTTGACACATCATACAACCTCTTCCAAAACAAATCATAACTCATATCCAATAAAGAACTAATCTTATATAACCATACCACTATCTTTGTGCAAAAAAATTAGGATTGATATATTTTTTACATTGCAGAGTATTCAAAAAGATTACACCCCACTCCCACGCCTGCAATATGAAGTAGTACAGTTCAAGCTTATATTGTACTTCCTCAGCTATCTACTTCATTCTGTCATATGTGGATCATCTCTTGGTAGATATGGCAAGATACTTGTTGCTTTTCATGTGGCCTGTGTTTCTTTTTCTTTATTGTAAAGGAATGTGAATGGTTCTGATACATAATTGTTAGCTGAGCCTTTGTAGTGTGTGTGGGATATGATTTCAAGTGAAATGAAATTGTTTGCCTTAGAATGTTATTTCCAGAATGAGTTGTGGAGAGATTTTTCAGGGGTAAGTATTTTTAGAATACTTCACTGTCTGCCTTTACTATTCCAAGCAGATGAGCAAACAACATGCCACATTAGACAAATTTATTTAACATCACATATTTCTATTTTAACAGAAAACAGCCATTGCCTAGACTTGAATAAGATTGGGACTATGGAGGCAGAGGCGCCAGACAATCAGGAGAGCCCAATGCAACAACACAAGACTTCCTCTGAACATTGAAGGGCTCCAACACCCTAAAAAAAATAATTGGAGGCTGAAATTGTCTTGGCTCCTAGTAGTCAGAGCTTATGCATGGAGGGAAGGGAGATTTTAATGCTTTTGCACCTGCTATGGTCAAATAAAATTCCCTCTCCATCCACCACCCAAACATCTGCTGTCTGCATTAGTAGAGAAATTTCCATTGACACTAATTGATGCTTCTCTCACAACGCAAACAGAATTTTAGAGATTTCTGCCCAGACCTCAGCATATACCGGTAAGTGAAGGGTTGGTTAAAATTGTGGATTCACCATGGTTGTTTCATATTCTTGATCTAGAAGTTAGTGTATAGCTCCAAAATCATAGAAAACTTTATTTCATTTATATGACACAGCAAGCATTGCTGTAAATAAGGGGCCATCAAGCTTTAGGGACCAATGGGCATGTTTGGAATTTTGAAAAAAGGGTTGTGCATACCTGTTACAAAATGACTGTCATGGGGATGAGATATACCACAAAATGGTTGCCACATTTCAAAGACAAGGAAAACACAAGGCCACAAAATAGTGCAGGCATACTTCCTCATGGCTGCCTTGTCAATGGAGAAAATAACATACAGCAGTTCCTTACACCTTCCCTCTGTTCAGAATACATGCGAAGGTGGGTGTCCTATCTGGGAACGCAATGAAATGTGGGCATATTTAAGGGGCTGCATTCAATGAAGGAGATGCTGAGCTAGACAGTCTTTTTGTACACTCAGATTTTTTTTTACGGGAAATTTACTGAGATTTTTGCAGGCACCATAGGAGCTACTAGCAATCACAGCTGCATGTTGGCGACCTCTGTTGCAAGTCTACACAATTAAAGTAGTACATTATTGAATTGGAAATGTGGAACTCTAGGCCATCTAGACAAGACACCAATTTTCTAGTCACAATTAGCATTTTTACAAGTCAAAATGATTATTCAATGATAACATCCCCAAGCTTTTCAATCAATTAATCAGGCTCCCTCACATATTGTGAAATTGTATCATGTAATCATTATTATTACTTGCTGATGAGCAGAATTGTGCATGCTCTTGCACTCCTTTTTGCCACATCCTGTAATGTGTGGCTTGGCCATCAGATCATGTACCACCTGAATTTGGAGCAACCCCCTATCCGTATATTTTTCATCTAATGCCATAATGATAGTACAAAAGACCTGTTTGAGGAGGGATGAGTATTGTTCTCTTCCTTCAGCCTGAGACAATAAGGTTCCCTTTTATTTCGTATCATACACACCCTTTTACCTAGCCATGCCTCAAAATCAGACCATTATGTAAATATAGCTTGCTATAATCTTCCAGGGTTTTGAACAGTTTTGAAGTTATCTGTCAAGGCCAGGTGTCTTATCTCTTTTCTGCTGATTTATATCCTTGCCTATTTCAGTTCAAATAATTATTTCTCAAAGGCGAAGTTCCAAATCATCAATGCTGTCATAGATACTATATTCAATTCAGTTTCTGAGAATGCAGAAAAAGCCAGTGAAATTACTGCTATGCAGCACTCCTTTTCAAGATTCTGCCCATCAATTAAGACTGTACTATCCTAAATATTAAACTACGTTTGCATAAGAGCTGAAGTAGAAACTGACACTTCTCAAATCAAACATCTGTGCTAATTGTGCTATCCTGCAATCTGTGCTATCCTGGCCTGGTAGTGCATAAGTACATAATAAGAGCCCTGCAGGATCAGTCCAAAGGCCAATATAGTCCAGCATCCTGTTCTCACAGTGGCCATCCAGATCTCTATGGGAAGCCTGTAAGGAAGGCATGGACACATTAGCACTCTCCCTATTTGTGATTCCCTGCAGCTTGCATTCAGAGGCATACAGTGGTGCCTCGGGTTACATACGCTTCAGGTTACAGACTCCGCTAACCCAGAATTAGTACCTCAGGATAAGAACTTTGCTTCAGGATGAGAACAGAAATCGTGCTGCAGTGGCACAGCGGCAGCGGAAGGTCCCATTAGCTAAAGTGATGCTTCAGGTTAAGAACAGTTTCACGTTAAGAACGGACCTTCGGAACAAATTAAGTACATAGCCAGAGGTACCACTGTACTGTCGTAATTCTTTCTATCCCCTGCCAGCATGGCATGTACTTCTCCAACTTCTGGGGGGCCACAGGCTCACTATCCCTGCCTCATCTGCCCTTTTCCTTAGTTTCCACTGTGTCATGTGGCATATTCATGATAACAAATGCACTTCTTCATAATGATAATCATAGGGTTGCCACATGATTAGGGTGATGGAGTAGTAGAACACATGCTTGGTGAAATACAACAGTAATCTTTGGGGGCAAAGTAATAAATGACTGGCATTTCCCTGTAGGGTTTGTAGTTGTTTTTCAATCAGCACTTAGTATTGTACTGATTATTTTAGCTATTTCTTTTTAAAAGGTCACCTTTCAAAATAAATCTTACAGTCTTCTTCACAAGACACTGTGAGCCATATGACACATTTTAAAGAAATCTGAAAGGGAAGATTCCAAATGGACTTGTCAGAGCCGCTAGGACAGCTGCAAAGCAGGGCTTTTGCACAGCCTGCGTACTGCATGGTCTCTAGCACCTAAGTATGTAAGGGCTTTGCCAGAACTCAGCAAGGCTGTCTTAGAGCGGCAGAGCACACTTGCAGTTCATGCCCGAAACTAGTCAAAGAACTGAAACTATAATGTTATTTGGTATGTGTTGGGGATGCATAATTTCTATTCTTGGTAAAAACAAATATCCACCAGCAAAATAATGAAAATAGGAAATCCTAGGAGACATCCAGATGCTATAATTTTGTAAATAAGAGCCCATGGCTGGGGAAGCAATTCATGGTTATCAACATTAGTACTTTGAAACAGCTGGATTTGGGAGGATATTCTAGAAACCACACTGATTTTGTAACAGTTCAGCCACAAAAAAGTTAATACAGTATGAGGTTAGCCATAATTGCAAATGTTGTGCTATAGATTATTTTAAAACCACTATATGTATGCAAAAACTAAAAGGTTTAAATCCACTTAATTTATCCCAAACCAAAACCATTGGGTTTTTTTTCCACCAAAGAGCCAAATTCTTCTATTCTGCATGCTTTTTTTTGGCCAAACTTTCCCCTCCTTTTTAAGAAATGGAAAATACACTCAAACTACTGCATAAATTACAAACTAGTTGTTTAGCTTTAATACTAATGTGAGACATAAATCTTTGTAAGCAAGTGGATTCTACATTAAGGATTTCTTCACGTAATTCAGTTGCATTTCAGAAAATTTTCATAAGAGACTTAATTTGCCACTGAAGTATGACCAATCGTAATTAGCAGTAACACAGATGTTCTAATACCCCCAGTTATCAAAATTCCTTGTGTGTTTTCTAGGCAGTTTCAAAGCAAGATATGATTACCAATAATGAATTGTGTTTTATATTTCTTTAAAGAATTATTTGAATGAAAAAGACCACTAGTAATCTAAAGGCTGAGAATCAGTAACACAAGGGCAAATGGCATGCCTGGCTACCAAACTACTTATTACACACACCATGTCACAGTTGCCCAGTCAGGGTGAAAGGAAGTGGCAATGCAGTTGGGGTGGAGTTGCAAAACACTTTTCCTATCAAACCTTCCCTGCTCTAAAATCTCCTCTCCCACCACAGTTTTCTCCAGTGGAGTTTGTAATGCATGTTGACTACATTCAGTGCTTTTTTAAAAGAAAAAGGTGCCAGCACTCACCTTGTTGCTACAGTAAGTGTCACACTTTGAACCTTTGGGTGTCTGTACTGCGTACCCTTGAATACCTCAGAAAAAAGCACTGACTATATTTAAAGTCATGAGAGTGGGGGGGGGGGGGCACTGGAAGGCAGATATAGAGCGGATGGGAAGGAAAGCATCCAGCCTGGAAAGTGCTGGATGTCCTACTTTAGCATAAGCTGTGTGCATAGAAATAAATGCATCAGCAAAATAGAAACGACTAACTTTGCTGATGTTTCCAGCTATGCAATGAATAAGGACAGTGTTTTCAGAGCACTGATTGAAAATAAATTACTTTAACGGACATTGGTTTTTAGAAAATAGACTGATGGAATGGTTTCTCCAGAAGATAGCACAATGCCACACATAATTTATTTACACATCTGGTACAAAAGATATTTACATGTTATTTGCTATGGTACCTGCTATTAATGGGCTATTCTGCCCAAACACAGTCAAGCATTAATCACTAGTTTTTCCTTTGCAAGTCAGCTCATCATTCATGTTGGACTATCCTTTCTCACTAGGAATCCCACACTCTCCCTTCAAGCTCTATGAAATCTCCACCCAGTTTTCATTAAATAAGAAGTAATACCACTTTATACAACTACAGCACCTTCTGCCTCAAGGTAATTTCCAAAATAGTCTCAACTAGTCTAACAACTCTTTGACTTCAACATCTAGTCTAACAGCGCTGTGACATTACCATTTATTTAAATCTGTGAAATAGATTCATGAAGACCCCAGTAGGCTATATTTGCAACCAAATCTAGAATAATGAGCCAATGCATGTTGTTGGGTTAACTAGGCCCAACCTTATTTATTTAACTGCACTACAGCATCCCTAAGACTGTGCAAATACTAATGCAGATTTTAACTGTGATACCTGGATTTGGCCAGAAAACCACCCTAAAACGGCAATAGTTTGGAAGTGACCTGAATTATTTGAGAGATTAACAGGCACATCCCTTAGGGGTTGGGGCTGTTTGGCAGCTAAAATCAAGATGATGATGATAATAATAATAATAATAATAATAATAATAATAATAATAAATTTTATTTATATCCCACCCTCCCCAGCCGAAGCCAGGCTCAGGGCGGCTAACAACAATCAAATAATCAAACAGTCAAATAATCACACATTCTAAAAATATTTCATTATAAAAATTAATTAAAATCAAATTGATGGCAACCGATTAAGCAAAATTCTGTGCAGGTTGCCAGAGGAGGGAGTCAGGCTGCGCCCTGAACAAAGGCCTGGTGGAACAACTCTGTCTTGCAGGCCCTGCGGAAAGATGTCAGGTCCCGCAGGGCCCTAGTCTCTTGTGACAGAGCGTTCCACCAGATTGGAGCCGCAGCCGAGAAGGCCCTGGCTCTAGTTGAGGCCAGCCTAACCTCTCTGAGGCCTGGAACCTTGAGGATGTTATTATTTGCAGACCGTAGGTTTCTCTGTGGGGCATACCAGGAGAGGCGGTCCCGTAGGTACGAGGGTCCTAGGCCGTATAGGGCTTTAAAGGTTATGAGATTCTGGAAATGCTGGGGCCAATTTCCCATCCTTGAAAAATGCCACTTGGTTTCCCATATGGGTAAGAAGTCCAGCAGCATCTTTAAGTGGCCAGCACCTTCTGTGTGAGCCACTTTCTTGCTCAAGCAGTGGAAACAATAGTTTCTCATAGACAACCTCTCTTTGAGATGCATGGGGAGGGATGGAGAGCAAAGGTAAAAGGTTGTGTGGGAACAATCCTCATTTCAGACAGGGATGTAAAAAGGGGGTGAGCATCCTGTAGATCACAATATATGTCTGGTAGACCGTGCTGAACTTGCTTAGTCGCTGGATTTGCAGTCTTACAGACAGTGATGCTACCAAGGATAATAACCAGGAATGAAATTCTGACTTAGAGTAATCAATTTTTTAAAGCTATCAGAGTGCCCACCGTCCTTCTCTTGATAATATACATGTTCCTTTCCCAGGATGTCATTCAGTAAGAAATTAGATACCATTCTGAGGACAATGTATGTTCTGCAGCTCTGAAAAGAAAGATATTTCTGAATTTTAAAAGGCATGCATCTTCAATAAAACTTAAATATTTCTTGTTATCTCTCAATTTCTAAGATTCTAGCAAGTAATAAGATTTTGCTACACAGTAACTCTCATGTCTGATGTTTGAAAAATGCTTATTCTTCCTTCTGCTAAATTTCATTTTTTCCAAGGGGAAAAAAGTGTGTGTGTGCGCGCACACGCACATATACTACTTCTTATCTCAGGCCAGCAGCAAAAAACCAGCATTGATTGTTATGCATCCAGAAGCGTGCAATATATAGCTGGCATGTTGCATTCATACTGACAAGTCACACCTTCCACTTTGTATCACAGTGCAGTATAGTGGTTAAAGTGTTGGACTAGGGCCTGCAAGACCAGCATTCAAATCCTCACTCTGCCATAAAGCTCACTAGATAATATTTGGTTTGTCATTGCTGCTCAGACTAGTCTACACATCACAGGGCTCTTGTGGAGATAAAATGGGGAGGGAGAGAACTATGTATTCTCTCTTAAGATCCTTGGAGGATAGAAATGTAAAAAGGTGGGATAGAAATGTAAAATAAGTAAATTTGTGTGCCTGTGGCCAGAGAGGCTGGGGAAGCCCAGCTGGGTGGGTGGGGTATAAATAAATTATTATTATTATTATTATTATTACTATTATTATTACTATTACAAAGACCCACTATGCTGCATAGTCCCCCAAATGTGGAATGCAGCAATTTTGAAGCGGCCACTGAGGCACAGAAGAGGGTGTAAGAGGCAGCAGAAAACAAGATGGGGACCATGAAGAATCAAGAAGCACAGCTTCAGTAAATTTAGGTAAGAGGTATGAGGAAGAGCGGGGGAATCAGTGATGGGGATGCCACACATGACCCATGCCATCGGTTGCTCCATTGACTTGACTGCAAACAAAAACCCTCTTAAGTTTTTCCAGTCAAAAACTACTGGTGGAGGGGTGCTGCTGTGTAGTATGCAATAGGAAAAGATAGATTTGGCTCATAATTTTAACATTTTCTGAAATATCATCAAGCAATAAGTTAGCAGGAGTAACTGCTATAAAATCCATTTTCCACTTGAAGTGGAGAAAATACATCTGATGTACTTGGAAGGACTTTGCCCTTAAGTATGAAGAAGCTAAATCATAAAGAAAGCGAATGCTGCTTCACTGTGCACAAGATGTCCTTTGCCCAACCTTGTCCCCTATGTGAAAGGAAACTTTAATGAAAACGAAAATTATGGCTTACCAATCCCCTTCATGGGGGCAAGCCAACGTACCAGAATACCTGCCAACAATTCCACAGGCTGAAAAGCAAACAAAATAAATGAGGGTAGAATTTGTGAAGATCATAAGCCGTTGAAAGAATCAGTGAAGCAAGAAAGATTTATGATTCCTACCTGAGATGAATACTCCTGAATGCTTTCTTGTAGCTTTTTTCTTTTGGAGGGAAGGGGGTACATATTCCTGAACTGTGACAACAGCGGATTCATTACACCTTCAACCTAATCTGGAATATTATATTTTCTGTAAACTCTGTTTTGAAGCATCTTTGCATGGAATACAGACAGTCCTATGACTCACATCCAGCCTCTTGCTGTAAAGGCTACAAAGCTGTTATTGGCGATGATGGCAAATTGACATAAATGAAGCATCTGAACGACTTGTGAAAAGCAAGCCACAAAGTCATTTGAAAATTCCAACTCCAAATGCCTTCAAAAGGCCAGTTTATTCAATCAGCAGAATCAAGTGTTAAAGCAGCTGGAAGAGGAGAGGTGTATAGGCCAGAGAAAGAAGAGTGAGTGGAAGGGTGTCCCATTTGTCATCCTTTTGATCCCTGAGAAACTCACCAAACTAAACCTACTGCAACCTTGACCTAGGTATGTGCAGTCCAACTGACTGAGTGCTTTTGGGTACAATGGTGTGAGAAGGCTGAGGAAGCTCCATAAAAGCATGCCTCAAGTGAGAGACTAGGGTGGTATCAGCAGGTTCTAGGTTCTCTATATTGTGAGGTTCCGAAGGTGTTACAGGAGACCAATTACTAGAAAATATTTGAACTGACTATTTAATAACATATAAAAATGTTTAACACATTATCTCATATAATCGTAAGGGAAGTTTCCACAAAATTCAGTTCAGATGGTAATTAACGCCAATAAATCTAGGGAGAATTTATAACTTTTTGAGGGACAGGTACTGGCGGTGCCACACTTTTGGAGCAGGTATGTTATATATATTTTGATCTTGCTGCCAAGTACAACCATTCTGATAAGAAATACTTGCTCAGACTAAAGCTATAACCAGCCACATACCCACCCTAAATACTCAAAAGTATCTTCCTTGGTTATTTTAAAGCAATTGTTCACAAAGGAAATCAGTAAGTTGCAGCATCCATGTTAAGAGCAGCAAATAGCAGTAAACACAGTATCTTCTAAAACTGTATTGAATTTACAATGGTATGGGCAATTTTGGAAGACCTTTTTTTATGAAGATCACTTATTAAGAAAAGAGTTAAAGATGTGCACCTACTAAATGTACTGAGGAAAAGTTTATTTATAAATCATCTTTTCATAATCTCCCCCCTCCTTTTTTGTGTTCTGTTACTGTAATTTTGTTCTTCGTTGCTAAATTTGGTTTCGTCAGGACTGAAGTATTTGATATAAATATATGTGGCATGTTTTATGTTTTTAGGGGTAATTAGCTTCATCTTCCTGAACGCTGAAAAACAGTTCACTGAGTGCTAGATTGCAACTTTCACAGAAAAAGTTACTACAATAGCACTCAGAATTAACCAAAAGAAAACAAAATAAAAACATCCTTTATAACACCTTTGCCATGGGAATGACAATGATATTGTAAAGAAGACTGATTTGTCTAAGAAGAGTCTAAGGGTCCAGCAGGTAGCCATGTTTAAGGGCTTATGAAGACAGATGTGGTATAAAAGAAGTTCCTGTGGACCAGCACCGAGGGCCTTCTGGCAATTTCCTCACTGAGAGAAGTGAGGTTACAGGGAACCAGGCAGAGGGCCTTCTCGGTAGTGGCGCCCGCCCTGTGGAACGCCCTCCCATCAGATGTCAAAGAGGTAAACAACTATCTGTCTTTTAGAAGACATCTGAAGGCAGCCCTGTTTAGGGAAGTATTTAATGTTTTAATGTTCTCGTGTTTTTAATATTCTGTTGGGAGCCACCCAGAGTGGCTGGGGAGGCCCGGCAAGGTGGGTGGGGTATAAGGAATAAGTTGCTGTTGTTGTTGTTGTTTCTGTTGTTGTTAACAAGAGCTTGCTATTGCTCTCATGTCCTCCTCGTGAGGCACTTCTCACTGTGGAACTAGATGGGTCTTTAGTCTGATCCAGTAGGCTCTTCCTATGTAAATAAATATGGCTGAGACTTTGTTTTAAAGAAATCAGAGGGGTTTTTTCCTTATCATCCAAGTTCAACACAGAGGAATAAATCAGTATTTATTTGATTATGTAGTACCTTTTGCCTTTAAAAATAGGTATTACTTTAAATTCAGGCTTTTTAGAGATTTTTTTCCATGGATGCTTCTAAGAATTCAGAATCATCTGGAGGCAACCACGGAGAGAAGCTGCACAAAATTAGCTCTTTTCCATTCTTTTTTTTTTTTTCCTCACAGACCACAAATGACTAAAATACATATGAGCAGGCAGGCGGGCAGGACTAGTAAAAACATAAAAAAGAAGTCTAGAAAAAATTGTCTACAATGCTATTTTATGATGTCTGACAGCTCTACTCCATTTGTCTTGGTAGCATTCTTCTTAGGTTTTAAAAGCTGTATGTGCACTGATGAATTATTATGGATGTTACTATTTATCTGCAGTTACACTCTTGCTCCTCCCAAACGAGAGAAAGAGGAAATGGCTCTACTGCCAGTAGCCACAACTTGGATCAAAATGTGTAACAGAAAAGCTTGCTAACAATTACTTGTGCTTAACTTAAATGACTCCATACTTTGTAATTCCCATAAAACATGTTTATTCTTTTGGGATGCTCAACTCAGCACCTTTATGAAGGGGTACAAAAGTGCAAGGGTGCAAGTAAACAGGTAAAAAAGAAACGAATCTTAGCACAATAACATGGGCAGAAAATGAAACCAGTAGCACAGCAAGTCAACATCAACTAGTTGCCTGAAACATAGGGACTCATTTCTTCTCTTTCTTTTCTCCCAATTCAAAGTCAATGGGAGAGTTTTTAGATTCAGTGACTTTGTTGGTTGCAGTCTGATTTGCTCAATAATGCCAAAACATTATTAGGTGCACTACATGGTAACTGACTGGTTGGGATCATGCCATGAAGACGGAAGAAGACCAAAAATGGCGCTGTAGTTACAATTACGTGATATCCCTTTTAGGTAACAAATGCCTTAAAAGTTAATAAATAATTTTAATTTCAAATCAGGTATTTTTAAAATGACTTTTAAAATCAAATTATACAGGGAAGTAAGGAAGAAATATTCCTAAAATATAGAAAAACAGATTTCCCCCTCTGCTGGTGGAGAGGGAGGTCCACAAGTGAAGAGAGGGATTTGGCACACACCTCAGTACAGCAGAAAAAAGGCTCTGCTATTGTTGCTGTGTTACCAGCAGTGGAGCTGTAAATGGGGAGTGTCAGGGGAGACCATGTATCTACAGGATGATATGCCTCCTCATTCCCAGAACCCCCAACAAAGACCTAAATCTACACCTGTCTTGAAGATGGCATTGTTAATTCCTTCCCATTAACTGCAGTGGGAAGGGAGGGACACTAGCAACAACCCTAAAGTAGTATATCAGAGGGATATAGATGGTTAAAATACTAATAAATCTGTTCTCAACCCACAAATAGCAATGCTTTATCTCTGCTAATCTTAACATATTCTGATCTGAGTGGCATCCCTCAGCCATATTTAGTTACCCAAATTTCCTCATGTGGACTGTTACTGGCTCCAAAAATGTATCTATATTTTAAAATGCATATTTTGAGAGAACAACATGGTATAAATACAAATCTCAGCATGAATATTTGTGGAGATGTAATTTGCAGATTTTTTTATTTGTAGAAGCAGAACAAAATGGTGATGAAAATTTGAAAGTGATGCAGACTAGAAATAGACCAATTTGTCTATCCTTACACACACAGACTATCCACAGAATTCATATCAGGTTGGATTGTTAATTGCTCCATGCTGTTTTATCCATGAGGACATGTGGTGTGGACAGTTTTACAGTACCTAAGCTGGAGCTAAAGCATCTTGCCACTGTGGGGATAAAACAAAGGTTTAGTATGGGGGGGAAAGGTTTCCCACTTATCCTGTCCTTCCCACACCCTGCCTGACAGCTCTGTATAGAGGAGTTGCTCCTGCTACCTCTGACATTTGGAGGATGCCTACCCTTGGTAGGATTTTGTTGCATTCATTTTTTGAAAGTTGTGTTCAATTGTTTGAATTTTGTATTTGTATTAAATGTGAACTATTTGCAGAATAGCAACAATCTCACCATCACACTTGGTTTTGGATACATATTATTATTGCCATGTGCAGACTACTTGAAATAGACTCTACATGGAACCATTTTCATCCATAATGTGTTAGCTCTCATTTCTACACCACATCAGATGTCACTGGCAATATCGAGTGTAAACATGGCCTCCTTCAGTGATGATGACCGTCATCATGACCAACTGCTCTGTACATTACATCTGCAGTGTAGAAGCTTTGCATGGCAACTGTACCACGTCTGTAAAGGGCAAAAAGGATTCAGGTGAAAGGATTCTTTTAGTTGATGGAACAGATGGTGCATGCCCTCATTACCAACCATGAAAGATCACAATTCCATGAATACTTATTTGAGAATAAATTCTATTAGGAGAAACCTCTAGAAGTTTCGAGCAGTTTGACAATGGAACCAGTAGATGGGTGGTGTGCTCTCCAGCACTGGAGATCTTCAAGCAGAGGCTGGGCAGATGTGTGCTGGGAGTCATCTAACTCTGGATAACCCAACATTTAGCAGGATATTGGACTAGATGGCCTACTGGACCCTCCCCCACCTCTGACAATTCTATTACTTTATTGCATCCAAGTGGATATTCTTGGTTCAAAGGACACAAAATAATGCAACTATACCATGCATTGTAGCCATACCAAACATGCATCCAACAAAGTCACCTGAATGACTTCTGCCTGTGCAATGGAATTTCATCTCCCTCTCCCTGCATGTCCCTATGCCCCCCCTAAAAAAAATGTTCTAGGGGTTCCCCCAACCCCCTGGAGCAGATGGGGGTGCAGGGTGCATGCAGGAAAACTCATCCCATTGTGAAGTGGAAGTCCTTGCAATAATGAGAACTCTGGTGGATACAACCCTAATTAATTCCTCTAATGAATTTTCTACTGCATCCTTCAGCTAGCAGAAAGCATCATGCTATGGGCCAAACAACACATTACATTAAACACACATTTTGAAAAGTGTGATTAAGATAGCCACTTCTGTTATGAAGAAAAAGCCATCTGGATTGGGTGCTGCGCTGTTTCCCTCACCTAAAATCTTCCTTCCTTCCTTCCTTCCTTCCTTCCTTCCTTCCTTCCTTCCTTCCTTCCCTATTGCTATTTTTAATGTATTTATTTCAACAATTTATATACTGCTTAAAACCATGGTTTCTAAGTGGTATGCAATGAAGCTATTAAAAAGATGAAAAGATCATACATGTTAAAATTAACCATAAAATCAGAACATTTGACCAGGCACAGCACAGCAGCTAGATAAATACAGGGATGGTGAACCCATAAACCTCCAAAAGTTGTTGGATTCCAACTCACATCAGCCCCAGTTAGCATGGCCTATGATCAGGGATGATGGGATTTGGAGTCCAACCATATTCTGAAGGGCCACAAGTTCTGATTTTGATTTTACGTAACATGCTCATTGGCCTTGTGTTATCCCACTGAAACACTAAGTAGCATGGCTCTGTAGTTTTAAGAGACATGTTTTGATTGAGGTACTTGAATTAGGGGGTGCTGGGCCCCGTTTTGTGAAAGCTTCCTTAGCTACTGTTTTTAAAAAGCCATCATGCCTCATTGGTCAGCTACTGCCCACCTTAAGCAGGGCAGCCCCTGGTCAATAAAGTTCTTCTCTACAGCCACAGCAGATGCTGCAACCTTCCAACAGTTTGACCTCACCCCAAGATGCATGCCTCTATTGTCCCCCGAGATAAATGAATGAGTGATTTGACTAAATTGTGAAAAGCAGCAGAGTTTATGAATTTGATTAATAACCCCCCAAAAAACAATTCTACCCATAGATTTTTTGGGGGGGGGGATTAATGACTCATGCTGTAAGCAGTTTTCCTTTAGTCACTACAGTTTGAGACCTGTAGTGATGTAGGCTGGTTCCCCATATTTTATACTACAACTCCCATTATTCCTGATCATTGGATGACTTGTCTGAGGATGCCAACAACTACTTGGGAGCCAAGGTTGAAGAATACTTTCATTATAATTTCAGCCACTTTCACAAATCTATGGTGGCATATTTGCCTGCCAAAAAGGGAATTTTTCACAAAACAAGCAAATTAAACCGCTAAATCATTTAGGCACTAGAAGTGAGACGGGGACCAGTTTAAATTCAACAGATGGCCTGTGCAATTGCCTCCAATGAAAAAAACCCCCAAATCATTTCTGTTGTTTGTTGATGCTCCTGTTTCTTCACTGTTTTACTATAACAAATATGCTTATGCTTAAGGGAAAATAAAATATTGAGGCATTGCAGAAGTTTTATTATTTTTCAGAATGAATGACACATTGATTTCCTTTCATATTGTTCAAAATGTTGTATTTCAGCCCAGATTATATGGAGTGCTGATCACAGCAGGAGACCAATATTTGTCATATCATAGTATGAATAGTTTTCTCCTGAAAATGTTTAATCTTTATTCTCAAATTAAAAAAGAATATCCTGGAAAGAAAAAATATTCAGAGGGAAATGCAGACTCAAGAGAATTAGAGCTTTGCACAATCACCCCACGCCTGGTATTTTTTTTTTACACACATACACAATCTTACTGTGGACTAATAGAAATTCTCAAATCAACAACCCATAAATTGGCTGACAGTGGAATTTCATTTTTATCTATTGCCTCATAGATTAAATAAACAGCATTACAGAAGTCAGGGTAGAACATGTTCAGGTACAAACATTAAAGGCGGTTAAGCTGTGAAACATGGTGTGTTCTGGTTTAAGATTGAAGGATTTAAACAGATAACTCCATTAAATATTAAGAAATGGAAATGCCTGCCAGAAATGACATCAAGGGTCAACCCGGCAGTGGTGATTCCTATGTCTTACATCAAATAGGGGGATCCCTACAGGGATCGCCGCCTAGAGGAATGCTGAGGCCCAAGCCCCCATCTGTGCATATGGACAGAAGCAACTCCTTCCTGGATCCCTTTATCAGGATACCCTATTTATGGAGGGGAAGAAAAGGATACAATCCCCCCCATCCAAGACTAAGGTTACCCAATGCCTAAACTGCCCAAGTTGTAATGATTGCTATGAGGTAGGCAAAAACTCCAGGCCATAACCAATTTGCCTGATAGGCAAATTCCTACCTGGCCCTGCTAATATGGTGACCACTGTTACCATAGCAAAGCCAAATCAGTATGTGAAATGCAATAATAATAAGAGTGGGTGGGTGGATTGATCCAAGAAAGGAGAGCTGGGTATCGGAGGTCAGCATGGATAGTTTTAAATCCCCTGGGAGCAGACCTGAGGGAAGCCTGATTGCTCCATCAAGCCCACCCCCAGAGTATGCCCTGGCCTCTGAGCCTGCCTGTCATTGGCCAATTCAGCAGGCTGATGTGGAGCTGGCTCTATGGGCCAATAAATCATGGCATATGCCCCTACACTCCACAGACGGTACCAAACTTCTAAAAGACAAAGAAGCTATTGCATTGCACTGGAAAGAACATTACCAGCATCTCCTTAACCACAACTCCCCTGTAGCTGCTGAGGTCCTCTCACAAATTCCACAAAAACAAATTAGAGATGAGCTTGCTGTATTCTCCAAATCTGGGAGAGTTGTGTACAGCTATTAACCAAATGAAAAACAACAAAGCCAGCAGACCTGGTGGGATACCTGCCGAAGTCTTCAAAGTGGGAGGAATTGAACTTACACAACACAAGCTCATTAAAAATTATGGAAAAGAGAGGAGATCCCAGCAGACTTTAGGAATGCCAACAGACTATCTTTATTTTCCCCTTGGCCTTCCCCCACTAACTATGAATGATGATTTTCAAACCACATAGAAAATGGCTGTGGCAACTAACATCTCTCCAGGTTTCTACTCAGCATGGGATACGAACAGGCCAAAGCTCTCATAAAGGCTCTGTGGCAGACACAGAGCACCAATTGGATCTAGCCAGGACCCCAACTTTTATTGCCAATGAATCCTTCAGGTACTTCGTAGGACTGGTCATGTTGTGCGGATGCCTGATGATTGCCTTCCAAAGCAACTACTCTACTCCAAACTTAAAAATGGAAAGTGCAATGCCGGTGGTCAACAAAAGAGATTTAAAGACAAATCTAAAAAAAAAAGTAATATAAACACTAACAACTGGGAAACACTGGCCTGAGAATGCTCCAACTGGAGAACAGTCTTTACCAAAGGTGTCATCGACTTTTAAGATGCTAGAACTCAGGACAAAAGGGAGATACATGCTAAGATGAAGGCACGTTTGGCAAACCCTCACTATGATCAACTCCCACCCAGAAATCTTTGTCCCCACTGTGGAAGGACGTGTGGATCCAGACCTGGCCTCCACAGTCCCTTACGGATTCACTGTTAAGACCATGTTCATGGAAGGCAATCTTACTTGGCTACGAGTGACTGCCAAAGAGAAGAGAGCGGAGCCGAATCTCCGGCTCAGGATAGCCCCTTGCGTCCCAACTCTCCAACATCGGGGGGGGGGGGGAGGCAATGGCTCCTGCAACACTGCCACACCCCCAAAGGGGGTAAGCAGACCTGTCTCTTGCGCTTATTAGCTGTGTGATATCACAAAGCAACAGTCTTCCCCAAGTCTGTGACATATTGAGAGCCTAATAATCTGATCAAAGGCTAGGGTCATGTTTTGAACTAAAAATGGTTGAGAGGTAAGCAACGTTTGATCTATAATCCCTAACTTCTTACTGTGTCATGCGCCTCTGCCTCAGTCCTTTACATACTTAGCAATGTCCCTGGTTGAAGTCTCTTTATCACATGTGCACAACACGTATCATTTCATTTATTTCACCTCTTAAAAACACCCACTTTTTACATACTGAATTGCTTCTATACAGAGACTTCCAGGACCACCCTGCAAAGCCTAAAATTCAGTAGAAATACACATTTGTCAGCTTATGTTGCCTTTACCCAAGTAAGAGAACTATAAACTTTCTTTCTAAAGTAAGTTTGGGATTAGCAGGATTCAGGATGTACTGGATATCCCTGCTGGAGGCCAAATTCTGTAATTTTCCAGCTGATGTTTGCCACACAGTTAAACAGCATCTTTGGCCAGGGACTACTTTATGTTTTGCTTAAGAAGTAGCTGATGCCAGAATGCCACATGAAATATTGATTTAGCCTGTATATGTCCATTTCATTCTGTGAAGCAAAAATCCACAGAGCACCATGTAAATTAAACAAGTAATGGAAAAGGAGTAAGTAGTTTTATCACTGAGCCATTTGTTTAAAGCATTGGCAGTTTAATTAAAAATTTCTGTTGTAAAAAGAAAAGAAAGAAAACCCATTTTGCTTTTCCTAGCTGCTCAAACCAACAGTTGCACACACTTCTTTTCCTCTTGGATGTTTTTTTCCCTAGAAGTAATACCCCATGAACTCAGCTGGCAATTTACAGGAGTGGGTTTTGTTTTGGAAGTGAAATATAACATCTTTTTCAGGAGGAAAGGAAGATTATTTCTTTTAGTCCCTCACAAAAAGCCTTGAACAGCATGTTGGAGCTAGCTGGGCTTTTTAGATAGGTTCTCTACTTTTTATATTAAAAAAGCAGGCACAGAATGCTTGCAGCTGTTATAAAGTAGGAGTTAGCATCAATGATCTGGTGAAGAAAGAAAGGAGAACTGTTCATCACTTCAAGTATATGAGACAGTAACTGAGCAAGAGGCAATGAAAATCCTGACAACGCAGAACAGCATTTTCCTACTTTTCTTACATTCGGTCTGTACTTTTCATTTCCTAGTTGCCCAAAATCTGCTAAAGAAGAGGAGTTGATATTAATCATTTTCCTAACATTTTGCTCATGTGCAAAATGATTTGCAATGCTTATCATTCTCTGCCACATCTCTTGAGAGCAAGGCCAATTATGTCATTTTAGAAATGAAGAAATGAAGCTGTGGTGAAGCATTGAGGAGGTCATCTGAATTTGACTACTCGACACCTAAATTCTAAACACTACCCAATGGAGCACACTTGATCTCATCCATTACCAAAGGGTTTACTAACTCATACATACCACTACGCAGTATGTATGGGAGACGGATGGCGCTGTGGTCTAAACCACTGAGACTCTTGGGCTTGCTAATCAGAAGGTCGGCAGTTCAAATCCCTGTGACAGAGTGATCTCCAATTGCTCTGTCCCAGCTCCTGCCAACCTAGCAGTTCGAAAGCATGCCTGTGTAAGTAGATAAATAGGTACCGCCGCGGCGGGAGGGTAAATGGCGTTTCTGTGTGCTCTAGTTTCTGTCACGGTATTCTGCTGTGCCAGAAGCAGTTTAGTCATGCTGGCCACATGATCCGGAAAGTTGTCTGTGGACAAACACAGCCTGAAAGTGAGGGTAAGCCCTCGGCCTGAAAGTGAGATGAGTACCACAACCCCACAGTTGCCTTTGATTGGACTTAACCTTCCTGGGGTCCTTTACCTTTACCTTACATACTACCACACAGCCTGCGGCTGCAGATCACACTCTGTAGCAATCCACAGAGGGATATTAGATAGGTACTAATCTAATTCTTTGCTAACCCTGGAGCCCAAAAGCTCACCTCTTCTGGCTCAATTTTCTGGTGAGTTAACCCAAATACATTTTGTGGGACTCAGAAACTAGCAAAGTGGGAAAAGCACGTATTTGATGGGCACAAAAGAACATTGATATTCAATCTATTTAAATAACTTTTAAAAAGATTTGTAATTGTAAACAAAACTTCCTTGCCCTAAAGACACAGGCACAGGAAATCAACCTTGCAGAATCATCACTGCTCAAGGTCCGTTTCCAGGAGTATTTATAGCAATGGAAAGCAATTTTCAGTGTTACCTTTTCTTTCTGATGTTATCAAGGCTACAGACTCATAGTAACACATACACCAGTTGCTTAACTTTATGAGTGTTGAGTCTTCTAAATTTAGCTAATGGAAAATTACTCTTATTGCCATCCAGTCAGCTTAGGTGTAATCAAATGTATAACACATACATATGGCAGTAATAATTGCCTTGTGGTTGAATGTCTCCAACATTAAACACATCAAGGTTGCGATCCTATGTATACTTTCCTGAAATCAATAGGGCTCTCTTAGAAGATCAATATAGGATGACAAGTGCACAAGTTTTACCTGGGAATTTCCCTGGGGATGTAAGGCTGGCATCTCAAGCGTATTGAGAAACTTTATTGTAAGGTTAATCTCCGGGAAAAAATCTGGCAAGGTCGAACAATTTAGAAGAAACTTCTAATACTATACAGTGGTACCTCTACTTATGGACGCGATCCATTCCAGGGTGCCATTTGCACCCCGAAAAGTCCGTAAGTAGAGCAACACTTCTGCGCATGATGCAATAGAGTGCTCCTGCGCATGCACGAAGCATGCAGAATGCTTCTGTGCGTGCGGTTTGCCGCATTCACAACCCGAAAATCCACAACCTGAACGCAACTAGAGGTATGACTGTAGTTTGTAAAGGGTACTTACGTCAAAAAAGAAACACATTTGGTTATTTCAGGAGATTTAGATTACCAAACAAGAAAAAAACTAATTGGTTGGCTATTTGAAATTCCCATTTTCCCTTCAAGGGCTATTTGGATGCTTGGATACATAGCAGCCTCTTTGTTGCCTGTGGCACTGTTTTTGTTCCCAGAAATAAAAACTTTGCAACATAACACCATAATAACAGATCACAGCAAATAGAAAAAAAGTAAAACTACAAGCTGTGTAACTCCCATTTGCCCTTTCCAACATCAGGTTTTCCTTCTATTCAGTTTACTTAGTAATATTGCCCAAAGCAAGAATCCCTTTATTTGTGCACTAATTCTAAATCAGTATTATAGTCCCTGTCAACTGCCATTATCCTTGGAGTGGCACTGTTGATCTACCACATAAGAGATGCGATCCACTCAATCGGTAAGAAATAACATGTCATTTTGCAGTACTGCTTCTGAAGAAAATATCTAGTCTGGAAAATTCTTCTCATGGTGACAAACCACGTGATCAAATTAAAGGCTAGAATGCAGATGAGATAACTTACTGTAAATTGCCAAACTTCTCTTGGCTCAGAAGGACAAACACTCTTTTGTCATTATCGCAACCATTTGGAGACAAAATTCACTGTTGTTTCAGTTCAGTTATTTAAAACTGCTTCGTTACTTAATTTTTAAAGTGTCCTAGCAGTGTTTGTGTGAAAGCCAATGCCAGCCACTTTACTAAGGCATGGAGATAGAAAGGTGTTGGAGTGAGATGTGAGACCAAATTAAACCCTGCTGGTTGGCTCAGGAAGGGATTGCGCTGTCTGCCTGTTTTATGGTTTGTTCCATGGTTCATGTCATAGTGGAAAGTCAGGCAAAAACACTCCAAGTATAATGTAGGACCAAGAAGGGGTGTGGCCTGAGATGATATGTGGATTGGGAAGACTTCTGAGGGCCACAAAGACGACGGGAAGGCCACATTTGGTCCCTGAGTCCCCCACCTCTGCCCTAGATTAACAGATTTACAGGTAAAATTATAAAGATAATATCAAATCAGCATATGTTATGCTTCCTAATGCCATTTCAGCTTCACATTCTCACTTCTTTTGCTGGGTTGCTGGGTCACAATTCTGAATGGCACATTTCCCTTTTAGACCCATATCTTTTTGGCTTGTATTTGACATTTCTGTGGCACACAAAGCACAGACAGGATGGTTTCTATTTTATATCTGGTTCTTAGAATTTGAAATGTTAAAACATTCACATTTCTAATATGGCCATGGATATTTTGAGAGGCAGAATCAAGCTAATAATCTCCTTAACAATAACTGAAGGAATAAGGCAGAAATCACTTAAGCCACTGGTATTTCTGATGATCTTTTTAAAAAATAATAGATAAATCATGGTGAAATTTCTCACAGGACTTAGGTTCACATGTCTCTAGCTTTTACACTATTAAAATATTTTACTAGGGAAAATACAATGGTTGTATTTAAAAATATTTAAAAGCATGTCATACAGAAAGCAGTGGTTACATTTACTTAACAATGTCCCTCATTCACAGCTCTCAAGTACAATTTTAAATGGGTGCAGTCATCAGGCCCTTGAGATTTTTGTGTTTCCTGAAGGATAAAACCTGATTTGCCTCGTCTATTTGAAATGGATGATGACCCCATTTTAAAAACAGTAAGAGTGATCTTGTGTTATCTACTGTATTCATTTCAACTCGCATTAAAAACAAATGCTCCAAACTTGTAGTCATAGGGGAAACATTTAAAAATGTAACTGCACTGTTCCATAAGAGCCAGCAGATCATCGTAAGAACTCTTGCTATTGAGGGAGGAAACCTTCATACTATTATGGCTATTTTTACAATAATGGGGCATTTGGCAAGATTTCATCCTCTGAACTTCAAAATGGACTGATTCCACAAACCTATTTCATACAGGTCATTAGAGGTTCCTTATATCATCATCATTTCAGCTTGTCCAATATCCAACATATTTTTTTTTTTTACTCAAGATGCCTAGAATTTGCCCACTGTCTTGTTGGAATGCTTGAACCCTTGATTACTTTGCAAAAACTATCACTTAAGGCGCACAGTCAACTGTGAACTGACCAATGGCATGCTGTAATTTGTATTCCAAGACAAAAAGCACTGCCTTGGCCATTTGCTTTGTCTAGTTTTTTGTTATTTTGGTTATTGGATGTGTCCAGGCCAACACTGAGTCCTGCCACATTTCATTTCATTTCATTTCACTTTTGGCCCAAATTCTCTCTCTACAAATATTCACATGTTTCCCACATTACGGAAGAGAATAACTTGGCACAAGCTCATCATTTTTGTCTGCAGCTTTGTGTCTCCCATAATATGTAGTTCTACTTTTAAAAATGATAGCTAGAATCTTCTTTAATATTCCCTGGTTTTATAACTCTTAGTTGAAGAAAAGGAAGCCCGTTATAGCTAGAATAATCGTTTATATGCTATTTTTAACAAAACCTTACACATTTTGTCATTTCATAAAACTGGTAAAAGCCACTTTTTTTAAAGGCATCATACATAAGTATGCCCTTCATGTTATAAAGAAAAAAAGCTCAAAAAATTATTATATCTAAAAGTATTATTTTTAATTGTACCTAGCATCATTGCAAAAAGAATTGAAAATGAGCAGATCCATCTCCAGTCTGTGTAAATTTTTCACGTGATCACTCCTAAGTTTGTTCTGGATTCTTTAAAAACATCTACATATAAATCCAACTTTATCACAAAATAGTATTTGAATATGTATTTTTATCTCAACATATGCATTTCTGAACAATTTCCTAAACTACTCAATTTAACACATTTTTGTATGTTTTCTGAGCCAAGAACCGTATCACAATATCTGGAGAAGGGTGAAATCATAAAGATAATTATGTTCTAATCCACACCTTAGTTAAGGAGCTGCAAATCAGGATAGCTTACACAGGAATTTGCAGAAATCAAACCCTTCAAGCGTTGTTAATTAGAAGTAGAGCTTTCCCTTTAGAAGTGTCTACCCTGCTGCTGTGAGAATGACCATGAACAGTTCCACAAGGAATTCATTGTTGACAGGAAGGCTGCTTAAGAAAATGAGGTGTTAACAAAATAATAAAAATTGATTGTAGTGTTGCTAATTTCCTGATGTTTTAAAATCTATATATAGGTGTATTACTGTATGCACAGACACCTCCTTGAAATTCAGTATGACTGGCATAGAACATAGCAACATGACACAGCAGTTCTGAACGAAAAATAATCCAGTTTGGTGAATTAGGAAAAGAGCAATATACTGAGTAAGCAAACTGTTGGCCAGGATATTGCTTTTAATGTTCTTGCCCAGGCCATGAAACTGTATTTTACTTCTCATCCTGAAGTAGAGGGAGCATGTCTTCATTTCCTATTGAAAAGGGTAATTTTGCTTCAGGTCAGAATTTGCAAACTCAAACACAAATAGAATGGTTTCTTATGAGGATAAGAACATGGCTTGGCACTGCGTAAAGATAAACATACTGCAAAGTACTTTCTGGGATTTATTATACTTTTGGGAAAGCCAAATTAATATAATAAATAATTACTTCAGAAACACTGCCCTAAGCCTCAAGATGAGCCCCAAGTCATTTATCTCAACCACTCCCAACCACAAACATTCAGATTAAAATAAAAAGAGACTTGCATCGAAGCCTTTCTGAGCTTTGCAACAATAACATCACAGCTGCCTACTTCGTTTCCATTCCCAGTTTTTCACATTTCATACGGTGGTACCTCGGATTACGAACTTAATCCATTCCGGAAGTGCGTTCTTAAACCGAAACTGTTCTTAAACTGAGGTGCGCTTTCCCTAATGAGACCTCCCACCACCAGTGCCATTCCACTGTTCAGATTCCATTCATAGACTGAGGTAAAGTTCACAAATCGGGATGCTACTTCTGGTTTTGCAGAGTTCGTAAACCAAATTCTAAACAGGACTGTTCTTAAACCAAGGTACCACTGTATTTGAAAGCGCAACAGGACAAAGTGTGAACTATTCTGCCCAAACCCCTAGAAAACGTTGAGTTCAGACAACAGTCTGAAAGTCATTTCTGGCTCACATTGACAAAACTATTGCCAATTTACAAGGATTAATTACATATAGTATGACTATTCAGACATACAGTTATTAGAAAGCACATACAATGACCTGACAACCTCCAAAAGGAAATGGAATTGATTAAAACAGCAAAACTGGCAGGAGGGGGGCATTTTGTGCAAATCCTTTCAATGTGAATGTGCCCAAGAACATTGCTTTCCCTTTGAGAGCATTCTCTCTGGCCACAGACTTGGGGATTGGGGGGTGGGTATGAGAAATAAGGCCTTGTGAGCTGGGACACCCAAATTGTGGAAAGGCCTTGCTTTTTCATTTGTGGGAAAATGCTGAGAACAGCTCCATTAGCTATTGCTACTGTCATTCTGATGCTTTTCTTTTAGTGTATTTTATTAGTTGCTGTTTCTTAAGCAATACTTGTGAGCCGCATGGCAGTGCAGAAAAATAGTTATCAATTATATGGGGTAGATCCAGACTTATCCTTCCATGAAGGAGAGCAACTGAGATCCACTGGGGACTGTTCCACTGGAGGAGAGAAAGAGAGAGAGAGAGAGAGAGAGAGAGAGAGAGAGAGAGAGAGAGAGAGAGAGAGAGAGAGAAGGAGAAGGAGAAAGAGAAAGAGAAAGAGACCTCAGCAGCACATTATTGCTGCACCAATGGGTCCCTTGATCATCCACAACAGCTGGAGGACGGAGGCAAAGGAGGAATGGGAGAAAAACCCATTCTTAATTACTTGAGAGTATTCCCCATTGGATGAAGAGGAACTTCTGAGAAAACATGCATAGGACTGCATAGGTTGCACATCACTTGGCAAAATACAGTGGTACCTCGTGTTGCGAACTGTCCCCCTTACAAATTCTTCGGGTTACGTGCTCCGCTAACCCAGAAGTAGATGCCCCTTGTTGCGAACTTTGCCCCGGGATGCGAGCAGAGATCGCACTCTGGTGGCGCGGCAACAGCAGGAGGTGCCATTAGCAGAAGTGTGCCTCATGTTACAAGTGGTTTCTGGTTACGAACGGACCTCTGGAATGGATTAAGTTCATAACCGTAGGTACCACTGTATGTAGATGTAGACCCAGTATCAGGAGTTGAATACCCTCCAACATTCCCTTGATGAAAATCAGGAGGCGAGTCAGCTGGCTTACACCAGAGTGCGGCTTACACGAGTTAGCTGACTCTTGCAAGAGCACGGCACCACTGCAAGGGCCAGCGCATCCCTGGGACACTCCAGGATCAAATCAGAAGCTGGGATGGCTTCTGTAATTTCAGGAATGTCCTGTTATAACGGTTGGAGGGTATGGCATTGACATCACAGGACTGAGGCTCATACTCCAACTGTCAGACGTCTAGCCCTATTCTTATTCTTCCCTTGCCTGTTCACCCGCTCATGTCTAGCTTATTAAGAGTGACAAAAGCAAGGGAACAGATTAATAGTCTCCACTTGCATAGCTTTCTCCTTCTGCCCAGAAGCAGAGGGCTGGTGACTGGCTATTTATGAGAGTGGCAAGGGGAAGAGGCCCCTATCAGGGAGGGGAACCAGCCCAGGAGGTGCCAGGAATTCTCAAGCCTATATTATGCAGTTAAATGGAAGTTAAATTCTATTAAAAATTTTATTGCTACCTAAACAACACAGCTACCATTAGAAGAAAGAAAGCTGCTATTACCTCTTTGTTTCTTTGTTAATTATATCCTCCAAAATAGAACATAAGCTCACTGTTTTTTGTATTAATCCATCCATCCATTTTATTTATTTATTTATTTATTTATTTATTTATTTATTTCATTATTTTTTTTAAAGCATTTATAAGCTCCATTTAAAGAGACACCCCTCCCATGGTAGATCACAATATCAACTTATGTAGCAGATCTGATCTAAGAAGGAAAACTGTGTCAAAACCTGTCATATTTGGCGAAGGGCGTTGCTTGGTTGATACAGTGGTGCCCCGCAAGATGAATGCCTCGCAAAACGAAAAACGCGCAAGACGAAAGGGTTTTTCGGTTTTTGCGTCGCTTCGCAAGACAAATTTCCCTATGGGCTTGCTTCGCAAGACGTTTTCGTCTTTTTTCCTAAAGCCGCTTGAAAATTTTCTAAAATTTTCTCTTATGTCTGTCTAGTCATGGATCTACTGAGCTGAAAGTGACAAGCTACTGAAAAATCATTTTGTCAGACCTCTTGTTCAACACAATATCATTAGTAGTGACTGACTAACTCGTCAGTGTAGGAGTTAACCATCGTGTTCATAACCAACAAGTTACTCAGACTGAGGTGCCAAGCTAGAGTAAACAGATGAGACTTCGTTGGCTATTTGTAGCCAGAGCCAACAACTTTAGGAATATAAGGGATGCTATTGGTTATTCATATTACCTCATCTTATTGTGAGCTCAACTGGGATAGTTCCCTCCCAGTAAGCCAGGAGCAATGCAGCCCCACCAGCCACTACTGCTTCCTCCTATAATAATTTTCTTCTCTTACACTCATCTATTCTATTTCCAATTTATTTGTTGATGATAATGATGATAGCTATTCATCTTTTATCTTTTCTGGCCCTTTTACCTCAGAGGAGGAATGTACTGTAATGCCTACTCTACTGAACTCATTTGTAAACTGACCACCTTTGCCCATCACACATAGCGTGGGGGGCAGGCAAGTTAGGAAGCGCTGGAGAGGCTGTGGCACTGAGCTCTACCAGAACGTGGCCCAAGGCCTAGCGATGGGTCTGAGCCCACTGTTTGAGAAACACTGGTACAGATTGAGTCTCGTATGTTCAGATGATTCCACCCATTTGTTTCATATAGATGTTAAACATCATGAGGGGGAAAGATGGGACCCAGAAATAGAATCTTCAAGGGGTTAGTCTCCAATTAAAAGTGAACCACTACAAAGCAGTGCCACCAATCACAACTCAGAAAGCCTGCCCAACATGATCAGCAGTATCAAAGGCCACTAAGAAGTCTAAGAAAATTAACAAGGCCACACTCTCCCTGCCTTTCCCTCAATACATGCCATTCTGCTGGTTGTTCAAGGCAGTTTCAGTTCCAAAACCTACTCCAAATTAAAAAGAATCTAGAAATCAGCTTTGTCCAAAAGTATATAGAGTTGCCCAACAACCACCCTTCAGCAACTACTATCAAGGAAGGTTAGATACCGGTCTATTGCTAACCTCTTCTGGATCCAGGTTAGGTTTTTCATCAGAGGCCAAATCACTGTCTCCATTAAAAGAAACTGGTCCCACTCTCATTTCCTGGATCCAACCAGACAATCACTTTGTTAGAATTTGATGAACAATGATGGACAAGGTCAAGCATACAAACCTGGACCTCAGCAACTGAAAGTTGCCCCTACAAATTAGACTTTAAAAACCACAGAATTGCAACAACATAAAAAGTAAACTCAAGACCATCTCGGAGCAAGGTAAACAGGCAAGGCAACATACATGTCAACAGTTCATAGTCTCAGCCACAGCTACAATTGTGATATTCTGTTACTATGTTATGTGAGCAAATTCAAAATTTTGCATTCCAGTTCTTACTTCCAGCAATTGATTCCTATTAAGTGGTAATTACCATGAGAGTTAGCATAACTCTCGTCTAAATGTCTCATCATTATCCAAACTTCTGCAACTTTATTTCCAGCATACTGTAGCACCGTTATTTCATTCGTCCTCAAAAACCCATGAGAGAAGCCAGTACTGTACCCCAGATTCTGGGAAAATGGATTGAGAAAGAAATAGACTTCCAACTGGACCTGACTTAAGACAACGTACCAGATGTAGTAAAGAAATAAACTAAATAGACTGACACAAAGACTTGGGGCAGAATGATAGAGATAGAGAAAGGTGATAGCGTCAGCCATCATTGCCTGTGGCATAACTTGTACCTTTTTCTAACTCTCTTTAATCTCTGGCCAAATCTATAAAACTACTCCAGAAGGAATTCAAAGGCGGTAATACATATTTGTTGTGGGCTTCCATTGCCTTAGCTTCAGTGAGTCATGCAAGGAAACTAGAACAGTTTTGCAACATTTTTAGATTTGTTTGTTAACATAAAGTGAAAAAAGGCAATATATAATCATAAAGGTGCTGCTGATATATATAGGCAATTATTACAACGATACTTGCTTCCCACTGCGGGAGGCAGTGGAAGACAGGAGTGCCTGGCGTGCTCTGGTCCATGGGGTCACAACTAAACGACTAAACAACAACAACTTGCTTCCCACAAGCAATTCCCTGCTTAAAAACCATATTTACAAGAACAGAGACTGCTCCACATTAGGTGCTTTTCACTCACTTTTTACATGGCATCCACACAATGTCATCATGCAGTCATTGTCATCTTGGTTTTTTCCTTGTGGTTCTTTTAAAAAAAATTCCCCCTCAGGTGGCAGAAGTCTGACTTTGGTACTCTGGGGCAGGTACCATTTTTAAGACAACCTCCTTTTTAATGAAGTGATCTTTTAGTTATTGCTAAAATGCTTTTCCAGCTATTTACATTTTAATGAAAGGAAGGTATAGTGCTATAACACAACCATGCTGGCTATAAGTCAAGACCATCTTGGCTGTGAGTCCTTGAAGAGCTGTTACCTGCCTGGCAGTCCTTTTTTCACCTGGCCTGGGGGGGTGTTTACAGAACAGACCCTTGGGCTGGGGTATTGTTTAGAGGGTTTCGCTGAGGGTGGGTTGTTGCTGTTATTGATATTAACTTTTTGTATCTTTATTTTATATCTTATTATGATTTATGTGGAAATTGTTCCATTTGTTTACTTTTGATGTTTTATTGATGGTTTATGACTATTTTTGTTGTTTGTAATCGTGGTTTTTTTTACATGTCGTCAGCCTCCTTGAACATGGTTTTAACCATGGAAAGGTGGCATACAAATATATGTTTGCATGCATGCATGCATGCATGCATGCTATAACATAATTTTTACAGAAAATAGAAATCTTTTTAACCATCATTATCCATGCTGCTAAAATGGTGGTAACTGGAAAGTTAATTTTCTTTTAAAATGAGCATTCTAGCACTATAGCACCATAATACAGAAAGTAACATTAAAGTATGGTGGTGTTGGTAGTGCCATAACTCTATTTCAGCAAAGTATTTTAGCAATGCTTAAGATGTGGTCACAAAATGTGGGTCATAAAAGAGCTATAGTCAAAGTGTACTGTCCAAAGTATACTGGACAGTGTTGTGAGCCACTCATCTGAAGCAGTCAGTGAGTGTGCCTTCTCTTCAGCACTAAAGCTAAGCTCTCCTGGGGCTCTATGCTTTTTTAAGGGGAAAAGAAGCTTTTCTTCTGGAGCAATTTACTCAGGTCTGAAGCAAGGCTCTTCTTTCTCCTTTATTATATAGAATCTGTATAGCTTTTCATAACCAGACATAGATTGAAGCTAGTGTTACTGTACAGTTAAGTGAGGAAATGAACTCATTTATCCACCAAAAATAAATTGCACACAAATTCCACAGACAAAAACGGATATGATTCCTTTTACAGTGCGCCTTACTTAGTTTCATGTGCAACCACACTGGCAACTACACCACTAAGCATTTTTCCTAGCATCTCCATTTACAACGCTGAGGTATCACTGACAGCTGGCAGCTATGCTACTAAGTCTTCAACTTTTACTCTCACTTATAACATACTTCAGTAACAGGTTTCATCTGAAGATTTACACATTCCCTCATTATCTTCCTGCTTTCTAGATGATTTACGATTCTGTCAGAATGTAGCGGTTTTGTTACAGATCCCTAGGAACCTATTATTTCCCTTCAAAGTTTTATTAGTCTTACTCAGTGTTCTTCTGCTTTTCATCCCAGCAAAATCTATTTTAAATTAAGCTAACAAGACAATGAGTTAAATGATTCTCATGCAGACAACTGTGCTCAATGTGCAGTTGTTTGAAAATCAACTCCCCAACCCAAGTCGGGGGTGGAGCTGAAAGCATGGTCCTCCTTCAATCCATGCCCTACATGTGAGTGATGCATCAGGTTGCCCTGGTGTTATTGAAGAACATTTGAGCTAGGGAGGCTCCTCCCATCTACCTGAGCTTCAGGCTGTTCTGTAAGGCCCTCTGTTTGAAGATTTTTGGCTACTTAGTTGGACAGTATTGTGGAACCCTACTTGTTAACTTTGTATTATTGTTAATTTACTGGGTGACTTTGTAGTTGTTTTTATGTTGTATACTGCTGTCAGCACTGGAAAAGGCAAGTGATAGAAAGAGGAAGGTAAATTGCTTGTTTGGAACTTGCATGGTACTTCAACATAGAATTAGTTTTAGTAAGATTAAAAATTTAAAGTTTATATCTGCTTTTTTCAGCAATCACGTCTGATTATTTTCTATATGAATATGTTCTTTCTTCTTTCAAAGCACACAAATATGAAACTATAAAGGCCTCTTTGTCTTTACTTGAGAATAAAAAAAGGCTCAAAAGCATAACTAACTTCATGCATGAATTTCACTCAGATTGAATAATGAAAATAATTATCTGTTTCAGAACAGATTCAGTTTTTGGTTTTTGCAAGTTACATGCCTGCTGGGTCTGGGTTACAGGCACTGCATGGGGGAATAGTTAAAATCAAGCTATTCTTACAGCACATATCTTGCTACCTGACTGCCTTTCATCACTTCAGAGGGAGCTAGAAAGTGGATTAAAAAGTCAGAGGCTTTATTGATCGAACTTATTAACATTTAAAAAAAAACCCCTCCTATTTGTATTCTAGGATATCAATATTATGGTTCTGACACATTACTGCTAACTCTGTTCCTTCTGCCTACGGATTTGCAAACTGTAAGTTCTTAGTCTTATGACCACCTTTCATGCACTGGTATGACTTTGAAAGTCTGCTAATGAAGAAAGTGTCACTCCTTCTCTTCTCATTATTTTTTCACTTATTTTGTTCTTATTTTATTATATGAGGGGACAGCCAAACAGTTCTCCACCAAAAGAGAACAGAGCTGGGTTTGGAATTTGGTTGGTATTTGGGCAGAGTCATCCATCTAGTAATCTCCTATGCTGGGCAGCCTATGAAGATGGTTCAAAAACTGTGGTTAGTGCGCAATGCTGAAATGAACTTTAAGACTGGGAAAATGAGAAACTGAGAGAAACTGAAATCGATAGTCACCCATTCCCTACTCCTGTCCTAGCTCAACTATACTGGCTACCAATTTGAAGTCTAGCACTCCTCAACACAGCATTTCAATGAGAACAAAACATCTTCCAAAAGCTATTTTAAAAATTCCTTGGTTATAAAAAATATCGAAATATCTGGGAATATGGTTACCAGCAGACTTAGTCAAGTTCATTTAAAAAAAAATCACAATAAGCTATACGCTAAAACAAAATGTGATTTGGGGTTCTGGAGATCATTTCCAGTATCATGGATGCACATACTGGATATTAGGTTGTTTTGCACAATGCTCTAGATGCTACGTTTAGGTAGAATAATGAAAATATTTTAAAACTTGAGATTATAATATTCTATATTATACTGTATCAAAGTTTGTTATTCTCTATCTAATTTTTCATGAAGCTCTGTCTCTGTGTTCTGCTTGACATTTCTAAAGGCATTGACAGGGGAGTGGTTCTTGGTGCATAATGCACTAAATCCTCTGACCACTGAGAAGCTCCCCCTGTCCCCACCCAATCCCCAGATAGGCTGCTCTGATTTCCCATGGCTGCTATTTACATATTTTAACATATGCGCATTAACTGCATCCATACAATTAACATTACGTTTAGTTTGTACACTATACTTAGCCAGATGTATCAATGGTCTAACTCGGTACAAGGCAACTTCTTAGGTTCTTCTGAAGTTGTGATCCTGTATTGATGCACGGATTGTACACACACACACACACACACACACACACACACACACCACTTTAATTGTAATCACTTCTGGTAGAACTGCAATTCCCAGGGAGGAGGGAATTACTACAGTTTAAATCTGTAAGATAATTATGGTCTATGGGTTTAAACTATAGTGCTATTTTTAATAAAAGAAACAGGTCAACTGAAAAACAATATTTTATGTGTTACTTTAAATACACAATGATTCAGTTAATTACTAGTAACATCTGCTAAATGTTATGTGATTAAGATGGCATTGACCTTAAATTATTAAATTGCCACATAGTTCTTTTTTAAAAAATCACTCTCTTTATATGGCTAAAACTGGACCATATCTTATTACTATCTAAGAGTAGAAATCTGTGTAACTTGGAAAGCTTTCTGTTTTCACACAGAGATGCCAATCCAATATCACAGTTTCTGTCCTATTACGGGGGGGGGGGGGGGAGTTAACTACCACATATTACTCAGGGAAACAAACATAGCACTTCACAAAGGCTCGTTCTTAATACACTGGGGTATTTGTCACTAAAATATTTATAGAATATTTTAGTAAAAGACAACACCTCTAATCTGAAGATGTAGCCCTAATTCCAGATATGTTGTATACATTCACTGTTTCCTGTACAGTATGCACATTTTATGTTCATCCTGGATACAAATGAATCCCATGAACATAAAAGTTATGTCATCCCAAATCCTGCTGGATTCATTTTCATTTTACTTATTTAATATTTTCTTAAGTGTGCTAACTATTTAATTCAGGTTAAAATCTTGAAACCACTTAAGATTAATAGTACTGCAATCCATGATAACAGCTTAAAAACTGCTGTTTTATGTGCAATTTGTCATGGCTAGAACATGTGACTTTTTAAATAATACTTTCGTTCCTTGCTCCTGAATGGGTCAGAGAGAAAACTGGGGAGAGACCTGGCACACAAATCCTCACTGAATAGTAACTGTTGAATTACTGGACCAGTTTTAGAAAAATAAGGATGAAATCTGCATTTATGTGCAAGTTATTCAGCTTCTGACAGGCATTCCTTCAATTTGGTTGCTCTTTTGAAGGATCAGTCACACTGCAATATACCGAAGACACACCATAAATAAAAGTGACGTTATGAAAACACAGTTTGAAGAAACTTTTTAATTACTCCCCTGGGCACCATGAGTTGTGTTTAACATGCTGAAAATAAAAACAGCAGTAAACAAAAGTGATTCTGAGGAAGAGCAGAACGTGAAAAAGCTGAGTTATTTTGACTTACTTTTATTTCAGAAAGAAGTTTCCATTGCTTCTGTTGTTCTGTTATTGGCTGACAGGGTCACGGGACCTTGTGAACTAAAATAGAAAAGCCTCAGCAGAGGGAGACTGAAGCAGCAGAATGCCGAGGAGAGAAATGAACTTTAAAACATATAATACACATGAGCTACATTGGCCTGTAAAGTCTGTAGAGAAAAGTTCAGTTTTCTTCCACTGAAGTAAGGGCATCCAGTGTTAAAACCTCTCAACCATTGAACTTGGGAAATTTGTTTTTAAAAGTCCTGTTAAATTTGAGTTAAGGTTTCCCCCCCCCCCTCTCCTCTGCAAATTGTTGTTTGTGTATTAGGAACTTTTACAAGGCCTACTGGGCCAAATTGGGGCTCCAAAACAAGAATAGCCTAGAAGCAAACTCATTTCAGAAATATGTAAGTCGGACATGACTAAACAACTAAACAACAACAAATGCTTCACCGTTTCCAAGAGTACATGTTGCAATCCCACTTGCAGCGACCCCTTTCCCAGGAGCTAGTCCTAGTCTAGGAAGGTGGACAAATGAGACAAGAACAATGTTCTGGGATTTGAAATTGGGCACAATTCCAGATATTCCAGATATATGTAGGATTTGGTTTAGGCATTGGGTATGTATCCCTCCCAGCATCCTGGTGGAAGGCTGAGGCATGAAAGGTTGATCATGGGATTAATGGGTCCATCACAAGATGCAGGTCTACATGGATGGCCCTCCCATACCGCTGAAGGAAGAATTCCACCCCAGTGCCTACGTCAGCTAAAGTTGTGACCATTGCTATGTGGAGGGCAAAGCCAGCAAACAGGGCGTATCTATTTGCAGGCAAATTCCGTCCCAGCTCTGGATACGGCAACCATTAAAGAACCAGAGCAAGGCCATTCATCACATAACTTAGAAGAAGAAACGGTCCCAAAGGGTGAAAGGGAGGGAGGGATGGGGAGATGTGCTCTTTGGCTGACCGCAGTCCCAAAGTCAGGGCAGCCAGTCTTTTAAATCCAGAGGGTGGACTGTGGTGGAGCCTGCTCCACACTGGTTCACTCCTGAGCCCTGCCCCACCATGGACTGGCATGATTGGCTGGAATTCAAAACTGGGACTGGCAGGAACTCCTGCCCTACTCCAAGGCCAGCACGGGGATTTCCCAACTGCCAGTTGTCCAGCCCAGCATTGCTCCCAGGGGTTAGGTCGCAACAGGTCACAACTGCCACCTACCCCAGGACTGGGTAAGCAGCCATTATTAAAACTTTGCTTTGACAATTTTATGTCAATCATTAGGTCCTTCATTGAAAAAAATATTTATTTCTTGGTTAAAAGCTTTCATGCCTCAGTCAATGGGTTTTTTTACTAAATGACAAGACAGCTGTATCTTTGTCTACTCTTTTAATAGTTAATTGTTTTATATTGAGATCATTTACAAAGCTATTGCACATGCCTGCCTTGCCTTTGTATTATTTAATTCAAAGGATTGCTGCAGATTAAAACATGAGAACAGACATGAGGTAAAACTGAAAGAATCCCAACCTACTCTGACATTCAATCAAGTTAAATTCAGGTAGCTACCAAGTTAGAGACACCATTAATTTCAAGGTTATTTCTGAATCATAGAACTCAGAAAAATCATCTTCTTCCCAGTGAACTTTTGGAGATTCTGCAAAATATATTAACATCATGAAGGTAGATTAATGCACTTTTCTCAAGAAAAGGTTTGGGCATCCTAATTTATATTTTACCCCAGTGATTATTCAAGTTTCTTCTGAACAAACCTACTGCATCCTCACATTTATGAAACATAATTAAAGGGGTTTTTTAATGTCCTTTGATACAAGTCAAATGGCAAGCTAACACCATAACAGAAGTTTTTGGAAGGATGTTCATAATCTCAACCTGTATCACGTTGAGCTTATTTTTGTGATCCATAGATCCTGTAAAAATGGTGTGCCCAGTACCATCAATAATTGCCTTTCACTCTCTTAAATGCAGTCCAAAACATACTTATTAGTAAGTCCCATTGGACACAGTGCAAAGGAGTTTCAGGAGTTTCAGTTTCAGGAGGATAGCACTCAGTGGGATATATGCAGAGGGAAGGATATGCTCTTCTGCAATGGAGCTTTCCATTTGATTTCATAACCGATGAATAGAATTAAAATATGCAAAATTACTCCAGGTGCCTTTACCACTCAGGCACTATGTTGCATGAATTCAAGACAGATTATTATGTTACTGCAGTAACATGAGGGCTGCCAGTCCCATGCCACTCTCAGAGAATAATCATTTCACCCATACCTCACGACATTAAAAAGGTTGTGTGAACTGGCCTTAGTGTTATTCTCACTGAAGCATCTATTTGGCCCCATTTTCTGCTTGTACCAGCCAAAAATGCTTTGGCATTTCCTCCTTGTGATATGCAATGTTACTTGTCTGCCAAGGAACCATTCACAATAGGATCTTGTCACACTTAAGCTAGATAACTGGCCACACTCAATTCAAAAGGAAACTTTCTTCAAATTCATTAAAGACATTACTTTTATTTTCATTTAGGATGAGAATAGGGAATTCTAAATCTATCCCCAAACAGTAGAACAAGATTGACTAGCTGTTCCATGTTCACTTACCACACATACATATTGAAACATATCAGCTCTCTTTAATGATAGGATATAATTATTTCCACATTGTTGTGAATAGCAAATCCCTATTACTGAGTATTTTTGTTTAAAAGGCAGTAAAATTTTCTGCTGATCATTCTTTAATTTTTACTATATGACAGTAGCCAAGAGCAATATCCTCAACCTATTAGATACTATCAATAGCAATGGATTCAAAGACAAGTGTGTTGTGAAACAGAATGGGCATTAAATACAGATCTGGAGAGTTATCTAGTTTAATTTTGCATATTAGTTATCTGAACATTGATCTACACTATACAGTCGTACCTCAGAAGTTGAATAGAATTTGTTGCAGAAGTCCGTTTGACTTCCAAAATGTTCAGAAACCAAGGTGCGGCTTCCGATCGGTTTTCGATTGCGCAGGCACGGCGGAAACAATAGTGAAAGCTGTGCCAGACATTCGGCTTCCAAAAAATTGTTCAAAAACCAGAACACTCACTTCTGGTTTTTGATCGTTTGGGAGCCGGAACATTTGATTCCCAAGGCGTTCAGGAGCCAAGGTACAACTGTAGATACAATGGGCACAATTCAGCCAAAGTTTAAGAAGGTAGGGCTACTCTCAATATTCACAAGTAGTGGATATGCAATGGTGGGGTGGGGTAGGTTGGGAGAATTACCCTCGTCTGTAGCCTCCCTCAAGGATATTTCAGAATCAGAGGGTGCTGGCCGGCTGACTCTGGTCAGGTGGTGGTGTTGCTAAATGAGAGGTCTGCCAACCATTAACATTAACATCCACCATTCATTTGACAGTGGCTGGGGGGCCAATTTGGCATGTACAACTGAAACATGGGTAGATGGCCTGAGCAAAACCAGCTGTGTCCACTTGGGTACTTGATGCAGCACTAGCCAAGTTCAGAGGGACAGAGTGAGGGGGTGGGTTGTCATCCGTAAAGAAATCATACTGAGATTGGGTTTGAAGGATTTTTGTGGTGTTGGGCCAAAGAGACAGAACAGGGATGCTATTAGTGTACAATTACCTTACTGTGATACAGTCTCTCTAACCAAGCTGGTGGAATTAAGTCTCAAATGTAGTTTTAGAGAACCCCTTCACCACAAGCTATGTCAGCCTCTTTTATAAACTGTTTCATTGCTATGCAGGATGGAGGATGTGATCACGGTTCCTCATTCTCACCTTTACTTTATTTATTATGATTTCCCACACTTTCTATTTTTGTTGCAAATGTATGTTTTAAAAGGATATTAAAAGCCATACGGGATCAGACCAAAGGCTTATCTGACCCAGCATCTTGTTATTCAAATGGCGAACCAAGGCATGAAATAGAGATCCATTTTGGCTGAGCAGTGGCAGGCCAGAATAATAGTCTTATTCGATGTAAATCAATACTTGTCTGAGAGAAGACTTATTTATATTTGCCCCTGTAAGAAGAGGTCATAATTATTTTACTTGCAAATTTTGGGCTTTGTTGAATGATAGCTTGATTCTATATGCAGTCATGGAGAAATTCTTAAGTAAGATTTCACCCTAATTTACCCACCTTATACATGTATAACATAGCACAAAAAAGAACATTTAATTAAGTATAAAGTACATCTGCAGCTCTCATAATTAAAGCTTTGCTAGGGCAAAACTTTCAAGAGAAAGCATGTACAACAAAATCTCCTTGATTTTATCTCTCCTTTGCTGGCAACAATAATCTTTCTGCAGTTAAATGCTTTTAAGTTGTGAAGCTTGAGCGACTGTATACACTAAGAGGTCTACTTGCTAACAGCAGTTTTCTGTACAAAAAAAACCACCAAAACACTATTCAATTGCTTAATCCATGGCTATTTTTCCACGCAAAATTTCTTAGAGTTGAAATGATGAGTCTGAAAAGTCACTATTTCAGTCTCATGCAATTTTCACAGGTGAGCTGGAACTTTTGAGTTAAATACCACCCATAACAGTTTAATGGAATAATTTCTGAAGACTGTATAAGAAAGCTGCAGTAAAAAACCCAGCCTCCTGATGCACGTCTTTTGAAATTCCACAGTGTTTTTCATTGCTTGCTATTTTATTTTCAATCGGGGCTGGGAAAGGCAACTTTTACTCTCAATCCTACCTTCTAGAGGTCCTTTCCCTAGAAATCTGCTCCTTCTTCCCATCTCTGAGTTTGCATGTGACTGTGCTTAGACATGTACTGTATTTTGGCTCTTCCCTAACTTAGCCTTTCACTAAGTTCATACCAGCTGTATGTTACTGAGGCCAAGTTTACAATGCGAGGCCAGAGAGCAAGATCAGACTAGAGTGCTGAGCATGTATTTCCTCCAAAACTCCATACTATCGCCTCCTCTTCGTTTGCTTGTTGAGTTTATGTTATATGTATGCTAGTTTGGTCATGGTTAGAATTATTAACTAATTAACCAAAACTGAAGAAACGTGTGTCTGTATATGTGTGTATCTCATATTTTCTACATCGCCATGTTATAAGTGCATATTCTGAGCTATTGCAGTATTACATGTGTACATTTTGATCATATATTCAGTAAAAAAACACACCATTTTATGACGTGCCATTTCCAAAAATCCACAAGACTAGAACATTTGTACGTGAAACACCCGTCTACCAAGGAGGCTTGCTAAGACACGTCCCCTGTCAACTTACTAGATAGCCATAGGTAGGTGACTGCCTCAAAGCCTTAGCCACCATCCATTTGCATTATGGAGATAGTAGTGGCCTGCTGTGCAACAGGGTTGCAAGCAATTGCTGAGATTATGGGAAGCACTTCCCATAATGTGCTTTAAGCACTCTCTGTATTATAAATAAAAATAATAAATGAAGGGCTATATGAATACGATGTACTATCATCAGTATCACATAGGCTTAGTTCAATGGTGTTTTAAGTATGACAGAACACCATGGAAGCAGCTTTTATGTTGGTTACAGTGTTGCTTTTTAAAAGTTTGCAATCATGTAGGCAGAACCAATTACCTGCGTATTTATTATGAAATCATCACTGGGATGGAATCATGATTTTGTGGTAAGGATCAAAAAAGGGTACCTAGAACTACACCTCTTTATGATCATAATAGTTTTTAGCATTCATATAGTGCTTTTTTAAAAATTCAGTGCTTCACACACATTATACTGGGCAACAGCTGAAACGGAAATGATATGGAATAATTTCTCTCTTGATTTAATTTCTCCAATAGTAAGTTCAAGACCATGTGTGGTCGTCATCATCTGCATCTTTCTTTTTTAAAAAATTGGTGCATTCTCCCTCCAATATCAGTTACATTTGCAAAAATCATTCTGATGTATTTTATTATCGTGTGTGTTGACTCTGGGGGGAGGTCATGGTGCAATACCAAAAGAGAATTCCTTTTCAGTGATGTTCCCCATACTCTAGAACTCCATCACTCTAGAATATCCACATGAGACCTTGGAGGTCAGTTAAAAGTTGGCATCAATGATCTGAGAATGCCTGTGCAAAAAGATAGGTTATTGAAACAAGGCACCATGCGTGCCTGTCACATTGCACAGGGAAGTTCATTCCACAAAGTGCATGCTACCATGCTCTTGCTGGATGGATTTCTGCAGATCATAACACTGTCAGCAAAGCATCATCTGATGACTGTAGTGATCTCACAGGTCTATTTGGGAAGAGACACATTTTCTTGGTTGTCTGCTTTTCAAATATGTAGTTTTAGGGATATGGACTGGGATGGTTTGTGGCAGCAACAGCATCTCTAGTGAAAGGAAGGGAAGAGTTGGCCAAGGGAAAGAGGCAAACAAGGTAATAAATGAACTGGTTGTTGCCTTTGTACTTTCACATGACATTCCAGGCTCAAGCTCAACACTGCCAGAAAGATATTGACATGCTGGATGAAGTTCAAAAACAATAAACACAAAAACAACAAGTGAGTTGACCTATGGAATAAGAGTAAAAGGAGCCCCAGAAGTCTGATTAAGAGGTGACTAATAGTCAACTCACAATCTACAAATCACAAAAACGAAGACAGTTGCAAAGAATAAGATGAGTTAGTCAATGTTAAAATGAATCAGTCAATGTTATCTAGGAACAATAGTATGATAATATACTGGGTATAAAAGAAAGTTTCCAGTTGCTTAAGACCTTTGATAAGGCAATGGACAAAAAAGTGTTGAATAGTTTGTTTAAATGTTAGGGTTCATTATTGTTATTGTTCATTATTGTGTGTACCACTTTAAAAGCCAGGAGGCATATCCTGACCTAGTTTTTACAGCTGTGTAGCAGGTGCTGATAAGTCACTGTAATTAGCTGATAAAGGTAAAGGGACCCCTGACCATTAGGTCCAGTCCCACACTACTCTGGGGTTGTGGTGCTCATCTCGCTTTATTGGCCGAGGGAGCCAGCGTACAGCTTCCAGGTCATGTGGCCAACATGACTAAGCGGCTTCTGGCAAACCAGAGCAGCACACGGATATTGAATGGTGTCTTTAAATTTGAAGGTTCATTATTGTTCCACAAGATGTGTATTTCTTTAAGGGCCAGAGCAAATAATGTGACCTAGTTTTACAGCTGTGAAGAAGTATAGTAGGTGCTGTTAAGTTGTGGTATAGTATATAAGCTGTTGGGTATAGTATATAAAGAGCAGCACCTAGCTCTCTCAGTACCCTGTTGGATGGGTTGGTGGTTAGGTCATTGGTGGTTATTGATATATTATAATTAATGTAAAATGAGTTTTTGTTTTTGTTATTAAAACCTAGCAAAAGTTACTTCTGCATTCCTTGTAATGTGTGGTCTCCCCAGCACGCCTTCTGCAGCACAACTAATCTGCAAAACAACCAACAACGGAAATGCCGTTTACCTTCCCGCCAGAGCGGTACCTATTTATCTACTTGCACTTTCGAGCTGCTAGGTTGGCAGGAGAAGGGACCAAGCAATGGGAGCTGATAAGTTGCTGTAATTAGCTGTGTCAGCAATTGTGAATGGTATATAATGTGCTGTATGTACCTTACTCTGCCTCCCTGGTGAATGGATGGGTGATGATTATAAACACTATGTAAGATGTATGCTAGAGGAGTTTTGTTATTAAACCATGCAAATATATTTTTGCGTCTCTTCAGTGTTTCCATCTGTGTGGTCTACTCTGCACGCACTCTGTGGCATGTTTCAAATGCCCAATAAAAAGAACTAAATATTAAGTTGGAAAAGCAATCCACCATTTACCTGGAAATGAACTGTGTAATTTCATAGTTGTTGGTCCATCTGATTCTATTTACCATGCAACATTGATTTTTTTCTTTTAAAATTGTACCCTTCAGGCTTTTGTGTTACCAGTACCAGTCAAAACTGAATTAGGTCTTCAGCCCTGAATCAGTTAGGGTGAAGAAACTGATGAACACTGACTGAAGTCAAAGGCACTTATTCAGTTTCAATTCAATGACTCTAGCCTCATTATGTTGTAGCTTAGATGGTGTAAAATTGTTTCTGTTCTGCATCATCTGCCCCATAAGGATATAGTTCTGGGAACTGCTAGTTCTGTTTGCACAAAACCCAATGCTTATTAGTGTTCCAACACTGGGTTTCACTGTAGGAAACTAAGTATTTTATTAAAGGGATATTCCTCAGTGGTGTTTTGTGCAATGTGTGGGTCTGTTCCTGATGAAGGGCTGCATAAGATCTGCTGATCAGAAACAAGTCTTTTCCAAGAGTCTGGGCAGAGTCCTTCAACCACTAGCACATCTACTCCTGGATAAGCCCACGAGGCCTGTCTTTTTAGAAGACTAGTTAGAGTGCTAATTCACAAATAATTTCTTAATGCTCTTTGTAACCACAAAATTCCACATCTGCAAAGCACATCATAAGAATATTTTGGAATAGTTTGTCCTTGCTTCCAGAAAGGAATGCGATGGTGTAAAGTCACTTAAATCACATTTTCCTTCATTATGGATTCATCTCACATGGCAGAGGGTTATTAATAAACATCTCAGTATAGCTTTAGGATTGAATCCAACCATCTAAATATGAAAGGTACATTGCTGAAGAGAGAAATTAGGCTGTACCTGAACCAGCTGCACTAGTACCTTCATTGGTGGTATATATCTCTAATAAGAGTTCCTCCTGTCTAGGTTGTTATTAAGAGACTACTGGTTTAAAATACGAGTACATGCCTTATCTGGAGCCAAACCAGCAATCCATCTACAGTCCAGTACTGGGAGTGTGGTGGGAAAATAACTTTCCTGGATCTCAAGGTCCCTTAGATGACCTTTAGGAGACAAATTAGTGCTCACTTGCATTCAGATCACATGCTCTGCCACTGAGTTATGGGTCTTTTTCATCCTTATCTTCCTTATGTCTTACTCCCCAAACCTTGACTGAAAATTCTCTCTCAAAGATTTATGGTGAATCTTCCTATGAGTAAGTTGCTCACAGTAGTAGATTTTGATATATCTGGTGGGATAAAAGGAGATCTTCATTAAAATGTCCCAAACTCTTCCATTTATAGTTTGCAGATGAAGTCTGTATTTTTATCATCTGCAATTGCATTTTAAGAAGCTCTTGAACTCTTTACTACCTCTGTGTTGACTCAGCTAAAGAAGATGTATATTCCAACTGGGTCTGAACTTTCCAGGGCTTAAATCACAGATTTCTCCTTTTGGAGGAGACATACTGAATCTCAGTGTCCTGAGGATCAGGGTTCATCCATTGTATACACCACCCAAGAATATATTTGCCAAGAATGATTTGCTCATTGCTGGCTTGAAAATCTTTGAGATTTGCCCTTATTAAGAAAACAGAGCTTCCCTCTCCTGCCAGATTAAGAAAATATAAAATGGAATGTTATTTGCCAAATGAGGTTTCTATATATGATTTATATTATAATTAACTTTTCTGTATCCTTTTCCATAAAGTTCTCTCAGTTTCTGTTATGCCATTTCACTGAATGCTTGTAACTACAGACTAAAAGTGTACACGTTTAATTTATTACCAAGAAAACCTTCAATACTGGTGGTTTTGAGTCAGGAAAAGGAATTCAGAACATTTACTAATCAATAAATGTTCTGTCCAGTGGTAGAGAACCTGTGACCTTCCATGTTCTCTGTCTGGTCTTCAGGACTGTCCTCAAGTCACACACCCCTCCTCAGCCACATCCCCTCTCTCCAGCCCACAACTCTCACTGTTCCTGCTTTACAACTTGCTTGAGTGTTGCCTGGCTGGAATGTTGAACTTGCTTGCCTAGAGGGGTATAGAGGAGGGTGTGTAAAACTAGCTTATTATGCAGGTATTTTATCTGACTTTGTTGCTCCACCTCCTTGTACCTCTGGCCCTGCCCACCACTGGCATGTGACTTCTAGGAGACTGCCTAGAATGGAATGTGGCCCCTGCTCCAAAAAGGGTTCCCCTACCACTGCTTTAATTCCACACGTAGCCAACATCAGAATTGTGGCTTATATTTATACATTAGTGGTTGTTAAGTCCTTTTTATGACCTGGGAAAACCATTTACTATGGGGATGATTTTGCCCTTAGCATGCAAGACAGGCTCACAGCTGTTTGGAGCAGGCGCTGAGTGTGGGAAGTCATGTTTCTTGAGCAGCTTGTGAAGCCTAGCATCTTCCTCACTGAAACCTGTGCTCTTGCTCATCTCTCCAAGCCCACCAATTTGCCCTGATCATCTGCTGTAGTTTAAACTGGACCAGGGAGGTCTTTGCTCATGTCAGATTTCAGTTAACGGGCACAGTTAAGAAAGCTTCCCCCCACAGCAGGCGCTGTGAATATTTAATGGTTTGACTTCACCACTGGAGCCACACTCCATTGTCTCTTGAGTGAGAAACAGATGCCAACAACTCCATATTTCCGTGGCACTGAATCAGAACTGTGCCCAATATGAGCAGCAGCAAGAGAAAATGCACCCAAATTTCTTTTGCATTAAACAGGAGAATTGGCAATGCTGACAGTGTAATGGGCTTCCCACAAATTCAGAAGCAACAGCAACACCACATCAGCAAAGGGCAAACCACAAAGATACAGCAGGCCTATCCGGGCTCCCACCCAACACACACACACACACACACACACACACACACACACACACAGGCTCTTACTTGTAAATAAGGAAGATGGTACAGGCTCAACAGCAGACACTGTACGCTGGAGTCACTTCAGGACTTCAAGAGCAAGACAAGAAATACAGAACTGTACGGAAGTGACAAAGATGACCCAACAGCTTCCCCACCCTTCCCACCAGCTTTTGGGGATGAGGCACAGCATGCTTGCTCATTAGACTCTTGCCTCACAGGAATGCTAAGCTTACAAACATGTGCTCTGTCAGAGCTGGCGGGTCTGCTCCCATCTGCAAAGACAGTGCCTGGTACTATGTGCCAAGACCCGCGCCCTCCTGTTCAGACTCCTGTTCAATCACTACCACCTCCTGTTCAGACGTACCCCCTCAGCTGATCAAAGCCCTCTTCAGCCTCCACTGTTGCAAAAACCACCTGGCATCAGGGTTTCCTAACCACCTGGCATCAGGGTTGAAAGCGGAGATCCCCCCTTTCAAAGTAGGTCCCCCCCATTCAGCCCCCTCTTCTGTTTCTTCTTCATCTCCTGCATCAGTCTGCCAGCCTAAGCCTGATCCTAACAATACTGTGGGGCTCGTGGCATTAGCCTCTCTTTCATGCTTTTAACATTCTCAAATTTATGCAGTGACAAATACCTTGGTTTGTTTTCTTACACTGAGAGGCAAGACACAAAGTTAAGGACCCATTCTGACCCTAAGTCAAAGTCCACAGCATCTGCAACTATAGACACCCACAATAGTCTGTTCACCAATACTAGGGATTAGGTTTCCATGCCTTCTCCAAACTGTATTGATAGTTGCGCCAATTGTTCAAACATTCCTAAACAAACATGCCCTTTTCTTATGAGAAACTCTACATCACCTGGACTGCCTTCTCATCTCAGTCTGATAGGAGAGCTATAAATCGAGTGTAGCTTCCTAACCTCCATTAGTTCCTACAACCCAGTACATCTGTTTATACTGTGTAACAATATGGTTAACTTGTTAATAGTATGGGGAGAAATTAAATGAAACAGTCTTCTGATCACTCCATCATCACAAGCATTTCTGTTTGCCAAATCTCCCCTCTCCTCCAACTGGGTTTTGTAGATTCGCCTGACCCTCCGGAGTGGAATGGGAGACATGGGGGTGCCTGGGAGGAAAGATCCATTGTGTTAGAAAGAGCCTTTGTGCTGGCTTCCACTGGCATACAAGGTGAGTTGAATGCAAGCCATGCTCTACCATCAGTACCAAGGCATCTCTTCACTATTTGGTATTCTTTGTTTTCAAGACTTTAGGAGAAATGCCTCATTAGAACCTAAATAAACTTGTGATTTATAAAATGTTGACACAAATTGCAAAAATGAGGAAAACAATTAAAGTATGGCAGCAGCGATTGGGCGGGTGATTGGTGGCTGTGGTGAGGCGGGCAGGTGATGGGCGGGCGATTGCTGGCTGCGGCAAGTGGGTGGGCTGTTGATGGCGGTGAGTGGGCAGACAATTGGCGGCTGCGGCGAGGTGTGCAATCGGCTGTGCCAAGCGATCAGCAGTGGCGGGCAGGCGAGTGAGCGATTGGTGGAAGTGACCTCCCCCACCCCACCCCACCCCGCCAAAGCTAAACAACTTAATTTCTTAATTTTGGGCTTTAAAAAATAAGGGTCGCCTTATACATGGGGGCATCTTATACACAGAAAAATACGGTAATATACCCCCAAAATACCAGACTTTACTAGCTCCAATGAACACATGTGATATGCACATGGATGCTGCAGAGAACTTCTGCAACAAAAGCAGCCTTCCTGCTATGGGTTGGGTCTTGTGGCCACGACCTCTTGCTTTAAATAAGGAGCACAAAGCTGCATTCAGTAGGAAGAGTGGAGAGGATTAATAGTTCAAGGTCATCAGAGGGCTCAGTTCACGGTGTGAAGTCATCTCTGAATCATATGTCCAGAATACTATTTGGGAAAGCCTGAAATACCAATTCAGATCTGAAAAGTTTAAAGGCATGTTTAAAGGCACTGTTTCTAAATCAGACTGAGAGAAATTTGCTAACCTTCAAACTACAGGTAAGCTCATGTGTTTTTTGTGGAACTACATCACTTCAGACTATACTGAGGTAAAGTATGTTTTTAATAAGGTAAAGGGACCCCTGACCATTAGGTCCAGTTGTGACCAACTCTGGGGTTGCGGCACTCATCTTGCTTTATTGGCCAAGGGAGCCGGCGTACAGCTTCCGGGTCATGTGGCCAGCATGACTAAGCCTCTTCTGGCGAACCAGAGCAGCGCACGGAAACGCTGTTTACCTTCCCGCCGGAGAAGTACCTATTTATCTACTTGCACTTAGGCGTGCTTTCGAACTGCTAGGTTGGCAGAAGCAGAGACCGAGCAACGGGAGCGCACCCCGTCATGGGGATTCGAACCGCCAACCTTCTGATCGGCAAGTCCTAGGCTCTGTGCCACAGCACCACCTGTGTTTTTAATAGGAGTCATTTAAAAAATGTCCTTTAGATAGAAGAAATGGTGCTACAGTCTTAGTCCCCACAAACTAGATTTCTTTGTGCAAGAAATGAAATCCAGGAAGCATTTAAACACATGATCTACCGCCAGCAATCTAAAGGAGTACAGCTCCATGCAGTTCTGCTGGACATGTAGGCAGCTTCTCAATAAAAGCTGCACAGCTGCGTCTCCAGGTCATGGGCTGGTTGGGGATGAAGCAAAAACTCAGAATGCAGAGATGGCCTGAAATGTATGAATGTATGTAACTTGTATGGATATTCAATTCAAAGATCAGTGAGAGGAAAATAAACTTGGCGTGGCTAAAACAGAATCCCATTTCAATTAGATAGGTCATATGCATGTCTATTCAGATTGTGTCCAGTGAGGTTTGTCCCAGCTAAGTGGGTATAGGATTGCAACCTATGTTACATAAAATGGTATTCCTGGCTAGGTGGTATCTGCATATTTCCTGACAGGATAGTAGAATGGATTCCTACTTTTGTTATGCCTCATTTAGGCATTTGTCTTGTTTTATTTCTTTGGCAAGAAATAATGTATATATGTGGCAGATTGGCACCACTTTAAGAGTAGCTAGCAGAGGTGCACCCACACCATGGAGTAATAGCAAATGAGAATTAGTAGTGGTAACTGTATTACTACAGCCAATTAAAACAAAATGCAATTAATTCAACACAGAACACCAGTAACAGGGTAATGAAGCCTTGGCAGGTCTAGTAACCAACCAGGAAAAAGAGAAGAACCACACACACACACACACACACACCCAGTCATGTTGGCTGCACAAGCTTGTGCTGCTTTCACATAAGCCCCAGTTAGGTGTGTAGCTTGGAGGGAAAATCAATGTAAGCTGTTGTACTGGGTACATTTGGACCACAGGGATCCCAAGTGCTGAAGCAACACATCTAAATTCTCAAATTAGAGCCATCTAGCAGTGCAAGTATACAATGTTAAAGCAAAGTTCCTTGGTGGGGAGGGCCCATATCTCAGTGGTACTGGCAGACCACTTGTTTTGCATGCAGATGATCCCAGGTTCAGTTTCCGGCATATTCAGTTAAAAGAATCAGATGATGGGAAATATCTGAGACCATGGGAAACTCCTGCTGGAGTAGACAACACTGGATTAAGTAGACAAGTGGTGTCACCTGGTGTAAGGCTGCAGCAAGGATACATAATCCATTTCATGGAGATGTTGAAAAATAGGAATTGCTATGTTGTTGAAAAAATGTCTCCCCCCACCCCCATTTATCAAAAAGCTAATGCATAAGTCTTAATACAGAGTGAGTGTAATTATTCTGTTACTTGTTAGTCTTAAAAGTGTGACCAAAGGTTTTCAGGAAGCGTCCTGTCCAAGTTGACCACTACCTTTTCCTCTGCGTTCTAAGAAGATGCTGAGCCCACAGGTTTACAGTTTGCCTACCAAACATCATGGGGAAATCACCTTTGCCGCTTTGCGGAATGATATAGGTGGCCAAGTTAACTCAAGATGAGAGAACTCACCTGGTGCCATTTGAGAAAAGGATACAAAAGAGGGATAAAATGCTCCATTAGGTAAACAGAAATATCAGTTCTGTATTTCCCCCCACAAACTTACAAAGGGGGATTTTAAAATACAGGTAGTACTGATCCATTTGCTTAAACCCTCGCCTTCTCTTTGTTGCCTGTCTTGCAGCACATTCCTAACCACAGTAAGTCAGAAGGAAGTCCTACTGAATTCTATGGGCATTGCTCCCCGGTAAGGGCACAGGACTGCCACCTCAATCCTACCTCCAAAAAGCATGTAAAGAAGCAACCTCTCTTCCCCTTTTGTTTGTGACTGTTTTTCCTCTGTTGTGAACTCTGCTTGTGTTATGATATGAATTGACTGAATTAATTTTTGGCTTTAATTCTCTCCCGACCCCTGCACTCCACTTATCTGTGCCCTACTGACTGCAATAGGATTTCTGACAGGGGATAGTTAGAATTACACTGTTAGTATTTTACATGTGCCCCATGCGTATATGCCTACACATTCTCTTTTATATTTAATATTAGACATAATTCTTTCACGAATTAAGATAAATTGGGGAGTGGGGATAGGGCATCCACTCCGACATTTCAATGCTTTCTGTACAGTTGAGAACACACCGTTCTTCCAAGTGATATTGCACAAAGAACTTCACTCCCAACTTGACCTGTAGACCCTGAAGCTCTCGCTGTGGGAGTCATTTGAATTTTGGCAGCCAAGCAACTAAGAGCCAATCCCACAGCGCTGCACTGATCACGCTCAGCCTGAATTTAGAGCTTGCAGGTGAAAGAAGCTTGAATTGTCCTGTCTGCCTAGACAGTGGTCTGCTTACATGGTACATTTTTCACTCTAAAACATCTGCTGTATTTAATGCCAGCTAAACTGAAAGGTGAATTAATTTGCTTTGCAGCTGAAAGTTCATCTTGCTGCAGAATTGCGTAGAGGGTGATGTTCTTAACGTTACCTTTACACATACACATGCCACACACACAAAGTTAAAACAGCCTTTGAAGCCCGAAGTCGCATAATTGCTTCTGGCTTCATTCATAAATAACTGAATGGAAAGATCCATGTGGTTCCCTGCAGGTATCCTTACAATATGACACTTCAACCAAGTGAGTTCTAAAAACATTTTTTCACCCAGAGTGCTGAAGACAGACTGTTATTCCTGCTCTGTGAAAAAGGAAGCACTTATTTTTCCCCCCCTACATCCCCAGTAATTACTGCTCCAGATGTCAGTTTTCCACAGCCGGAGACACAGATTCCAGATAGCAACACCGTCCTCAGCCACTATTCAGGGGGGTGGGAATGCAATCATTGAATGCATTCACTGCTACGGGAAAATGAGTAACTATATCCCACATCACACACATAACTCCTAGGTGTGTACTTAACTTATAGCCGTCTTTAAAAAAAAGCCAATACCACAAACATTCAAGAAAGTAAGATAGTCACCTACTTTGACAGGATCATCTGAGTTGCAGCCAATCTTCTCATTCTGAGACAAAAGCTGGAGCAAGAGACATTAAAATGTCTTTCCCATTGAGTGGTTTCTGCTGCATGTGTGCTTGTATTTTCAGCTATGATGAGATTCTCTTTCTGGCAGTAACTATGAGGCTGATAGAACTGTAAAATGAATAATCATGCTGGCTGACTGGCTGGCTGAAAAATAAAGTACTAGCACCACCATATGCTAGAGGTTGGGAAATCTATCAAATACCCAAAGAGCCTGTGAATCCTGTTTTCTCCGCTTCTCTCTCTGCACTTTATAGTTTTGTTTTTTAACTTACCATCAAGGCTGAGAGATATATGACAGGATATAGTGCTATTAATTTGCCAGGAAAATGCTAAGATGGTCCAAATGAATTTCTTTTCCTATGTTATAAATTGTGGAGAAGGTAGAAATTCCCCCCTCTACAACAAAAAAAGTTGGGCTTCTTAAAAATGCATTAGTTAAGGAGTAGGCAGGAAATGCATGCTGCTAGTTATTCATTAGAATGGGGCCACAAGCTCAAAACATTGGCAAAGGTAAGTTAAAGCTGTATGCATTTTCACCTAGCCCTTGGAAGCAGAAGATAGTTTATTGGCCCGTCATTACCCTCCACTCACCTACTGCTGAGTAGTATGATATTTGCCTGAAGTGGCCCTGAAAGGGATTAGTTTCCTACTGGTTCCTAAGCCCTTCCCATCTGTCACATGATCTTCCCATTTCTGCCTGGAACACAGCTGTTTAAGTTTCCCTTGGGCACAAACAGATCCTGTGAGACAGAAAACAAACTAACAAGTTGCTTACCTAATTTAAAGGAGATATATGGTGAAAAATGAATTTTAAAACAAGACAAAATATTAGCTTCTCTATATGAAAAATGCTGAGGTGGGTTAATAAATGTAAATTAAATGGATTAAACCCTGTGGTCTAATTGCGCAGTCATAGACACTTTTAGTCGTCTGCAAATGTTTGAATTGTTATGTGCTATAATACTGTCTGCTGCATGGCTTCCAGATAAGATTATATAAGACTGTTGGTGGTGGGTTAATGTTCTGAGGGGTCCTGTGTGCAATCCTTTGTGGGGACCCTAATTTTTCACCTAAATAAATGTGACTATGGTCAAAATTGGGAATGTATGAGACAATAATAATGTTTCTGCCTTCACACTGTGCTCCTAAAAAAAGTTGGGAACAATCCCTGCTGTGGGCCAGACAGGAGGAAAAAGTAATGATAATACGAATGTCTCTGAAATGGGTGCCCCCCAAAAGTGGGTGCCCCCCCAAAAAAATTGGGAACACTTGGGGAAAATGTTTTGATTATGATAAAGTCTCTGCACTGTCTCACATTAAAACCACTTGGGAACAATCTCTCCCCCACCTTCTCAAAAAGTATTTCTATGGGAAGCCAAAGCAAAGGAGGTGAAACAGTCTCAACCTTTCCCTCAGTCCATGCACCCTCCAAAAACCTAAAGAGGTTGACTTATCCTACCCTTTTCTTTCCATATTTGTCCCACAACTGCTTGGGGAAGTCCTTCCCTCTGGAAAGGAGAGGTGGAGTTAATACAGCCAACCAGAGTGGCAAGAGGGTGGGCCCTTCCAACTCCACCAAGTGGTCTGTGCTGCACAGCTGGAGGAAGCATTTTTATTGTCTCTCCACCTGCTCTGGGTTAGTGATCCCAGCTTAAAAGGTTGTCTGCACAGTACTGCTTTTAGATAAGAAGGTGAGTTTTGTTTTTTTGAAATGAAAGCTCAGAGTCTGCAGCATATCCTAGCATGGGCTCTGGTGCAATCACTCCAATTACACCTTTATAAATTCAGCCCTGTTTAGATGCTAAGGATTACTATTGCCTGGTGTCCACAGCTCTGACTTTGCTTGTTGGCTAAAAGCGACAGGTAGGAGTGGTCAGGCTAGCTCCTTTAACAGAAATTGCTTTAAAACAAGACAGCTGAGTCTGGTGCCTCTATTCAGAGGCCTTTGGGGGCACCAGGTTGGTGACCCCATCATGAGATAATTTTAATCTGTTTTAGTATTTTGACTTCTGTGTGTTTTAAAGTATGGTTGTGATTTTTTCTTGATTTTATTGTAAACCATCTTGAGGTTTTCTACAATCAAGTGGTGTATAAATTTTATGAAATAAATAAATAATGGATCTGACTTAATCTACTATCCCCAGGGAATATGTGTATTAGACTCCAGGGCTTTTATGAATTCATTAGACAAGTCTCCCAATTCATTTCATATACTTTTATTTAATTCATGGGTTTCATTTATATATGTTAATACTAATAGATTTGTAACACCATAGCTTCTTTCCCGCTCATGGACTACTTATGTGAAAGCTCTTGAGTAATACACTAGTAGTAGTAGTAGTAGTAGTAGTAGTAGAAGAAGAAGAAGAAGAAGAAGAAGAAGAAGAAGAAGAAGAAGAATAGTAGTAGTAGTTTGGATTTGATATCCTGCCTTTCACTCCCTTTAAGGAGTCTCAAAGCGGCTAACAATCTCCTTTCCCTTCCTCCCCCACAACAGACACTCTGTGAGGTGAGTGGGGCTGAGAGACTTCAGAGAAGTGTGACTGGCCCAAGGTCACCCAGCAGCTGCATGTGGAGGAGAAGAGACGCAAACCCGGTTCCCCAGATTACGAGACTACCGCTCTTAACCACTATACCACACTGGCTCTCTACAGATGTAAGTCATTCAGGAGTAATAAAATAAAATAATAAAATAATAATCTCATATAATATAAATGCATATTATAGTAATAAATATAATATAAATAAATGTTATTTATTAATATATAAATAACATATTTTTAATATTTATAGTCTACATCCAGAAATACACAAGGAAAAGGAGGACTTAAAAAAAAACCAGCTTGCAATTTCTTCACAAATTTCTGCTTTAACTTTCACAGTCAGCTTGTAGTACCTTAATGGGAAACTACTTTTCATAAGAAATCTATATTTCAGTGTACTTAACTTATAGCTGTCTTCAGTGTACAATGTTTTCTTTCAAAAAAAAATTGGGGTGTCATTATTTTACCATGTGGGGCAGATTTATAAAAATAAGTTATTACAGCTCTGGGATAGCTCAGTTGGCAGAGCATGAGACTCTTAATCCCAGGGCCATGGGTTCAAGCCCCACGTTGGGAAAAGAAATCCTGCATTGCAGGGGGTTGGGCTAGATGATCTGTGTTGTCCCTTATGATTCTATGATTCTATGCCAAGCAAGAACTGAACAAGCTATCCATAAATCCATACTGTAAAACACAAAAAAACTCCTTTAGATACAATTTCTAAAAGTAATGGCTTGAATTCCAAGTTGCTAAGATTTCGAAATATTTAGCAGTTTATAACTGCCTTTAAATAAAAAACTTAAAGAAAGTACCCTGTCCCCTCCTTCCCTCTGCAAGCTTCTCCAGCTGCTTAAAGGCTCTTCCTGAACAACACAGGTGGGGGCTGTACGGGAGGAGAAACCCACTTTCTGTGAACTTCCTTATTTCAATTTATGTTAGGATCCAATTCTGATTTTGGCAGCAGTCCACAATGCCCCAACCTACTGAAGAATTGATGCTTTTGAACTATGGTGCTGGAGGAGACTCTTGAGAGTCCCATGGACTGCAAGAAGATCAAACCTATCCATTCTTAAGAAAATCAGCCCTGAGTGCTCACTGGAAGGACAGATCCTGAAGCTGAGGCTCCAATACTTTGGCCACCTCATGAGAACAGAAGACTCCCTGGAAAAGACCCTGATGTTGGCAAAGATGGAGGGCACAAGGAGAAGGGGACGACAGAGGACGAGATGGTTGGATAGTGTTCTCAAAGCTACCAGCATGAGTTTGAGGAAACTGCGGGAGGCAGTGGAAGACAGGTGTGCCTGGCGTGCTCTGGTCCATGGGGTCACGAAGAGTCGGACACAACTAAATGACTAAACAACAAAACCTTATTCAGGAGAGCCCCCTGCCATCCAGAGAAGCTTCTTGATGGGTGCAGGTGGCTGCAGGAGAAAGGATGTCTGTAAATGTTAACCTGTATGCTCTCTGAGGGGGAAAACAGGTCTCCTAACAACACTGAACAAACTACGGCTCCCAAGATTCCCCACCATGCAAGAACAATTGCCTCAAAAAAAGTTTTTTTCATGTGCTTCTAAGGTTTGAAGTTTTTTTCAATCCCCAAATTAAATAATAAAAGTATTTAAATTAAATCAAGAGGATGTACCTCATCTGCCTCATCTGAGGCACTCTCAGCCTAGGATTAGACTGCAGATTACACTGATATCCTCGATGTTTTTTCTAATCCACTTTGTATTTTTCCCTAATCCACTAATTCCCTAATCCCCATTGCTAATCAACTGATCAGTCTCAATTCCTAATTCAGGTTTGCTCTGGTTAATCCTAACAGCTACTGTTTTGCCACACATCCTAGATGACAATTGATGTTTAGCATCCTTGAATCAGTCATTTTCACAGCATTCTGGTGTGGGGAGGGGATACTCCTTTGATGTGGCTTAGAATGCCACTATTATTTCCTGCTCTCTTTTTGCATGCTGAGCCCAAGGATGGTTTCTACGGATGGGAGAGTTGCTTGTATTCTGCACAGCATCACCACTCAAGCACAAGAAGATTGTACTGGGTACAGAAGTCAGCCCTGAATAATGTTGTTTATATTTAAAATAAAATTTCTGACACTTAAAGTTGCCAAGATGGGCTGCAAAGTGTGTGAATAAAATCTAATCAGTTTTTTAAAGCTAGAAAAAAGCCTATTCATTACCAGCAGCCACAGCCCTCTGCCTCTCCCTGTGACTAACTGAAGCAGCATAAATGATTAATTCATACAGAGAATCCATCTTTCTTGACATGAAATTTTGATTATCGACATACATAATTTTAATGTCTTTCTATTGCTACATGCCAAATATACACAATGGTGGCTCATTCTAATAATGACTAAATAGGCTACATCCCAGGAGTTTGATTTATAGCTTCCCCTTTAAATTTCTACCCAACTCCAGAACTGAAAGCTGAAACCAGCTTATTCAGGGCTTAGCTGTGTCCTGTCCCTGACATTTCTTGTGTTCATTCCAGCTTTTATAGTTTCGTAGAATTGCTTGATACAGTCCATCTTGCTGTCTTCCTGCTACGGAAAGACTGCTTTCTGCTATATTATGCATAGAGGCCATGCTTTTTTTCTTTAAAAATGTTTAGGGGTACTCTCATTTTGACTCCAGAAAAATCACCATTTAATAATTCAAATCGGGGGAAATAAATACAGTAAATGGACAAAAGTACAATAATTCACAAAATATTTAGGGGTATGTGTACCCCTGAGTCCCCCCAGAAAAAGCACTTAATAGAGGTATCTCTATCCCTATTTCATAACACTGGATCAGTCCCACAATATAAAGCCTGCATTTTATTTTTAAAGCATCGTGATATGCCTATAAAGAATTCATCTCCTTGTCTACTGTTTATTTAATCTGCTATATCTCTATTTAATCTCTGTCTAGAACTCAAGGTAATATATTCCAGTTGTAGTCAAAACAGAAATATACATAAAAGTACTATTAAGCTGTAAGAGATCTGACTGAGCAACCTACACCTGAACTGAGATACCCAACATGGAGCTCTCCAGATGTTGTCTGACTACAACCTCCATTAGCCCCACCCAGCATTACCGACAGAGTTGATGGGAGTTGTAGCCTAATACCATATAGAGAGCACAATATTGACTACTGTTGCTGTAATCAGCTCTGAGTGAAGAGAAGATATAATTTTTAAGAGTGATAACAGCACTGCTGCTGTCCAACAAGTGAACTTCAGCAGAAGTACTAACGTATTAATCATGAGACACCCTAGTTGGGTTGTTGAAAATATTTCCAAAATCACTGAGAATATTGTGGTAAATATTTTGGAAACAAAAAAAAAGCTGGGCTACATCAGAGTGAGATTATTCACTTTATTTTTCTTTTCTTTTCTTTTTTTATAGAATATTTATTAAGGTTTTTAATAATAATACAATCAAGGTAAAAATAAAATAAAAAATAAAAACAAAAATACAAAAGTAAAAATAATTTAAAAAAAAAGAAACATGCAAGTTTTCCATTTCTCATTTTCCTTTAACATGTTTCCCGGACCTCCTCATACCTCCCTTTTTTGTATTCCAATTCAAATTGTTAGTTCAGCAAATCCTTGCCATTAAGTTTTAACCTGTTTCTGAGCCTGTTTCTCATATTCCCTTAAAGCATTACAGCTGGAAACCACTTAATTTCTATCCAACATCATTCTAACATTCATTAATTTTACAATATTTCTGTAGATAGTCTTTAAATTTCTTCCATTCTTCTTCCGCCGACTCTTCTCCCTGGTCTTGGATTCTGCCAGTCATTTCTGCCAATCCCATATAGTCCATCACCTTCATCTGCCATTCTTCCAGAGTGGGTAAATCTTGTGTCTTCCAATACTTTGCAATAAGTATTCTTGCTGCTGTTGTAGCATGCATAAAGAAAGTTCTATCCTTCTTTGGCACCATTTGGCCGACCATGCCCAGGAGAAAGGCCTCTGGTTTCTTCAAGAAGGTATATTTAAATACCTTTTTCATTTCATTATAAATCATTTCCCAGAAAGCCTTAATCCATGGGCACGTCCACCAAAGGTGAAAAAATGTACCTTCATTTTCTTTACATTTCCAACATTTAGAGATTATTCACTTTACAACAATCAAGTACTTGACACAATGATCAAATCAGGAGCATATATTGGATAGAAACTGTACTAGCTGTTGGACACCCTATAGCAGGGCAGTCCAACTTTTCATACCAAGTGGACCACAAGAGTACTTCGACATGGAACCAGCAGGCTGTACACTGACTTGTCGCACAGGACAGCAAGGCTAAAATTTAACACTTTCTTGCAGCCCTCATGCTGTCTTCCCAAAGCCAGCTAAGTGAAGTGCTGGGCTTTGGGAATGAGGTACAAGGCTACGAAAAGGGTCTTAGAGCCCTCCCATCTTCTTCCCAAAGCTGGTAATGTGCTAACTAGGCTTTGGGAAGGAGGCAGGAGGACTCTGGGACCCTTTCAGAGCCCTCACACTGCCTTCAAAAGCCTAGCACCTCATTACTTGGCTTTGGGAGAGCAGTACAAGGGCTGGGGAGGCGGTCGGTGTCAAATGTTGCTGAGGGCTGCCAAAAAAGGCCTCAAGGGCCACATGCGGCCTTCAGGCCATGTGTTGGACCACTCTGCTCTATAGTTTAGTACAAGAGCAGAGTACCAACTGTCCTGAGCAGGCTCAAAAGAGCAGTATTCCACCAAACCCTTGATAATTGTCATAGATTTTGGTGTCTAGAATTGAAAGCAGAAATGAATCCAGTTCTGCGGTTCTAGATCAACTGGTCCACTCTTGAAGGATGATTCTGAAGTCTGCTTAGCAAACCCCAAACGTTATGAGTGGGATTCAGCAAAAGTGAGTATGATTTAAAATATGTATATTTATATTATAAATATTTAACATATTTATAACCTACCCTTTGTCATGGGATCTCAGGGTGAAGCAATAAAGAATTATTTAAAACAACAAATCTATTAAACAAAACATAAAAGCAGATAAAATCAGTTAACATCAATCACAAAACTACAGAGAATCATCTATAAAATTCCCAAGCTAACCATTTCCAAATGTTAGAATAAATAGGCATGTTTTAAGCTGGCACCAAAAGAAAAGAAGAGCCAGTGAAAGCCATATCTCAGAGGAAAAGATGTGCCAGTGTTGCATCAAGAGTTGTGGTATTGCCAGTCTTAAATCAAACACATGAGCATCACATGGCAAGACCTGAAACTAAAACAGGATCACCAAGCAGAGAAGTAATTATGTGTTAAAATGTTATGCCCTAGTCACACTGACCAGGCCACACCTTGACCAAATCAGACACTCCCATAGATTTCACACCAATTCAACTCACATGTGTATAGAATCCAAAGTTAAACGGATAGAGGAGAGCAATGGAAGGTGAACATACCAAGTGTCATGGCAGTCTTAAAGAACACACGAATCAGGAAGCCGGACAAGAACATGAGCTCCTGATTACAGTGGTACCTCGGGTTAAGTACTTAATTCGTTCCAGAGGTCCATTCTTAACCTGAAACTGTTAACCTGAAACACCACTTTAGCTAATGGGGCCTCTTGCCACCGCGCTGCCGGAGCACGATTTCTGTTCTCATCCTGAAGCAAAGTTCTTAACCTGAAGCACTATTTCTGGGTTAGCAGAGTCTGTAACCTGAAGCGTATGTAACCTGGAGCGTATGTAACCCAAGGTACCACTGTACACAGGATTCTCCTCTTTGTGCCCATTGTGATGGTGGTGGAAGAAAGCATCCTGGCATCTCTGCTCCCCTCCCAGCCAAGTAGGAGATGGCTGGGAAGCAGAGGGGCACCTGGGCAGACCTAAGAGTTAACTTAATGCCTCTGGTTGCATTGGAAAGACTGAAATGGGTCCTTCCCACAAAGACACAACCACTGTCTTCCATTGCCCATCCTTACCCACTGTCAGGTTGTGGTCTGATGCCAGATCCCACAGAGAAGGCAGGTATTGTTGGACCCTTGATTGCTCTGAGTGAACAACTCACCCCAGCAAACGTTGAGTGCAGACTAAGTTTTTTAAGTCTCCCACCTCCACTTCTTCCAGGCTCCACTCTGTTGTCGATAATTTTCAGATTCTTAAAATGCAAGTCTTCTGGCCTGAAGATGGGTACTCCTCCATTTATAGTTTCTCACCTAGTGTACTTGCTTTTTTTAAAAAAAGATATTTATTGCGATTTTCAAACAATACAACAAACCTCACATTCAAAGCCAAAATTAAAAAAGACTAAAAGAAAAAGAAAAACAAAAACACCATCACAATCAATCAATCAAAAACCGAAAAATACAGCAAACAACATAAAAAACAAAAAAAGAGTAAACCTAAGAGAATAAAAAAAGAAAAGAAAAAATCATATATATCCAGTTTCCATTATTTTCATATCCTTCTTTCCTGACTTCCTCACATCTCCTTTTTCTGTGTTCCCTTTTTACACCATCATATTCAGCAATGCCTGACCTTTTTTTTAGATCTTCTTCTATAACCTTATTTCTCATAAAGCATTTTTACATATTCCTTTCTACTATGTCACTAATGCCACATTATCTTTATATCCTGCATCGCTTCAACATTCAAATATTTTACAATGTTTTTGCAGATAGTCTTTAAATTTCTTCCAATCTTCTTCCATTTGCTCTTCTCCCGTGTCTCGGATTCTGCCAGTCATTTCTGCCAATTCCATGTAGTCTATCAATTGCATCTGCCATTCTTCCAGAGTGGGCAAATCTTGTGTCTTCGAGTACTTTGCGATAAGTATTCTTGCTCCTGTTGTTGAATACATAAAAAAAAGTTCTATCCTTCTTTGGCACCATCTGGCCGACAATGCCCAAGAGGAAGGCCTCTGGTTTCTTAAGGAAGGTATACTTAAATACCTTTTTCAGTTCATTATAGATCATTTCCCAGAAAGCCTTGACCTTTGGGCACGTCCACCAGAGATGAAAGAATGTTCCCTCAGTTTCCTTGCATTTCCAACATTTATTATCAGGCAAATGATATACTTTTGCAAGCTTGACTGGTGTCATGTCTCACCTAGTGTACTTCCAAGGCTGCTAGACAGGTGACGTACTGTGGGAGACCTTTGATTTCTTAGGGGAAGGTGGCTGGGGAGCCTCATGCCTTTGATGCTATAAGGGAGGTTTTTCTGGGAGTTCCTGATCGTCAGCCTCATGCTCTGTGGACTCAGTGGTTCTTCAGCAGCAGGCTCCAAGCCCTGAACCTAACATGGCTACTTGTCTGAGTCCTCTGTTGGAGACTCTATAGCCTCCAGCCTTGAATCTTGTTTGCAGCTGGGCCCTGAGGTTGAGATACTCAGGCTGCAGGCTGGCATAATGTACTTTGAAGTAATCTAGGGCAAGATTGATCTAGACAGATCTTCCTTTTAGTTGTCTCACATTTTCATTGTATTTCCTCGTCACTTTCCAAATGGGGCGGTGGGGGGGGGGTTCATTGCACTTGTTGGTCTAGGATGATAGAGAGTGCCTTAATCCTCTTTAAATGCACAAACCTAACATTCTGGTATGTGACTGAATCACTGTGTGTCGGGAGGCACACATTGTCACCACTTTAAAAGAGAAAGGTATTTTCAGCAGCTAGAGGAGGGTGATTGGAGTCTAGGAACAGTAGAAAGAAAAAGTGTTAAGCAGCCACTTCCACAGCTCATCTCCTGTTCCCCCAATCAAACTGGCAGGCTCTTGTGTCTCTCAACTAATCGTCCCTTCAATTTATTACAGCCAATGGACCAGAAAAAATATCTGCATTTGGAAGAACGTGATCATTTAGTGTGGAAGCACATGCACTTTGGAACTCCCTGCCTCTTGAGATTAAGCAGGCGTCTTCACTGCACTCTTCGGCACCTGCTAAAAGCATTCATGTTTAGACAAGTATTGCAACTTTTGTATGCTTTGAAGTATGTTTGCGTTTTATCTTTTTGTACACCTCATTTGGTCCTCATGTCTTATATGCATAAATTAGATATTTGCATATATGATTTGCATTGACTCATGTACGCATTTTGAATTTTAGCAATTATCATCCAGTGTCAGTAAACATTAGAAACTTGATCCATGAGATTCTTTGGTGGTGGGTGGTTTTATTGCTACAACGAACTAACATTGCTGCCCACCATGGCATCAGCAAGAGCAACTGAATTCTGGTTTCCGGTGCATGAGAAAGGAACTGTAGACCTATCCTTGCGATCTGGATTCTGTGATTATCCCAGTATGAAGTTATTCCATAAATATTATCATACTGTGAGAAAACTGATCATATGAATCATACTAAAGTGGCAAAATAAAGTTCTTTTATACGCCAACATAAAACTGGGATATAAGACATATAAAAGGGAAGTGTTTGTGATCTAGCGATTTATTCTCTTCATAAATCAGATCTTTGCCAGTTAACTAGGCAAAAGGGTACTCAACAGAAGTGCATGACATAGCATTGCAGCTGAAACAAGCTTATAAAAGTATTTTGTAATGATAAAATAATTAGGAAAGATATTGCCAATCTGCATAAATATCATTTCCCAAATAATTGTGAAATAAATGTAGACAGATATTTAGAAATAATCAAATATTTCTTCATCAAGACAGAGGTGCTGATATCCATGTGCTTTTTGCCAGTCACATTGCAGAACTTTAATGCATTTGGTTAAATATTTACAATCCACCCAAGGCCTGCTGGGGCAACATCTCATTTTCTCCCTAGAGGCTTGTAGGGATTACAACTTTATTATCATGGTCATCAATTACATGATCATTAATTAAATTTCTATACCTCATCTGATATACAATACTATAATAACAAACAAAAACACCCCCACAAAGTTTAAAATGCCATAGATTGTTCTTATTATTAATATTATCCAACACAAACCCATTGAAATGAAAAAGATTGAGTGTGTTCTGCCGTTATGATAGTCTCTAACTCTTTTTGGTTTCATGTCCCTTTGCTTTTACCTGTTTTTACAAAGGGGGGGGGGGTGGAACAGTGGTGAAAAAACTCTCAAATGTCCCTGATTCTGTTTGATGCAAATTTACACTTATTAAATATATAATGTATTAGGCATTATAGCTGATGTTAGGCATTTTCCTACCACATTCCTTTCTTTTTAAGTCACAGATGTGTCCAAATGACTTATTCCCTTCATGTTCTGGCTTATTTGGGAGTGCAATAGCTGACCTTTATCTGATTGGCATCTGATAGCGCACTGGTATGTCATTCTGTTTAAGAAAAATATATGCACTCTGGTGCCCTGGAGTGGGGAGTGGATGGACAATATTTTAGGAATTATCATTGCTACTCGTGATGCTTGTTTGTTTTCTTATTCTTTCAAACATGGCATACAAAACGCAAAAGTTATTACTGTTTTTAATGACATGGAGACAATGATTGTAACTATCACAATATGACAATACAGCCTCATTTCTCCCGTCTGAGATGGACAAATAACATATTAAGAAGTGATTTAACTTCTTGCCTGCTTTATTGTTTAGAGAATGCCCTGGTACAAAGAGACATGTTACCCTTAAGTACATCAACAGACATACAGTACCACCTCTGTTTAGATCTCCAGGTAACTAGTACATCAAATCCTATATATGTATTCTATCATATCAGCTTTTGATCATACTCGGATCTCTTAGACTTTCAACTTAAGATGATCAACAATAATTCACGGAATTACAGACATCAAAAGCAGACTATAGACAGGAATAACAACATGCTATTACCCTAGCATCCATTTCTAAATCTGCATAGATGTGCATGTTGAGTATTTTCAACTCACACACCATGATTTCCTAAACCCAGATAAACTATTCCCCCTTTAAGACAGATCAAATGGATCAAATGCGACTGCAACTTAGAATGTTGTAAGAACTGTAAGAATGCTATATAAGCTCACATTTATTTTTCATGTTAAGTTTCTTGTAACATGCTACTGTATATAAAATGAAAAATGTTACTATATATTAACTGTATTATACTCAAAATATGTAAACACACAGACAAAATATTGCTGCATCTCAATGAAAAGCCCACTCTCCTTTTCTATTCTGTTGCTATTGTGCATTGTTAAGAGTTACATATCTGGCAGATACAATATTAAAGAGCAAAGGGGGGAGGGAATAAAATACCGGGTAACTTATTTCCAACAGCTGGTATTTTATTTTTTTAGAAATAGGATGCTAAAATCTGACACACACACACACACACACACACACACACAGCTAACTCTATTTGTTCTTAGAAATATCACAAACCTTTGAAGAAAACCTCCTACAGAGCCACTTGTACCAGACTCAACCTGTTGTTTTAAAATCAGACACAGAGATCTCCAAGCATTAGGTTGGCCCAATCTGAACCATTTGTTTTATTTGTACAGTACCAGCAACTAGTTAGCGTAGCAGATCATTCCCAAAAAAATGAATGACCCAGTAAAATTGCTCTTCCTTTTCCTGTATCTCTGATTTAGAATCATTATCTGCTTTCCCAGTCTAGTCTTAATGCTGTACATTTTACAGACATATACCACAAGTTCATTACATGACCAACTGGTCATGTTGTTCAGATGCCTGATTGTCATTTTCCAAAGCAACTACTCTATTCCCAATAAGAATGGTAAGTGTAATGCCATTCCCAATAAGAATGGTAAGTGTAATGCCAGTGAACAGCAAAAGCGGTCTAAAGACACTCTCAAGGCAAATCTTTAAAAATAAAATGTAAACACCAACAACTGGGAATCACTGGCCTGCAAGCACTCCTATTGGAAAATAGCCTCTACCAAAGGCGTCATGAACTTTGAAAAAGCACAAACTCAGAACAAAAGGAAGAAACAAGCTAAGAGGAAGGCAGGTTTGGCCAACCCTCACCGTGATCAACTCCCACCCAGAAACCTATGTCCCCACTATGGAAGGATGTGCAGATCTAGAATTGGCCTCCAGTCACTTACGGACTCACTGTTAAGACTATATTCATGGAAGACAATCTTCCTTAGCTACAAGTGATCGCCAAAGAAGAAAGAAAAAAGATAGTTCATTAATAACAAATTAAGTACAGCTGATCTGAGTGCGGTAAAAGTTTTTTTAAACTTCAAAGGGCTTCTTAAAGGCTGTGAATCAATCAATCATTTTATTTGTATGCCACTTTTTCAAAGATAAAACCATGCTCAAGGTGGCTTACAAATATATATAACAAACATAACAAAAGTAGTCATAAACAATAAACAAATCATCAAAAGCTACACAACTAAATTGAACAGTCTCCTCAAAAATCATAGGATACAAAAAAAAGCTACAAAAAAAAACCAGTAACAACAGCAACAACCGCCTAGCTGGCCTAGGACCAGGTCACCTGAAAGACCCTTACACACCAAACAGATTGCTGCAATCATCATCTTGACTGTCCTGCAGCCGCCTTGCAGTTGTTTCGCTTGCATTTCAGTGCAGTGGCATCTGCATTTTGGAACACTGTTCCTACTGATGTCCGGCAGGCACCCGCAATTTTGATGTACCGATTTGATTGTATTTTGGTGTAGACTGCCTTTATATATATTTATTTTTACGGATTGGTAGTTTATTAATACCCTTGTAAGCATTGTTTAACTTCAAGCAAGGTGGGGGCCTAATGCGCTTTCAGTTCATACACTGGAACAAGTTCTGGGCTATATAGAACCATGGTTTGTATGCCCCTCTGAAAAGAACTAAATTTCTCATTCTTCTAATCTCTGAAACAGGAAAGATCAGCCTGGGGTCCCAAGATATTGTTGGATAATTTATTTATTTGACTTATTAGTTGCACGTTACCCAAAGGTCTTACATTTAAAAACAGAAACATAAATAATTACAGCATTACAAAGGATCCATATGAAACACACGCTCCTTGACCACTATCACCCCTAGCAACCATGGCCAACGGTCAGGGATGATGGGAGCTGTAGCCCAATAATATCTGGGATCCCAAGGCTGGGAAAGCCTTTTTTAGATAAACTAGAATGAATATAATGCCATTTGGGAGAAATAGTTTTTGAAGTGCATAAGAAACAGATTGATCATTTTCGATAAAGACACTTTTAATCAAGTGTAAGCACTTCAGTGTAACAGCCACCAGCTCATAAATCATAGGTTTAAAATTAAAAATCCCAAGCTGGTACTTCTGAAAAATTAGATTCTGAAGTGCTCTAGAGATAATTAGCTTGGCTTTTACTCTGTCAGCAAAGTCATTCTAAAGCCTTTAAGGCTTATACAGAAGAATCCAAATAAGTGCAAATGGAAGTCTTGTGCTTTCCTGCCCACCCCTTCTCACTACAGCCAATAGTTACTCTTCTTCTACTCCAAAAATCCATACCTGGAGTGGCATGCAATGTTGTTGTGGGGCCTGCAGTTTGAGGCAGAATCAACAGAATTTGAGAAATGCCTGCCACTTATGGAAGAGCAGTTTAGATTCAAGCCATACCATTTTGCAAAGCTGACTAGGAATATTTTATTTCAAAGACACTGGACACAGTTCAGAGAAACGGAAGTACAGATCAGCAAGTGGGAGCTGCACAAACATACAGGGTGGAGTGAAAGAAATGGGGTACAAATGGTGAAGAAAAGCCCTTTGCCCCACTCTTGCACCTGCCACCCTTTCAGAGTTTCCTATTTCCCATCTGTTCCCATGCTCCACCCTTTACCCAGCTCTCACCCTAGCCATTGGTGGTGGAGACAGAAAGAAAGTAAAGCACTGTATGTTCAATTTCTTACCCACACCTACAGGGCAGGACATAAATTGAAATATCCCTATAATCACTTACAAAAGATACAATCTATATCCACTGCTGGAATTGTACCAGCCATGAACAATGCATTTCATGCTACATTAACTCTGTGGAAATTAACTGATCCATATATAATTATGCCTTGTGTGCTGTTTGTACTTCTAGAAAAGTCAGTGGAATTGAATTAAACATATAGGTAGTCTCAGACACACAGTGTATTTGTGTGTGTCTAGATTCTCCTACACACACACACACACACGCGCGATAGATAAACAGATAGACAGACTCTTCTGTCATCACCATTATTCCCTAAAATATTGAATATTCAAATATATTTCCAAATGGACTGAAATAAAATTACTTTAGCAAGAATTTCACATGGGAACAGTAAACCAAGTTCACTGGGCAAACTCAAAATAACCTCTGTTGCTTGGGTAAAGCACATGAGGCATGCACAATTTATAAAGAATTACTTCTGAAATTTAAATCTACCCATATTCTTTATATATTGTCCTTTTTTTACTAAACAAAAGCAGAATCATGAATCCTTCAACCTGGAACATCAGTGGCTGCATTTCCCCTCTCCTTATAGACAATAAGGTGATAGAAGACGTAACAGTTATTGACTACAGTACTATGATCCAGGGGTCTCAATGAACACGTGTGGGTTTTAGGTGCACCTAAAACTCCACCTACACATAGGCTGCTTTGTTCTTTTCACTGACTCGGGTAATGCTATATACATCCTATGAGGAATTCCACTTCACATGTGGGAGTTCCCACATGCAACAGGGGAGTCCTGGATGTGTGAAGCTCCACCAGAGCTTTGGTTCAGGTCCTATTAAGAAAATATATCTCTGTGAGATACATGTGCTTTGATTCACAAGGACTTGTTTTGGGGTAGACATTTTTTAGCAAGAACATGCTGTTAGAAAATTTGCCACGAATACCCTACATTTTCTCTCATATCCAAATAGGCCAAGGGCCAAAAGGCTGATCCAGTCATGGTGCCTTAGGAATCCATCACTGCCCATGACATTCTACCACACAGTGCATGCAAAGTTACCAGATAGCAGCATATAGTAGTCCCTGCTCTGTCCCTGCTCACACTGTAGAGATGGTAGCATGGTTGAATGCTACCATTCTACCATGAAGCAGGCAAGATATGGTAATTCTTTTACTACTTTCCATCCAGAAGCCCTTCATCAAAAGAGACATCACAGCATTGTGGGCGTGAAGAATGGAACTGCTGTCCAGGTCCATCATTGGTAATTGGTTTTTTGGGACCTGACTACTCCTCCTTGGTCAACTGTGACAGGCAAATAGTTTGGAGATATGTATGCCTGACATTTTTTGAAAGGCAATATGCAGCAGTGGTCTTCCCTTGTCCTATGAATCATCCAGTGACCTTTAAAGCTGACAACGAAATCTGACATTTTTTCTTTTGCCTGCTGTTTGTTTTCTGCAGTTTGAAAGCCTTTGCTGAACATTGTTTGTGCTGATAAAACCCAATAATTAATGTTTTGCATAAGAAAAAATATGACTTCTGTATAGGATTTGCAGCGGCTGCCTGTTAATTACCAGCAATTAGGACTCCTCCCATTCCTAGTACCTTCTGGGTGAAAAACAGCTATCCTTTGAGGTTCAAAATCTAGAGCAGCTTAAAGCCAGATCTCTTTGCAAGTAAGGTTACCCCTTCAATATTTTGCATTGATGTTAATACATTCATTTAGCGAGTCCACACTTTTACTGCTTTACCATAGACCACTGCTTCCCAATGTTGGGTCTCCACCTGTTTTTCGACTACAGCACCCATCATCCCTAGCTGGCAAGACCAGTGGTCAGGGATGATGGGGATTGTAGTCCGAAAACAGCTGGAGACTCAAGGTTGGGAAACACTGCCATAGACTACATATGATTTGTTTATATTGATTTTTTGGTCTCCTGTAGTATTCACTTTAAGTCATCCGTGGCCCAAAAAAACAAAATAATAATAATAAATTTAATAACAACAATAATATTGCGTGCTAAAGTCCCCTGAAGATACTTGTTGGCCCATCTACTCTCTGACTCAAATGGCATCGAGATGCTGTGGACTACAGCGCCCATCTCCCCTAACCATTAACAACGCTGTCTGTGGCTGACTTAAAGTCACCATTTGCATCCCCCTTGCTCCAAAGTCATTTCATACAACTTGTGCCAACAAATTCAAGTACCCTTGACAGGGAGACGCAACCAAACCAGGGAGAAGCAAACATTGATACATACCGTGATAAGTTCCTTCTCCAGGTGAGGGGGCCCTGATAGGCCTGTGGCAAGTGGAGTGGGGCTGGGGCCTGCAGGTAGGCCCAGAGCCTGTGCCAGGCCAAGCAAACAGGAGCTGCTGGTCCCTCACAACCTCCGTGGCTGGGGGACTCGCTGCTGCTGCTGGATTCAGGGAGACTCCGGGTCCCCCTGCAGAGAGATCCATCTCTCAAACGGCTCTGAGGAAAGACTGCACTGAAGCCCTTTCCCGAGGCTGCCCACCCCACACAGAAAGCCTCCCAAGACTGTAGGCCCGGTGTGGGGTGGGAAGGCCATTAAATGGACGCCAGGAGAAGGGAAAGGAGAGAGTGGAAACCTGGCAGGAATTGTGGAAGGGAGCAGAAAGAGGAGCCAGCAAGAAAGAGACAAAGGAAGAAGAAAGTCCATTTCAAAATGGCGTTCCCGCCTTTTCTCTTTTGCCTAGAGCAGCCGGCAAAGCCACCTGCGGTGGGGCTGTTAGGAAGTGGAATTGGAAATGGGCTTGTCTTAGCCTCACGTGTATTCTATAAAAATATTTTGCTGCCTGCCAGTAGGGAGATGGGCAGAGGCGACCCAAACAGCATCTCCCCCTCCTTCCTCCTACAGGAGAATGTCCCTCCTTTCAAGCAGCAACGTGTTACATTCACTTCACTTTTTAAGGTGCACACTTTAAAGCTTGTAATCTGTGAAGCCCAGTAATATCCACAATCCTCCCAGGCCAAGATTGAACACCTGAAAACTGTTTTATACCAATCCAGAACACTGATACCAATATTGAGCCTATGAAACCAGTGTACTTCCTCCTTCAGAAGTTCACTTGGATCATGCTAGGAGCCAAGAGTCATCACGCAGCCTTAGTGGGCTTGGCTAAATGTATACCCCTATAGCCCCTTGTTGTCTCTTAGGGCAAGATTGCTGGAATAGGGCTCCTATCTTAAATTGAGCCAGATCATTTGTCCATATAGCACAGTGACATCTAGGTGTGAACTCTTTTTTGTTGTTTAGTTATTAATTCCAAGTGTTTATTTAATAAAGTTTCACTTAATTTCTTACTCATTTACTACAATTACATTTGTTTCATGTCTGATGCAGAACTAGCATTTGCGTTGGCTTCCAGTTATTTCAGTGTGTGATCCAGACAGTCTTCGGCTGCCTGCAACTTTAGCGGCCTCTAATGTTTAGACACCCAACTACTCCTTCAAGGCATCAGATCTGCCACATCTCTGTCAGATTGCCTATAAAATGGGGGTGGGCTTTTTCCATTTCAAAAGGTGCACAGGCACAGCCTGTTCTCTTCCTCTCCCCTTGTAAGGCTGCTTCAACTGAAATGGGTGAAACAAATTTTAAAAAGAGCAAATGTATTTTCATTTGGAACTAATTCATTTGATCCCCATTTGTTTTTATAACTAAAATGGAGCTCATTTGTTTCATTTATTATTTATTTTGAAAACAAATATACACTGGTCCTTTCAGCTCTGCTTCCAAAAGAGATGCAGCAGATTGAATGTGGGACCCTTTTCAAGAAAAGTATGTGCTCACCTACTGAGCTATGGGGCAGGGGGTGATGTGTGAAGGATTGGTGATGTGTGAAGAATTGGTTCTAAATTTTCTGATCTGATTAAGTCTTTATTAATGCTGGAAGCTAAGACTGCAATTGTATGCACATTTAACATAGGACCACTTAATATAATGGAATTTACTTCTGAGTAAACAAGGCAAAGAACTGAGTTACAATGCATTTAGACTGCAATCTTAAACCAACTTACCAGGGTGTAAGTAAGCACCACTGACTTAGGACTTACTTCTGAGTAGACATGGTTAGGCATGTACTATTAATTTATCTAATTAATTTCAAGTTGATGCCAAGCTGTCCTCCCCAGCCCCAATAGGTCTAAATATTGCATGCTCCAATATAATGCCCTCCTTGGGACTGTGGGAATCATATACCGTAAATGTTGCTTGTGATTTTATAGGATTCCTTATATTTCTACAAACATAAAATTGACAAATGTTTCTCAGCATGAAGTAGACTCAAAACAGATCTATTTTATATGCACACAAACCATGTACATGGCTACTATAATTTTTACTAGCTAAATATTTGTAGCATATTGTAATGCCAGCCAAGTGAAATGAGGTTAAATAAAAGACAAGCAGAGGCAGCAGTAAACCTCCAAAGATTTATTTTAACATACTGATCAGAACAGTTGTTTAAAAGCAAACAGTAAAACAGAAACTTCCTACTGTAAATCTATAGCAATGATATTTCTGTCAATTCAAATAGTGATCACTAGAGACTACAGTCCAAAGCTTAACCAAATTAAAATAGATTCACGGTGTTTGCAGATGGTGCTTATTGTGGTGATCAATGTTCCTCATTCATGGAAGTTTTCTTGCAGCAGTCACATGATATTGTCATCAGATGGCAATCTATTTCTTTTGTCTTTTAATCTGAATTTATTCTTTTAAGGGAAAATCCAGTATGTTAAAAAAACAACAACCACCTGTTATGATGTTTCATATATGGTATATTTTCTGAAACAACCTAAGCAACTACAACATGCCCCTTTCCCTCCCCCTCCCCCAAGAGCATGAAGCAAGTATTTATAGGAATAGTTTGCAAAGAATCACCATGTACTTTAACCTATAAATGCTCTCTGCACTGTCTGGCAGAGTTATTCCAGGTCCTCGCCTATTTGCACATGCCAAATGAAGCTTCGTGAAATGTGTCCCTTGATTTTTGTATTCTCTGAACTGTCATTTCTGCTTTCAGCTTTTCTGTTAGGGCAATTTGCTGTATTCTGTTGAACTATTCTTCAATCTATTCCTCCAGTTCCTAGACGCTGTCATATGGGCTGCTGTCAACAGGTACATGGTAAGATTTTTATGACACAAATCCTTAGCCTCTCGCTCAACAAGTTGACAGTAAGGTCATGGGGTAGGGGTCACTTTCCTTTGTTGGGTGATCTACAATCCTGAAAATCTCCATCCAGGAAACCTGAATTTCTCTACACCACCACACCATTTGTACTACTTCAACAATCCATGTCATATTAACCCACCACCTAGAAGAATCCTCAGTAGCTGGAAACTAATTGCTATACATTTATGATGATAAGTAATATATGTCATAGAAGTAGCATGAATTTTTTAGGTCTTAATTCTGACAAAGTCCAGTTGGTTCATTCTGTATTCTCTCTTCCAAACCCACAAATTATTGGATAAGATTTTATGGTGCGTTACTTTCTAAATATACAGTTTCTATTTTTGTGGAAGCTCTTAGTATATCTAGATTAAGACAGCTAGCTGTGTGTGATATTATCAAAAACAAAAATTTAGATTTAAATAATATAAATTTGCCCTGTAAAATTTCCTCATTAAAAATTCAGAAGATGATTAAGTTTTGCTTTCAGCAGACACTAATTGCATAGTTCAATAACCCCTCTGAACTTTGTTCACATTGGACTTATTTTTATTTGCTTTGACTAAACGAGCACAGAAGCAAAGCAAATATTGTCAATATTAAAACTTCTTTATTCCCGAGTTGTAGCCACAGATTATTATGTCTTTGAGTTACAGTGCATGAATACAAAATCTTTCCCAACTGCCTGTGTTTATGGATCCATACACACAGAATTGTTCTTTTTATCATTACCAAATAATTGGGGTTGATCCCCCAATTATCATTACCAAATAATCGGGGTCAATTCCCCACCCCCTGCTTCCCTTCTGCCCTCTGCAAGTTTGTATTTTCAAGCATTTCAAGCATGTGCAATCCTATGAACATTTAATTGGAAAAAGCAGGTATCTCAGTGGACTTACTCTCAGGTAATTGTGTACTGCATAGGATTGAAGCCAAAGGCACATTAGCTAGAAAGCAGGTTCAATGAAATCAACAGATTTACTTCTGAGTATAGTCAAGAGTGTGTGCTACACAGCTGGAAGGGTATTTATTTAAAAGGTTTATAGATCACCTTTCTACAAATGTTCTCCAATACAACTCAGAGTGCACTTTCAGTTTCCATTGATTAAATTACAGCCAGGTGTCTCTGTGTGTTTTTATGAAAAAGAAAGAAAGAACTAGGAGCTTGAGTTATGAAAGTTTTGAAAAGCTACTAAATATATACTTAGCAGCTGGTATCCGATCCACTCACAGACAGCAGAACAGAAAAGGCAATTTCTGACAATCCCTCTCCCTACAGTACCCACTCTCCGCAAACTGCCCAACCCTCTAGGGTAGATTCAGAAGGGACATGAGAAACTGCATGAGAAGATGAGAGGAGTCACAAAATTATTATCATACAGAGTGACCACAGCAGTTTTTGTGCCAAAACTGGCCCTAAACCCAGATTGAAATAGATCTAGAAAATTAGTTTCCTTCAAGAGCTCCTAGATATGGTCCGCGACCACCTGCTCAAGAACCTTGCCCAATAAAGTTTCTGTAATTCAGTTCTGTTATTCTATTCTATTCTGCTTAAAAACCTCCAAGGAAGGAGAGTCTGTTCCACTGTCAAACAACTCTTCCCTGTCAAAAAACTCTTACTGATGTTTAAACAGAATCTCATCTCTTCTGACTTGAATCCATTGGTTTGGGTTCTAAAAGGGCAAGGGTCCTGAGCACAAGTGAACCCTGACAGATCCAAGCACGTTTGTCCACATCCTTGAGCCTTACTAACTGAAACTCATCCAACACAACCAGACTAGAAAGTGCTCTGGACACTCTTTGATATTCATCTGCTGTAACAGCAGAGTCAAGATCCCAGTGGATTCAAGCGATTTTATCCTCAAAATGCTTTGCATACAAGTCATAGCGGTTCTGCCACTTCCTTTTGGCTAGACTCTTAAGAAGTCTTGCACTACCTGGAAAAGCTCTGCCAGTTGGCACAATGAGGATTCAATTCACTCCCACTAGGCAGACATGGTGATGACACCTCACCAGCGTTCAATTGTTTGTTTCCTCACTCTAAGCTCTGGAGTACACCAGGGAGCCAAGCAGGTTCCATGAAGCAGGAGAGGGCACAATGGGGCAATCATGTCAACGGCCTGAACCATTCAGATGTTCCAGAGGTCAGACAAGGTTTCGACAGCAGCGCAAGTCGTATCAGCTGGAAAACCCCCAGAACTATCTGGAATCTCATTGGATCCATCAGCCTCTGAGGATGGACCATCCTCATGGGTCCCCCACCTCTGTAGAGGGGGAAATGTGCTGAAAGCCTAAATCTCAACATGAAGTGATCTGATCATGACAAGGGACTGACGTCAATATCCCCCACTTTCAGACCACCCTCTTCCTTCCCAGTTGAGAAAACAAGTTCCAGAGTGTGGTCTGCCATATGTGTTGGGCCGGTGACATGTTGAGACCGCCCCACTGTTGTCATGGCAGCTATGAGTCACCCCAGAGTCAGTCACCTCAATATGGATGTTAAAGCCTCCTAAAGCTAGCAGTCTAGGAGTCCTCAACACCGCTTCTGAGAACAGTTCTGCCAGCTCAAGCAGGGAGACCGCTGGGCAGGGAGGTGGGTGGTAAACCAGCAGAATCTCTAATCTGTCGCAATTGCACACTCTAAATCACTCCCCAATTGGACAAAGAAATGGAATTTCTACAGTCTACAGCAACTCCTCCTCTCCGACCCTCCTCTGCCCTGATGCTGCACCGAGTACCGAGGTGGGCACAGCTGGATGAGACCAACTCCATCCTGCTCACCTACCCAGGTCTCAGTGATACAGACCAGTTCGGCCTCCTCATTCATAATCAGATCATGGATGAGGGAGGCTTAACTCAGAACCAACCTGGCATTCAGCAGCAACAGCCACAGATTCAAGGGCTGGCTGATAGACAACCACAATTCCCCAGGCTGGAGGAAGGGCTAGCATATGGCACAGTCACTAATTGCTTTTTGCCATATGCCCCTTCTCCGGCTTGTGCTTCCATACCTCTCCTTGTCAAGAACCACTGAGATTAGGGTGGTCCCTGCTCTCCCTAGCTCCTCTCTCCCAGGTACATCCTACGTCCCTTCATTTAAAAACAACAAAACCCCAAAATTTTAAAGCACACACGTTAAAAGCAGTTAAAAACAATTCAAAACACTTTAAACAGGGCAATAAAAACAGCAGCAGAACCTTCCAGGCCAGGTGGGAAAGGCCTGTAAAGCAGGACGCAGGTCCTCCAGGACTCAAAGCAAAAAAAGCTGCATCCCCCTCTGTTCTCTTTCCCAGTTTCACAGCCAGTCACATCTGAATACATGAAGGCCAAGAAACCATAATAAAACAGCTGACTTGGTAAATGTCTAAACTGCTGCACCAACATCTAAGTGGCACCGAAACTTAAAATTGCTAGGTCAATTACTGAAAACAAATTAGAACCACATGGTGTTAATTAGGTATTACTTAATGCAAAACAGATTCATCATAGAGTACTTAAATGGTTCTATTCCATTTCTTTTTTGCTTTTTCAACTATGCATTATGGAAGAGGTGGTAAATCTTAAGAATATGGAGCATCATCATCAAAGTTCTGTAACAGAGCCGGACAAAAAAAACCTGGCATCATCTGTCTGTGGCTACATGGCAGCAAAACTAGAACTATTTATGGGTGGCGCCAGACAGAAAAGTGTTCCAGATTAACTAATCCAGAACAAATAATGCCCCGTTTCAATTTTCGCCATGACTACCTCAAATTTTTAAACTCCCAAATTTTATGCAGGTCTACTCAGACAAAAGTCCCACTAGATTTGATGGTGTTATTGTCAAATACAGATTTATTCATTTTCAGTACTGTAGAACAGCTGCTGTTCTGGAAAGCAAGTGAAAGTAACTCTTTTCTGACTTTACTGTACTATATGCACACAAACTGGAGGGGTAAGAAAGGGAAAAGAAGAAATGGGAAAGAGAAATTCTAATGGGAAGGCAGAATTGGGCAGCTTCAGAAAGCAGCAGGGGTTGCATAAAGTGGGGCTGGGATTGTAACTTGCACATCTGTGTCCATCTGTGAACAGTGCAACAGAGTGTTCTTTTGCAGCATTTCTTGTAAGCATTAATAGTTGAATGAGGTGGAGCTCTTGGATTCATCCTTTTTTGTTCTATTTTTTGTCCAAGGAATTCCACAGCTGCAACTAATCTGTCATGTTATTCCCATTTGCTCTCAATTTTTAAAACTGGTAACCTGTCGTAAGAAATATAAATGAGTGATACGTAAGAGGGGAATCAAAAATCCTGTTGAACAGCTCTCTTAAAAAAATTTAAAAATCTTTGGCACAGTTTTTAGGATGTTCTTCATCTGTTAACTAAAGACAGTTGTAATGTGGCAGCTTGAGTAGAAAAAAACCAAAAGCACTGTAGTGGAGAACAGCTATAAAAAAAAAAGACTGGAAAGAATGCAAACTGGGATGCCTTGGTGTGAAAGTGCTGAACTGATTACAGTGGTACCTCGGGTTACATACGCTTCAGGTTACATACGCTTCAGGTTACAGACTCCGCTAACCCAGAAATAATACCTCGGGTTAAGAACTTTGCTTCAGGATAAGAACAGAAATCATGCTCCAGCCACACGGCAGTAGCAGGAGGCCCCATTAGCTAAAGTGGTGCTTCAGGTTAAGAACGGACCTCCGGAACGAATTAAGTACTTAACCCGAGGTACCACTGTATTGTGCCCAGCCAAAAGAACATTAATGACTTGTGGAATACTCTTATCTTTCATTTTGCAAAACAAGTGCATTGACACATTAACTTGGATCCCAAGAAGGACTCATGGTACAGGGTTGGTGGAAAGGAACTTCTATGGCCCCTAAAATAAGGAGACCCTCTGTGGTGGGGTGACCTGCAGCAGATGAACTGATCAAAATTGGGCTCAGGCAGTGTCCATGAGCAAGGTCTCACTAATGGATGACAACGGTAATAATGTTCTTTCCATTTTTGATATCCAGTGCATAAGATGTTCAGCTGTAACAGAATGCTGTTTATTAAGATACTTCATGGCTATTGAACTTCATGGGTGTTGATCGATCTTCTGAAACGTATTACAGACATTTACATTTTTTAAAAAAAGCACTCTCACTGTAGGCCCTCTACGATTTTATCACCAACATTCAGTGTCAAATCCTGGAACATTTATACTAGCAAAGAGAAGAGGACCACCAGGACAGGAATTCTACTCAGTCCTCATTACTGTTGCAAAGGGAATGTGTTCAGTGGAGAAGCTGCAATGATCCATCTTGCCTCACCGACATATCTTTGAAGCAGACACAGGGAACAAAGTGATGTGGATGGGAATGGGTCAGCCCCTCTAGACGAGTAATTATTTCATAGTCGGGAAGAGCCATGGTGGCAATATTGAGACCCAGCATTCGGGAGACGACTTCTCTGAAGTCCGCCAGCTGTAAAAACAAAAGGGGGGGGGGGGAGAGAGATTAAATTATATCTCATGTCTCCTCCTCCCATACCAATCTGTCCATGCCATAAGCATCTGAAGATCTTCTTCAATTCTCATGCCATTTATTTTAAGGTGGGTGGTGGGCAGGCAGAGAGCCTTTGGGGTGAGGCACCCTGCCAAGGAATGCAGGGAGTGTTCCTGGTGTCTGTTGTTATTTTGGGGCCAGAGGAAGATGATTTTGCTTGTTTGCTGCCCTTTTAAGATGCTTGGGGGTTTATACCAATTTAAGTTTGAATGTTTTATGCTGCTGTTTTATTGCTATTTCTATTTCTATTGCTATTGCTTTGTTTGTCTGAAAAGGCTTTTGTTTTCAATATTAATCCTAACAAAAAATAACACATTGCATAACGAAAATTTAAATGAATGTAAATGAATATAACCAAGAGCATATTACAAAATTATAAGAATGTAAATAAATTCTATGGGTTATATATTGTCCTCAGTCTTATCATTGCAAAACATAATAGGTAAGTGCTGGACAAAGTTCTATAAATTTAATTTATTGTCTTTTTTCTCTTATATAACACGTAAAATTGATTACTATTATTATGTTCCAAATCCTCTCAAGCCAAGCTAAAAATGATGATGCTTTCCACACTTTGGTCATTTTTTAAAAGATTTGAACCTATTTCCAGGTCTAACTCTCATACTGTATCTTGTAGATAATTCAGTAACAATATTTTTGTGTAATTTAATAATAAATATCCAGTCTTTTCTAAAATAATAATTTTGAATGGTAAACCAACATGTCTGATTTACTGGACAGCATATGTGTGTGTGTGTGTGTGTGTGTACAATTTGCACATTGACCATTACATCTCCAGCACTTGTCATCACAGTATACCCTAGAAAGTACCGCACGGTTCTATCCGAAGACAGAATTAGGATTCAAGGTGACCTTAACAAATTGGAGAACTGGGCCAAAACTATCAAAACCAATTTTAACATGGACAGATATGAGCTTCTGCACTTAGGCAGGAATAACCAGCTGCATAATTCTATGATTCTATGCTGGGAACATGCAATATCTCTGCAACAAGAGTGCCACTATAAAGAAGTTGTTCTCTTCCTTTGGCTTTATGATGAGCTCCAAATTGTTTTGTTCTGTCTGTGGTAGGAGAGAGGTTTTATATTGCTATTTTTATTTGGGGGGGTTGTTTTAGTTATTATATTTTGCATTTCTAATGTATAATGCTTAGTTTTGCAGAGAATTTTATAGATAGATAGCCATAGAAATTTTAATGAAAACAATGATTATCATCATAAAAAAGAAAGCTTACAATAATTTATAAAATGCATAGAATGCAAACTATGAAAAATAAAATTATTGCCTTTCTAGTATAAAATCACACCAAGAAACGAGCCCAATGTCACTAAAAAGCTTTAAATCTCCTTTCCAAAAAACCAAAGCGGGGTGTTAAAATTTGGCAGGGACTCTTTGCAAGGATGGGGAATCTTTTCTCTGTTGATGGTTATACTCCCTTGGGTGGGAGTATTTATTAGAAGATGCCTCATGCGGATGGTGAGTGAGATCAAAGCCAGAAGTGGGTGGAGCCAGAGCCAATCGTGTTTAACAATGTACTTGAGTATCACCGTCCAAGGTGGTTTGCCAGACTTGGAGGCTACAGCAATGGCCCTTGACTTTTCCCCCTCATCCTCCCTTTGCTGTCTCTCTCTCTCTCTCTCTCTCTCTCTCTCTCTCTCTCTCTCTCTCTTTGTGTGGATGGGACATGTGTGTGTGTGGATGGGTGGTGTATATGCATGTCTGTCTGTTGGGTGTGATGCAGTGGCTCTCTTTGTTACATAATACTGAATAAAGATTATAAATTAAAATAAATTATAAAAAGGTAAAGGGACCCCTGACCATTAGGTCCAGTTGTGGCCGATTCTGGGGTTGCGGCGCTCATCTCGCTTTACTGGCCGAGGGAGCCAGCGTACATGTGGCCAGCATGACTAAGCCGCTTCTGGCGAACCACTTCAAGCATATAGGTACTCACATAAAACAATAAAAAGTTGCAGAGCGACTTGTAAAACCCATCTAGTCTAAATGCCTGAATGATGCAGGAAACCCAGAACTAGAGTATACCCAACAGGTGGCTGTCTAGCCTCTGCCTGCAGATGTCCAGTGTGGGAGAGCTCACCTCAGCAGAAATGCACATCTGCACAGGAAACAAATGCATGTGGAAATCTAGCATGACTCAATAAGGCTAGTTCCTTGACCTCTAGCTTTCTGTGCAGAAAGGATTTTATTTATTTATTTTGTATGAAAGAACAGTCAGTCATATGAGTCCTTGGATTTTATCTGAAATGATAAAACCCTGCTTCAGGGTTTACCACCTCCATGAAAAGTATTGAGTAGTCAGAAAGAAAGAAAGAAAGAAAGATGGATGGATAAATATTCAGCTTAGGTTTCCTTTCCTGCTCAGTTGCAGGAAAAAAGCTGGAAGCGATTGTCTTCTGCAAAATATCCAACTTGAAAATTCAATAACTTTTAGTCAAAGCAGTTGAGGAAGAATCTGAAGTTCTGTTTATTTTATACTGCAACCACACATTAAATATTATACACTTCATTGCATGACTTGAATCAATGTCAAAATATATTCAGATCTTTGTGGTTCATTGTGTCCAAAAAGGTCTTTTTCCAAATGCTTATAATTGTTTGTGCTCTTTAATCTGGTGTTATTAGAATAGGTGGCATTTGATGCAACAGATTGCATTATCCTTGTTTTGAGACTAAAGACAAGCTGTCAGAAATCTGCCCAAGAGAAGTGCTATTATCAAATGAAGTGTTTTCTATAAATCAACTACTTTTATTCATGGAAAAGGGCAACCACTTCTAGTCTATGAGTGCTTTGCTATACTGTGTGAGCAGTTTAATCTCAAAGCTTTTGTATAAAATGCAGAAGCCCTCTGGCTGTGAAGGTGTAAGGAAGGTCTGTCCAATATTTTGTGGGCCCTGAGAAGAGGCTTCTTCAGAGCAAAGCAGAAGAGGCTACCCTGGAACCCCTTCAATTGTCACTGGACTCCAACTCCCATCAGCCCCACCCAACGTGGCCAAAGGTCAGGACTGAAGGGAGCTGGAGTCCAACAAGCTGTGGAGAGCTTGGAGGGAAGAAAGGTGAGGTGCTTACATCTACTCTGAGACCATTTGAGGTGGAATGATTGTGAGAGCAGTATTAGCTGGGGAAATAAATAGCTCTGGCTGAAGAACAGGAAGAAGTGAATGCTTATTTGTTTCACATGGAACCAACACAGCCAGTACACTGATCACTATCATGCCTGATTGCCAACTAGTCCCCTGAGAGTTCTATTGAAAAATCCTTTTTACACGTAAACCCATAAAGAGTAGTCAGTGCTTTTATATTTTTAGCCAGTGCCATCAGTATAATTACCAATATACTGACTCAATGAAGTTTGGAAGTAGGGTGGCAATTATGTATTTTATATACAGAAGCCCTTAAAACATTATACAGCATCCACCCCACAAATTTGTGATCTCCACAGCTCAGTGTGCTTTTGAGTGTGAGAGATAGGGCAAAAAGAGTTGGACTGGTAAATTCTTTTTGACACTGGCTACCTTAACGGACTTGAACTGGACCTAACAGTCAGGGGTCCCTTTACCTTGAAATGTAGTGATGTATTGAAGTGAGAGCTGAACCTTAAAAAAGGCTGATTGCCGAAGAATTGATGCTTTTGAATTATGGTGCTGGAGGAGACTCTTGAGAGTCCCATGGACTGCAAGAAGATCAAACCTATCCATACTAAAGGAAATCAGCCCTGAGTGCTCACTGGAAGGACAGATCCTGAAGCTGAGGCTCCAATACTTTGGCCACCTCCCAGGAAAAGACCCTGATGTTGGGAAAGATTGAGGGCACAAGGAGAAGGGGCAACAGAGGACGAGATGGTTGGACAGTGATCTCAAAGCTACTAACATGAGTTTGATCAAACTGCGGGAGGCAGTGGAAGACAGGAGTGCCTGGCGTGCTCTGGTCCATGGGGTTACGAAGAGTCGGACACGACTAAACAACTAAACAACAACAACCTTGAAATGGCATAAATAATACACTAGTAAAAAAAGAAGTCTTCTTTCACTTATGGAGTTTAACTTTTTGCAAACTAAAGAGTATTTTTTAAACTCACACCAACAAAAAGGAATATGACATTTGAAGCACACACCCGAAATTGCTTCAGAAACCAAGTTGCTAAATGCCAAGAGATGCTTGTCAGTCATATTGTTACATACCTGTTTCTCTCTTTTCATCACTGCCTGTAGAGTAGATTTAAGTGTTCCCAGTTCACTGGTAACAGATTCCAGTCTGCTTTTGGCCTTCTCTTTATCTTCCTTTGCTTCACGCTCTACATCATGCAACTCTGATTTGACAGAGGTCAGCTGCTTCTCAGCCTTTGCCTTCATCTTTTCCAGTTTATCTTGGGACTTGCTTAGATCTTCTATGGTTCTGTCCTGCTCCAGTGTCCTGATCTGTGAACAAATTCCAGAGTTGCCTCAGGAGGGGTGTAAACAGTAGGCTATCTAGCGCAAGGGGGTATAAAGCTAAACTACATAAGATGTGAGAGATCCCTGCTGAGATCTCTTGAGGTTTACATTTTTTATGTAAAAGCAGCCAGTTTTGATTGCTGGGGTGCAGAGGATGGTGTGGTTAACCTTCTGCATGCCCTCGCGCTGTTTTATTGATCTAAATCCTGCTACCCCAGATGCCTATTTGCCTTGTTGAATAAGACATTGTATATCCCCCCACCCCTGGAATAAATTGCAGCTTTGGCTGGGTGGGGGTGGTTCGATTAGAAAATGGTGTGAAGGGAAAGTTAAACTCCACTCCCCTTAATGTGGGGCTGAAAATGTATGCTTTGGAGTAATCAGATGCGGAGAGGGGGAGAAGCCAGCAATTAATCCGGGGAATTTTTACACAGGGTGTGTGCTCTACTGCCAAGGCCCTTGCCTACATTTACCCAGAAACAAGTGGTGCTGAGTAACTTGCATAGGCTTGTGTTATTAGCTACTAAGACATTAAGCAGAAGTCCAAGATTCTGATGAACACAAATTTCTCAGCATTTCTAAATTACTCTATTTTGCACAATACTCAGCATGAGTTGAACAGTTTTGGATACGCATATGTAAAATTTAAACTATCCACTGGCATTTGTACACCTTTTGAGCATGGCTTAAAAGAGATAGGTATCATATTCCCCCACCTTCAGTTCGTTGGTGTCAGCCAGTTTAGCTTTCAGGTCTGTATTTGTTTCTCTTGCTAAGACAAGTTCATTCTGTAATCTGTCCACCTTTTTTTGTAGCTTTCTGACCATCAGGTTGGCATCATCTCTTTCCACAGCCAGGGCTGTGCGCACTTGCTTCTCTTCTTCTAGCTGTGCTATCTTCTGACGCAAAAGTTTCATGTGTAGCTCTTTGCTGTCAAGCTGCTCTTTTTGAGTTCTCAACTACATTGAAAAGTTAAAAAGTAGTGAACACACATACACACGTCACAAAATCACACTTCATCGTGAAATGTAATGGTGAATATTTATTTATTTGCCACCTGCAGAAAACATATGAATGTTAACATTTTTTGCAGATGTTAGTGGGATCTTTGAAGGGCAGACAAGGAATGCCGCCAAAGATCAGCAGGAGGTGGACACTGACTTGGGACAGTGGAGATTTGGGTGACTGAGTGGAATGGGTTACTGTTTTAGGATGTTGTCTAAGGGTTTGCATCTTTCTGTTCTTCTCGGGGAATGGAGATTGCTTTTAAAACTAAGCTGCATCTAGGCAGCAAATCACCCAACAGAATGGCTGTTGTGTGGTTGAGAAATGGGGTCACTAAAGCCATTGGGAATGACACTGTGTAGTGATGAAGAATTCTTACCTGGACACTACAAAAGAGATGACTGACCCCATAGACTACTCATAGAGGAAACCATATTTTTTCTCATACATGGTCCTAGTAATGATGTTCCCACTACCCGGAATCTCTAAGAACTGTAACTTCTCTCCCAGATTTCTCTCTTTTGCTTCTGCTCAAAGGTCTGTCAAAAGTGATGGGGAGGATTTTGCCAAAAAGCTCAAGGCAGCATACATGTTTGTCACTCTCCCCAATTTTTATACTCACAACAAATCTCCCTGATACTGATCTGACACTAACTGCTAGAGTAACTACCCCATGCAGGTCTAAATAATCAGGCACTGCACTTTATTATGTTTTGAAAGGTGGTATTCTCAAATCTTGCTCCACTTTTCCTACCTTTCTTTGTAGATTGCGAGCCATGATCTTATTCTCAGTTAACATGTCTCCTTCCAGTTTGATCAATTGGTCTGCACGAGCCAATACTGCATCCAACCTCATATCAAATCCAATATCCGCTGCCATTCTGTCAAGATTCATCCTTTCAGAAAGTTGATCCAGGAATTTAAGATACTTCAGAGAATGGGAAGAAATGCAGAAATAAATGAAAAGAGGCAACAAAAATACATTCAAATAGGGAAAGTGCTTTCTTTTTCCCTAGTAGGTGCTTTGATAAGGTAATTATTTCTATACATAACTGGTGGAATTCAGGCAGGGTTCGTGTGCACAAAACAGGGTCTGCTTGGCTATAGAAAGACTTTATATCAAGACAGACTATTGGTCCATCTAGCTCAGCAGTTCTGAGCTGGCAGCAGTTCTCCAGGGTTTCACCTCATGGATGTTCCCAGTCCTATTTGGAGATGTTAGGCATTGAACCAGGGACCTTCTGCATGGAAAGCAGATGTCATACCTCTGAGCTACAGTTCTTCCATATCTTCTCACTGGGCCAGGCAGCAAAAGCCCCTGAACCACTCAGAAAGGCTATGCTGGATGACATTGTGGACATGCAATGGTGGTGGAGAAAAACTGCTTCATTGCCATCTTCACACCACAGGGTAGGTTCAATAATGTTTCTTACGTTTCATTGGACTAGTTAGCAGTCACATAAACATAGCCACTTTTCTTTAATAAGTGTACCGGATGATCTAGCACTAACTTCCCCTGAATTCCATACTGATTTTTATCAGCATGCCTTCCCCCAAACACTCAGCCACCAGGGTCATATTACTTCAGCAAACATCCAGTTGAATGACCCATTCCCTCCCAGAGCCACAGTCACAGAATCATCTAGCAGGTGGAAAAAAATGTTGGATTTTGACCAAGCTGTCACTCCCCTGATTCATATGAGAAAATGACCTCCTGCAGACAGTTCTCTCTCAACACCAGGAAAGTCATTTAAAAAGCAACATGTCCTAAATATGTGTTTCTCACAGTAGGTGGTTTTGAAACTGGGGCCAAGGTTAGCTGGAAGGAGGCTGCATAACATGACCTATAAAAGCAAATTAGCTAAGAGGCAATATGTGCAGGAAAGATCAGTTCTGCAAAGAAAAAGAAAAGGAAAGAAAGAACAGCTTGCAGGGATACATATTAGATTAAGCTACCGTATCAGAATTTTTAAACGCAGAAGTTGAATTTATTTTCCCGTTGTTCCCATTTATGCTATCACACCAATCATGTATATAGCACATTTTTAATGTGTGCAAATCAGAAAGCAAACAACAAGGCCTGTAACTCTTCAATCTCATATTAAATATATTGTTTCATTTTCCCATTTCCCAACTTCTGGGCAGTTTCTGGAGAGCTTTACATAGTCAGTTTCCTTTAGATTAGGAATGGGGAACCTCTCCAGATGCTCCACAGCCAGCATCACCAGCGGTGAGGGATGGTGAACATTGTGGTCCAGCAACATCTGGAGGGCCACAGGTTCCCCATCCCTAATTTAGAGGCCCAACTCCTTAAGATTCTTGGTTTAATAATGTGCACAACTTTTACATTACTAGGATATTGCAGGTTGTAGGTACGGAAACAGTCAGACAGCAAGCAGTGCTAATCTAAACTCCCAAGCACCCCATGAAACTTCGGCCACTTTTCTCAGCTAGCTTTGAAACTCAAAACTAACTCCTTTTTCTCTGGGCAAATGTAAAAGTTATCATTTGGGGTTCCTGGCAGTACTCTGCAACTACAGTATAATACAGTTGAAGAACCTTGAGCAGCAGTGGTCAGTTACATGAGTTATTCTGATGACTGGAAATGGTCAAGTTTACTGAAAGACTTACTTATTCATCAGAAGATGTTTATAATAATATGATCGAACCAGCATATTGGAACATGAATTCTGTTGCATTTGGGGCTCTCTCTCTAGCTACCCTTGTGCACATACTATGAATAGAAGCTATTACTTTTTGTTTCTCGAGCTTCAAAGCATCTCGTATCACGTCCCCAGATACCAGCTCCGCTTCCAGACACATCAATTGATCGTGAAGTGTCTCAGATTTGTTTTCTGCTTTTCTGGTCCTCTGCAAAACTTCCTGGTGTGATGCAGCCTGAGTCTCCAGTGCCTCAGTCAGTTTAGCTATTTGGGTTTCAAGCTGGGATACCATCTAAGGGGGGCGGGAGGAGAAAGCAAACTAAAGTCAGAGACTGAGCTTGAAACTAAACTGTGGTGCAAGAAAGACATTGCCAAACTTTCAGAAATAGATTACACAACAAATAGGCATATGACAACTAACATTTTAACACTGTATTTGAATAAATAACAAATAGCTATTTCAAGCCTGAGATTGTTTGCCAACCAGCTCTTAAGTATGTATTTGATTACTTGATTGTAATACAGTTAGATGACATCTTATATTGCCAATCAACCATCACTGAACCATCACTGGAATTTGCAGTCCATGTGAGGCTTATGGATGAGGCTTCCTCAGACTTGGTCCTCCAGATGTTTTTGGCCTACAACTCCCATGAGCTAGCAGACCCAGTGGTAGGGATGATGGGAATTGTAGTCTCAAAACATCTGGAGGGCTGAGTTTGAGGAAGCCTGCTATAGATTGTGCCAGGCTGATTCAGTGTGCCAAGCACATACAAAACTTAACTAATGGGGATCTGTCTACATGGACTTCTCCAAATCAGAAGTCCTTCTCAGAAACAAAAGGCTGGGTGGGGTGGGGAATGAGAGACAGATAGAAGAGTAACAGGCTTTGGACCACAGTTTGTGGCAGGCAAGCTGGACAATGAACTAGGTTTCAAGTTGGACAAATAGCCAGAGAAAATAAACAAAGGCTGGTCTGACAACAAAATCCCATTCCATCATTGGCAGGCAGACCTGGGCCAGTAGACCACATACCAATAAAATATGACAGGCCATAGTGTGAGAAGCCAGTAAGACCATGCTCTGGCCAGATACCCAGGAACAAGGGTGTGGTCTATTAAACTGCAGAACTTGAAAGCAGCTGAGGCATGAGGCCAGCAATAGATTGACTTTTGGAATGAACAACGTAATATATTTTAAAAACATATTTGACATTAAAACAGGAATGCTTTTAAGACATGCATTTTGCGCCGACTTAAAACAAAAAACCTAAAACCAGGGTAGCCAAAGCCAAAAAAGCAGACTAAGCCCTATTATGCAAGCCCGTATAAATGATTAAAATGTGTTTTAACTGTTAACTTTACAAATCTTCCATTAGACTCTTATAATTAAGAGTATTAGATTCCACTCACCACATTAATAAGATGGTTTAAATTTAATTGTACTTCTCTGTAGTGGTTTAGGTATTTATTTGTACAGTTTTAGCTCCATTCTCAAAATATTGTTAAATTATGTTCCTGATTAGCAGATGTAAACCTCGTGTTTGCAAGCTGGCCTGATTTTGCAAGCATTTATGTGCACAACTTTTCCACTGCCCGCTTCAGCACTTAAAGATTGCAACATTTCAAATACAAACGAGTTGTGTTACCCGAGACTGAGGCACACAGGGTAAAGGTTGTATATAAATGCTATGAAACGCAAACAGCAACAAAGAGATGCAAACAAGTGAGCCGCACAGTTGAAAACATCAAGCCAAGCAATAATAAGGCACAAACCAAGCCAGCTGTTCCTAATGGAAAGATGGAAAAACCTGGCAATCCACCACCCAACCAGGGAATGTGGGTCGTTCCCCCCCCCCGCACACACTTTAGGACCATTATGTAAAGAGATAGGGCAATGGAGGAATCTCTTTCAAATAACAGCCTAAACAAGGGCACAAAGTAAATGACAAAAGTCTTGTAGCAAATTCAGTTAAAGCAATTAAAAATTAATGCTGTAACTTTTTAGTTTTGGTCAACAGGACAGTAGGGAAAAAAGTCATATGCCAGCTTCCTGAGAGTTAGTGAAGGCCAGAGATCAGGCAGGGTAACATCCTTGCAGCTTCCCATCGGCTCTCTGACTGTAGCCTAACGTAGCAAGATGGATTTGGTTATTGAATTTTTTTGGTGGGGAATGATGAGAGAATTGAAACTTTGAGGCTCATGTGAACAAAGTGATAGCAGCAGTGGGGTGTTATTTGTTCTCCATTTAAAGCACAATAATACAACCCTCCCAGGGTGCAGGCATTATGAGATACCACAAGAAGATTATTACAGTGGTACCTCTGGATACTAACGGGATCCGTTATGGATCCCTGTTTGCATCCTGAAGCAAACACAACCCGCGTGTGTGCGCGGATGACATCATTTTGACAGTCTGTGCATGTGTGAGTGGCGAAACCCGGATGTAACGTGTTCCATTACTTCCAGGTTGCCACGGAGCGCAACCCAAAAGCGCTTAACCTGAAGCATATTTAACCCAAGGTATGACTGTATATTATTTTAACCTTCTCAAAAATATAGGAGCACATAATTTCCAAACCTTCCACACACTAGATGACATTTTAAAATGTGAGCCTCAAAGCCTCACTTCTACCACCTCACCTGTCTCAATGAGTTGTTGGAATATAGGCAAAAATATTCGATAACATATTTAACAGCAAAGCCTAGAATTTCTGTGGGTTTAAAAATATATATTGAGCCTTGCACCTAAACACTACGTGCTAGATTTGATTTTACACTCTTTTTTTCTTTTTTTTGAAGAGGCCAGCAGATGATCGATCAAGTATAAGTGTATCTGCACTCCAGCCAAAAAACCTGATAGCACTTCCCTGGGAAAAACAAGTTTGGAGTATGCTCAAGTCTTTTCTGACACTGTTATCTCAGTTCCTGACCTTCAAATAGGAACTCTCCAGAGGCTGAAGTGCACTCTTCCTTACTGACAGACATCATTCTGGGGCCGTGTAAGCAGGACAAATCTGTACTATGTGCTTGTCGAAGGCTAACTTTTCTTCAGCAAATCCACTCAGTACTTTTCCATCTTTGCTTTCACTGAGAGTGGCCATTTCTATATGGACAAGTATGCACCCTACTTTCTGTGGTAGCCCCAAATGTTTCTGCCAGGCCTACTTGCACAGCATTTCATGAGAATCTTTCTGGAAAACCAAACCCAACAATCCCATCTCCATTCCAAAAAAGGGTGCTCTAACTTCCCAGCCACCTGCTACCACAAGTCCCAAAGTTTTATCTCTTTTATCAAAGCTATTCTTGCCATGAGGATATCACTGAAATTCTAAAAGATCTTTCCACTCAAGGGTAACATTTATAAGCTATTACTACATGGAGAGTTATCCCCACCTGACCAGCAGCCTCCAAGACATGGAGTAGGAATAGCACCGCCACTGAAAGAATAACATGCTCTACTCCAACCACCATCGCTCCTGCCTCCAGGGGTTCTTTCATCTGCTCATTTTCCAATTTAAAATATAAGGGGTTCTCAAACTTTCTAGCCCCAGGACACACTTGAGACAGTTGAAAGTACTAAGGGCCCACCAGTCACAAAATGATGGCAGGTGGAGGTAGAGTAGTGCGGTGGAGCAGCCTATTCAAGCCAGCCAACCTTCAAGACACCTTGGTACTTCAGCTAATTTGCCAGATTCCTCAGTGAACTCCCCACTGGTGCTTTGCACAATCAACTTGCCACTGGCACTTTTCTTGGCCATAGATAGCTATGCACTGGTAACCTCCACCTAAGTCTAACACAATGTATAAGGGCCTCCCCGTAAAGCTTGCACTTCCCTCTGCAATGTCAACAGAAGTGGTTTTCAAGCCAGAGAGAGAAAGAGAGAGAGAGAGAGAATGAATTGATGGGTGTGTATGCATGTATTAGGGGTGTGGTAGATGTGGACGACACCATTTTTTGACTCCTGGCCTCTGTGGACATGCAGTGTCCAACAGATATCCCAATATACAGCACCCCTGGAGTTGAAAAGCTTCTCCACCCTTAGTGCAAAAACATGGAAGCTAAGTTGTTTCCTGGATTGACTGAATAAAACACCAGTCACAACTGGTGCTGATACTGTTATTTTAACTCAGTGCATTTTCAACTGGAAACCACTCTGAAAGTCTTACAATAAGCAAAATATTCACTTTGGGTGCTGCACCACATGATATACTACTCCGATGTAAGTTTCATTAATTTCAGTGACTCTTTCTCTCAAGTAAGTGGGTATACACTGCAGTGCAAGGCTGAAGTCAATGGGATTTACTTCTGAGTAGGATTCTGCTGTGACAGCTATAAAGATTAATCAATATGGAGACCCATAATAAATAAATAAATAAATAAATAAGTCACAGGAGGAGCAAAAGTTGATAAAATTCAATATTGCTGTTATTACTTGATTTGTGATTTCACTCTGAGATCTCCCACTAGCAATAAATTGAAATGAAAGGAAATTATACCATCAATATACACAGTTCTGCTCAGTCACTGAGTTCCAGTTCAGCGAAATTTTAACAATGAAAAGCAGCCTTGCACAATATACAGATGGACAGGCCTCCAAAAAGTGAAACTGATCTTTTTTATTCCTAATAACTCACCTGTCAGACTTAAAATTTTGCCCATAATTTGCCTGTTTCATTTAAAATGCCGCACATGAAGTCTTCAAAGACAGGGAAGAGTGGGCTCTGGAAGTTTTGTCAACAGTTATGGAACCAATTCTTATCAGTAATGAACGGGAATTTAAGAGATCAAACAAAAAGATAATGATGAAAAAAGAGAATGATTGAGTATTTTGGTGGGATATGCTGTTGCAACTTGAAATCTGACAGGGTTAATATACTCTGCAAAAGCCTTGTGATCTGGCAAAGCTCTGAACATCTAATGCTGTAATTCATGCATGCACATACTTTCATCATGAGTTTACATATCAAAATTCTCATGCAACAGAAAGGCCACAGGGGATAAATAATTTTATGTGCATAGATTGTTTTCCACCAGAGGACTTTTCTTTACTACTATTATTTTTGAAGGCAGCCTCCATCCATGCCACTACTATGAGTGCCTGTTTGCAGCTATGCCTCTCCCTAGTTAGATTGTTTGTATTTAGATCAGCTCCCCTGCAATGGAAAAGAGGAAGGCTCTCTATTGTCAGGGAAAGTAGGATCTGCGCCATACACCCAGGCTGGCCAAATATGTTCAGGCTGGCCAAATTGAAATGTTTAGGGCAGCAGTACTACTGCCAAAAAATGCATTCTCTGTGGACCTGTGGTCAGGGAAAGGATTGGATCAGCTTTGGACACGCTTCTGATATGGGGCTCTGGGATTGTCTGCAAAGTACCCGTGCTTACTTTCCGGGATGATGAGGCAGATGCTGTGGTGCTTAAACTCCAACACTGAAAGGCTTAGATTTGTTTGTTTCTTGTTGTTTTGCAAAGGGTCTATGCAGAACAAGGCAGCCAACATGTGCAAGGTTTCAATTCACACAGAAAATAAGCTACAGAAAATCAAGCATCTCAAGCAATCACAATAGATAGCCACATACTGTTTTTTTGCTCTCCTCCATGCAGATCATTTCTCGAATTTTTTCTACAATGTCCTCCTCAGATCGACTGGCTATAATGCGGCTGCTTCCAAGCAGGGTGATGATTTGCTCTTTAAATGCATCGTGCAGACGCTTTTCAGCCCTGACCTCTTCCATGCTTCTTTTCAGGTTCTCTTCTTTCTCATGGCAACCTTTCTTTAGGTGGCTCACTTCCTCCTGCGAGACTTCCCAAGCCCTTTGACTTGCAGCCAGTCTCTCTTGGAGTGTTCTGATCTCCCTCTCGAGGCTCTGCTTAGCTGCCGTAGTGCTGCTCAGATCCTAAATAAAAGCCACAGCAATCATATTGTAGCCCCAATTTTCCTTTTCTATATTAATGCACAAAGTTTGCAGATTCTGCATTCAGGGTAATCAACATGAAGTTGAGGGGCCATGCCCACTGCTCACCGTACTTTCCCCTTTGAACAACCATGATAGGACAAGAAAGCACAGCACAAGCTAGGAGAAGGGAATATTTGGGGATGAGGACCTGGGCTTGCTTGTCCTGCTCTATGCCATTCATAGAAGTCTAGATTAAATAAATAATAATAATAATAATAATAATAATAATAATAATAATATGTATATGTATATATTTCATAAAATGATGTAGTCCCACCTATAAATCACTAGATGACACCAACTTTCAATACCTTTAAGATTCTTGCATACTTATGAGGATTCTCTGCCCCATCACAAACTCTCCATATCAGACGATGCTTTGGAGAGACACTGTTGCGGTAGAGAGTCTAAAATTTAAGCAAGTGCCCGTGCACGCACACACACAAAGTGCTTGGTTCTCATTCATACAATGTGCTTCCAAAACTCACTGCCTCAGAGAAAAAATACTGGCAAAGCAAAATTTTGGTGATATTTAATGAAACGCTGTGGGAGTTTGGCAATAAAAACATTAGATGCTTGTGGACACAGAAACAAACTGTTTACATTAGACGCAATCTATAAAAACAGCTATGGCTATTAATCCTACACGTTTAATGCACCTTCTGATTAACAACTGGGAATAGGAAATACTTTTATTCTATGCAAAGTACAAGAATTAGGCAACCAGCTGAGTGCATGTTGAAAGGGTGTTCTGTTTTTTTTTTTATGACTTATCTGGTTCTGGATGCCAAATGGGAAGTGGAATGCTAGATTTGAAGGGTCAAGTTTATTTCCCTAATTATCCCAACTCTAAGAATAGATTCTTTATAAGAAGAATGAGAAGTGTTAAGTGCATACTTGTCACCACTCAAACCTACTCTAATTGGAGACGTCACATTCAACAAAATCTGCCTTTGTATATTTTGGCATCCTTCCATTTAATTTAATTTTCCTGCTACTTTTCTTAAAAGATCTTGGTGGGGAGGAATCTAATCCAGTGCCAAGAATTAAATTACTGATATTACAGAAAATTGAGGAAACAATTTCAGATTGCAATATTATTTCAACAAATGCACTCTTTCCTCATCGCAGGTGCAGCACAACATCGTTTAGAAACAAAGAGAAACAAATGGACAGATTCTTCCAACCACTCCTGTGAGTAACAGAAAATGTTGCTATTCATATGCAAGGCCCAGAAAGCAGCCACGTCCCTCACACATGTTGGTGCATGTGGAGCACAGAGACTTTTCCCTATATTTAAAGCTCATACAGAAAAGAAAGTTATGATCTGTGGTGCACTCTTTCATATTGGGGCAATGAAGGACAAAGGTAAGGTCAAATTACAATGATATTGGTTAGGATACAGCTTCATTTGAAATCTCTGAAGAAAAACAGGATGATTACAAGCAGCCATCCTGCATTTAATGAGAGAAAAACAAACATTCCAGATTACATTCGTTTCATTCTTTGATGAAGAACTGCAGACAGTTCTTGGCACTGTGATTCAAAGCGTATACCAGAGAGGAAAGAATTCAAAGTGAAGAACAGCTGATAAGAAGCCTGAAAGAAACACCATCAGAGGAAGGACTGAAGGAGCTTGGTGTGTGTCTCCTAGAGAAAAGCAAGATTTTCAAGCGTTTTGTAAAAGATGCAAGAAAGGAAGCAACAAAAAACTGTTTCTCAGAACCACGGAGGTGGGGAGGTTTAAGAGGGGACGAGAAGCAAAAGCGATGACAGGGAAACTGATTTAGATCAAACAATTAGGAAATGTTTCCCCAACTATAGAAGAAAGTTAACAGAAAGCTGTGGCATTTTCTGGTTTTCAGGGAGACTAGAGAGGCAGATCTGTTCAAGAAAATTGGAGATATGAAAGGGACATTTCATACAAAGATTACCATAATAAAAGACAAAAGTGGTAAGGACCTAACAGAAGCAGAAGACATCAAGAAGAGGTGGCAAGAATACACAGAGGAATTATACCAGAAAGATATGGATGTCTCGTACACCCCAGGTAGTGTGGTTGCTGACCTTGAGCCAGACATCCTGGAGAGTGAAGTCAAATGGGCCTTAGAAAGCACTGCAAATAATAAGGCCAGTGGAAGTGATGGTATTCCAGCTGAACTACTTAAAATTTTAAAAGATGATGCTGTTAAGGTGCTACACTCAATATGCCAGCAAGTTTGGAAAACTCAGCAGTGGCCAGAGGATTGGAGATGATCAGTCTACATCCCAATCCCAAAGAAGGGCAGCGCCAAAGAATGCTCCAACTACCGCAGAATTGCACTAATTTCACACGCTAGCAAGCTTATGCTTAAAATTCTACAAGGCAGGCTTAAGCAGTATGTGGACCGAGAACTCCCAGAAATGCAAGCTGGATTTCGAAGGGGCAGAGGAACCAGAGACCAAATTGCAAACATGCGTTGGATTATGGAGAAAGCTAGAGAGTTCCAGAAAGACATCTACTTCTGCTTCATTGACTATGCAAAAGCCTTTGACTGTGTCGACCACAGCAAACTATGGCAAGTTCTTAAAGAAATGGGAGTGCCTGATCACCTCATCTGTCTCCTGAGAAATCTTGCGGGACAAGAAGCTACAGTTAGAACTGGATATGGAACAACTGATTGGTTCAAAATTGGGAAAGGAGTACGACAAGGCTGTATTTTGTCTCCCTGCTTATTTAATTTATATATGGAGTTCATCATGCGAAAGGCTGGGCTGGATGAATCCCTAGCCAGAATTAAGATTGCTGGAAGAAATATCAACAACCTCAGATATGCAGATAACACAACCTTGATGGCAGAAAGTGAGGAGGAATTAAAGAACCTTTTAATGAGGGTGAAAGACGAGAGCGCAAAATATGGTCTGAAGCTCAACATAAAAAAAACGAAGATCATGGCCACTGGGCCCATCACCTCCTGGCAAATAGAAGGGGAAGAAATGGAGGCAGTGAGAGATTTTACTTTCTTGGGCTCCATGATCACTGCAGATGGTGACAGCAGTCATGAAATTAAAAGATGCCTGCTCCTTGGGAGAAAGGCGATGGCAAACCTAGACAGCATCTTAAAAAGCAGAGACATCACCTTGCCAACAAAGGTCTGTATCATTAAAGCCATGGTTTTCCCAGTAGTGATGTATGGAAGTGAGAGCTAGACCATAAAGAAGGCTGATCGCTGAAGAATTGATGCTTTTGAATTATGGTGCTGGAGGAGACTCTTGAGAGTCCCATGGACTGCAAGATCAAATTCATCCATTCTTAAGGAAATTAGCCCTGAGTGCTCACTGGAAGGACAGATCGTGAAGCTGAGGCTCCAATACTTTGGCCACCTCACGAGAAGAGAAGACTCCCTGGAAAAGACCCTGGTGTTGGGAAAGATTGAGGGCACAAGGAGAAGGGGACGGCAGAGGACGAGATGGTTGGACAGTGTTCTCAAAGCTACAAACATGAGTCTGACCAAACTGCGGGAGACAGTGGAAGACAGAAGTGCCTGGCGTGCTCTGGTCCATGGGGTCATGAAGAGTCGGACACGACTAAACGACTAAACAACAAGAGAGGCAGACATCCATTCCAGGAGAAAGAATCAAAATGGGGAACCCAGAGTCCCTTCTGCATTTTGTGGGTAGTGTCCAACGGCTTCCATCCACTACAGAATGTGTCAGTGCAATCAGGCAAAGAGGAATTTTTTAGTTATTCCCTCTTCTCTGCAGACCCCTGTGCCCCTAGCAGATGTAGGGGAGGCACAGGGGGCTTCAGAGGAAACAACAATTTGCCAAAAATTGCCTCCCGCCCCAGTTCTGCTGATGAATTCCTTCTATTTTCTGCTGGATACAACCTTATGGTTTTCAGAGCTAATATTCATAATGCTCAAAAAGGCAAGGAAAGCAGAGATATCCTAGCGTCCATGTTTACTGCATGCAGTGATATACATACTGGCAAGAAAGTATACATGCTACTTTACAGGAAAGCACCTTACAGCAAAATTCACCAATTCTCAAAAAGTGACCCACACTTTCAAGTTATAATGTGATCTACTAGTTCAGAACAGCCTTCTAATCCTAGCCTATCCAGTGCTAAGAAGTAAATTTTCTTTTACTAATTTCAAACTTCAGTTAACTATTTTTGTAGCACCCGTTATTAATTATAACTCAGACAGCAGCCTTTGCCTAACAAGCAATATGTTCATTTGTTTGTGGCACAGCTTTTCTGCTTCTGACGTGAATTAATTATCCACAGTTAAGTGCATTTAGCACAGTAAACACACAGTACACAGCTAACAGGAGTCAGTAGCTTAACAGTGAACCTGAAAGAGCAGAAACACTCTGGTCCTTCTTGACTTTACTTCCAAACTAGAAAACTATTGTTACTGCAAACCATGTCTCTTTTCGTCCGTGCAATGGCCCATTTGAATACTATAAACCTATAGTTTGTCAAATATCAGGAATGAAAACTCACTTCAAACTATGATTTACAATCCTACTTTGTGGGTGAACTGTGATTTACATGAAGCATAGGTTGCTTGGCTTGGATGGAATGCCAAACTATGGCTTGCTATTAAACCGGAAGTGAAATGGCAAATTAGTGTTTATACAAGCACATTTGCAAGCAGTATTTATTTATTATAAAAATTTCTATAACACTCTTATATGGAAGATTCCATAGAGTTATGTGATCTGACCCTTGGAAATGCTTTTAGAGAAACTAGATATTAATTCAATACAATGTAAAAGGGAAGGGGGGAGTGATAGTACCGCCTCTGAGGTTGGAACAGGTCTCTGTATAATAAAAAGATTGTTTTTTAAATACTGTATATGTCCGAAGGAACAACTGAAGATGTATAAATTACTTCAAGTTCCTTCTTGACAAAGTTTTCAGATACTCTGGGGTAAAAAATCCCAAGGAAACAGAATTATTATTTGTTATAACTTGAATTTTTGTCCCTTATTTAAACAAAGAAAAAGTGACATTGGCAAATGGTCTAAATGGCAGCTATCTACCCTCTGCCCAAATGAAAATTGTTCCTAAATTATTATTCTTGTTTCAGGTTCTTCCCATGACACTTCATCTAGTCAAAGCTGTTACAATGATCTTGTATTTTTAAAAAGAGACCAAAATTTGCAATGACAATATATTATACAAAACCAGATAAAGGGGTGGGGGCGTCTTTATTTAAATCTATACTGCAGTGTTTCACACACACCAATTAGCCTTTATCATGATGAAGGCAAGAAAATATCAGTTGAAGATGGAAGAAAATATGTTGAATCAAGTTCCATTATCAAGTTTCACCCAGTTTCAATTCTTTAAAAAGTCATTGTTGCTGTCTTGACTGTTTTAATGGTTTTCTTATTTTTTATAGTTTTTTAAATTGTTCTTACCTGCCCCAAAATCACGTGTGATGAAGGGTGGGATCTTATAGGTGAGTGGCTTGAATGCAAGTGTTCAAAACAACTGATATATTAAGATCTGATCATGTTTCCAATATCTCATGAAATAAAACAAATGTTAATATTTGACAGATAAGTCACTGCCTTATTCTCCATTGTGGTTTTGGCAGGCAGTCTATGCTTACAAAACAGACTTTCCAAAGGACCATATTCCTTCCTTTACAACAATTCCTAAGTGCACCACAGTTCCTGTAAACATGTGTGACATCTATGCTGAACATTTTTAAAGGGCTTGAATTGAGTGACATAACTATATAAGAGATGTGGGAAGTTCCATGACCACTAACCCCGAAAGCAGTGTTCTTACTTCAATCCAAATCATTTATCAAATGTGTTCCATGATTTCATAAGTTGTATGACTGACCACATCCCTTAATAAAGAACGTATTTGTTCCTCTAAGTACTATCACCAACAGTATAGAAGTTTTGGGACTGTATTGAGTTCAGATGAGATGTGATCTGATGCGTGCCATGTCTTTTGACAGAATCTATGTTTTCTGGAAAGCCAATATCCCACAAAGGTCCTGTTGTTATGCAAGTTAAATGTGACTGAGTTCCATTGTTTACCATTAAAGTTTTCAGACAAAACATAAGTTTAACTTTATATTTTGATGTACTCCTGAAGTGTTTTCAACAAGATTCATGTGACATGTTTATTGTTCCTTTTAAAAAAGCATTAACTCATTTAATGATGCATTTTAAAAGCATTTACCCATTTAAGATCTATTAGATAAATCAGCCTTTAATTTAAGCCAGATCAGCTGAGTGACTCATGATCTTTTCTCTTTGCTCACCTTCTCATATCTAATGCTTGCCTGAACATCTGTTTCAGTAACTCTTGAACTCTTCCTGCACCGAGAACCACTACAACTTTGTGCAGACAACCACATTTGCTTACCTTATTACCATTACATGACCGGTTTCTTGAATGGCTTCTGGATTAAAATCCAGTTGCTACAGCTGTCCTATGTAGCTGCAGTCAACCAGTTTGGGGTTTTTGTATCTGAATCAAAAAAATCAAAACGAGGCACCCCATTTCTCAATGACCCATACAGAGATGGAGACCAGAGGCAGGATAATGATTCCCATCTGGAACCTGTGCATATGTTTGTGTGTGTGTGTGTGTGTGCTTACTTCAGTGTAACAGCTGCCCCTGATTACAGTTGCTTGTTTAGCAGGAGAATTTAGAAACTTATCAATTTTCAAATGTCATCTGGCAGCTCTTTCACTGTAAGACGGAAGCTGCAAAGAATAAGGGACACCTGCAGTTGGTATATGCTAAAACAAAGAAATGTCTGTGTCCATAAGTACAAAGTTTTTAAAAACAAATGGACAGTGTGAGGGGGTCTGATCTGGATTGGACAAGGGTTAAGAGTTAAAGCCCCTCTAGGATTCCAACTTTCCTAAGGAAAAAACTCCCATTCACATCAATGAGACTTTTTCTCCCCACATGGAAATCAGGCATGGGGCTCCAAGTTCAGATAGGGACCATTGTGAAGTGCAAAAGGTTAAAGCCCTATATGGCAATTTGTCTATTAAAAATGCTTGCACTTGTCTAGTTTGATTTTAAGAAAACATTTTGTCACATATACTTCTCTCTCCATCCCCAAACTTGTAACAAGCGACCACCTAGCTCTCTTCAAAGTACTGTAAGCCTTTGCATAAAGACTCCATGCCCCACAACAGAAAAATGAAAAAGACTTACATTACTTAACTTTTCCATGTCTTGACAGCAGGATGCTGCCTGCCTCTGTTCTTTGCTCAGTTCTGAGACGAGCCTCATGATGGTTTCTCTATTTGCTTTTGACTCCATGTCATGAACATTCATGGTCTCTTGGAGTGTGGTAATCTGTCTTTTTAGTACTTTATTTTCTTCATGCATGTCACTGATCTGGAAGCATGGAAGCTAGTTAAAAGTTGTTATTTAACACTCTTTCCTCCCCCTCCCTGGTTTATGCACATTTTAAAACTATCACTTATCAAATTATAATTATTTTCTTTTAAACTAAAGCCATGATCCAATCACAGTTAAACGCTTTCAAGTAATACAAATGCTTTCCGCCATAACCTAAACAACCTTACAGTTCTGCGCTATTGCTATTCTGTGGGCCTCACAACATAGATATTTACACATTACTGGGTCACATCTCACACATCCTAAAGAATAACCATTTCTGGATAAGTACGAAGCATTGCTTTGATCAGGTATGCTATATCCACTCGCTGGGTTTACTACCATAATTACATCCCTTTTCAAGGTTGACAGTTTCTCTACCTCTTGGGCATCGAGCTGCAAAGCAAGGTTAAATGTGTGGTGGTGGTGAATATGGAAGAACCTGCCTTATGTCAAGAAATGTTGCAAGGAGCTTGCTTAGGGCCAGCCACCTATAAAATGCTAGATTGTGCTCCGCGGCATTGCTCCAGCCTTAGGTCTTTTGCTGCTTTCATTATTACCATACATATTAACCACTGGGAAACCTTTACCGCTGGCTTGGTTTTAGGGGGACAGGATTGTTTGGGATTCATTTGGCTATCAGAATTATATTACCTTGGAAATGTGCTTAGCAGGCTATAGTAGGCTCCTTGTGAATGCCTGGGAAAAGGAAGAGCTATCATTAAGGTAATAAGGGGTATGTAGTAGAATGGTGGCAGATGGTGGACACACCAGGTAAGGGGAAGACACGGCTGGTTTTTCTGGTCAGTCATTCAGTTTCAATAACACTCTGTGGTCCCACAAATCACAGAGATGCTGCTTTTAAACGTCAGATCAGTTAAAGGGTAAAACAGCAGCTATTTGTAATTTAATATGAGAAGAACATGCCAACCTGGCATGTAAAACATGGGTAGATGGAGGGGAACAATTGAGAAGCTCTTCTTGATGTGTCCACTAGTTTTCCAGATGTAACCTCAACCTCAACGTGGGCGGGAAGAAGGGGTTGCTATTGTCATTAAGGATTGCATCTCCCTTCCCAGATATCCCGTTCAGCAATTTGCCCATTTTGAATGCCTGGACCTGATGCTGGGCTCTTGAAACAGGATTGGGATTCTCCAAGGGATTTTTTGAACTGGGCCTGTGGCCCTGGATAAGGAAATGCGCTTGACCTTCCAATATGAATCTGGATCCATGCCTACATTTTTTTTCAGAACCATGTCCTTTCTTGCAAATTATGCTTTCCTGCTCTGGCATGTCCATTGTTGAATATTTGTGGTTTCAGACTTTCTCCTCTTCAAAACCCCTACGATGGTATGTATGTCACACTTTCTCATTAGACTCTTCAATCAACTGCACATGACTTGGTAAAAAATGGGAACTCTGGGTTTGATGTGATATACATACAAATATGGCTTTGTCTCAAATTATTATATAAAACACAAACCTTTGAGAGCAGCATTTCCTGTGGCTCTTCTTTCTCTATTATGCTCATGTCAAAAAAATTACAAAGGTGTGTGATGAATTCATTATGCACCCTGCTGGCCTTAGAGGCTTGGGTCTTGCTCTCTTTGGACTCATTCAAATAGGTTCTAAAAAAATATAAAACAAAAAAACAAACAGCTTATATGATGGACACAAAACAAAGAACATTTTTACATCAACACAGTGGAAACTTCAGCTGGTGCAGAATTCAGCAGCCAGGCTGCTCTATGGGACAAGACAATCTGAGCATACTGAACTGATCCTGGCCCAACTGCACTGGCTGCTCATTGTTTCTGGCTTCGACCAATAAAGCCTTAAACAACTCAGGACCTCAAGGACCGCCTCTCTCCAAAAGAACTAACCTGCACCCTGTGTTAATCACCTAAGGCCCTTCTTTATGTGCCCACTCCATAAGAGGCCTGAAAGGTGGCAACATGAGAGTGGGCCTTTTCTGTAGTGGCTCCCTGCTTGTGGAATGCTCTCTTCAGGGAGGCTTCACGGATGTCACCCTGAACAACTTGCAGGAAAGGTGGGATGTAAATGTAATTAAACTAAACCAAATCAAAATTCCAGTTCTAAAACATCTGCCCTCCATCAGAAATCAGGTCACAAACTATACTCTATAGGAGTCCAGGTCAAACTCCATAGTGCATTTACAAAGGTTTTTACATCATACCTCCCTATCTCTAGGCACCAAAGAAACAGGATAAAACCAACAAGCTACTAAAATCTAGTTACAAGCTTCATATATCAGGGGAATGCTGTGGATGTGGCATATCTTGATGTCAGTAAGGTTTCTGACGAAGTCCCATGATAGTCTCCTAAAACAATTACCCAAAAAGCTCGTGTTATTAATCCTATTAGCTCTTACATACAAGCTCTCATCTTCCAACTGACCACAGAAACTAAAAAAGTCAGTGGAAAATACATGTGCTTCCCCAACTTTGTGCCCTCCAGATGTTTTCCAATATAACTTCCACAGGCTCCAGCCAGCAAAGTGTGGTCCAAAACATCTGGAGAGTAGCAGGTTGGGAAAGGCTGCTCTAGGGCAATTATTTTAGGTTAAGATGTCAGTTTGTTTGATGTCCTTACCTGACTTTACTTTCCAGTTCACTGGTTTTCTCTTTCAGTTCCAAATTCTCCTGGAGAATGGCCTGTGCTTTCAGGTCTGTTTGTTTTTTAGAAAAGGCAATTGTTCCAGATTCCTTCTCAATCTCCTGGAGTCTGCTTTGCATGGAGAGGAGTAGAGAAGATTGCCTAGCATCATTCTCCTTATAGCTTTCAACGTCAGCCTTCAGTTCCTGAACAGATACTTCTTTAGAGGCTATTTTGGATTTAAGATCTTGAAGCTATAAACAGAAATGGATCATGAAATACAGGCATGCAAGGGAAATCTCAATATGACCCAGTGCATATTTTAACCATTTTCAAGTATCAGGAGAGGGGGGCATAAGTTAATTACTTGTTATTAAGTTATTATTTTAATTACTGAATTTCTTCCTTCCCAGGACAGTTTTAAATTTGCCTATTCACTTAAATTTGTTTTAATTTCTTGCATCAGTGTATTAAATTTAACCAGCAGGGTGGACTGCGCGTGAAAAGAACAAGCCTGATACAACCCTATGCACATGAATTTGAGAGCAAGGTCTACTGAAATCTGTGCCTTTCACTTCTTAGTAAATGTGCATGGGATTGGTTTGAAAGTACCATATGGAAGAAATATTTTACCCCATTATATCAATCAGGGCATGTTAAGTAGACCAAGTTTCTCAAAAACACACTTTCTTTGCAAAACATGTCCCAAATGAAATACTACTACAGATTAGTTTTATAGCACCTTCTTGCCCCTAAAAGCGCTTCTGAGAAGCAACACAGCATAATAAATCTTCCATGTATGAGTATCAATGTGAGGCTCCGCCTCCTCTCACACTTTTTTTGGAGGGGGGGTGTCCTTATTTCAGTATTTAAATCTTTCATTAAAATTACTATGACGCTAGCCACTTCCTAAACTTCTGACAAAGGAAGATGATTTTAGCAAAGATTGTTATTCTTATATCACATGGAACTCATAAATGGAAGCCATCCTGCCTCATTGACTTATTACTTTTTCTGTATTATCTGAACAATGATTTTTAATTTTTTAAAAAATCACATCAAAAATGAGTTATTCAAGCTAAGATATGGTTACAGAACAGCAATTTGAGTCCTTAAATAACAATTCTCAATTTCCCAGTTAAAAACTCATAGGGGAAGAGGGAGTCAAAATGTGAGTTGCAGAAATGAAATTAGCTACTTGGGGAAGGTTTTGCGGGGAGTTTGCCTTCCACTCACAGCCACAGGACCTTCTCAAAGTGGCTCTCTCACCAAACTAGTTGAACCAAAGTGCTTGACTGAATATAAAGTCAATGCTGCTTTATTTTGCAAATATCTGTTGAAACATGTTCAGGATGAGGGTTTTAAACCAGATTATTAAACAGGAATAAAGAGAACCACTGCAAGATTTACAGTTAAACTTTAATCTGCACAACAAATATAATGGAACTGCTATTTACAGAATTAACAGAATTTATGGAAACAGGTGCTTGAGAAGCTTCAGGTTCACCATATGCTGAAGTGTGACATTTGCACTTCAAAATCGTGGGAACTATACTTAACATGCTAACAAGATGCAATAAGGAAAGAAAATCACTTTTCACTCAAAAGTTAATTAAATGGATCTGGCAACAACAAATGTATTCACTTTTTGCAACCATGCAATGTGTTTTGTGTTTTCATGTTGTAAACAGCCCTGTGATATTTGGATGAAGGGCAGTAAAGTAATTAAGTGATTGATTGATTGATTGATTGATTAAATTCAAAAGACTAGTAAACTATACCTCTTAAAGCAAAAACTTACACCCATAATAAAAGAACAAGACAAAGGAACCAACTATTGAATGTGCTGGATTTTGCTACAACGTTAAAGTTTATGCATTAAAGCACATTCTAATACATGTAATTAATGGACTGTCCATTAATTAAAAACAGAAAATATGAAAAAAGCAAAAAAGTCTGCAGATTATTTTCTTATTTTGTCATGTGTGACCTACATTTACAATTTGATGGAGAAACGCATCAGATTAACCTACAGATGAAGCAAATTATACTGCTTACCCATGTATTGGAGAAGATTCACACTGCCACCCTCATTTCATGGACAGAAGTTGACTGGAATTGCAGCTGAGTCAACACTGGCAATGGGATTGTGTTCTCCACTGCACTTGAGGGCAGCAGGCTACATTAGGGAATGTATGATAAGCCTCTGGCACACATAGTTATAATCTCCAACAGAAGGGAATGGCCAAGGGACTTGGGACCAGCTTGGGCAGGGAGACTGCTGCTGCCCACATCATCTGCCACCTAAGGTGATTGCCTCACTCCACTTAATGGTAGCAGCCCAGTCCTAAAAAATGTCCTTAGAAGGTCCAGTCCACACATGATCACTTGAAAGTCGCTTCCACTACCTTCACAACCTTAAAACTAGAAAACCAGCCTGAAATCTGAAAACTAGAGGATGAGAAATGCCAATTTCAGTGCTTAGGCCATGCAATTGTAGAAGAATACCGCCGTGAATATAGCAAACACTGTACAGTACATGTGCTTATTCATGCACAGTGATGTCATGGCACTCATGCTTCTTGCCTGTGAACAACTTCCTGAAGCCTGCAGTTTGCGTGCTGTGAATGGTTAGTTAGGCATGGCCAATACAAAGTCTTATTAACCAGAATAAACCATTTTAAAACTGGGAATGCCCTTTGTCTGAAAGCTCAGAGAGGAGCTGCCAGTCAGGGTAGACAATACTGAGCTAGTTGGACCAATGCTTTGACACAGTATAAAGCACCTTCAGCTGTTCCTCTGCCATCTTGCTCGCATTTGATTCACTTCAATAAGATTTAAGTAGTATGTGAGCTATGGGACCTGGATGGCTAAGCCAAGGGGAAACAAGACTAAGGTCCAATATCAGTCATTCTTACTGAACTCAGTGAAACCTCTGGTTTGTAGTCTAAGGCCTAAAAGAAAGTTTGGAGACTTCAGAGGAGACAAACCTCTGGGCACAAGCCAAATACTCTAACCATGACCAGGATACCTGTAAAATGAGGCATTTATCAGCATGTACCATCTGGTAAGTGTAGCTCACTGGATGTTTTCTGTGGGTCAAGAAACATTTGTGATACAAAAAGGTTAAGAAACATTTTCATGTCAGTTCCAAACTTACCTCTGCCTGGGAACATTCATACTTCACCAGGAGTGCTGCTAACTCACTACGAGCCGTTTCTGCTGCATTCCGATAGTGGCACAGCTGCTCTCGAGTAACAGGAACATCCGACAGAAAATAATTATGAGCTCCCTAGTGAAAATGGTATTGTCAGGGTCAAAGGCAAAGAATAAGAACTCCTTGTTTTCTTTTTCTTTTTCTGTCATTGCTTCACTTAGGATTGCAAAGGACCAATTTTAAAGACAGCTTGAGGTGACACTGATTACTGGATACATTCCAATCTGGTGCATGACCTGGGCAAGAAAATCAACTGGGGGGAGTGCTGCCGTGTTAATTTTCTAGGGCCTCTCAGGGACTTTCGATGCCATCAGCCATGGTAGAATTCTGGATTGCCTTGCCAGAGTAGAATTTGCAGCTAAAGTATTATGATGGCTATGATGGTTTCTGGAGGCATAGACCCAGGAAGTGGTGTTGAAAGGCCTCTGTTCTATATAATGGCTATTGATCATTGGGATACTCAGCTTGCAAATTGGTGCTTGCAAATTGCTGTGACCCAGAAGAAGAAGAAGAAGAAGAAGAAGAAGAAGAAGTTTGGATTTGATATCCCGCTTTATCACTACCCGAAGGAGTCTCAAAGCGGCTAGCAGTCTCCTTTCCCTTCCTCCCTCACAACAAGCACTCTGTGAGGTGAGTGAGGCTGAGAGACTTCAAAGAAGCGTGGCTAGCCCAAGGTCGCCCAGCAGCTGCATGTGGAGGAGCGGGGAATTGAACCCGGTTCACCAAATTACGAGACTACTGCTCTTAACCACTACACCACACTGGCTCTCTACACACTGGCTCTCTACACAATGGCCCACTACACCCCACTGACCCAGGCTTTCCAGGTATTGCCAATCAGCTGATAAGAAGTGCCTGCAACCCCATGATCCAGCCACAACTTTGTCTGCCCTAATGGGTGACATCAGGTGTGCAGTGTGTGTGGCTAAGTCAAAACAGCCTCATGGGTCAAAGTAGACATTCTATTAAAGTGGAAAAGTAGAATATAGTTTTTAAATGAATACATGTTTGTAATTTTATTTTTTTTGGCTGACACAGTACTCAGGATGTTGGTGGTATTTTGCAGTTTTGTACATTTCTCTTGCTGTACAAGAATCCTGAATGTTGTTTCTATAGTCTGAGAACAGCTGGCAACAGTTATCCCCCAAAGCCCAATTATCTTAAATAAAAGCAAGGATTTGAGAACAATCAAATACATGCCTTCCAAATACGCTTCTGACATGACATCTGGGTAACTGTTGCATTGTTTATTTGAATAAAATTAAACCTAATGTGTTTTTGGAGCAGAATTGTATTTAACGCTATGAAGAAAAGATAAACAGTACAACTATGATTTGAGGTTTAAGGAAGGCTGGGGTTAATCTTTATGTGTATAAGTAATCAGACAAAGGCATCTAAATTAATTTCAGCTAACCATTCAGAAGGCTTTACTTGCGTTCAAGAGAATGTGAGTAGAAGCCCCATGTAAACATTCCCTGCTCAATACAGTGAAGGCTGGGAACTAAGCTAACTTGGTGATATTCATGGGGATGGAGCATTCCTGCCTGCCTGCCTGCCTGCCTCTGCCCCCACCTCCCCAAATACCCACAGATACAGTGTTTGCCTGAACACACCTTGTATCTTGGCTTCAATTTGTCTACACTCTGGACTGAATGAAAAATAAAAACCTAAACCTTCCAGTGCTTTTATTTCAGGCTTCTTTTCTGCAATTTGTCCACTTGTTGTAGGCAACAAGGAATTCTGTGCTGGCAAATGAGTGGGATGGCAGAAGAGGGACAGATTGTTCTGTTCTTCCTCCCTTCTTTCCGCTGCTCCTTGCAACATTTTGGTTTCTGTGATGACCACACACAAAGGGAACCCCCTTTCTCTGCTGCTAGCTTGCATGGAAGAAACAAGCCTCATTTTCATTCTGGTTCCAGTCCAGAAGAGAAGGCTTTCAGTCTTTTCCAGACAACATGGAAATTATGAGTCTCTTAGGTTGACAAAATAAGGTGCAGGCTAGTAACTTTTGTGGGCTTATTTACAAGGATGTTCTGTACTCAAATGGTATGATGCTCACAGACCCAGGAAGGGGTTAATGTTTCAAATTGTTATGGCTTAAATATTGTTGATTATTCCTTTAAGCACCTCATCTGAGAGGTTTTTACGTCACAATCACTGCTTTCCCCCATTATTGTATATTCTCCAACTAGCACAAGGTCAAATAACATAGTCTAAAAGCCAGCAGTAAACTTAAGAAAATCATCTCAGTTGAACCATTCAAATCCTTTCTGAAGGCCAGAACTAATGTGACTGAGTTCCAGGGATTAGGGGCCATCACTGAAAAGGTCCTGTCTTTATTACCTAAAGAAATGGGAGTGCCAGATCACCTCATCTGTCTCCTGAGAAATCTCTATGTGGGACAAGAAGCTACAGTTAGAACTGGATATGGAACAACTGATTGGTTCAAAATTGGGAAAGGAGTACGACAAGGCTGTATTTTGTCTCCCTGCTTATTTAACTTATATGCAGAATTCATCATGCGAAAGGCTGGGCTGGATGAATCCCTAGCTGGAATTAAGATTGCTGGAAGAAATATCAACAACCTCAGATATGCAGATGACACAACCTTGATGGCAGAAAGTGAGGAGGAATTAAAGAACCTTTTAATGAGGGTGAAAGAGGAGAGCGCAAAATATGGTCTGAAGCTCAACATCAAGAAAACGAAGATCATGGCCACTGGTCCCATCACCTCCTGGCAAATAGAAGGGGAAGAAATGGAGGTAGTGAGAGATTTTACTTTCTTGGGCTCAATGATCACTGCAGATGGTGACAGCAGCCACGAAATTAAAAGACGCCTGCTTCTTGGGAGAAGGGCAATGACAGGCCTAGACAGCATCTTGAGAAGTAGAGACATCACCTTGCCAACAAAGGTTCGTATAGTTAAAGCTATGGTTTTCCCAGTAGTGATGTATGGAAGTGAGAGCTGGACCATAAAGAAGGCTGATCGCCGAAGAATTGATGCTTTTGAATTATGGTGCTGGAGGAGACTCTTGAGAGTCCCATGGACTGCAAGAAGATCAAACCTCTCCATACTGAAGGAAATCAACCCTGAGTGCTCACTGGAAGGACAGATTGTGAAGCTGAGGCTCCAGTACTTTGGCCACCTCATGAGAAGAGAAGACTCCCTGGAGAAGACCCTGATGTTGGGAAAGATGGAGGGCACAAGGAGAAGGGGACGGCAGAGGACGAGATGGTTGGATAGTGTTTTCGAGGTTACCAGCATGAGTTTGACCAAACTGCGGGAGGCAGTGGAGGACAGAGGTGCCTGGCGTTCTCTGGTCCATGGGGTCACGAAGAGTCGGACACGACTAAACGACTAAACAACAACAACAACAAAGGTACACCTGGCATGTAAGTTGTATTTTGTTGCATTTATAAAACACAACAAACAGTACTGGATGGGATGGGGGGGTAATGGCTGTTAGATTATGTTTAGCAAGGCTCCTAGGCCTTTAAAAGCTGTATATTAAGAAATTGTACAGCACCTAAATTGTTTCTGGTGCTTGGCAAATTTTTATACATTACTATTTTTGTTTGTTTGTTTGTTTGTTTGTTTAAAGCAGCTCCTGCTGTTTTAGTTGTTATTTGTAGGTTGTATTATTTCACCAACAAATGAGTTTTTCCCAAACGTGCAGTGTTGGCCTGTTTGTTGAATTTCTGCACAGATGGTCACTAAAGCATATACAATTAAAAGGTTACTGTAATCAGAGAATTTTTTATTTTTTTTTTTTGCCACTCAGAGACAAACCACTTTATTAGCTGGGGTAAATGTTATCAGTTGGTTAACTCATAATTTGATAAAGCTTGCTTCCAATGACTTGGGCTCCACCCCAGTGATATGAAAGTACAGTTTTTGAATCTGCTCAGTGATCTCTCTTCCATATTTCTTTTTTTTTTTTTTTAATATAATTTTTATTAAGATTTTCCAAATTAAAAACAAATTAGATCCAATTCATACACTTTCTTCCAAAACCAAAGCCAGGACTTCCCCTTCCCGCCCCCAATTGCGTTCCAAATCTTCCGAATAAGCAATTAAATTCAACAAGTTTTTATCCCATGACTCACTTAACATCAATAACCCAATTTTTCCAAATTCCCATCCCCTAAGATCGATTTTTTCCCTTCCACGAGTTCCCCCTTTCAAAATTTTATAAAAAAAGAAAAAAAGATATGAAGATAAAAAATAATTTTACAACCTTTGGATTCCAAATTTCCCTCCCCCCTTTCTCTGTTGTGTTCCTTCTATCCCTTCATCCTAATGTCTTCCTGAAGTTCCTACCCGCTTAATCCATATCCCTCTAATAGTTTGCCAGTCATATTTAATTACAAATGTCCAATCTTGGAAGGAGTCTGTCTCAAAAAGGGGCCCATTTTTTCTATCCAGATTTTTATATCCAGGAGTAAAAAACTCCCATTTAATTTCCATAAGCTTGTCAAATCTGGATGTCCCAAATGTTCCCAATTCTGTCCAGTTCATGATGTTTCCATATTCTTGTCATTCTCTCTCCTCCTTCTGTTTCCCTGTTTTCCCGCAAAAATGTTCTTTTTCCATGACCTTCTTATTTTCTGCAGAGGCTTGTTGTTCAGAAGCAAAACATTATGTCATGTCCCTTTCGTTTTCCAACTAAAGAATCCATTGCTTCCTGTAGTTTGTAGCCCTCTGTAGACAAAACAATGTTCCATTTCTGCAGTTCCCAAGAGATTAAGAGTTACAACTGTTCAGGTTTCCTGAGAAAAACACATGCAATGTCACTCAGCTCCTCTAGGTGGATCGCAGTAACTAAGTTCCCTTCCAGATCAAATCCATTAATCCAAATAGTTTGTAAATCCTTATTTGAAACAATTTATATACAATTTAAAACAAATGTAACCGGCAAAGTCCTCAAAGCAAAGTCCCTGCTTTATTCTTCCGTTTTGACAGCCTTTGGCAGCTGTCAAAACTCCCGATGCTCTTCCCCAGGTAGTTTCGCGGATCACTCCAGGGATTCCGGGGGGGGGGGTTGTTTTTTTTAATACAAATTCCACTTTTCTCCTCCAGCACAGTCTTATAATTTTCCCTCGCAAAGTTGCTAATTCATGAAGATAAAGATACGCTCGATCTTAGTCGTTAAGTCCTTTGTTTTGGCTCTTCTACAATTAAGGGGTAGGCTGACTTCCTTTTTTCCACCTCCCCCGTTCGCTCCAGATTTTAAAAATTTATCCCTCTTTTTTAATCCATAATCCAGTTACTCACGGGTTCTTCTTTTAGGTCCAGATTTTCAATAGAAGAAGTCAGCGCTCTCCGCCGGATGGCATGCGGCTGCGCTCGGCAGGGATAGCAGAGAACTCAAAGCACCACGCTTCTCCCCGGCGCCCGATCCGTAGCCTTTAAAAAGGCTCCTTCACGAGCCGGGAGGGCGCTAACGGTGCCAGCCGAGTCTCCATGTCCACGGCCTCACTCTGGCCGTGGTTTTTGAGGGTCCCCGCATCGCCGGTGCGGTAGGACCCAGCCCCTGCCGAGCAGGCTCCCTCCGGAGCTCGGAGGGAGCCCGCCATTCGGCGATGGCGCCGACCCGGAAGTCCCATATTTCTTTTTTTTTTATATATATATATAAATATTTATTAGGTTTTTTAAAGAAAAAAAAATACAATAATAATAAACAGTATTGTCTTGTTTTAACAAAGTTTCATATCATCCTTGAGCTTCCTCACGCCTCCCGCTCCCATTTACATCGTTAATAAATTTTTGTCAAGCAAATTATCATCTTATTTCCAAATTTTGTGACCGCTTAATTAATTACAATAAAATATTTCTCCTACAAATTTGTTTTCTCTTAATCTCTCTTGTCATCAATTCCTGATCTATTTTAGTGATGGCCAATTATTTATAACCAAGCATCTTTCTTAACATTCCATTAAATCACAATATTTTTGTAAGTAAATCTTAAATTTCTTCCAATCTTCTTCCATCCTTTCTTCTCCCAGGTCTCGGATTCTGCCAGTCATCTCCGCCAATTGCATATAGTCCATCAGTTGCATCTGCCATTCTTCCAGTGTGGGTAGATCTTGAGTTTTCCAATTCTTAGCAAGTAATATCCTTGCTGCTGTTGTCGCATACATAAAAAATGTTCTATCCTTCTTTAACACCTTCTGGTCGACAATGCCCAGGAGGAAGGCCTCTGGTTTCTTGGTGAAGGTATACTTAAATACCTTTTTCAGCTCATTATATATCATTTCCCAGAAGGCCTTCACCCTAGGGCAAGTCCACCAGAGGTGGTAGAATGTTCCTTCATTTTCCTTACATTTCCAACATTTATTATCTGACGAATGGTATATTTTGGCAAGTTTAACTGGGGTCATGTACCATCTGTATATCATTTTCATTACATTTTCTTTCAAAGCATTACATGCAGTAAAGTTCAGCCCAGTGGTCCACAACCTTTCCCAGTCCTCAAACATAATGTTATGCCCAATGTCCTGTGCCCATTTTATCATAGCCGACTTAACCATTTCGTCTTGTGTGTTCCATTTCAGCAGCAAGTTATACATTCTTGAAAGTACCTTAGTCTTGGGTTCTAACAGTTCTGTTTCCAATTTCGATTTCTCCACCTGGAATCCTAACTTTTTGTCACTTTTAAAGATTTCCTTAATCTGAGCGTAATGTAACCAGTCTCGCACTTTATCCTTCATTTTCTCCATACTCTGCAATTTCCAATTATCAATCAGAGAATATTTTAGCAATCGTAAATCCACTGAGATCCAAGAAACAGGCTGCATAAAATAAAGCTGGGGAAAATGCACAAAGCAAATACATTTTGCTCATTTCTGTTCTAAACTGCTGGATGACTGGGCATCAAAAACCAGGTAAAGTAATGAGGTAGTGGTTTCCTCTGCTCTACTTCCATATGAAATGCTGTAGTAAAAGCGGCTGAGAGACGAGAACAACCACTCCGAACTGATCCATGTGCCTAGACTATGTGTCAGAATAGCTTCGGAACTACAGAGCCTAACACATCCCATCCACCATGCCAGGTGCTCAACCATCTCCTGTGTTTGCAGTTCCAGTCAGGCAGCAAACCCAGGATATTTATGGAGCCTAGCATATATGGGTGGTTTAAAAGTTGCAAAGGCAAAAGCAGAGCATGCCTCCCAATCTATTATACTAACTGTCCTCGCAAGATCTAGGTAGCATCCCTGCAACATGTGGCTGAGAACACTCCCACCAGCTTTCCCCATTTTGCAACAACCATTGCGTCAACCTTATATAATCATCTTAAATGTGATATGTGATTTTTGGATATTTCTGTTTCCCTTTAGTCTATGTGTAAGGAAAAACAGACCTTGACATGTTCTGCTGGGTTGGATCTATAAATCAGATATATTCATTTATTTTGGACTCTAATAGTGTCTCCATCTTCATGGGATTACGCTTTACTGGCAATCTGTTTAAAATAAAGCATACAGCTTTGCCTACATGTTATTCATAGACACATTACTCCACACCAAAAACATTGAGAGAGAGAGAGAGAGAGAGAGAGAGAGAGAGAGAGAGAGAGAGAGAGAGAGAGAGAGAAGGGATGGGGAAATTAAAGTTCAATCGGGGATAGGGAAAGAAATACAGAATAAAAATAAGTTTAAAAAGAAAATATTTCTGTGATTTATTTTTTACCGAAATCTGGATGATAAGCAGCTGAAATGCAAACAAAAGAAGAGTCTTGCTTGGATGCCCGCTGTGTCTTTGAAATTCCAAAAGTTACAAAGCACAGATTTATGACCACAGGCAAAATTGCTTTCATCATACACAGAGTTTGCAAATTGCTTTTCTGGCAGCAAAAGCTCAGTTGTTTTTTATGGAGAGTTTCAGAACCTAACAGATCAATTGGGTCATCAAAGGAAATATTACCTTACTGATGACCAGTAACCTTCAGGTTGACCAGTTTTATACTTGCATATCCCAAAAGCAACCCACAGAAGAGAAGAGTTTTATGAAATGGACAGGTAATAAATGCAAGTAAAACCGCACCAAATGGTGAGCAGATGGTTACACTTGTCCTGGATCCCACCCCCATCCCACCCCTGTCCCAATAGGTTGGCCACTTTCCTACAGAAAAATAAAGTAGCCTGCTCTGCATGTAGATACCTCATATGTAAACGGATAAGTTTTTGACAATTAACTGATAAATACATTCTGTTAAATAAATAAATAAAAATGTATGACATTCACACATTTCATGCCATGTATTTTAAGTTAAGTAGCTACAATTGACTGCAACAAAAGAAACACACGTGATCTGCATGCAAGTTACATGTCACCTTCTAAACACAAGGGCTTTCCATGCAGCAAACATATATGCCTAAAAATAAGGTGCTCACAGAGTTATTTTATGTTGATTGTTTGTACACTTTACAAAATCACATCAGCCTAGGAGCCAACCACACAAACACACCCTTAGGATTTAGAATATAATTAGTGATTTTAGAATATAATCAGTATTGAATCAGTGTGGGGTAGTGGTTAGAGTGCTGGTCCAGGGACTGGGAGGCCAGGGTTCAAATTCCCATTCAGCTATGTAGATCATTGGATGAGCTTGGGCCAGCCACTGTTTCTCAGCCTAAGCTACCTCATAGGGTTATTGTTGAGATTAAATAAGACGGGGGAGAACCATAAATGTCACCTTGAGCTCCTTAGAGGAAAAGTAGGTTTAAAATGTAATAAATAAGGAATGTTGTGGCAACAGTGTACAAGAAAACAGGTCCTTGTCCTGAAGAGCTAACAATTTAAAATTTGACAATGGGGAGGTTATGCCAAAGGCTTAATAGGAAACCGTTACTTGCTACTAGAAGGTGCAGATGAGGAGCTTAATTTATCTACTATAAAATAATAACAAATCCTATAAAAGGCCTTGCCTTTGTAGAGGAAGGGAGCCTGAAAAAAGAAGAAAGAACAGAGATAGTTGCTCACTGGCAAAAAAAAAAGTGGATTGGTTGTTTTTGTCTGGCTGCTACTGTTATAAAAAATGTATAAAGATGTTTGTTTTTTTGCTGTAACTGAACAATAGATCCAATAAATCAATATGCTCAATTTTGCAATTGTTGTATGTTTATGAATCCAGGACTGCTGGTAATTATCTGGATATAAAGGAAAACAACACTGAATGTCAATCCAGAATCTTGACATGAAGGGTGCTTTCAAACAAGGAATTTCCCCATGGAAATCTGATGTGCTTACATTCACACTAACTCATATTTATGTTGTATCCCATCATGGTTTTAGTATCAATGAAGAGAGAGCTATAAATCCTGTGGGTGGGTAGGTGGGTAGACGGACAAACAAACAAACAAACAAACAAACAAACAGAACAATCCACTTCCATGACTGTCATCCATTTTAGGTATTTCACTTTCCTACTTCCATATTCCAAGATTATGCTTCCACTTTGTTCCTGGCCTTGCATTACATGTGCACTGAGAATATGTTATTACAAAAGTACCCAGTGCTTTGTGGGACCCCTTCAGGAGAAGAAAAGGGGTATACCCTACAAATATGTGGAGTGCAGTGCCTAAGGTGGTTGGATGATGTGGGATATTTCTTTTTAGAGGATGCAATTGCAGTTCTAATTTTAATTATAAATATCAATGAGTTTGCAGTATACACTATTATTATGGACTCTAGAGAAAAAGGTTAGCATAAGTTAAAGTGAACATATGAAAACCACAAAGTGACTTGCCTCCATATGTTATGTGGAGACTGGGTATTACATTACAGGTGTTGTAACTATATGCAGTATAAGTGTAGTGCAAATAAAATGCTACACATGAAATCTTAGTCTTTTGCCCCATCATCTGGAAAGGTCCTATGAGAAACTTGAGCAACAATCTTCCTGGGTTTCTCTGAACTTTAGATCAAAGCCTTGAGTTGGATGAAAGATAAAGAACTGAAAAGAGGAAAACCTTGGATAAATACTCCCTCTTGCAGCATTTTACAAGAAACAGTTTAGTCCTTGAATTAGGAAAGATAAGCTTTAATAACCAAGCTGTACCTAAGTATAATTGAAACAATAATCTTTAGTGCTTTATACCATACAAGGCACACTGCAGCTGTGCTCTATGAAATGAAACAGCAAATGAAATGGATTGATCTGCTACCAGACCTTGAGAACTGACACAGAACAATTCTTTTTAGGGAGGGCCTTCCCTTCTGCTGCTTCCAAAACTTTTACTAGTAGTTAGCTTTCTTGTCCAAGAAAAATACAAATGAAGCAAGTTATACTGAACAGAGTGAGTGGTCAGACAAGTTGATGATGTGTGGGTTTCTTCCAACAAGAGAGGAACACAAACGGAAGACTGAGACAACATTCAGGCACCCATTCACATCAGTGACATACCGGTAATATGTAAGCTAGTAAAACAGAGACCATACACAGAGTAACTCCTTCATGGAGCTACAATTCCCAGAGTTCCACAGGCATGAAGATTGACTGTTAAACCACTTTGGGATAGGGAACTAGGGGTCTCCTAACAGCAGTCAGCATCTTGAACAAACTACAGTTCCCAGCATTCTTTGGAGGAAGCCATGACTGTTAAAGTGGTAACAGTGCTTTATATGATGGGGTGGATGTGGTAAGAGATCTTTACAGCAGCTGTATTCATAGTTTACAAACAAAACCAAGTTACATTGCTCACATTATTGAGTCCAATATAACATGTTAACTAAGGCTGTGTACACACCATATACTAAAAGCACATCTCCCCCAAAGAATCCTGGGAGCTATAGTTTACCCCTCATAGATCTACAATCCGTAGGACCCTTAACAAACAGCAGTACTCAGGATTCTTGGGAGATGCTTATTTGTATAGTGTGTACTTAGCCTAACTCTCTGAATTTCTGTAGAACACGTTTTGCTCTAAAAAAACCGAAAGACATCTGGCATCTTCAGTCACAGGTCTCAAGCAGCAAGTTTGGGAAAGACCTTTGCCCAGAATCCTAGGCAACCACTTTTTAATTTTTTTTTAAAAGGATGCTTGCAATTTGATACTGATGAGAAATAAAAAGATATAGATCCAGTTACAGATAGGTAGCCGTGTTGGTCTGCCATAGTCAAAACAAAAAAAATTCCTTCCAGTAGCACCTTAAAGACCAACTAAGTTAGTTCTTGGTATGAGCTTTCGTGTGCATGCACACTTCTTCAGATACCAGATATCGTATCTGAAGAAGTGTGCATGCACACAAAAGCTCATACCAAGAACTAACTTAGTTGGTCTTTAAGGTGCTACTGGAAGGAATTTTTTTTAAAAAGATATAGAATTCTCCTATATAGTAATTTACCCAACAAGCATTACAAAATACAGCGTAAAATTATACAGTGGTACCTTGGGTTAGAACTTAATTTGTTCTGGAGGTCCGTTCTTAACCTGATTAACTGTTCTTAATCTTTAGCTAATGGGGCCTCCCGCTGTTGCCATGCCGCTGCCGTGCGATTTCTGTTCTCATCCTGAAGCAAAGTTCTTAACTATTTCTGGGTTAGCAGAGTCTGTAACCTGAAGCGCCTGTAACCCGAGGTACCACTCTAGTCTGTTCCTTATTATTCGTGAGCAGTTTGTATTTATCTTTTATTTATTATATTTATATACCATCCTTCATCTGAGTATCCCAATTTGGCTCTGGTCTCTAACTTGTAAAGACTCAGCAGTAGGTTCTGAATGTTGAACACCTGCAACTCCAGTGCGCATTTGTGCGCATTAACAATGCTTTAAATGTTTTATTTATATCACGTTCCTGGTGATAATGCTTAAGGTAGCTCATCATCTTTTTTAGAAAGATCATATAAATAAAATAGTTGACAATTTAACAACGGACGTTAAAAACAGCGGACGTTAAAAACAAAAACCCCAACCAGCATTTGTCCCAGGAACTTAAAATGGCTTTCTAGTATCTAAATGACAGTGTAGGCACCAAGCAAAATTCATGGGGTGGGGGGATGACATGTTCTCTGATACGGCAAACACCCTGCTCCAATTGCTGCCTGTTTAGCCAGGAGCAGCTGAAGCAGGACCTTCAAGGTTGGTGCAAACAGGGATCAGGAACACCCTGTGGCCTTCAAGATGTGGCTGCACTACAACTTCTATCATCCCTGACCACTGGCCACACTAGTTGTACCTGATGGGAGCTGGTGCCTAACTGTGCGGACCATTTTTTATCACTGTAACTTGGTTGAATACCGTCACCTGCGTAATTATAGTCAAGGCACATGACAAACACCGTAACCAGAGGCTTGCAGCACTGAAGACTGGGCCAGAGTTAAAACAGGACTTCGGCCATGGCATCAATAAAGGGTCTAAAAACAGAACTGGAAAACAAAGTGCAAGCTAGGGGGCACATCTGAGCTACTGCAGCGACACAGAGGGAACTACAGCACATCCCAACTTGTACTGTACCACGATAGGAGTCGAAACCTTTTCTTTCTGTCTTTTTCTTGGTGATGCTGCTATGCCTATAACAGCTGTGTGCTGATTAAAATTCAGGAGGTGCCACTTTTCCTACCACGAAGATTCAGTGATGAGCAAAGTTTCACCTGTTGAATTTAGGAAAAGGGCCGGTGCTGGCAACCACACAGTTACACATTTACTCACGTAAATAGTCAACATGTACCAACGGAATGTATTAATAGGATTTCTCTTTCAATACCAAGAGAAAACCTTGCCTCTGGATCAGGCACCCCCAAACTTGGCCCTCCAGCTGTTTTGGGACTACAACTCCCATCATCCCTGACCACTGGTCGTGTTAGCTAGGGATGATGGGAGTTGTAGTCCCAAAAAGCTGGAGGGCCGAGTTTGGGGGTGCCTACTCTGGATATTATATTTGAGAGAACGGGGCCTGCCCAAAGCACTGAGCCGCGCACCAGTAGCTCAGGACTGGAGCTGGGGGTCCATACCTCCGCTTCGAGCGAGGCTGCCGCCGAGGCAGGTGGCAGCAGCAACGGCGCGTTGCTGGTCACATCGATGAGCCTGGCAGAGGCAGAGCCCCCGCGGGAGCTGCTGCTGCTGCTGCTGCTTCTCATGCTCCCCCGGGGCCGCCACGCGCCAGCCCTGAGCAGCGCGGCTTTCAACGTTCGATCAGAACTTTACCCGGGAAATCGACCGCGCGCGTCCTCAGCACAAATCTTGCTAAGCGACGCTGGTCTCCAGGGAAACAGGCACACACTGCAGAGCTTGTAGATTGGAGGGGACGGCTGATTAGTTCTTCTCGCGAGAGGTCTTGAAGTTGGATTTTATCCAACTGAATAACGTTTGTTTGTCTTCCCCTCCAAATGTTTGGGAACTGGGCAAGGAAAGCATTGCCCTCCGTATCAGGTTAGGCTGGTGGTGTCACCAGAAAAGCTGGCGAGGCTTAATGACTTCCAACAGTTTACAGGTTGAGTTAGAACAACGCAAGTTAATATTTGAAACGCCTTTTCCACACATTGTATTGTTGCGCTTTAGAATCTTGTATTCTTAGCAAATTCTCTATGCGTTTCGTGCACACTTTAAGTGTGTACACCTTAAGCGTACACCTAAGTATGAAACAGTCCTAAGTTCAGAGCTTTGACGACAAATGGCTGCTCTTCTTTATTCTTTGTTTTAAAATATTATATCCTGTTTTCCTGTTTCATTGTTTTTTTAATGATAAAAATGTAAACATATCAAATATATTAAAAGCTTAAACACTTTAAAAGGAAGGCAGATACAGCATCATAGGTATTCCAGGGAGCAAAAAAATAGAGTTAGAAGGAAGCATGAAGGTTTTTTAACCAAATTCTCTGCTAAATGCACAGTCTGCAGTGATGCAACCACAGTATAGTCGACAGATATTGCTGACAGGCGGCTGGCCAGCCTCTGCTTAAATACCTCCAGCAAAGGAGAGCACTTCTCCCTAGGTAGTCGGTTCCATTGTTGAACAATTTCTACCTTGGGAAAGTTTATCCTAGTGCAGGGATGGCTGGCCATTCAGATGTTGTTGGACTGCAATTCTCAACTATTGGAAATGCTGGCTGGGTCTGATGGAAATTGGAATCCTACACCATCTGGAGGGCCACAGGTTAACTACCCCTATCCTAATGTTTATCTGAAATCTGCCTTTCTGCAGTTTCCACCATTGGTTCTTCTTTTGCCCTCTGGAGCAGTAGGGAGCGATATCTGAAGACTGCTCAGTGGCGTAGCGTGGGTTGTCAGCACCCGGGGCAAGGCAAGTAATTTGCACCCCCTAACCCGTGGATTTGCGCCCCCTAACCCATGGATTTGCACCCCCTAACCCTAACCCCCAGATTTTGCACCCGGTGTGGCCGGGCCCCCCTGCACCCCCCACGCTATGCCACTGAGACTGCTATAATGGCACATCACATCAATTGCTCCACTTTTGCCTCCATCTCTAACTGGTGGCCCCCAGAAGGTTGCCCAAAACGGAATGTGGCCCTTGGGCTGAAAAAAATTCCCCACCCCTGCTGTGACTAACACATAAAGCTTGTAATTACCTAGCACAAATGATCCTGGATTTCTTTGCCTGAAATCTGGCACATTTCTTACCTTTCCTTATGCCTGCAATTTTCAGACCGATTGCCCTGCCCCGCAATGTGAACCTTGCCCTTTCAGGAAAGCCACTGCAACTATCCTTCTGAAATTTGGCAGGAATAATGTCCCCAGAAGGGACGCTATTTCTTGCAAATTTCATACAGTTCTTTCTTTATATATATATTAATTAGAGAGTGATCCTTTAAGGTATTTAATCAGCAATGGAACTTCTGGATTTATTTGTCTGTAATTTATCCACTCTGGAGGGGCTACTGTGCCCTCACATTTCATCTACTTTTATAAAGGGGGTATGAAGGTATACCCGTTGTTTGAATTCCTGCTAGTGAAGTGGGGTCTGGGGAGAGGAGGTAGAGAAAATGAAGTGGACTCAAATGGATGAATTGAATTGGAGAACCCACTAATACACTGAATGGAGGCTTTCTGTTTTACAAACTGCTGAATCCAAACTGAAAATTAGGCTGGTACATAACCATATTATTTTACCTTGCTAAGTAGGTAAGGAGAGAACTGATGGCATGAAACAGTGTTTCAAATAATAACCATTTTAATGATTGATATCCTACCTTGTCCTCCCAAATCATGTCTTTTAACTTAATACGCCAAAAATTGGGATCTTAAAGTGCCAACTGCGAAAGAATTCAGCTTCTATTCCCAATTACAATTAACTAGTTAGAACTGAGGCCAGCTTATGAAATTCATTAGACTTCTAGGTCATCTGCCTTAGAAATCATATTTCAGCCCATAAAAGTCTACTGGTAAAGGTTTGTAAAATCCAGAACACTTAGTAAAAATCTCAGATAAGCCTTTAATCCTTTTGTGGAAACTTAGAAAACAATTTAAGTTTTCTACTTGGGCAAGCTTCCACTAGAGTCCACTATTCATTTTTTAATTATTTATCAGTAGTGGGAGTGTGGGATTTTCATGACCCTCTTTAGATATATTTTAACCAGCTTTTTAAAGTGTGCCAATTTCCTTTCCAAAAGGAGAACTCTCTCCTATTAATAAAAAGAGAAAGGAGGGAACAAAGCCTTTGTTCTTCTTGTGGACCACTTTGCCTTGTCTATGATAATCGCCAGAACTTTGGACAGGATGTTAGATAGATTAGAATTTTTTTTGCTGACTACCAAATATCCATATACCCAAGATTTATTACAAACTTGCATTCTACCCGTTACATATGTAGAATCTTGTTTATAGAAGATTTTCAGAAAGAGGGAGGGGAGCAGATATAATTAGTATGTTTTTACTACCACTACATTGCATGAATAGAGATGTTATCATCAGGAAAGTCAAGCTTTTGAGCTAAGAACAGTACTGCATTTTCAGACTAAAACGTTGAAAATGCATTCTATTTAATTGCCTCTATTTCTAGAGAACATAAAAGATTCTAGCAATTGCTAAGCACAAAACCTACAGTAACAGAGAAACTGTAACTTGGCTTCTGACATGTCTGAATATGTACCGGTATATATTTTTTGTGTTGTTATCACTTCTGCATGTATTTATCCCATGCTGCATCAGTAATTCTTAAACCTGTAAACTACTATGAGACCTCATACACAGATGAACACGTGTAATACACTGAAACCATATACTTTATGTGTATTTTGTATGCATTGTGAGGAGCAGCAAGTCTACAAATAAAAATGGCTTTTGATGCCAAAATTCACATTATTTGGCAAAGAGAGACCCTTTGTTCAGTCTACAGTACTCTGTAAAGTGTCATGTACATTGGTGGCATAATAAGACACTGTACCAACACCTGAAATTTATTATTATAATGGTATTATTTAACTGTAGTCTAATGATGGTGGTGTATGGGACACTGGTACAAAAACTGCCAGGTACAGGGAATGTATGGCTCTCCAACAGGTGCTCAGTACCCCTGAACACCACTGGTGTCTGCTGTGGGCCAAAGAAAAAGTTGTTTTTGTTCTTGCAAACAATATCAATTTTAAATATAAATATATAGCAAACACACATAAACAATTTTCATCAGGGCCACAAGATGCAGGAAGGAGAGATTCCATATTTTCATCTTCCAACAAAATCCTAATGAAAAACAGACACATACGGAGCTATTAGACTTAGGAGAAAAGCTCAGCTAATAACTTCATTTTTTTCATAAGGCTTGTGGTTAAGAAAAAATGGGTTAAAGTTAAACCTCACCTTTGCATGTTGTGATCTTGATGACAATCATGTTGTCTTGCTGCTGCCGTGGTTTCTAATTAGCATTTTGTATCTCATCTAATTTGATTGTGTGTTGTCCCTATAAAGTAGTGATGGAATGTGATGGCTAATGCATATATTAATTGCCACATTGAGCATAACAAATACAATGGGTGTGCGGCTAGCTCCAAAGCTAAATGGTGGCATAATTTTATGTCTTTGAATATGATGGGGCAAAAATCTAATTGAAAGACAACCACAGGCTTTGGAATAGAATGTTTTTTTTACACACCAGGAATGGTAAGGATTTTGAGGATCTAAATGCAAGACCACATGTTTAGATCTATTTTTTAAAAAAGCAAATTGAAGGCTCAATATCTGAGGGCTCAGACAAGCCTCAGATACTGATATGTCTAAAGGCAACACTTGCCCACAGAAAGGTGGGAAAGTGGAAGCACTTATGGAGGTCGATAGAGACTCAGATTCCTATACTGACAGAATTTGCCAAGCCCTAATATGTGACTGGACCATTGCATTGGCACCACTTGCACAGAAATTTGAAAACCTTTCTACAAATAAAAGACATCTCTCAAACTGCAAATGAAGCACTGATTTTTGCCACCACTAATCAATCTGAAATACAATAACTGCATATGGCCATGGATTCTTGCCCTATAGTTCGAGGAACAACCAGAAAGAAAGAAATGTAAACATTTTTGAATCAGCCTATCAGAGAATTAGGAAGGGGGAGATATGACCAAATCATCTGTGGAACACTTTGGGTGGATTGGATACTAACATTGAATATAAATACCCTCAATCAATAACAGATGTGGAGAAGCACACAGAGTCCCTGGAGGCTTAAATATTATGCAAAATGTGATTAGAGGTTATATTATGTACTATGCAAATTGATGATGCTATATGGAGAAGAGGGTTTGTAGATTGCCTCAAAAGGTCGTTATTTGTCACAGTACAATAGACCTAGTTCTCACAAACAGTACAAGAGCTGGTGGACCCATGTCTGGACAGTTCCATTTTGGACTGTGCATGTGATTTAATGATTTACCATTCCATCATGTTGAAAAGTGGGGATAAAGGTTTCTACACATAGAAAACATGGGTTATCCTTGACCGTTAGCAATGATGACTGGGGCTGATGGGAGCTGTAGTCCAAATCATCTGTGGAACACTGTGTTGGCTACAAAAAGAGGCATATTGGTAACATTGTATCAGAGAAATCGAGACACAGCTGTAGCTCAGTGGTAGAGTATCTGTTTTGCATGCAGAAGATCCCAGGTTCAATCTCTGGCAACTGCTGGTAGGGCTGGGAGAGAGCCTCTATCTGAACAGCAGCTGCCAGTCACTATAGACAGTATTGAGGTAGATGGATCAATGGTCTGACTGAGTGTAATGCAGCTTTCTATATTCCTATAAAGGTTATTAGAAACTGAACTTTGTTTCACGAACATCTTCTAGTTTAAGGTACAGACTAAGGTATACGTCTGTTGGAAAATAGCTATTGTGATTTTGAGAGGTTGCCTTAAATAGACATTGTTTCCATCCCAAAATGGGCCTGAAATTGGATTTGAATGTATCCTAATTATCATCCAGAACCATCCAGAACACTCCGTCTCCTATTTCTTTAATCCACGGATGGGGAAGCTATGGTTGTCTAACTCCAATCAATTATTAACATTGCCCATACTGGCTGGGGCTGATAAGAGTTGGAGTCTCAAGAACATTGGGAAGGGCCACAGATTCCTCATTCCTGCTTTAAGCTACTGTCGACCAATGCATACAGCTGTTATACTGAAGAAATTATTGAGATGCTTATTTACATGTGTTATTTTATTAAATTTTGTCCAAAGCAGCTATAAAAGCATCTGCTAAAGAACTGTAAATGTAACATACAACACAAGGCAAAGTGCTGCACTGTAATAACTAAAACAGTGTAAGAGGACAGATGCAGGCAAACCATTAAAACACTCACTTCTTGACCCCATCCAAAAATATTTTAAGAATAGAGGAAAGATAGCCTTTAAGATGGTTCAGATACTTTAAGAATAACAAAAAAGGGTTTGTAAACTTTCACAATTGCACACAACTTTAAAACTCTTAAGATCTGTAGAAGAAAATAAAGAACATGAATATTGAACCCCAGTAAAGCTTCCAATCTTAAACATCATAAACAGTGTTCATGAACACTGCTATGCTTTACACAAGCCAATCACGAAGCAGCATCAAACTGAATTATTCCATATTTCCCAATGATCATCCAATCAGGTTCAGTTTTAGTAAGCTGTTCACCTTGCCCAGGTTTCAGCCCAACCTGGATATCACATTTTAGCGTTCTTAAGCTACAGAGGGGGGCAGGGTGAAAAGTGTTTAAGGCTTGATGGAATGGCACTGTGAATTCCCACTTCCGATCAGCTATCAACTTTCTGTAGTTCAAATCACCTTTAAAAATAATTAAATTTGACTTCTGCAATTCACTGTACAAATCAGGAGCCACTTGAGCCATCCTACAATATTCATGTGGCGAGGTCCAGAACAAGTGATCATGATAAATCCAAAGGCCATTTTTCAAATAGCCCTCCCAGCAGACACCACACCTAGACATCCCCTTGTGATTAGCTGCCTGCATTTGCTTAATAGTCCAATTCAGGTCACGCTTTGTACTATCTGAGACATACCATGGGATGCTTTTCCCATGGAAATGAATTTCAGTAGCTAATTTGGAGGATAACAAGAAGTCAGACAGTATAAGGTCAGCAGTAAGTTCAAAACCAGCATTATCCAGGACTATGTCAAGTCTAGTAGTCTGCTTATTCATGTTCTTTTTGTTTATAAGCAGTGACCAAAGCTTTTCCATGTGATCCACCAAGATAAAAGGTTTTAACTCTTCCACAGACTGTAATGGGTCAGACTTCTGAGAATTATCTGCCCCAGCTGACATTGACAGGTCACACTTATTACCCCACAGTGAAACCTAAAGAAGGAAAAAGTACACCTTAATCTGTATGCCAAGTGATCCTTGCTCTACTATACACCAAGTGCATCTTCGAGGACTGCAGTTAAGGGGCTACTGAGAGGTCTGCTTGTTGTAACAGGAGAAAGTAGGTCAGAATTGGAGTATTTCTTTTTACTTCCATTGAAACCAATGTGAAAAGGCAGTGGGTTAATTCCCAAGAGGCAAATATAATATTAATAAAATTTAATAAGAAATGTAAGAAAAATGAGAATTAATCCACTTCTTTTGACCTTGAACAGGCTTAGGAAGTAGGAGTTTCTCTGCCAAGACACACTTACTGTTCTGTCAAGTTCCAATCCACTAAGCCAGGGAACCTCAGGCTCAGGGGACCAATGTGACCCTCCAGTTCTTCCTTCCTTCACTCCCTCCCTCCTTCTAATGTGTTATGCATGAAACACCTGTTAGTGAAAGAACATAACTAAATCAATAAATTGGTTTTTATTGAATACTAACAAGTGATGTTGGGACGCGAGTGGCACTGTGGAATAAACCACAGACCTTAGGACTTGCCAATCAGAAAGTCGGCGGTTCGAAACCCCACAACGGGGTGAGCTCCCATTGCTCGGTCCCTGCTCCTACCAACCTAGCAGTTCAAAAGCACGTCAAAGTGCAAGTAGATAAATAGGTACCGCTCCAACGGGAAAGTAAATGGCGTTTCTGTGCGATGCTCTGGTTCGCCAGAAGCGGCTTAGTCATACTGGCCACATGACCCGGAGCCATACGCCGGCTCCCTTGGCCAATAAAGCAAGATGAGCACCGCAACCCCAGAGTCGGTCACGACTGGACCTAATGGTCAGGGGTCCCTTTACCTTTAACAAGTGATGTTACAGAAAAGTTGAGACCAAAGTGTAATTAATATAGTTTCTGCTTATGCATTTAGAAGCCAGGGATTAGCAGTTTTCTGCAGATGGGTTATATGATTAATATCTCAGTATAAAGCAGACTCCTGATTTAGCTAAGAAGGGACGGGGAACCTGTGGCCCTCCCAATGTTCGACTTCTAACTTCCATCATCCCCATCAAACATGGCCAATATATGTGCCTTCCTGTAGCCCTATTTCATTTTGGAGAGTCCTTTAAATGTTGTAGAAACTTTCTGAACCTTCTCTCTCACAGTAAAAGCTGTAGCAATATTTTTTGCAGCATGCCCTAATCAGGTTTTGGCAGAGGAGAGATCAATACCTATAAATTAATAGTTTGGCAAACTACAAAAACAAAAAGCAAGCTAACGACAATAATTGATATACTGTTTTCTGAAGAATCATCATAGGAAGGTATGTGTATGACTGAGAATAAATGCCAGAAACTCTCCATAAAAATATTTTTGCCTTAGTTGTTAAATCCACTATGTGCATGAAACAAATTTGGGGTTCCATGTATTATTCCAGGTCTTTTGTCATGCTTGTTTCTGGGCCTCAGTAGTCACTATTTTCAACAATATTGCAGAGAACAGTGTATGATGAGTTGGAGGTTTATAAGATAGGAACTCACTTAAAATGGTTCTGATGGCCTGAATAGTTTCTGAACATATTATCACTAATGGTTTCCATTAGGTCATATTTGAAACTAGATATTTAAACTGGATTTTAACATTACAGAATATGTGCAACAGATAAATTATTTAAACAAGATTTTACCTGCAGCAGCTTCAAAAATTCTTCCTTCAGGGATTTTTCATCTAGGCCCTTTATGTTTTTCAACAGCTCTTGTAGATAGGTGCTTAAAACAATAATAGCTTCCTGAGATTCAAAGAAACCATGGTCCTTTTCTTTTTTAAATACATCATAGTCACTGATGGGTGGACTAAACAGAAGGGATAGAAACATAATAATACATTAGTCTTTGACATCACTAAATGCCAAAAACTTTCTCCCATAGCCATTGCAGTCTCTACTGAGACTGTAGTATGTCATGTCTAGCATGGTGCTGTGGGATCAGTGTCAGCTAATGGGGCCTGAAGATGTGGACACAGTCATGGGTGTAGTGAGGATTTATTGGGGGGGCAGAACCTAGGTTAGTTAAGTATTTTTATTTATTTATTTGCCCGCCCCCCCGGCTACACCCACGGACACAGCGCTTGCAGCAGTGTGTCCAAGCTCTCTTATGACAGGATAGGTTCAGAATGTAGCTCACAGTTCTCTGTATAACCTGGTGTCCTCAAGGAGGGAGTACTGTGGTCACTTCCTCTTTTTTTCCTCCAAAGTTTTTATGAGAGATTTTCTTGTGTTACAAAAAAACAAAAAACAAATAAATGGGGGAAAGTACATATAGCATCTCCATTTCTGATTTATAGAGCCTTTTTCAGTTCATTTACATTGTGTATGAGTCACTGTCATTCTAGAAATGTGGTTGTGGGGGAAGAGAGGGGAGAGGTGGAACGATAACATTATTTTGTTCTATTTCATATCGTTTGTGTATGTTATCATGTCAGCATCACATGGGTAGGGCTTTTATTTGTAGATTTAATTTTTATTGGCATTGCAAGAGAGGGTCCAGAGCCTGGTTGGTTGAGTTCAGTTGGTTTCAGGGTGGTTTGTTTGTGAGTGTGAGGAGGGTTCTTGGGTCAGGTTAGTCATAATATTTCATATGCTGCTTGTGGAGGGGATAGGTCATTGTGTTGTTGTGCTGTGTATGTGATAAAGGGAAACCACTGGGATGAAGGCGTCATTCAACACTTGATAAGAGTTGTTTGCTGCTGATGGAAAGCCTGTTTTGTAAAAACCTACCTTGGCTGACTATAGCCTACCAGGCCAAATTCACAGTTTTACTGTTAGTATATAAAGACCTAAACAGCTTGGAATCAGCTGACTTGAGGGACCACCTTTCCCCATACGATACGATGTGATATCTTTATTGTCATTGTCCCTTGCAGAACAATGAATTGAAAAACTACATACAACTACATAAAAACTACATAAAACTACCACGAAACTACATAAAACTACATAAAACTACATAAAAACTACATAAAACATTCAAAAACCCCTAAAAATTCTAAAACCCCATTTTAAAATACACTATACTACAGAGACCCCCTATGCTGCGTTTAGAACCAGAATTGCATTAGCGTAAAAACTGTTTTTCAGGCGGCTAGTCCTGGCCTTTATAACCCTATACCTTCTTCCAGAAGGCAGAAGCTGAAAGAGATAATTTCCGGGGTGCGTACTATCATGTGCTATCTCTGCCGCTTTCTTATGGCACCTGGCAGCATAGATTTGATCTAAGGTGGGAAGAGTGCACCCAATAATTCTCTCTGCAGTCTTTACAACCCTGGATAGCATTGTTTTTTCCCTGGCCGTGCAGCTCCCAAACCACATGCACAGACCATAAGTTAGTACGTTCTCCACAGTGCAATGGTAGAATGCCATCAACAGGTCCTTTGAGAGATTGTTTTTCCGGAGGATTCTCAGAAAATATAACCTCTGCTGTGCTCTCTTCACCAGGACTTTGCTGTTCTCTCCCCAGGTTAGGTCGTCTCTCAACTCCATTCCCAGAAAACGAAACACTGAGACCTGTTCCACGCACTTCCCCTCAATAATAAGTGGCTGAATATTCAATTTACATTTCCTAAAATCCACAATGATCTCTTTTGTTTTCTTTAAGTTAAGCAGTAAGTTGTTTTTCCTGCACCACTCCCCCAACTGCTCAACTACCTTCCTATAGGCCGTCTCCCCCTCTCCAGCTGTAAAATATCTGATATTTTAAGTTGGAGATGCAGTTAAGGGTTCCATGTTTGTGTTGCTTCTACAAGACAGAAGGCATTTAAGCATGATTGCACCTAGGTTGTGAAACTCCTTGCCTATTACTATTAAGCAAGCACCATTGGTACTTTGTTTCAGCTGCCCATGTGAGACTCTTGTTGACACAGTACTTTTCTGCTATATACAGTAGCTCAACTGTCCAGTGATATGCAGTTTGCTGCTGGCAAACTATTTTTGTGTTGTTTTATGGATGTGTTATGCTCGCCACTGCTTACTATCTGATATATAAACCTATGTACTTACTTCTGAGCAAGTGCCTCATGAATTCTACGATACATATAACACTCTGTATATAGCCATGGAGACTGAAACCAGCTTGGTGGTCCATCTGATAATTTTTGATGATATTCTAAGCACTGGTTCCACAGAGTGGTGTCAGGGAGGCTGTCATTCAAGGCAGCCAGTGGCTTGTCTGCCTGCAGCTCATCTCGTAACTTGGTCAGAAGGACTATAACTTTCTTCTCTGCTTCAATACCTTTCTAAAATAAAGTAGGAAATAAATATTTTCAATCAAATGTGTGTGTTGATAAAACTTACTTTCCCCCCACAAAAAAAATCTTATTTGATAAATAAAGTGTTTTAAGGACCAGAATAGCTATAAAAAGTCATTTTCTCAGGAGTTTCCTACCATTTTGTGGTAGGAACCCCCAGCATGGTCTCAAAGTTAAAAACTTAAGGCCAATGAAAATACCTGGCAGCAGATTCAGGACAAAAGAAAATGCTTGTTCACACAAAGCATATTTTATTGATATCGCTGTGCATAATATGTGACTGCCACGAGTTAAATGGCTTGAATGGGAATGGCAAATTCATGGGGAAGAAAAGTCTTATCACTATCTAATAGTAACAATGGCTACAGAGAACCTCCATGTTCAGAAACAGTTATGCTACTGCAAGCCAGTTGATAGTGAAAGACAATGGAAGATGCCTATTCCCTTCATAGTATCTAGTTTGCTACTGGAGAAGCATAAAGCATAAGACAGATCTCTGGTCTGATCTAGCATGGCTCTTTACAAGTTCAAATGAAAGCTGATGTTCTCTAGGCATTTGAAACAATTCTCAAAAGGTATGGGAAGACCTAAAATTTCCAATAAAATATCAAGAGAGAAAAGCTCAAATATACTTATTTCTTACTTCACCATGTTCTTCAAAGAATTCATTTTTGTCTTGCTCCAGATTATTGATAACTCTAGTCAGGATTACTGGCAGCTTGTCTTTAATTGTATTGTATGCAAAGGATCTATGAAGAACAAAATATTTTATCTATATAATATCTAAATGTGTTTGTATTGTAATGTATCCTTTTATTAGGATTTAAATATTTTTAATATCTCAACTTTCTCCCTGTGTAGGACCCAAAGTGGCTCGCAGCATAAATTAAAACATACAACTAAAAACATAGTTATAAACATTCCCTGCATAGATAGTCTGCTTCCTAAACACACATCACAGTAGGGTTGGTTGGCCCGTTATGGAAAATAGAGCACTGTCCTATCATCCTGTCTTGGCTCCTGCCTTCTAACATAGCCAGCCCAGGGGCTGGACCTGGTTGTCAGTTTCCTCTTCCTTAGCCTCAGTGCTTTCTTTGTGGAGTTTGGAAGTGATGCAAATGGGTACAAAAGTAGGATTAGTTGGTCCCCCCTGTCATTAGCTTTACCTACTGTTTGCTCCCTACCAGTCATCAGGCCAGGAATAGAACTATTAAGGTCCTATGTGGACACTTCCACATAGCAGTTTCTGGAGTGAAAAAACAAAAAGCCAAAACTGTTGGATTTTCCATAAAAACCGTAAATTCACGTTAAATAGGGAAATACCTTGGTACATTTTGATGTGGCTGTGAGGATTCAGGTAAGGAGCACAGAGTGCACAGCACACTGCTGTATGGAAGAGCCCTTCATTCCCTTCATCCAACTGTCATTTCCCAACTGTCACTCCATGCTCCCTCCAACTCTTATATTCTAAGTTGTTTTTATTATCTGTATTCTAAAACGATTCGTTTTTCTATTGTTTTAATTCCCTTGCACTTTAATTATTTTTTAAAGATAATTTTTGCAAGTTTTTAGCTTTTCATATTTCATCCGCCTTGTTGTCATTTGTGCAAGCCGCTTTCAATCCCGGTCGGGGGGTGGGGGGAATATAATAACAAAAGTCCTGTTCAACACAGTGGGATTTATCCCATGAGGGAGAAAAAGCTTACGATGCGCTTGCTAGTCAAGGAGCATGGAAAAGTGATTTAAGATAAAATCTTATTAAAGCCTTGCGCGAAAAAGGAGACGTGGCACAGGAGCTCAGGGTCTTGGTAAGAGCGGGAGGAAGACCCTGGAAGAGACCTGGACACACGCTCCCTCTCCCAGCCCCATTTCGCAGAGCCCCGACGAAGCGGCGGCGGCGGCGGGACGCACCCCTTGAACTTGCCCGCGAGCTGAGGCGGCAAAGTTGCCGACACCGGCGCCGCCATTTTGCTGACTGCGGCGCCTTCCCGGCACGCCACCCGGCGCAGCTAGGCGCTTTTCCAAGCAACGCCTGTTCTCATTGGTCGGCGGCTGCGTTCCTTCGCGCAGCGGCCTTAGAAAGGGAGCAGAGCGAAGCAGCTCCTTCGGTAAGGAGGCAGAGAAGCGGGGCGGGAGGCGGGGTTGATGTAGAGGAGCGGAGGAGCCTCCTCCCTCCGCCCTCGGGAAAAAGAAAAAAAGGTCACAGGTCTCGTTCTGAGATGCGCGCGCATGAAGACAGCTCCGATTAAAGCTCCCGTCGCAGGACTGCGGCGGTTCCCCTGTGAGAACCTCTTCCGCCCTCACTAGGACCGGGCACAGCTGGTTTCCGCCTCGGATCCTTGGCGCTGAGTAGCTGCGGAGCGAAGAGACGCGAAGTGGGCCGGGGGGGGGGGAGGGAGTTGCGACTGTAGGTTTCAGCTATTCCTAAAAAGTAAGCTGCAGAAGGTAGTTAGGATTCTTGTGTATATTCTATAACCGCAGACTTGCAAAACGGGACACGCAAGGGAGAAGGGACAGGGAGGGAGAAGGAAAAAATTAAACTCAGGCGCCAATTCTTAGAACAGTTGTTCTTATAATGACCAGCTGGCACAATTGATGGGTAGGAGGTGCCTGATAGAGCTGGGCTTTCAACAAAACTGATGATGGAAGGAGCCTTCTGCTTCCCAGCTCACCCACTGAGACAGTTTGGTGGAATGGCTACACTAAGGGGACAGTTGAGGAAGAGGATGAAGCTGGAGCTGGTCACAGCAGAGCCAAAGGAGTGAGACACTTCTAAATTATAAATACAGGCAGCTACCTTTTTGTGCACCTCCAATTGATGTGTGACCCCCAACACACACGTTGTTTTCGGCCCTGGAACGGGCTTAAGCGCAACCACGGACGGAGAGTTGCTTGTCTTTAATGTCTCAGATGACATTATCCCATGTCAGTATCCCCGAACAAGAGTCTGGGCTCTGCAGTAGACTCAAAGCTTAAGATCAATCTAGGCAAGACAAACTTGGAGGAAGAGGGACAGACTATACAGATGAGGAAATACTGGTCCTGGGTGCATACTCTTCTTTAAGGGTGAAGGAAGACCCTTGGACCTGGGATAGTTATTGGAGAACCAGGTGGCAATATTAGCTGATTCTTAATAATTACAGGAATAGAAAATAGATCTTGCCACTGTCTCAGTGGCAGGGAGGTATAGAGGTGACAGCCCAACTTACCGGTAGGTTCTCATGTAATTTTGTATTGTATGCATCCTAATGGACTCCAACTAAAGAAAGTACTGCCAGCACCACAATTTTATCATCAATGTGGGTGTACTAAAAGGAATGTTGAAAATCCATTTTGATTCTACACTTAAAAGATAAAGCTGCTTGACTATCCTTGCACCATGACTTTGAGGAGGTCCGTTGATAGATGCTGGTGTTGGAAAAACAAGAGCTTATTGGGATTGTGGGACTGTTTCAATAACTGAAAGTACAATTGAAAAGCCAGAATATATCTAGAATTGTGTAAGATGACTGCACCTGAATACCTTGTTATATCATAAACCCATAGTACTAGATTAATTTATAATAATCTAAAGCATATTATACCATAAACTATCTTTCACAAGTCTCTTTCTTTAAAATGCAGACTATAGTAGTGTGTGTTCTTTTCTTGGGAATTCACTGTTGTGATTTCATGGACTGCCCAACCAAATAGACAAAAACCACTCTTAGATATTCTTAGCAGTACCAAAGTGACATCACTGGAGCGCAGACCTGAGCAGTGTCCAAAAGAAAATAGAGCGTACAAGATGCCATCCAACCCAGTGACATCCGTTTTCCAACTAAATAATATAACTGCCTCCCAAATGTTTAAGCAGGGTAGGGAAGGCCCTTTCTTCCTCACATTTTCCTCTCCTATCTGCTGCAACACTCATCCATTGCTAGATCTCCTCCTCTGCAATTAATGAAATTACTACCTACCCCACCTCAAAGCGCCTGAGCATAAGCAGGAAGGGGAAAATGGGAATGTGGTCTCACCCAATTGCCAATAATCATGTCAGGGCAAAGCCTTCCATCTCTAGTTGTAGTTAACCCACAGTGCTACTTAAAGGCTAGCATAGCTAACAAGTGGTAAAAGGTGTTCCTTATATGCCAGGTTACTTATTTAAACTACCACCAACTGATGCTGATACCTCTTATATTGGAGAAAGAATTCAAGTCCATCCATTGAATACATTTGAATCCAATTATTTATTTAAGCTAATCTTGACCAGAGAAGTTCAGGCAGCTTTAAAGTAAGACTTGAGCTACAGAAAAGCAAAAACTTTTAGCAAATCAAAGTGCAATATTTTGTCGTTAATGTTAGAATAGAGGTCAGACAAACCACAGCTACTAAAGCTGCTCTCACTCAGTGTTTCCTCTGTCAAGCATTCTTTACTTACAATTATCTAAGAATAATGACATTTTCATTTTTTAAGACCATAAATACCAGAAAAGTATTTACAATTGCACACCTCCTTAAAAATAGCAGTAAGACCCGTAGAAGAGAACATGCACATTGAAAGTCAGCGGTCTTTCAACCTTGACCAACAAAAGCATTTAGCACAGCACTGTCCTTTAAACTTTGCAGATCAATCATGAAGCAGCATCAAACTGAATTATTCCATATTTCCCAATGATCATCCAATCGGGTTCAGTATTAGTAAGCTGTTCACCTTGCCCAGGTTTCAGCCCAACCTGGATATCACATTTTAGCGTTCTTACGCTACAGAGGGGGGCAGGGTGAAAAGTGTTCAAGGCTTGATGGAATGGCACTGTGAATTCCCACTTCCGATCAGCTATCAACTTTCTGTAGTTCAAATCACCTTTAAAAATAATTAAATTTGACTTCTGCAATTCACTGTACAAATCAGGAGCCACTTGAGCCATCCTACAATATTCATGCGGCGAGGTCCAGAACAAGTGATCATGATAAATCCAAAGGCCATTTTTCAAATAGCCCTCCCAGCAGACACCACACCTAGACATCCCCTTGTGATTAGCTGCCTGCATTTGCTTAATTGTCCAATTCAGGTCACGCCTTGTCGTATCTGAGACATACCATGGGATGCTTTTCCCATGGAAATGAATTTCAGTAGCTAATTTGGAGGATAACAAGAAGTCAGCCAGTATAAGGTCAGCAGTAAGTTCAAAACCAGCATTATCCAGGACTATGTCAAGTCTAGTAGTCTGCTTATTCATGTTCTTTTTGTTTATAAGCAGTGACCAAAGCTTTTCCATGTGATCCACCAAGATAAAAGGTTTTAACTCTTCCACAGACTGTAATGGGTCAGACTTCTGAGAACTATCTGCACCGGCTGACAGTGAAAGGTCACACTTATTGCCCCACAGTGAAACCTATAAGAAGAAGAAAAAGTACACAATCCCTGTGAGCTGAGTAATGCCTTGTTGCACTACCTATCACATATATTTAGATTCAGATTTAATGGCATACTTGAAAAAGATGGATTCCTAGTAGTCAGCTGTTTAGCAGAGAAGAGCGTCTGAATCAATCTCCTTACTTCTGAACAACTGATTGAGGGGTTTCAATCTTACTTTAAAAATATCAACTACCTTTGTTGGATTAATCTGGGGAACCATGCACACAGCACCCATTTACATAAGCTATTCCATATCACGATAGGGTTAAGGATAGGGATATGGACACTGTGGAGCACAGCTAACTCCCAAGTTTCTAAATTCAAAAGCAAAAACTACATCCATCATACTTTAGTCTCAAGTTTAGGTAATGTTTATTAGTTTTCAACAAATGAGCATCACATCAATAACTTTGTCAGGACACCAAAATCAGGTTCCAATGAGGGATAAGTGACAACAGATTATAAGTGAGAGAAGAAAAACAGAAGGAATGTAAATGCTATTTTGTGAAAGATAATCAGGGGAAGCCATGGGTATAGCAGAAAATAAATTTCAGAGAAATTAACATCTCAAAAACATTTCAGAGCTGTGAAATAATTATGTGCATGAAAAAGAATTATGTGCTTGTTTCTGTGCCCCAATATTAGAACTGCAGCCAATGATATAAGAATTTTACTCACCGTTTAAAACAACATTGCAGAGAACAGTATATGAGTTGTTGAAGGATTTCAACTTTCTTAAAATTATTCTGCTGGCATGGAATAATTTTTCAACATTTCTTATCAGAAATGTGATACGTCTCCTGTTTTACATTAGGCCATCTTTGAAACAAGAAACTTAAAAATTATAGAACATATGCAACATTAAATAAACAGTAAGTATTACTAGTTTTACCTGAAGCAATTTAAAAAATTCCTTTTTCAATAAATTTTCATCTAGCTTCTCCACGTTTTTCAATATATCTTGCAGATAAGTACTCATTAGAATTATAGCTTGTTGAGATTCAAAGAAATTGTGTACCTTTTCTTCTTTAAACACATCAAAGTCACTGATGAGTGGACTAAACAGAAAAAGGGGAAAACATTACCGGTAATTAGTTTTTGACCTTAATAAATACTGAAGACCACATCCACGTTGAGCTCCCCGCCCTGCCAATTGCTTACCCTGTGACATGGTGCTATGTTGTATGCTTCCACAGCCCAGCTCAAAGTCACTGGCCTCATGCTAAGCCAAACCACTGCTAAATATACATAAACAAGTATACTTGTGCAAAACTAGGGCACTTCACTCCTTCTTGGGTCCTGCTGTTGCTCCACTATTGGGAGCTAAGCCATGGTTTGGCTTAGTGTTACCTGTGAATCTCGGCTTGTGGTTTGTCTCACTCCAAACCTTAGTTATACAGCTCATTGTCTTGTGTTATGCTCGCCACTGCTTACTATCTGATATATAAACCTATGTACTTACTTCTGAGCGAGTGCCTCATGAATTCTATGACACATATAACACTCTGTATATAGCCATGGAGACTGAAACCAGCTTGGTGGTCCATCTGATAATTTTTGATGATATTCTAAGCAGAGTGGTGTCAGGGAGGCTGTCATTCAAGGCAGCCAGTGGCTTGTCTGCCTGCAGCTCATCTTGTAACTTGGTCAGAAGGACATTTGCACATAACCCTAAGCCAAACCATGTGCTAGCTCTTGGTAGTGTAGCAGCAGCGGGAGGAGTGAACTACCTGTGATTTCCTAACCGCACTAGCACATTTGCTTATTTATGTTAAGCCACGTTTTGGCTTAGGGTTATGTGTGAATCAGGACACAAAATGTAACATGTAACACTCAGCCAAACCATGGCTTAGCTCCCAATAGTGTACAAAGAACAATACGAAGTTCCATCCTTAGTCAAACAGGTTTAATTTTACTATGTAAATGTTAGAAAGGTGTTTGAGAACAAATACAAAAGTTCTCAGATTCTCCCTGCCCCAGCTCTTCATACTTGCAGCATTCATCAGAAATACACCAATCCCTCCCACCACTACTCTCTTTTCTTGGCCAAGAGCAGAAAGCAAGAATGTTTAATCTGCAGTTCATATTTACCAAATAAGATACATGCAACAAATATATAAAATCAGAAGCTGTCTTCTGCATTGGTCCAATGTAGTTCAGTACTGTCTACACTGATTGGCAGCAGCTCTCCAGGGTTTTCATACAGAACATTCCCATTCCTACATGGAAATGCCAGAGATTGAAACTGGGAGCTTATGCTTGATAAGCAGATGCTCTATTACTGAGCTGCAGTTGTTCCCTATTACCCAACTCTGACCAGTGGTTTGGATGTGGTACACAAATGCATGAGAAGGAAACAATAGCTTGAGTTATAAATATACCAGGAATATTTCATATTTTTTCCCTCCCTTACTAACACACATGGCCCCTGTCTAATAAAATGACAGAAGTACATAAATCAAATATCTGAAGTTGTTCAATATAAAATGTTTTTTGTTATTTAAAATAATTAATTCATAAGCAAAGCACACATTTCTTGACATTTTAATGAGCTTATATGACCTTTTATAGAAAAATAATTCCAAGCAATAATATATAACAATAAACATTGTAATTATGAAACACAGAATGGTTTCAAAATTGAAACAAACTTTACATTTTTTTCTTCCCAAGAAACAAGGTATTCCTTCATCCTTCCAGGAACAGGAGAAAATAATGTTAACAATTTTTTCCTCATCATTTCAATGTCATCTGATAGGACTCCACATGCAATCTGTACTCCAGATTTGGGTAACTACTATATCCTGAGGCACTGTATAAGCTGTGAAAGTGGGTTATAAGTTACGTAAATTAATATAATTATTCTTAACACATTAACTTTACAGTATTTTTCAACTGATTTTTTTATTTTATTTGATGGCTGTTTTTCTATGGGTGGGGTTCAAAAAAGAAAGAAGCCAACAGTTTTCGTTTCATTCAATTAAGCTGTAGGCTAAAGTGAACAAATCACTTTACAGGTCTATCATTAATCAGAAAGCAAAGGAAGAAGAGAATTACAAGGACTTCAAAATTTGTAGCAAGAAGTGACACTAAAATTCCAACTTGTAGTTATACTATACCTACTAAATTAGCTTTTGAGGTGGATTAGAAAATATTAAAAATGCATGAAATAGACAAGAGTCACTAGGAAGGAACAAAGTTCACCTTCCCCAGTTTTCAGATGTTCCACTGGCACTCTGCTGTTGATCTGTGTACCGCATAGCAGGTTTCAGAGGAAATAACCGAAGCCCAGATATGGCTGTTGGAGTCCTTCACAGGATGGTGTCTATTTACTCAAGCTGCTGCTATGTTGCTCTGGCTCTTGGTGCCAGATGCAAGAGGCAACTATCACTCTGTTGCTGACTAGAAGTCAGGAGAAGGAATAAAAAAAGGAAAACAGCTGGCACTTAAGATTGAGTTCTTTTCTCTGTTTTACCTTAAGCTTGAACTTTATTCCCCAATTCCCCATCCCACAGATGGAAACGATACAACAGCAAACAACACACATGCTTACTTTTGAGCGAGTGCTTCATGAATTCTACGATACATATAACACTCTGTATATAGCCAAGGAGACTGAAACCAGCTTGGTGGTTCATCTGATAAACTTTGATGATATTCTAAGCACTGGTTCCAGAGAGTGCTGTCAGGGAGGTTATCAGTCAAGGCAATCAGTGGTTTGTCTGTCTGCAGCTCATTCCGTAACCTGGAGAGATAGGCTATAGCTTTCTTCTCAGATTCAATACCTTTCTAAAATTAAGAGAAAATGAAGAGATAAACAAATGTTTTCAATCTGAATGTGTTTTGTTCATAAAGTTATGTTTTTCAATAAATTGTAGGGTTGCAATAACTTGACTGAATTCCAATCAAAAATGCAAGTCCAGAACCCAAGTATCAAACATGACAACCAAATGCTTTAGTCCATAGGTAGGCAACTTGTGGCCTCAGGGCCTAGGGTGACTGAGACGTTACAGGTTTATAAAATTATGCATGGCATTGGAAAAGTGGACAGAGAATTCTAGAACTTGGGGTCATCCGGTTAAACAGATGGCAGCAGATTCAGGACAGAAAAGTCACACAAGGAATAATTTATGTAATTCACTGCCAAAAGATGTGATGATGGCCACTAGCTGGAAAGGCTTGAATGGAGAATTGTGACAAATACACTGAGGATACTGGCTCTTTAGTTTGTGCTAGCAAGGCTCTTTGTATGTTCTTATGGAAGCAGAAAAATATTTCATTAAGCATGCAGAAATAATTATACAAAGCTTGATTTGCTTAAGGTTTTTAAGAGAACAGTATTGAAAGAGAAAGAATAAAAGGCAGCAATTTCTTACTTCTCCATGTTCTTCAAAGAATTCATTTCTATGTCGATGCAGAGTATCAATAACTTTAGTCAGGATTAGAGGCAGCCTATCTTTAATTGTATTGTATGCGAAGGATCTATGAAGAACAAAGCAATATTGTTTTAGTTTTGTAAATAGCCACTTCCATCACCATCAGAATCACCATCAGGCAACTTTATTCAAGTTAATTTCTACACAGGAGTAAACTGCTGTGTTCAGATATCATGAAAACCCATAATTATGTTGGCTCACAAAGTGAGCCTCGCCTCCTCCCAGGCATGCATACTCCTTCCCTCCCTGTCGTAGATAAGACAAGCTTGGAAAGTTTTACTTCCATTTTCAATTAACCACGGCTCATCTTCTTGCTTGAACTTGATGAACTGGTTAAGCTTTGTTTGAAACATGCCATGTTTAAAATTAACCACAATTTACAGTTCAGATGTAATAGCTAAACTGTAAAAAATTGAAATTAGAAGTGAAGGCTTCCCATCACCGCCTTGTGGCTCTGGAGGAGAAAGAGCAGAGGGAAGGAGCCCAGGTCTATTATTCTTATACACAATAAATTATGGTTTATCATGATGTCTAAACACAGCCTTTTTCTAAACCTCATACCCCTCCAGACCACATCTCAATGCAAACACAGTATTTATCACACTGAAACATTATCATTGAAGCCATTAAGATTTTGCCCAACTGATATGCAGTCCTAAGCAATACACTGATTCCATATATGAAAATTAAGCAGAAATATTACTTCCAAGTGTCCAGACTTGCAGAAAAAATGTTTTGTGGTTTTCATCTCACCATGGAAAATGTTTACCATGGAAAATAAAGGATGGATTATTGCAGTTACACTTCATCTTCGTATGTACACAGCAACTTAAACCATGTCCCAGACCAATAAGAACCTGGTAAAATAAGCTAAATATTCTAATTCATATCTAAAGGATGGTATTTATGACTCTGGGTAACACTTTTAATAATCTTTATCTTAAAATCATCAAGATCTACCCACACTGGAAGAATGGCAGATGCAACTGATGGACTATATGCAATTGGCGGAGATGACTGGCAGAATCCGAGACCTGGGAGAAGAAAGGATTGAAGAAGATTGGAAGAAATTCAAGACCTACCTGCAGAAATATTGTGATTTAGTGGAATGTTAAGAAGGATGCTTGGTTATAAATAATTGGCCATCATTAAAATAGATTAATAATTGATATTTAAGCATGTGGTTATAGATTTGGAAATAAGATGATAATTTGCTTGACAAAAATTATTAAAGATGTAAATGGGAGCGGGAGACGTGAGGGAGTTCAAGAATACCACGAAACTTTGTTAAAACAAAGCAATAATGTTTATTATTATTGTATTTTCTTTTTAAAAAAACTTTAATAAATATTTATAAAAAAAATAAATCTTTATCTTAAAATCAAAATGTTAGGTCTTCAAACATTCATTTAATTTGTTGGAAGCCGCCTAGAGTAGCTGGAGTTACCCAGTCAGATGGGCACCATATTATTATTAATTTACTATTAACAAAAAAACAACTTAGCTCTCTTCAAAAAAGAGGAGGGGGAAGACAATGCCTTGTTTCTGATGTCAGTACATCTGAATTATCGTCTAGAATAGTAAGAAAATGTATGATTTGTTAATCAATGGCAATTCAAGTATTATTGCTGGGCTTCACAGTAGAGAAACATATTTTTAAAACTGGTTTTCATAGAATTGTACAGTTGGAAGGGACCACAAGGATCATCTTGACACCCCCCCCAGCCCTTGCACTGCCTTCCCAAAGCCAAGTAAGGAGGTACTTGGCTTTGGGAAGGAGGCATGAGGGCTCTGACAGGGTCCTAGAGCTCTCACACCTCATTCCCAAAGCCTAGTTAGCACTTCCCAGCTTTGAGGAGGAGGCAGGGCACTAGGGCCCTGTCAAAGAGTTATGGTGTGTGTCAAATTTTGGCCTCACTAACACCCCCCAGCGCCCCCCCCCCATGACAAGCAGCATGCAGCCCATAGGTTTTGTGTCAAATAAAACTGCATGGTTAAAATAAAATGCAATACGCGAGAATACAAACATATTGATTAAATAGTCCTCTGTCAAAGACATTGCTCAAATCATGATTTGGACATCTCAAACTTAGCTTCACATACGCTCTGTTCCTCTTACTTAACTTCCTGGTTTTGCCTCAAGCCTGAATTGGAAATTCGCTTCTAATTCTGGCTCAGAGACACGTATGGCTTATGCTTTGTTGCGACGTAATAGAAAACTTGGTTTTGCAAGTGACTTGCAGAAGCAGGGAAGACTTGAGTACTAGAAGCACGAGGGTTGGAGCGGAACACAACCACCCACTGACAGCCGAAAAAGGCCACTGTGTTCCTGGCTTCCGTTGCGAAACCTTCCTTTCCCAACCAGAAGTGGTTCAAAGCGCGGGGAACAGACACCCCCCTGAGACCGCAAATGCCACCCTCGCAAATAATTCGCGGGGGCAGCTCCGAATCTGGAAGCCGGCTTTCCGTGCAAAGCGAACGAGCTCGGAGGAGGAAGAGCAGACATAGAAAACAGCGGCTCGCTAGTGTGCCGCGTTTTCAGCCGCCCCGGCTCTCCGAGCGACGGGGGGAAGAGACCCGGACATAGCTCCCTACCCCGTCCCCTGGTACTCTACAGCTCCAGCCTCCCCGCGAATGGCCAACGGTTCACCCCTCGCCCACCAATTTCTCAGAGCCCCCGAAGAAGCGGTGGAGACGGGACGCACCCCTTGAACTTGCCCGCGAGCTGAGGCGGCAGCGTTGCCGTCGGCGCCGCCATTTTGCTCATGGTAGCGCCGCCCGGCGCAGCTGCGCGCTTTCCCAAGCAACGCCTGTTCCCATTGGTCGGCGGCTGGGCTCCCTCGCTCAACGGGCTGAGGGAGGAGGGGCGCTGAAGCAAACCAGCCCCTTCGGTAAAGGAGGGCGGGCGGAGGGATACACAGCCAAACGAAACGCGAGGCCTTGAGAGTAATCGCCTCCTCAGGAGGAGGCGGCGACCTTCATCGGCGCTCTGGGGCGGGGAATATGACGTCGCGCGTCAACCGCACAGACGGAGGGGGCGGGGCTGACTCTGTGGCTCCGCCGGCCCTCCGTGGAGAGAGCGGGTCCTCCTCCCACCTCGTGCTTCGGGGCCAGGTTGGTAAAAGGCTCCTGCGCGTGGAACTGGGTCTCCCTCTGATTGGATGGTGTTTGGGGCGCGCGCATGGGGCAGAGTGCGAGGGGAGGGGGGTCATTCCTCCCGCACCCGCTTAAAACGCCCTAATCGGATACTGCGATGGTCACCTGCGGCGGGTCGCCTCTTGCGCTCGCAATATGGTTCCCAGCGGAGTCCTTCCCCGTAACCTTCCGGTCTTGTTAGTGAGAGGAATGGAGGCGCTCTGACATGAATGCGGGAAGCGGTGTGGGGTTCACCTTTCATTTCACCTGTCACCTGGGCGCTGTAAGGGAGGGTTTCAGGGCAAGGCTGGGGAGATACTGAGGCCCTGCGGCTCCCATGATTCCTGGTCATTTGCCATGTTTCACGTAGTTCCTGGGGGCCCCGGAGTCCAGCTTTTTCTCATCCAAATAATACTAATATGATTGGTGCAGGAATGGCCTGGCCTGAGGGAGAAAATTCTGCAGTGAAGGAAAGATTGGACCTGTGTTGAGACATTCGGCAGTTGTAGGGGGAACGATCATGTGAGTGACAGTCAAAGGCAAGATAGACCATTAAGGCAGCACTTCTCAAGCTCTTGGAACTGGGGTTCTGCTTCTCAGTTACCGTAATTCCATTCCACCCAGCTCAGCGCTGACAATCTTTATGCAGGGGAGTGCCTAGTTCTTTCACAAAGCTGTGTTTATGTGGCCTGAAGCTAGATAATATGGCAGTAACCTCCATCTGTACATTGAGCAGAGCAAAGTACATTGAGCAGTGCCAAGTCTCACCTGCAGGGATGAGAAGAAGTGGAAAGTGTCATATGAGCTTCTGTCACTATAATTTCATCTCCTCACACCTAAGTTGTGCCATCTACTTGAAGGCAGAGGTGGCTGAAATGCCAAACCTTCACTAGTGGACCCCAGCTACTGTAGGGCCATCCACAAATAATTTTCCTTTAGGTGCCCTATGCCACACCACAATCTAAGAACCTAGGATCTAAGGAATACATTTTGACCTTATTCAGTCAGAGTACCATGCTATTCAATGTGTTTCAGTGTATGGTGTGTCTAATTTATTAGCCTATCCTGCTCCCCTGTTTGTGAAACTGAACTATCACTGTCTTAGTCACTGGCTGGCTCACAGATTCTGTTGAGTATAGACTGCACTGTTTACCTTTGGCTAGTTAAAGCTATTCTACAAGGAAGAAAGATGCATCTCCCTGTTTGCCGTTAACCAAATTTTAATACGTTTGAGAACAGATATTTTGATGAGAATATTCTGATCTGACCCTGTGTTTGGCCATGATGTTGCTGTGGTGGGTAAAGTAAATGTATTGCAGCAGTCTTCCTTGCTTGCTTCATTTGAAGCTGAGCCTATGAATGCAGAACGAGCCTGTTATTGATGTGACTGACTTGCTGTAGTGCAGAACTGTTTTTATAAAATGATAAATATTGCTCCTTGTCAGAAAGTTGATGCACTATAACTCTCTCATTCAGGACACAGTGAAAAGATGGCAACTAAACTACTGAGATTCCTGGCTAGATCTTCACACAAAACAAGCAACTGCCAACACTTGCATAAATATGGGCTTTCAGCATCAAGCAACAATCTTCAAGGGGTGTCAAGCAATTCTTTATTAGCATGTAGATCCATCAGTATGTGCATTCCAGAGGCAACAACATCTTGCTTAAGCAGGCTTTGTGTGCAAGCCAAGGAATGGCAGAGACCACAAGCTAACGTTCCTACTGCAGCAAAGACTGTGAATTATTTGAGTATGCATGTTTGTCCTCCACACAGGGAACAATTTTGTGCTCTTAAAAACACAAGTTTCAAGCACAATGCAAAGTGTTTGAGAAAATTTACAGATATACCAAATAGACATTATTCAGTTTTATCAAGTAGTAAAATTATGCCAAATCAACATATTTTGCCAGCTAAAAGGCTACCAAAAGCATCGAGAACCAAGCAGCCATCTAGAGCTAATCTGCCACTACCGTCTGAAACTGAGGTAAAGTATTAAAACTTTGAAGTGTAGTACTTATAACACTGAAGGGTTATGAAGACCAGAATAATGTTTCATAACAAGTATTATGCAGGAATGAGAAAACTCCTGTCTTCCTAACAGTACAGGATAGGCCAGCCCATGAAAGCATGAACTCTTTCTTGACCCAGTTCCTCAACTTTGGCTGTGTTGATGACTGCAGTCTAAGGAAAAGCATTCATGCACAAAGATGAGGTTTTGTTTTCTTTTTACTGCAGTCCCTATGGCTCTTGTCATGTTACTTCTATTTTCATTTCTGCCTTAGTGGTGGCATTTGAGTGCTGTTGAAGATATGTTGCATCAGTTTTGGTGTGAGGGGGCTTGCTAGGCACAGTTTAAGACCCTCTGTGAATTAAAAATAATATTCACTTAAAATGCATGATAAAAACCCTAGCTAGAACAAAAATGAACCTGCTTAAATTGTGAAAAGAAAACCAGTATTTGAATAGATGTGGCATTTAAATATACTCAGCAAGCAACTGCTTCAGGGATAGGGAACTGAATCTGGATGGTGATTTGGATTCCTAATTCCCTCAATCCCTGCAGGCCATCTTGGACAGGTGGGAAGGAGCACCCACTCATAATGACATCAGGTGATTGGTACCTGTTAAATCTGAAAGGAGGTAGCTGTATCTGGCAATCAACTGATTGGTGGATTTGGCAACCTCCTTTGAAGATGTACTTTCAGCACCAAGAGGCTTGCTGTAAATACTGATTGGCTGACTGGCAGCTACAGAGAGCCCCTCTGAAATCTATGGGTAAAGTGGGCTTGCTGCTCTCTAGAAATAAAGAGCAGGCAGAAGGCTCTTCTAACATCAGAAATACCCCCTGCCTGCTCTTTAAGAATAGAAGGCAGCATTTCTACCTACCTTCATTCCAGCGCTGAAGTGGGATGGAGAGAAATAAAACTGCTTACTCTGCAAAGTAAAAGGCAGTGTTTTCAGCCACCTGGAGTGGACAGACATGGAAATGTTGGTTATGTGACTGCACCTGTGTGTGCATGTGTTTATATGTGAGAGTGTATGAATGCATATATTTCAGAGAGAGAGACAAGAGACCATCATGTCTAGTGAGAGTATATATGTGCGTTGTGTATGTGTGTGTGTGGTGAGGGGTGTGTATAGAGTGTGTGTATACAAATGTGAATATGTCATCTATGCACGGCACTGGCATATAACCCTTAGAGGGGTGGTTGACCGTCAATGCAGCCCTTGGGCCAAAGCAGTTTAGCCACTGCTGCACTGTAGAGCACAGCTCTGAAACCCCAACTGGCTCGCAATGGTATCAATGTAGACTAACAATAAACTATGGTTACTTTTCTAGTCTCAGTCTAAACCAAGGGTCAGCAACCTAAGGCCCATAGGCCGGAAGGAGCCAACAGAGGTCATTTGACTGGCCCACAAGCTGCCTGCTCGTGCACTGCGCTAAACTGGTCAGCATGGCACGGGGACTTGCTTCTGCAGCGCCGAAAATCGTGTCTGTGCAGACGCGGCGGCCGAAAATCGCGCACACGTGATCCGGCTCACGGAGGGATCTCCACGCGATCGAACAGGCCCAGGCAAGATAATCCTTGCTGACCCCTGGTCTAAACCATTCCTTTTTTAAACCTCTGCAGTGAACCACATTGTGAAGTAGGTATGAGAATTGTAGCTGGAATTGATACCTGACAATATTTTTTACTAGTCAGCTGAAATGTGCAAAAAGTGACTCTGAGCACAGGCTTTTATCTTTCCACCAAACCTCTCCTGCCTCAAAGAAAGAGAAGGGCTTTCATCAGACAGAAGGCTTCCTCCCAGGCTGGAGTCCCTGTACTTTCCTATTTAGAAGCTACACTACCTGTCCCCATCTCCCTTGCAAGTATCCTCAATACAGACACCCCATCCAGAAATAAAAGAAAACCACCATTCTTTCCAAATCAAACATCTTTTTATAAAAATGTTTCCCCCAGAGCTTACCAACTTTTATTTGGCCTTAGGCAGTACTTTTTTTCTTAAGAAATGTTTAGGGGTGCTCTCATTTTGACTCAAGAAAATCACCATTTTATAGTTCAAATCAAGGAAAATAAATACAGTAAATGGACAAAAGTACAAAGATTTACAAAATGTTTAGAGGTATGCGTACCCCCAGAAAAAAGCACTGGCCTTAGGTAGGTTCTTTTTTTGCTCCCTCCCCCAAAGAGCATCGTTTGTTTTCATAATTGTTATATAGGGTGAAATTTCTGGGTAACTCGTGATGCAATCTCCCAAGTGCTGCTCCTGGTCAATTACATTGAGACAAGCGTTGGGGGTGTGTGTGTACGTGTGCTGTATGGAATATGCTCTTAAGTTTCCATGTCACTGAAATGCAGGTTGGTTTCTGAAAACACTGATGTTTTAAACACCCAAAACATTTGGGGGGTTGTAACGACGCAGGTGGCGCTGTGGGTTAAAGCCTCAGCGCCTAGGACTTGCCGATCGAAAGGTTGGCGGTTCGAATCCCTGCGGCGGGGTGCGCTCCCGCTGCTCGGTCCCAGCGCCTGCCAACCTAGCAGTTCGAAAGCACCTCCGGGTGCAAGTAGATAAATAGGGACCGCTTACCAGCGGGAAGGTAAACGGCGTTTCCGTGTGCAGCTCTGGCTCGCCAGAGCAGCGATGTCACACTGGCCATGTGACCCGGAAGTGTCTGCGGACAGCGCTGGCCCCTGGCCTCTTGAGTGAGATGGGCGCACAACCCCAGAGTCTGTCAAGACTGGCCCGTACGGGCAGGGGTACCTTTACCTTTTTAATTACACACAAATAAATGTTTTGCAGGAACCTTTTTCTGTTGCTGTGGTTTTTTCCATCTCAAAAATACAGGGCAAAGTGTCAGACATGGTGAAAGGGTAGGTTACTTCAGTGAAAGCTGCCACATGGAAAAACCTTGTGCCAGAGATTGCACTGACTCAGACTATAGTACATAAAAACATTTGGAGTTACAAAATTGTCTCTTTCTTTGATGCAGAGCACCACCTGCTGGATGTTAATGTTGGATTTTTTGCAAGGGCAAGTGTTAATCTTGACACACACCAGATAACAAAACACTTGTCAGTAACACATTTCTTTAGATTATATGAAGTGCTAAAGTTAACCAAAAAATACTTTATTCCAGTTACAGAAAATGAGAGTAATCTTTATAATCTGCCTTTTTAAGGGGAGAGAAAGAAGGGGGATAAAACGTTTGGGCAGTAATTTACTCAAGTACTTCACTTGCAGCCTGGTTTTATTTATTTGGAATTGAATCCTACAAAATCTGTTGGGCTTGCACCCAACTAAGTTTGTATAGGATCATAGCCATATTGCATTTGAGTCTTTTGCATCTTTTTACACCCCTGCAAACTCCAGGATGCTTCCAAAAGGCCTGCTCTGGGTCTTGTTCAACAGGCAAAATGAATATGCCTATTGCAATATCTTACACGTGGAATCTTATACCATGGTATTCATGAAAGGCTTGCAGTTTGAATCTTAATTCTAGGATTTGTGAAGCACAGTGATTTTACCTATTAGCAAAATCCTAGGATAGCGCTCCTAGTATTTGTGTGACATTTGCATTTTGATACCAGGGGTCATAGAACAGTCGAGTGTATCACAGTGCTGGTGAATAAGCCAAATAAATGTCCTCTAAATATATCACTTGATTGTTTTCTTAAACTAAACTTTGTTCCTTTGGCACAGGATCTGATGCAGTGCACAGCCTTTGCAACAGCAGAAGAATATAATCTTGGTACCCTATGCCATGATCTGACGTCATATGGCTATGTTGAAATAACAACATTACCTAGAGGTAGACCTCTGAACAGTTTGCCACTCTTCTGTTGAATGCATGGAACATAGTTCCTCTTAGTAATAAAACTGCAGTGTTTATATCAACTATGGGACAATGATTATCACCTTTGTAAAATTCTCTTTCAAAACTTTCTGAACAGAAATACATTTAGAAACATGCTCCATTGCATGCTGTAATGTGGCTTAGCTGCTACTGCACCAAAAACATACCTATTTAATCTTTCTAATGCTATGAAATGAGACAAACACTTTAAATACGGTACTTAGAAGCACATTTGCAAAACATTTTCCTATGACCTGTTCTTTGTGGTAATCCTCTCCACTTTCTTGTATATTTTCTGATATTTTTCCTGAGCTGTTTAAATTCATAAGAGCAATTTGGTAGGCAAGCATTGTAAAGTAATTCAGAGATATATATTACATGAGTAAACTGAGGAAGGGCCTCGTATAATGGCTTATTGGTTCTTAAATTGAATGTAAATTGTCACTCTAGATCAGAGGGTAAAACAATACCACTGTTGAACATACTTTTATTTGCAGATATTGACAGCATTTCTTTTCATCAATGCCTGTAGATCTTTAATCTGAAAATAGCACTTGTACATATGTACAAGTGAAAAGAAAAAGTTGCCATGTGTATTCTGCATGCAATAGAAGTACTATTCACATCACCAGCCATCCTAGAGCATGAATTCTGTAATGCTTTTGGAAGCGCTGTACTGCAAACTTCCTCTGCTGTGCTATATAGTGCTAAAGGGCTTGAGGCTTAGGTGTGGAGCTGTATGAGTACTTCAAACCCCTAACTCTGTTTTCAGTATACAGTGGTGCCTCGGGTTACAGATGCTTCAGGTTACAGATGCTTCAGGTTGCAGACTCCGCTAACCCAGAAATAGTACCTTGGGTTAAGAACTTTGCTTCAGGATGAGAACAGAAATCGTGCAGCGATGGCGGGAGGCCCCATTAGCTAAAGTGGTGCTTCAAGTTAAGAACAGTTTCAGGTTAAGAACAGACCTCCAGAATGAACTAAGTTCTTAACCCAAGGTACCACTGTACCAGGAACTGTTATGGACTCCAGCAGGCTAAATCTCTCTCTCCCCACATCAGCAAGTGGTACCTTTAACATTTCAAAGGTTCTGAAATAGGACTACAGTGGTACCTCTGGATGCGAACGGGATCTGTTCCAGAGCCCCGTTCGCATCCAGAAGCGAACGCAACCCGTGTGTGCGTGGGTTGCGATTTGCCGCTTCTGCGCATGCGTGTGACATCATTTTGACCGCAGCACGCAACCCGAAAATACTTATCCTGAAGCTACTTCAACTCGAGGTATGAGTGTATATTAAATGGACACATGCAATGCAACCCAGTAGTTTTACTTAGATGTAATCACCACAGTTCTCAGTGGGGTTTAGCTCAGATAATTATATGTGGGGTTGTAGGGTAAATGTTTTACAAGGTTTTAAACGCTGTTTCTGTGTCTCAGAATATGATTCCAAATCTGCTTTCTTTTAAACAAGATGCAGCAAACGTTTTGGTGATTGGTACAGAAAGCTCAGCGAAAGAATATGATCCTGGAATAATTTTTTTCTTCAGGTAAACAATGCCCAGCAATAAAGTGCATGTGAACTAAAAAAAATATTGTAACACAAAATGATAGGTTTTATTGCTTAGCTTGATAGCAACTCTGGGACTTGGGCTTCAAAAGGCCTTAACCCCCAAGCAACTACAGATCTTTCCCCCTCCCTCTTTGCTGTAATGAAGGAGGCTGGGGTGGCAGCACTTCCCTAAGGCAGCGCTTCCCTAAGGCCATCAGCTATACACAAACTCCAGAGTAATTCCCAATGAGTACAGGGGCAAGGACTGACAATTTCATGCCTTTCCAGATATGTCTAGAATTGTACTATATGATGGGCAGCCTCTGCACTCTTTATATTTTTTTGAGAATAAATAATTGCAACCATTTAAAAGTGTTTTTAAAAGCTATTTAACATTTTCTGAACCCTCATAAACAAACCATTAACCATAGTAATGGGTTAATTGCTCACACTTGAAGCCAGATAACTAACATTTAAAATTTTGGATGAGTTGAGGACTGTAGGATTAACAGTCTATTTTCAGTCAGCGTCAGTTTCACATCAGTACAGTCATAAACTGATTCCATCCTGTTTCTGCCTTATTCTGGGTTTCTAAAAAGTCCATTAAAATTGTATTTATGTACTTAATTTTTAATCACAAAATATTATTTAAATATGTATTTTCCCCTCAGTGTATGCATCTGTATGTTTCTGAGCCAAGTATTGCCACTAAAATCTTAAAAGTATAATTTTGTTTTGATTGTGTGTTGATTTGGGTGTGAATTATGTCAGTTCACTTAAAGTGGAACAAACTAAATTCTTCTTCATCCTTATCTAGAATAGAGTATTTATTCTTGCCAAGAAATACACATGTAAGCATGAAACATAATCTGTGCTGCTAACACCTCCTTGAAATTCTGTTCATACAGGGAAGGATCTGTTGTGTTCTGGAATGTTGAAGAAAAAACAGTAAGTGGAAGCCAAATTTTATGAGGTAAACTCCATTGGACTTTGCAGTTCCACAAAATAAAATGGTTTGGCTAGATTTAAGTGTAGATTTAGCAAATGCTATTAATGTATCTTTTTACATTTTACAGTCTAATTTTTCAGTTTTTTTAAAAAAATGCATATGAAGGGCAGTGGGAGTTTTTGTCCCATGTCTTTTGATGCTTTTATTTTTTAAAAAAACTAAGTTATTCACAATGATGTATTTCTGCAAGTTGTTATTTGAGAATAAAGACAATGTTGTCAGTGTAGAAAATTGTAGGAAATCGATGAGATGAGACAGAAGATATTATGGTGGCCATGTGCAAAGTAGAGCCAGATTCTGAGAGGAGTTGCATTTTGCCTTTGCAAACACAGAGTCCCACATCTGCGCCTAGCAAAGTAACAGAAGTGTGGTGTCAGAGGTTGCTTGTAGGTGAAAGTAGTAGGAGGCAGGGATGCTTAAGCCCTCTTACACCTACCATTTTAGCCTTCCTTCACACACCCTCCTCTTTTTAAGGTTTATTCCTCTATGCCTGAGACCATTTTCTGGGGGAGGGATTGAGAGATAGGAAGTGTGAAGCATCTTCTCTCCTAGGTCAGTTCTCCCTTGTAAGTACGCCTCTCTCTGTCCCTGTATTTGCATTGTAAGGAAAAGCTGGAGTTGTTTTCCTTGTGATGTGCAGTTCCACCCTCCCTCTCCATGGTATTTCAAAACTGGCTGAAGGCACCATGACTATTAGCCTGCAGGTTTATATGATGACCTCCTAGCATTTGTCAGCAATTCTAATACGCAGGATCTTTTCTAGATGAAGAGTATCATGCAAATGCTGGAAAGGCATGAAATTCAGCCATACGAAGTTGCGCTTGTTCACTGGGAAAATGAAGAGATGAACTACAGATTAGGAGAGTAAGTGTTTGTATGTCATCAAGTGCTAGTTTCTGTGCAATGTAGCTTCTTGCATATATTTGTTTCCTGAAAACATTGCTAGATATTTATGCTACTCTGCCAGCTTGTTTAGACCTCCCATAATCTTTGTAATAAAGCTGCATTTGCAATTCCTTTGCAAAGTAAGAAAGTATTGCCATTGCCATCTTTGAGACAGGGAGCACAAAAATATTCTTATTTAAATAATAATAAAAACCTTTAGGGAACTGGGGACCGCTGCCTCTCGTACTGAGGTACTGTATTAATAACTTCATTGGTCCCTTTATAAGCCACAAGGGACATGGATCAGCAAGCGATTGCACACATCCAACCAGTATCTTCAGTCTGCATCAACTGACACTCATTCCAAGATAAATTAACCTTAAGAATCACCTGCACTAACTTAAGAGAAAGTAATGGTGGATGCAACTGACCTCAGAAAGGAATTGCAATGGGCCACTGAGAGTTCTGTCGCCTCAGTCGGCCAGCATATATACTGGGCCCTTTAAAAAAAATAAATCCCAAATAACTTGCTAAGCAGCTTTTGAAACTCCCTGTTCAGGTGAAGAGCTTTTCTTGTTTGACAAATAGAGTTGAAAAAGAAGCTCAACAAGTCTGAAGTTTTCTTCCATTATCTGTGACGGGAACTAAGCATGTTCTTAGGTGCTCTGATTTGTTTTTTTGTTTTTAAAGTATAGTATAGCTAGTTCCTATGTGTTATGGATTCATACTAGGCATATTCTGTTTTGGTGCATGTGGTCAATTAAAGTATTCCTCTTGCTCTTTACAGAGCACAGTCAAAGCTTCATAGAGGAGAAATCCTGATAAATTCGGAACTAGATCCTGATGAAGTTACTCTAGAGAAGTTTGCTTTTTCAAATGCTCTTTGCCTTTCTGGTAAGTGATATATTGCATCAAGCTTTCTAAGCAGCATTTTGCATCAGAATTTGGGATGTGTAGCATGTGCTGCGAAAAACTTTCCCTCAAAGTGTTACCTAAAATGTGTGTATGAGGAAAGCTTGGGAATGTGCACCAGAGATAAGTTATGTATAGTAGTATTACTTCGGCATGATGCAAAGAACTTGAAGTGAACTTCAGAGATCATTGCAGAGGTACACAGATAAAGTATCCTTAAAATGTGTGTTGCTATGTCTGTTTTGGACAATTCCTTCTTGATATCAAATTCAAATGATAAGCAATTTCTTGAGTTACTTTTGGAGTTCAGTGCCACAAAAAGTAATTCAGCTTTGCAGGAAGTAGCCTAAGGCTAATAATTTGTGGTGGGGAGGATTTAGATTGAGAGTTTAGCACCTGTTACCTGCTGTCACTTCTAGAATAAAACCTGGACATCCCTACTCCATTGCTGTTTTAAAGTTTGTTTTTAATTCCCAACAACTGGGAAGTCTGATTGCAAGTCTCCTATCTGACATCTGTTTTGGCCCTCAAGCATGCTTTTTTTTAGGTTCCTTGCAAAGACATCATATACCGTATTTTTCCATGTATTGGACGAGCTTTTTTGACTCAAAAATCATGTCAAATAATTGGGGTCACCCAATACATGGATAGTGGCATATTGAGGGGGGAGAGAAGCAGCGTGCTGCCAGCCAGCCAGTCGGCAGGAGCGTGGCTTCCCCCGATGCCGCAGCGAGCAATCTGGGGGGTGATTCCTGCCCGCATCTGCGGGGGGGGGGGGGGAGAGAAGCTGCGTGCAGCCAGCCAGCTCATTGGCGGGAGTGCAACTTCCCCCGATGCTGCTGCACATGGTGGGTGCTCCCTGGGTCATTTCCTGCGTGCGGTGGCATTGGGGGAGGTTGCACTCCCGTCAACCGGATGGCTGGCGAGAGTGCAACTTCCCCTGATGCCGCTGCATGCGGGAAACGATGCAGGGAGTGTTTCCTGCCTGCATCTGTGTAGGGGGAGATGCTCAACCACTTTGGGCCATCTCCCCTCGTTTTCCTAAAATTGAGTCCCCAAAAATGGGGGGGTCCTTATACTTGGGGGTGTCTTAAAGATGGAAAAATATGGTAATTGAAAGTAGGGACTTGGTTTTGTGAAAACATTAAAGGGTAGTGAACTTGAATAATAAATCTCTTGTACTTTTCCCTAATGTAGTGAAGCTGGCAATTTGGGAATCATCACTGGATAATTTTGTAGAATCTATCCAGTCAATACCTGAGGTATTCACTACTTCATTGGTCTTACGTACTATTATTAAATTGAGCTATTTGCAACATATATTCGCTCTTAACGTCTCACTACTATCTTTTTAACAGATACTAAAGTCAAGGAGGAAGGTGAAACTCTCTCATGCTGATGTGATGCAGAAAATTGGAGAATTATTTGCGTTGAGGTATCTTAATTAAAACAAGGAAACTTAACTTAATTCCCAGGACACTTCATTGTTATTTATTTCATTTATAAATTGCTTCCCACAAGGCATCCTGAAGAGGTTTACAATATATTTTGATCCTTCACTTCCAGCCATCTTCGTTTTCTACACCCTGCCTTCACTACCAACACAGTTATTGGTTCCCTTTTGAGAAGCAAAACTTCCTATAGAAATCTAGCATAATCTTTTTAAAGATATCCTAAGCTCACACCCAAAGTCAAGTCTACTAATTGCAAGAGGTGGATCGATTTAGGGCACCAAGGATTAGAAACAAAAATGTTAAATACAGTGGAAGAGCACAATGCAGTCATGTCTCTTCCTGCACACCCGAGTTAGCACCATATTGTCTGAACACTTGGAAATACGTACCCTGTTAATTGGTGTTTATTAAACATGAAACTAGAATCTTCAGTTGAATGGAAATCTTATTGAATAATGTTATGGATTTATTATAACAGTTTTTAAGAGCTACAGTGTACGGTGCAGCTCCATTTAAGCCTTCATATGTGATAAGAGCATAAGCAAGTGTGTCTGTTATAACCTTGACAAGTTCTGTATTTTCCCCAAATCCTGTTTTAGGAATGTCTGTAATATCCCTGTATGATTTGTGAAGGGTAACGGTAAATAAAGCTTAGATCAGCTGCTGAGAGCAGGGAATCTCTTTTTGTTTAGAGATGGGAGATAAGCCCTAAATCCTTTAATCATGAGAATTTAGAAATACCACTGAGAAGTACTAATCATGAGAAGTCCTGCTGCAGGAACAGGTCTTAACCAGGGAGCAGGGTTGTTTCCAGATCTTATTGGTAGGATAGTGTAGTCAAGGGAAAAAAGCAGTTCAGTAACAAACATAGTTGTTTGTTCAAAAATAATGGGTGGAATTCAATGTCCTGCTATTCCAAAAGCTCCGGCTGTGCAAATGTATCAGTGTGCCAGACAGAACAATTCCCATGTGCTGTTCTGAAGCTTCTCCTGCGCCAATGGGGGGGCATGGGGGGGGAGCCCTGTTGTGGAACCCCTTCTGCAGGACTTCCACTGACAGGATTCATTAGGTTAATCCCGCCCAATTTCTTAATTAAATTTGTACCTTTTAAAAGTAATGAATATTTACTTTTAAAATTTATAGTCCAGCCTTCCTCTCAAAGAAGCCCATGAGGGAATATGGAAATCATCACTTTGAGTGACCAATATAGCCTTCATAGAGCCTTCATGATATGGCACAAAAATGAGCCTGGAATACCCCTTTTCACTGTGATAAAATCATATTTTCCTGGTCTGAGGCACACCATAGGCTGCCATTTTGTTGGTAGTGTAAAATTATTATTCTTCTTCAAGCCAGGGAAGCAGCTGTAGCATGTGATAGAAAAATGGATTGTGCAAGCCTGAGTTTTTCAGTGCTTACTCATTTTGTGTCAAACCACGGTTTGGCATTACATCTGAACCACCTAGGTAGAATTATTAACTCAAATTAGGAGGGAAGAACCACCCATAATTGCTCTGAATCTATGTATTTACCTACCTTTCCTCAGGCACCGCATAAATCTGAGTTCCGACCTGCTGATGACTCCAGATTTCTATTGGGATAGAGAGCATCTTGAACAGTTATATGATAAAACTTGCCAGTTTCTCAGCATTAATCGCAGAGTTAAGGTAGGCACACAATTCCAGCTTTCCTGCCTCAGCAAAAACTTCAGTTTTTGTCAATTGTTCACAGATTGGTTCACCTCAAAGAAGTCTTAAACTTTTTATGCTTCTCCATTTTCTTCTTCTGTTTTCTTGGTCATCTTGGTCGTGTGTGCCACCTTGGGCTTCTTGGAGGAAAGACAGGACATAAATTTAAGTAAATAAAGGCACTTGATGTGTACAAGTATTTCATTGTTGATGAGCAAGAATATGGCCATGGACTCAAAGTGACCCGTGTCACTTTTTCGGTTGTGGCTCCAATCTGGTGGAACACTCTGTCACAAGAGACTAGGGCCCTGCGGGACTTGACATCTTTCCGCAGGGCCTGCAAGACAGAGCTGTTCCACCAGGCCTTTGGTCAGGGCACAGCCTGACTCCCTCCTTTGGCAATCTTCATAGAACTTTAGCCTAATGGTTGCCATCAATTTGATTTGAATTAATTTTATAATGAAATGATTTTAGAATGTTGTATTATTTTATTGTTGTTAGCCGCCCTGAGCCCGGCTTCAGCTGGGGAGGGCGGGATATAAATAAAATGTATTATTATTATATTATTATGTGTAGTTAGAAGATACTTTTGCCTAGTATTGGCTGCGGGATTGTTGATTCTTCCCACTTCACAGGGTGAAGTCTTTACAGGCCATTTCCAGAGGTTCCACCAAATTTTGGGAGCAGCTTTTCTAGGAGCAAAGGGCTTCCATGGGGCAGTGCACATGCAGAACATTACATGGTTTGGGGCTTCATGCCATTAATTTTAAACAAAGAAAAAAAACCCAATCCCTGTAGGAAACTGGTATTCTGTTTGCTTTCTTAGCAAGGTGGAACTAGCTATTTGGAAATCTTATTCTCTCTTTCTCTTGGGTAATATGCCCAGGTTTTTTCCCCCCATTCCTACTCAGAGCTGGCTTGCTGGTATTGTATTTAATTTTGTTAATTGCAGTATAGTTTTCTCATATAGCAAGCTCATCCCCCATTATAGTGGTACCTCAGGTTAAGAACTTAATTTGTTCTGGAGGTCCATTCTTAAACTGAAACTGTTCTTAACCTGAGGTGCCACTTTAGCTAATGGGTCTCCTGCCACCACTGCGCGATTTCTGTTCTCATCCTGAAGCAAATTTCTTAACCCGAGGTACTATTTCTGGGTTAGCGGCATCTGTAACCTGAAGCGTCTGTAACCCAAGGTACCACTGTATTATTATGCCATCCCCAGTGTGATCAGTCCTTCCCACGAAGCCAGGTTTTCTCTCCTAAAGGATATTAATCTTCTTATCACAATGAATCTTTTGAAAATCTATTAACTGCTGTTCCTGCTGATAGGTGTGGCTACATAGCTGCCTGTGAAAACTCTGGCAGGCCCGTACAAGTCTTGCATTAGTGAGTTTCTTTGATTCCTATGTGGCTGGTACTTGGTTTGAAAAAGGGTCTCCATTGGTAAGAACTAGGAGCCTAATGAGAGGTTGACGCTGTATTATGTAAACAAAGTTTTGGGGAAGTGCTGATTTTTGCCCTCCAGGTGATAAGAGTCCAAAATTGCACTCTTTTTGCTAAAATGCATTTGAAAGGGGCATTATTTTGAAAATATGTTGCACAGTTAGGGCATTCCAGCTTGATTGTCACTTGATTGAACAGACAGGGTTTGATGGAGATATGAGAGGAATGCAGTCATTTCTAATTCATTCTTCATGGTTTGCAGCTATCCCATGCTTATGCACACATGCATGTAGGGGAGGAGAAATTATAGTTTAGTTAAGACTATGGGAATCCTTTACAAGTTGGCGCTTTGCACTGGATTGAGTTGGATTTTGCCTTCATCTTCCATTACTTAAACCCAAAACTTTAGAAACTTTTCAATTTTAGTAACTATTAATGAACAAAGTTCAAGCTGATGTAGTCATTGTGGTCTATATTTGTAAACCACTTTAATAAATCTGCTAACACTGAGATGTCAAAACTCCTAATGCTAACTTTATGGTGTTGGGTGCTCTGCTGCATTCATTGATAGAAACATCAGTTCTGGTATAGTTCATCAAACTTCAGTATGTTCATGAAGCCCATTCAGTTGGATAAGCTGTTTAGGTGAGAATACCTTGAACAAGTTGTTTACCCAAGGATTTCTGAAGTATCAGTTCCTCTATTGCAGGTGGTGAATGAAAAGCTCCAGCACTGCACAGAGCTGACAGATTTGATGAGAAATCATTTGAGTGAAAAACATGCCTTGCGTTTAGAGTGGATGATAGTGATACTCATCACCATAGAGGTAAGTCTGCAACAATGCGCTGCTGTGCAGTGTTAGTATGAACTTAACAGCTTTGTTGAAACAAAGAGTTTTGTTGAGCTCTTTCCTTGTGAGTACAATCAGTATATCACTTCCTATAATGTTAGCAAGTTCACCGAATCATGTCTCGATACAATTTCAATTTAATTAAACATGATGCGGGAAAGTTGGGGAGAAGTTTGTAAATATCCTCTAGGAATTTATGTAGATATAGCACTCTCTAGTGTTCAAAATGCTTCACACACATTATTTTGATGATTCTGGCAACAGAACTATAAAGTAGGCCAGTATTATCCCTAAATCATAAATGCCGAACTGAAACTGACAGAATAGGGACTTTGATTAAATGCGATTTGAACAAGCAACTTGGCCACCACACTGCACCAGTATAATTTTTACCTATATGTAAGAATAAGAAATCAAAATTAGTCATCTAGGACTACTTCACATCACAAAATTCCATCATGGGATGGTATGTAACCTGCATGTAGTTCAAGTGCCAAGTGTATTCATGCCCTGGAAGCCACAAGTTACATTGTCTACACTGTTTTCTATGTCACATGATGCATTTCTAAGTTGAGAATGCATATTGATCCGTAATTACTTCCTGTGTTACTGGAATTTGTGTACTTTTTATTTCGCAAACTACAAATGCATTTGGTTTCTGGGGGCAAGCAACAGCAGTTACACCTGTTAAGTCAAGCAGTGGCTGAGAACTGTTCCCTCCAGTTAAGGAACTGCTATGTGCAAAATCAGAGCCCCAGTCAGTCTCCACACACTGAGGTGCAAGTGCGAGAGCAAAGCAAAAGACTTTGAATAGCAACTCAAGTAGTAGCTGCTGATGAAAGGAGCTGTTCACCTTTTAAGTCAGTGTCTGAAAGAGGGCTGTTATGCTGTCATCCTATCCCCTCCCCACCTGCCGACCTCTGACTTACAGAGGCCTTTGCTTGCATGAATAGTGCTGTTTCTTTATCTTTCTAGCCACCAGGCTTATATGGGTGAGTGAGCAACATTAGAATCTTCCGTCACTTATGAAAATGTTAACCATCCCTTTGCCTTAATATCACTTTAGCTGCTGAACAGATTGCTTCTGCTGGAGTAAGGGGCCCTATTTGTATTAGTTAGCATTAGGGTGTGTGTGTGTTTTTAAGGGTGGTTTTAAATACCACTGTAAGGAAGAGTTTGAAGCTGTTGACTTTCATTACCAATGAAAACACTTGGAAAAAAATATAATAAAATTCTATTTCTTTTGCAGGTCATGTTTGAACTAGGCAGAGTTCTTTTCTGATAACTTGTGAATGATAAGAGAAGTTTGTGAAGATAATCCCAACAGCCTTGTGTTTGCTGGACTTCAGCTTTATTCTTCACACTTCTGAAAAGTTCAGCAAGTATTATAATAAATGTATGGACACTTGCTGCTAACGAAGCAATTGAATTCATTGAAGTTAGACCAAAGCTTGAATTGGGGGTTGTTTCCAAGAAATCATGGTTCGGAGTATATTGATCCTTCTTTAAGATACTGTACCTTTGTTTAGAAAGCAGACAACCAAAGACTGGCATACTAAAGCTGTACCCACACTTGCAGTTTTTTTATCTGCTGTACAGCAGGAAATTATGTAATGATGCAGTTGTCTGTGCCATGTAAAATAAGGCTTTTATATGGGTTATGTCACACTGTGTGGTGTGTATTTTGCCACAACTGTGACACATTTGCCAGAATTGAGGGAAGCGCTTCCAGTATTGTACTACTGTGTATGTGGGGAATAAGTGTGTTGGGAGAAAAATAGGCTGAACTCTTCTCCCAAACATGCTAATTTGTTTTGTGCAGTTTTTTTAAATAGGGAAGGATTTAAACATGTTTCCCCCCGTCCGCAACATATGTAGGAACAGCTCAGGAAAAACATGTCCATGTTACACTGCCAAGTATAAACTGGCTCTTGGCCTGAGCCAGAAGTAGGAGCCCACACTGATGAACTGGTTGAGTCTTGAAACTGAATCCATAAACAGAAAAACCAGTAACTGTCCCAGGAAGTTAGGAAGTTCTTTTGAGGATGAGAGAGCATTTGTCTCTTCTAACTCTAGAGACATAGACAAAAGAGAATGTATTTTGTAGGAAATTGGAAAAAGGACTCAGAAAGTGAGTTATCCTGCATTTATCTCAACTCCCCACACCAAGCACAAACTGTTTCTTTCTGATTACCATATATACTCGAGTATAAGCTGACTTTTTCAGCACATTTTTTATGCTGAAAAAAAAAACCCTTGGCTTATACTCAGTCCTTTCAGGCTCTTGTTCTTCCTCCACCGCTGCTGCCACCACCAGGTTTGTGGTGTGGTGAGCTGGATTATACTCAAGTCAGTAGGTTTTCCCAGTTTTTTGTGCTAAAATTAGGTGCCTCGGCTTATATTCAGGTCAGCGTATACTCGAGTATATACAGTAGTTATTTTGCTGTCCTGATCTAAATAAACCATATTCAAATTTGGAATGACCCCAAAATTTCTATCCAGATGATGCACTAAATATGGTCTCTTCAATCAGAAGCACCTAGCTAGTTCAGATTGACTTTAACCTACTTCTCCAAGGAGCAACAGACAGTTATCAAGTTTGCTTGTGGGAGATTTCAAGTGGGACTAATATATGCGTAGGCATAAATTTCATCAAAATGTTTACAGATGTCTTAGTCCTACTTGAAATCTCCAACCAACAGGCTTTGTCAAAATGAAAACACGGGAATAGGGTTTTCTCCACTGTGGCACCCTATGGATCTTCTCCTAAGAGTTAGTTTCCCTGCACAAATATCATTCCGTTGACAGCTAAAGGCCTATTTGTTTATCTGGATCTTTGAGGAAGGGTGAAAACGGCTGATATGTTATTCCTTGTCTGTACTGTGAATTATGTATTTTAAATTGTTTTTCTGATACTATTTTGTATCCCTTCAAGATTTTAACTGCCTATCTATTTGTTGCCCTGGGATCCTAAAGGAAGTGTGTGGTCAAATTATAGCTAATAGTAATAAAATATTTCATCATTCCCCCCCCCCAAGTCAGTAGTTATCAAACTTTGTGGTTTTATGCATTTTGAAGTGCACCAGGAGTGGGCAATTTCCCCCCCTCAAGTGTCACATACTACTTTGGAGGTAGGGAAATGTGAATGTGTTTGTGTGTGCGTGGATGCAAGAAATGGTTGTGGTAATATATATTTCTTCCTCTTCTCACTCAGTGTTTTCTCTCCTCATCACAACAAGTACAAGTATGAGGAAAATAAGTCAGATAGCTCTAGGGAACACACAAAAGCAGACTGAGGGTGGCCCACTCCAGCAGTACGCCCACCAAAAACAGCATTCACATGGCAAAATCTCCCTGCTGTAGTGTTACAAGTACACTTGCGATTTGATAGGTTATTACAAGTTTCTCCCACCACCACTGGCAGCCAGACATTTCAAGAGGGAGCTGGGAAACACTCATCATAGTGCTTCATTGCATGCAGAGTACCTAAAATGCTACATGAGAGGGAGAGAACAAGGGCACCATTTTTGGCAGCATACCAACAAGGCTTAGCGTGTGCTTGTTTTTCTTCTGGTCAAGTGAAATGCCAAACTTCTGTAGGGTGTGTTACCAGTACAAGGAAATGACAGGTTTTAAACATTCAAATATTCTCATTTTACACTTCATGTAGCACTCAAAATAATTTGATTACCTGTACGAAATGTATCTTGAACTGCTTCATAGTGGGTTGAACAAGTTACTGAACCACTTCTGAAAGGCAACATGAACTGGAAATAAGCATAGTTGAATGATGAAATTTGGGGTTAACATCCTGGGTAGCAGCTTTGATATCCTTCAAATTATCCTGAATCTAATCCCTTTTCTTACTTAATGATGGGACACTTGACTGTTCTTAAAAGGGGGTGCTTCAAAGAGAGATCAGAGACTCCACTGAAGTACAATTTATCAAAAGGTTGAGCTCTATCATTTATGGGCTGAATTGGGATAACAGGGTTTTAATTACAAATTTGTATTTTACAAGTGCCAGAACATGTGTCCTTGTCAACAGTGCTTTACGGTCACAATCTACTTTCTGAATTACGGATCAAATGCTAACTGCATTTTTAAGCAACTATTAAGCATAGTTATTTCACATATTGAAGTAACAGAGATTCTGGTTTCAGATTGATTGCAGTACATGGGTTACTTGTGATCAGACCCCCTTGATGGGCTTCCTTCAGGCATCTGGTTTGCCACCGTGGAGATGCTGGACTAGATGGGCCATTAGCCTCATCCAGGCTCGTCTTTTATTCTGTACTGAGCTAAACGAAGTCCATAAGCCAGACTTCTACAAGAAGTGTGTTTTTACTAACTTTGTCCACAACTGTATTGTTTGCGTTCATATAACAACCATAAATTCCTTAATTCCAGCAAGTGTGAAGGGAGGAAAATTCTTCCCAGGTTTTAAACGTGTTTTAGTTTGGCAGCTGGGGCAATGGATTAACCAGTAACAGGAAGAGAAAATTATTCTACTTAATGGCGAATATACGGAGATGAACTATAGATCCAGAACCACAAACAAAATATGAAAACCTGTGAGGTAACTGTGGCAGGGGTGGTGCATATGCTACAATTCCTCTTTTCTATCATCTCTCTGGAAAAACATCCATTTGTGAGTCTGCATATTTTATTTCAATGTACTGAAGAACAAGCAAATTTACTTCCTATACTGCAAAAGACTAGAGGAATTTGAAATAGATGAGGATTTGAGAACTGTGTGTGTCTATAGCACCTAGAGGTTTTAATAACTTGAGAAAACTGAGTATGTAAAGGAAATTATTTCAGACAAAATGAAAATACCCTGAGGGGGTTTTCTTGCTTGCCATATAATTTTTTTTATTTTTGCCATCCAAAACAGAGTGGAAGGTTTAATCCCATTTAAAGGATCACAGCAGGCCAGGGAAACACCTATCTTGCAATCAGAGCTGCTAGGCAGAATACACCACTAGGCTGCATGAACCAGTGATATAGCTTGTTCCTAGTAAATTTAAGGCTTAAAAGGCGCTAGGAAGTCTAATTTTTGCTGCAGCAGAATATGGTTATCCCTCCAGAAACTGGTTCACATAGCAACCAAGCATGTGAAAGGATGCCTTCAGCCTGTTTAAAACCAAAGGCTCTATTCCAGCATTCACAACTCATCACTACCTGAAGGGGCAGGAGTTAAGTGGGAAGAGGTGCTGCCAATGTCTCAGTAACACATCATCTTGGACTACTAGTTGTTTAGATCTAAAGCAGCTGTTTGCCTTAGCCAAGCGTGGAGGCTATTGCTCCAGCTGTGGAAAACACGAGTTCCCAAAAGGGCTTCTATTCAGGGCTTGCAAATTGACAGAAGGGAGCCCATCCCCAATAGCTTGTAAGCAACCAGCAAGCTCTCACACCTCAATGTGTAAACTGAGCCCAAGTTGTACAAATCTGAGTGGGCATGGATCTCTTACGTACCTGAGGCCCATTCCTGTTTAGTGCTTCAGAAAAGTTTCTCGCAAGTCCTAACTTGATCTCAGCACTAAGAAAAAAATCACTAATATTTAACACCCCCAAACAAAGTATTAAAAAAAATAAATCCAAAATTTGCAAGATTAAAGTTATACAAACCTTCAGTGCATGTAAGGATTGTGTCCAGCTGGGATATTTGAAAAACAGCATTTTGTCCAATTCCATGGGTAGCTGCTACAGCCTTAAATCCTAGTGATCGCTAAAGAAGTCCTATTAGGCACCCGACACTCACTACTGTGCTTCCAGCAAACCTTACAGGCAGTGATCAGCTAGACTATATAGCAGTGGTGGCAAACCTATGGCACGCATGCCAGAGAGGGCACTCAGAACCCTCTCTGTGGGCATGCGCACCCCAGCAGGGCCATAGCTTCCGTGCTGGGGGTGGGGGAGGGCTCGCACGCGAATCCAAAGCCTGCAGCCCTAGTGCCATAGCTTCCTAGCCAGGGGTAGGGGAGGAGTGAGGAGAGGACTGGGTTAGGGTTAGGGTCAGTGTTGTTTTGTTTTCTTGTGATTTTGATTCATTTACAGTTGGTTTGCTTTTTTCATTTTGTTGTGTTGCTGCTTTTTCACAAGTTGCAAGTTTGTTGGCTTTGTGGTTTTCTGGAATTTCAGCTTTTATTTTGAATGCAGCCCGGCGGCCCCCAGCCCAGGCGGCAAGCGAGCAGGCAAGGGATGTCGCCCCCCACCCTGCCTGCTCCACTTCTGAGAGATCCCTGCCTCCACTCCTGCTTGCAGGCAAGTAGGAGTGGGATTGGGCTGCTCTGCTAGGCAGCGTTGCTGCTTGCATGGGAATAGGAGCTGGATCGGGGCTGCTCAGCTGGGGAGGTGCAGGCTCGTTGAGGGGTTCATGGCTGCGCTCCCCTCAAGGGAGTAGTTTAAAGGAGCCCACTGCATCAGATCCCCTGCAAACCTGTGAAGGCAGCCAGGCGGAATAGTTGCTGGGGTTGGGAAAGGTAGAGGCAGCCTGGAAGCTGCATGTGAGAGTCCCTGCACCACCTGAAGGCAGCCGGGGCTCCTCAGCTTCCAAAAAGTTCCAAAATTGGAACAGGTTCAGGTTCCCAGTAGTTCAAGAACTAAGTTGTTCGAAAACTGAGGTACCACTGTATTTATTTTTCCCAATTTGAACAGTATTTTTCCCAGTTTGAACTGTATTTACCGTATTTTTCGCCTTATAGGATGCATTTTCCCCCTCCAAAAATGAAGGGGAAATCTGTATGCGTCCTATGGGGTGAATACAGGCTTTCACTGAAGCTTGGAGAGTGAGAGGGGTCGGTGCGCACTGACTCCTCTCGCTCTCCAGGCTTCAGGAAGCTATCAGCAAGCCTGGGGAGCCCGCGGGAGTTCCCGCAGGGCTCCCTAGGCTGTGTATAGCAGCCTGCTGTCTGGCGCGCGGGACGCCCTGAAGCAGTGCGCCCCACGCAGACATCCGCAGCCCCACAAGCTTGGGGGACAGTGGGGAGGCGGAGCGCCGCCATACCGCTGTTCCCTGACCTGGTTTGGAGGCTGGTGCTGGGGAGAAGCGCACTTCTCCCCGGCGCCAGCCCCACAAGCTCGGGGGACAGCAGGGAGGCGGAGCGCTGCCATACCGCTGTTCCCTGACCTGGTTTGGTTTCCCCGACCTGGTTTTTTTTTGGGGGGGGGAAGGAAATTTTTTCCCCTTTATCTCCCCCCCCCCCAAAAAAAACTAGGTGCGTCCTATGGGACGAAAAATACGGTATTTTCCCCCTGGTGATTTTCTTGAGTCAAAATAAGACTACCCCTAAACATTTTTTTTAAGGAAAAAAAGCACTGAGTTATACCATAAATTATATATAAATGGAAAGATAATTTAATGAAGAGTGTAATGCAATGACTTTTATGAAGAATTATTTATTACAACAGTCATAAAGAAGAAACGTGAAACACACAGAAAAAAATGAGATATACAGATTAAATTGCCATATTGGCACTTTGCGCTAAATAAATGGGTTTTGGGTTGCAGTTTGGGCACTCGGTGTCTAAAAGGTTCGCGATCACTGCTATATAGATTCCTTTCTTCATGAGTCTTAAGCACAATTTCCCCCCCCCCACAAAAAAACCAAATAAAACATACAGATTAATCATACAACCACAACTAATACTCAGATTCTGTCTTGTTCTTAAGTTACATGTGTGGCTTTATTGTTTTATACCATTTAATTTAAGTAGTGAGGCATGTTTTGGTCTTATGACTGCTTTTACCCAGCAACCAATCGCATGCCACAGCATATTTATCATTTCCATACATTAGATGTAAAGCAGCTCTTACACATACAAAGTCTAACATTTCAAAACTCATTAACCAATTGTTAAAAGCAGAACTCATACACTAAAGTCCTGCTAATTTATTTCACATTAATGTGGAAATTGCACAAGCTTACTGACCTTTTGAAACTTTTTTAAAAAGTCTACAATCAGTGCATGAAGGCAAACTTTCATGTTTTGTTTCAAACACCTGGATATGTAATACATATGAACACTTAAGTACTGGAAGCATAGGAGCCAACTTCTAGGGACCGAGGACCCATTCGCCTCCCCAAATAAAATATTTGAGGGCATCACACCTCTGCAAAGTTGATGGGCATTGCCATTCAAATGGTGTGTGCGCGCCATGTAATGGCCCCCCTATTTTATTCAAGTTGGCACACCTGACTACAAGCATACCTCAAGGTTTGACAGGTGCGAAGTCTCTAGCAGAGCAATCTTAAGTGGGACTGGAAGAAAAACATGGTAGATACACCACCACATCCCAAACACTGTTGGCTCATGCCAGCCGGGCTGAAAAGTGGAGAGAATGGTTTCTTGAAATTCTTCATGACATCTCCAGGCTGGCACAACTGTGGGGCCCAAGGATGCATAAGGCTTTGGCTCTAAAACTGCCAGTACCCCACCCCTGTGATGCTTACCACTTCAGGGCTTACTACTGGAGATAGCTTCTGCCCACCTGGGTAGCACCCGTCACAACTAGCCGTGTGACTCAATGCCAGCAGAGTCAACTACAAGTGCTCAGCCTTCAAACACTGGGGATGGGGTTAGAATTTTATACGTACCTGATATTCAAAAGCTGTTTTTAAGACATGTGATGACTTGTTACTGTGTGGTATAAACAGAAGTGATTTGGAGTCCGTATGTATATCACTGAAATGCTGTGATAGGCTAGATGAGCACTAAATAATCTTAACAAAACAGAGGTTCTGGGCACAGATAGTTTATTTGCTCAGGGAGATGGGTTTTCACTCCACCCTATAGGATAAGATTCAGTCTGGGTGTGTTTATGGATCTTGTGTCTTGTGGTACATAGTACCTTTCATTAGCTGAGTGCGCTGTACCAGCCATTGTCTGGCTTGGACAGAGAGAGCCTAGCTATTCTCCATACTCTGATAAACCACCCAGTATTTTTTACTATAATGAATTATATGTGGAACTGCATCTGAAGACTTGCATGATAGCTACTGATGGTACAGAATACAGCTACCAAACTACAGGCATTACAACATTAGGCTTAAAACTTCACCAGCTGGTTTGTTTCCAAGCAGAATTCAAGGTATTGATGCAAATTTCCCAAACCATAAACCGTTTTGAGTACTGGGTTCCTAAAGGACATCCATCAGGCCAACTATTTAAGTCAGCAAGCAAGCCTCCCCTTTTCATGAGAGGTAGATGGCAACCATAGGGAAAGCCTTTTCAGAGAGGATGCCACATTTACAGAATTCCCTTTCCAGGAATACCTGCCCTGCCTGTTTTATCTTTTCAGCATCAGGCAAAGATGTTTTTTGTTACCACAGGCCTTTTAAGCTCTGGACTATCTTTGTTTTTATCTACTTATTCTATTCAATCTAACTTTTTCCTATTTTATTCTGGGTTTGCACTGTTTAATTGTTTTGAATTGCTCCGGGAACCAGTTGGGTGAGGTGATGTACAAATATATCCAATGCTTATCTTAAGGGCTGCACGTGGCCCTCGAGGCATTTCTGGGTGACCCTCAGCAACATTGGACCCCCCCTGCAGTCCTCACACTGCCTTCCCCAAGCCAGTAAAGTGAAGTGCTAGGCTTTGGGAGGAAGCCATGAATGCTCTGACAGGGTTCTAGAGTCCTCACACCTCCTTCCCACAGCTGGGAAGTGCTAACTAGGCTTTGGGAAGGAGGTGTGAGGACTATAGGACCCTGTCAAAGCCTTGCACCTTCTTCCCAAAGCCTGGCTCCTTGCTTAGATGCCTATGGGAAAGGGGTGTGCGGCCCACAGTTTCCATGTCAAAGCAGTCTTGTGGCCTATTTGGTAAAGCTTGACTGCCCTGGTATGGGCACAAGGATGAGACCTGAGGCTACTACCTTATGCACACTTAAGTCATACTGACTTAATTCCCACAGAATTCAGTCGAAGTCAGTCTGACTGAAATACTTAATTTCAAGCCTTTTCAGATCCATTGAACTTATATAATAAATCTAGTGGTCTCAAAGAAATGCAAATATTATGTATTAAACATGTATGTACAATGGAGCCTGAGGCTCCATAACAAACATTAGTAGAACTCCTTTGCCTATGGAAGTTTTTAAACTCCACATAAACTTTCCGGAACCAACAAAAAATAGCTACACACAAGAGAACTACACAAAACAGAATCTTCAGCTTTAAATCCTATGGGCTCCTTACATTTTCTAACAAATAACTTTTTTCTCTAACAGCAAGCTGCCAGTAAATGCATAAATGCAGACAGAACAGTTTATTAGATCCTGGTTTGATTAAAATTTAGTAAGTAAAATATTCTGCAACCTTTTCTCTTAATATAATTACAACATAATATTTGTAACATCTAGCATTGTAGATGTTTGAAGCTTAACAGGAAAGGCAGTGCACAGCTACAGATCACACTAAGTTGTTACAGGAAGCAATTCAGGGAACAAAAGCAAATTCAGCAATTTTTAAGTATTCCAGACCCGTGCCCCAACATGACTGGGGGAAAATATCATAAGTATGTATTATAGCGCAATCCTATATATTGAGAACTTACTACTGCAATCCCATTTCTTTCTATCTTCAGATATAAGGACACCTATTATTCAAAGCACTAGCAAGCAGAAGCATATTCACTTTGGGGCAGATGATGCCATTTATAGATTAGGTTAATTCTCATATGCACTATTGTTATTCGGATTTCTCTCCTTTTTTAAAAACACAAAAGGCCACTCAGCAAGTTCTTTTTTTTTAAACTGCACTAGAGTCTCAGCAGTCCAGTTGTGAACTGACATTTGACTATTGCCACAAAGCATCGAAGCAATAGCCACATGTAATCAAAACACTTCAACAGGTGCCAAGCCAAATGCATGTATTTTTGTACCGATTGTGGCCTATATATCTATACTGCCAACTATGGCATAGTACTTTTTCAGTTACTTATGACACCACTGGATCCCTTTTTAAAAAAGGGTTAACTCTCATCTTCAAGCCTTTTTCTCAGTACAACTGCTGATTGCTGATACATTCAAAAAATTACATATTATCTGGCCCTCCATAAACACCTACAAAAAAGCACTGAAGAGTAAGCATATTTGATATTCTAAGCAAGGCTTAAGTAGCCACTTAAAAATGCATATTATAAATATTGTAGTTCCAATTCAATCCTTTGAAAATAAATAAACCTCACGTTAAAAATAGTATTGCTCATTAACCCTAGCTGCTGTAGCTCTCCTCGCATCGCACCTTTACTTTCTTACCCCCACATAAGCGTATCTTATTTTTGTTTTGGCCACCTCGTGGCAATTCCCTCCCTCCTGTAACTGCTCGGGGGAGAGAACATCGCATGGAGCGAATGTTTGAAGATGCAGTTCTCGCTCCAGTACGCCGCCTATGTCGGTGCATTACACCCCAAAGCAGCCACAGCCGACAGGCCCGGCTTCGTTTTTCCCTCTCTCCCCGCCGTTGCAAATGAGCGCCCGCCCGCCCCGAGCCCGGTGCGGCCTGCGCTTGCTGCTCGCTGGAAGCGGCGCGCGAAAAGGCGAGGCGAGGCGGGCGGGGAAGGAGGCGAGGGGGGAGGGGTGGCTCCTGCTGCTGTTGCCGCCACAGCGCTCGTCGCCGCCTCCCCTCCCCCTCCTCTCTGCCTCTCTCCCCGGCGGGGGCTCCTCGCCACAGCCTCTCTGCTCCGCTCTCGGTCATGTGACCCTAACGTAACCGGACAGGAAAAGCCGCCGCCGCCGCCGCCTCCGACTCCGTTGTTGCTTCTGCTGCTGCTGGGCGCGCGCCGAGGCGGCGGCGGGGGCTCCCGGAGAGCGCGAGCCAGGTGAGCTCCGTCTGCCCCCCCCCCTACATACACAAGGTAAATCGGGGCGGCGGGGGGAGGAGGGGAGTGAGGGAGGGGAAGCGGCGGCGGCGGCGGAGGAGGCCAAGGCGTCCGGCTGCTCCCCCACCCCGCTCCATGCCCACCATTGTGCTGGCGGTTGGGCTAGGCCAGGTCGGGACCCGAAAGGAGGGAAAGGGCGGCCCGAGCACCTGAGGGGGATTTCGCGACTAACCGGCGGCGGCCTCGAGACGGTGGAGGCTGCTGCCCCCCCCGGGGGTCGGCGGGTGGGAAGGTCGCCCGGTCAGGACCCGAGGGGGGGTGATTTCTGCTCCCACCAGCCCTGGCCCGCGGGGTCAGCGTGAGCTGGGCTCGGTTCGGGCCCCTGGGCGCCTGCTTTCCCCGCTCCCTCCGGTCTCCCTCCCTCCCTCCCTCGGAGCCGCCGAGCTACGCAGCGGCCTTCCCCGCTTTTTCTCTCACCAGCGGCAGCAGCAGCAGTAGCAGCCCGGCCTAGAGAGGGGGGAGGGGCGGGCGCTGAGGCAGCCGCGCGGAGCGGGAAAGGGAGGGGGAGGGAGGGAGCGAGAAGGAGGGAGGGCGGGGGGGTTGAGGGTGGGCGGCTCCGTCTGCGTCTCTTCAGCAGCCTAGGCGGCCCTGGCGACAGCGGCGGATCCCGTCTCTCGCGCGCCTTAGGCGCCGCAGCTCGCTCGCTCGCGCTGCTTACGTCGCCTCGCGCCGCCGTCCGTCCTCGCGTACGCCCCGCCCCCCTCCGGGAGCTGCGTGTACGCGCACGTGGAGACCTCGCGTCGCCGAGGGGAGGGGAGGGAGGGCAGGGGGCGTGGCGTAGGCGGAGCTGCGGCTGCGAGAGCCCGGGGGCGCGCGCGATGGCTGCGGCGGCTTGGCTTTGCCTGTCCTCTTTCCCCCGCCCGCCCCCCGACGGGCAGCCAATAGGAAACGCCGTCAGCGCAGGCACCCGGTGATTCACCGCGGGAAGCGCCGGGTGAGGAGCTAAAAGGAAGGTTGCGGCGCTCCTCCGCTATTGGTTGCTGTTGATTTCTCTCCGTCCGGCTGTCGCCTATGAGCGCCGCCTTGGAGTCTCGCTGGCTCTTGTGGGTTGTTTAGAGAAGGAGCCGGACGGTCTGCTTCCTTGCCGAGCGAGCAGCCGCTTAGTTTGCAAAATGCTCCTTTCCCCCGCTTCCTTCCTGGCCGGGATGCTGACGGGATTTGCCACTTTTATTCGGCGCCTTAAAGCTCTTAAGTGTTTTATTTCGATAAATTCTGTTTGCGCGCAGTAGCAGACGAACCAGGAGCACAACCACAAGAGCCTCAATTTTTTATTTAGTGCCCCAAACCCAATGTCCTGGTCATCTTGGACTGAAAAATAAATCCGTTAAAGGGGGATATTTAACTTTTAAGTTATCACCAGATTCCCTGGGACTCCTTTGTAGCACTGTTGCTGTTTAGTGGTTTAGTCGCGTCCGACTCTTCGTGACCCCATGGACCAGAGCACGCCAGGCACTTCTGTCTTCCACTGCCCCCCGCAGTTTGGTCAGACTCATGTTTGTGGCTTCGAGAACACTGTCCAACCATCTCGTCCTCTGTCGTCCCCTTCTCCTTGTACCCTCCATCTTTCCCAACATCAGGGTCTTCCAGGGAGTCTTCTCTTTTCACGAGGTGGCCAAAGTATTGGAGCCTCAGCATCAGGATCTGTCTTTCCAGTGAGCACTCATTTGCATATAACACTTAATCCAAGGATCTGAGATTCACACCATAAAAATACAATATAATTTTTAAAAAACCATACATAAAAACAACAAAACCCTTCCCTTCCACAAACACATTTAAAAGAGTATAGGATGTTAAATAGCCAAAGGCATGGTGGAAGACGAATGTTGTTGCCTGGCGAGAAAAGACCTGCTTTTGTGTTGCTGCCCTCTGGACATCTTGTGGAGGAGGCACATGAAGAAGATCCTTAGAAGATAATCTGTGGGTCCGGGTAGGTTCATATGGAAAGAGGCAGTCCTTTGAGGTATTGTGGTCTTGAGCCATTTATGGCTTTATAGGTCAAAATCAGCACTTTGAATTGGACCTGGAAACTAAATGGCAGCCAGTACAGTCAGGCAAGGAGTGGTGTAATAAGCTACAACCATTGCCCCAGTGAGCAACTTGGCCACGGGACATTGTTAATAATCTGGGGTGCAAGACAACCTAAAAATCCAGATCAAGCTAGTGCCATCATTTAATTAAGGTTTGATGTGTTTAATTTGGCTTGCGTTACAAATTATGTGCGTGGGAAGTGGTTATTCTAAGCATCAATAATTACTGTGGGTAAGCCACTAATTAAATTAGGCAGTTTTCTGAAGTTGTGTATCAGGTCAGTAATGCTAGCCAATCAACAAGTGTTGATTGAAAAGACTAATTTCCTTGTTTAGGTAAAGGAAGGGGAGGGGCATAGACCATTTGAAGTTCAAAACCTCAAAAGAGATGTGTGAAAAGTTAATCCCCTTTGAGGTAGGTAAAAGATAACAGTAAAGGACCCCTTGGCAGTTAAGTCCAGTCAAAGGCGACTATAGGGTTGAGGCCAAGGGAGCCAGTGTTTGTCAACGGACAGCTTTCCGGGTCATGTGGCCAGCAGGACCAAACCGCTTCTGGCTCAACGGAACACTGTGCCAGAAACCAGAGCGCACGAAAACACTGTTTACCTTCCCGCCACAGCAGTATCTATATATTTCTTGCCCTGGTGTTCTCGACCTGCTAGGTTGGTAGGAGCTACGACAGAGCAATGGGAGCTCATCCTGTTGTAGGGATTCGAAGTGCCAACCTTCTGATCAGCAAGCCCAAGAGGTTCAGTGGTTTAGACCACAGTACCATCCATGTCCCTTTGAGGTAATTTGCTTTAGCATAGCAAAGGAGGGACCAGAGCTGAGGCTAGGAAAGAAGCTATGAGGTTAGGGCTGGACTGATGTAATCAGGAAGCAGAAATGAACTGCCAAGCTATGTTGTGCCCTGCAGTGCAAGATAGGCTGAAGAGAAAAGATGGTGCTGAGCTTATTGTTGTTGCTGCTATGGAATAATCTGACATGTTTTGGGCTGCTGCTGCTGCTGCTGCGAACTTCCTCCATTGTAGGCTCCAGGTTGTATATACAGTATGTGTAAATAAACCCGTTTAACATCATGAAAGGATGGAGCTCTGTAGAGGCACTGGCTGGGTTCACAGTTTCCCCCACATCGTTTTTTTTGCACACGCACACACACATCATAGTCAGGTCAAAAATTACGAAACCAGTATCATGATATGGACTTCAAACTGGTTTTGGACAATATATTGCCCAGCCCTAGTGACATTGTTGTTGTTTAGTCGTTTAGTCGTGTCCGACTCTTCGTGACCCCATGAACCAGAGCACGCCAGGCACTACTGTCTTTCACTGCCTCCCGCAGTTTGGTCAAACTCATGTTGGTAGCTTCGAGAACACCATCCAACCATCTCGTCCTCTGTCGTCCCCTTCTCCTTGTGCCCTCCATCTTTCCCAACATCAGGGTCTTTTCCAGGGAGTCTTCTCTTCTCATGAGGTGGCCAAAGCTTCACAATCTGTCCTTCCAGTGAGCACTCAGGGCTGATTTCCTTAAGAATGGAGAGGTTTGATCTTGTAGTCCATGGGACTCTCAAGAGTCTCCTCCAGCACCATAATTCAAAAGCATCAATTCTTCGGCGATCAGCCTTCTTGATGGTCCAGCTCTCACTTCCATACATCACTACTGGGAAAACCATAGCTTTTACTATATGGACCTTTGTTGGCAAGGTGACATTACACCACCTGTAACCTCCCCCTCCCAACTCTGCTATATACCCTGAGCTCACTGGCCATTGTCTGGTAATTGCACCTTGATTGCACTTTTCCCCAGGGCAATTTCTTAATGTTGGGCATGTTCCCTTCAATACTTCAGATATTATCTAAATTTTACCATTTATTAATTTCTAAAATTCACTAGCCCTAGCAGTTATGGGTGCCCTTTTACTCCCAAATTCTGTTTACCCCAGATCAGTAACAGTATGTTTGAGGAAATTGTTTTAAACAAGTATATTTGCTTTACAGAATTTAAAAGATGGATTTAGCCAACCATGGACTGATTCTTCTGCAGCAGCTCAATGCTCAACGGGAGTTTGGTTTCCTGTGTGACTGTACAGTTGCTATTGGTGATGTTTACTTCAAGGCACACAAATCTGTCCTTGCCTCTTTTTCCAACTATTTCAAGATGCTGTTTGTTCATCAAAGCAGGTACAGAAGTTATAAAATAATACACCTTAAAAATGGTATTTAGTTAAGGTAAAATAGTCTGAAGGAATTAGAAAGTGTTAAGGCAGCCTAATGTGAGTTGCTTTATAAATCACAATAACTAAACATCCAGCTTCATCCACAATTCAGTTAACCCGATTACAGTGCTAATCCTGTGGATTTCACTCCTAACTAGTTTGTGGATCAAGTTCATGAACTGCTGCCCTGAAGGTATATATTCTGTAATAAATTAGATCACATTTTGCAGACACACACACACACACACACACACACATATATATTGCAGCAGTAGAAGTAATGCCTAAACCATGATAACCGATTTATTTTATTTATATGAACATGTATAGGATTGCATTCTTGTATACTTAAAATTGTGCACTTAGTTGTATACTTAGATTATTGTAATCCTTCAGAAGCGTTTTATCTTCCTCTTTAATACTGTTTTGAAATTTCTTTCAGTGAATGTGTCCGTTTGAAGGCAACTGACATACAGCCAGATATTTTCAGCTATCTCTTACATTTGATGTACACTGGAAAAATGGCACCTCAGCTCATAGATCCTGTTCGATTGGAGCAAGGAATAAAGTTTCTGCATGCGTTCCCGCTTATTCAAGAGGCTAGCCTTGCCAGTCAAGGAAACTTTACACACCCGGAGCAGATTTTTCCATTGGCATCTTCATTATACGGTATTCAGATTGCGGATCACCAGGCAAGAAATTCCACAAAAGCAGCCGCCACAACTGACAAACCTGTTCGAGGACCAAGGCCACAGTCATCAAGAGCAAATCAAGAACAGATGCATGAAGCCACCCAACTGTCACAGATACCACCACCACCGCTGCCTCAAGTGCCCCCAACAAATATGTCCACTTCAGACCCATTACAGCCTCCATTGTCTCCTGAACTGGTTTCTACTGCTCCTCATCCTTCTCCTCCAGGTGATGAAAACAACATGGAAGCCTCCTCCTCAGATGATCAGCCTGCTTCTCTCACAATTGCGCACGTCAAGCCAAGCATTATGAAAAAGAACGGAAGCTTCCCCAAATACTACGCTTGTCACCTCTGCGGTCGGCGATTCAATTTGCGAAGTAGTTTGCGTGAGCATCTCCAGATTCACACAGGGGTGCCTTTCTCATCAAGCCCGCACGGGGAAAGTAGCGTTCCTTTATCTCTTTGTAATAACGCTCCTGAAAAAGATTCTATGGAAGTTGCTGAAGCTGGAATGATTAGCGATAGCGAGCTGCAGCAGATCTCGGATTCACCCATCATTGATGGACAACCGCAGGCTGAAACACCGCCACCCTCTGACATTGCTGACATAGACAACTTGGAGCAAGCAGATCAAGAAAGGGAAGTTAAAAGGCGGAAGTACGAGTGTTCCATTTGTGGGCGCAAATTTATTCAGAAAAGCCACTGGAGGGAGCACATGTACATTCATACTGGCAAGCCTTTCAAGTGCAGCACCTGTGACAAAAGCTTCTGCCGGGCCAATCAAGCTGCTCGACATGTATGTCTAAACCAAAGCATGGACACCTACACCATGGTGGACAAGCAGACTCTGGAGCTTTGTACTTTTGAGGAAGGCAACCAAATGGACAACATGTTGGTACAGACCAACAAACCCTATAAATGCAACTTGTGTGACAAAACGTTCTCCACGCCTAATGAAGTCGTCAAACATTCGTGCCAAAGTCAGAACTCTGTCTTTACTCTAGACGAGGATAGATCCATTTTGCTAGGTGGTGGGGATGCTGAAACCACAGAGAGTGACCATTCGGTCTTAGACTCTATCAAAAAAGAACAGGAAGCAGTGTTGTTAGACTGACTGTGAGGCTCATATCATTATTATTTTTTAAGAAAACAGTTTGTCTTACTCATTTTTACTAAACCAATCCTCCTCCCCTCCCCACAACCATAACTACACTGACATGGAAGGAAGTCTGGCTCTGTTCCTTTTTCCAGCAAAAGTATAAAATTAATAAAGGGTGTTGTATCACATTATAACAATTGATTTTAACCAAGAAGAAAATGTATAAGGGTAACTCAGCTAACTATGTGAATAATGCTAAAATGCATCTGTAACATACTCTAAGCGAGTTCTGAGACTGTTTCTAGATATATATATACTTGAATGCAGTGAGATGCAATGTGAGAAGAAGACAGAAAGGAAACTAAACATGTTCATTAAACTACAATATTTTCTCTCAACAAATAGCATTTTGAGGGAATACCGAAGATACAAAATTCACACGGTTACACACCTATAAGCTGTGTAAAGTTGTCATTTTACAAAAGCTTGGAAATTCCCTTAATGAACCAAGAACACTATTTTAATCCACATGATTATTGTCAAGTGTTTGTTTCCAGGTAACTTCATTGACATTATGTCCATTAAAAATGTATTATTAAGGCTTGACTCCAAGCTCAGTGTCTTGGTAGTCAACCCCACTAACTGCAGTGGGACTTAAAACTTCCAGATAAATGTGTTTAGGACCAGATTTTGCTAAAATAGCAGTAATAATGTGATGGCAATCGTTTTATATGCATAAAAATGTATGTATGTGTGTGTATGTACTTCAGGTAAATGCAGGTAAAATGTGTGCATGCACCCTTTCCAAACTGGCCACTGCTTGTAACGTCTCACAAATTGGTCCTTTTTAAAAGCATATTTACATTTGAATTGGTACAGGGTGTATGCATTTTTTTTACCCTGCTGACTAGTAATTGATAATGATGAACAGTGCTATCACCCAAAACGTGAAGGAAATCAGAGATTAGAAGAATTGTACATAGTGAGCCCTGTGCTAAATGTGGGAATAATAGATTTGAGCCTTTATAGTGTAACTGAAAAAGGAAAAACATTGTGGCTTTTTTATTTTATCAAAGCAGCAATCTGAGTTTATGTGATTAACGTAGGAATTAAGGGAAAGGAAATCTGGTCTTAAATAATATTTAGCTACTGGCATCCTCTTGTAACATAGCAAATGGTATAATGATGAAACTGTATCATGGTTGGTTTTTAAGTAACAGTGCAACATTGAGTGGAAAGCTATATATTCTTTATGTTCCTTCAATTTGGGCACCAGTCAAAGTGCAAAAAGAAACAAAGGGGACAGTGTACATTCAAGTTTCTGCTCTGGATAGTACCGTATGCAAATTTAAAATCAAGTTGCTGATTTTTATCTTTTTAATATATAAATATAATAATATTCTCCAATAGTATAAATAACCTGAGAGGAGGGAGTCCATTGAAAGGTCAATTGTCCTGGTGGGAAAGTTTCAATAAACAGGCATTCCACCAGAAATGGGGGCAGTGTGTGTTTTGATGGGGGAGAGAGAGGCAGATACAAATCTGCTTTTGTATACATGTTTTATTTGAGTATCATCCTATTTTGTGTCTAGTTATGTTTTCCAGTTTGTAAGTTTTTATACATTATTTTATGGAATAAAAAAGGTATAAAATAAAATTTGATTTTTGTCAAGTCAAAGGTGATTGAATGTGAGCTGATCATATGTATATGCTGTGCAGATCTTAGAAATGGACTCAACATGCAGCACGAGGCTGTTGGGGGCCAAAGCAGCAGGAACAACTGATGTGGGAAATGTGTGTGTTTGCGAGGGGAAAGTCTATGCAATTCGCGATCATGGGCCTCTTATGTCCCCAAATTACTGCACTGCACAGCCACTCTGGAAAGGAACACACAGAATGTAACTGTTCTGTCATGGGCCTATGCTTGCATCAGATCAAGCGTGTGAAGGCATAGAATCAAACTATAAGGCTTTCGCTTTAAAAAGTTGAAGGACTAGAGGTAAGTATGTTCTTAAATAGTTATCAGGTTTCATGACTGCAGCTCAGAGTCCACAAAGAAAAAATGTGTAGTCGCCATGTTTAAACAAAATTCCTGGTCCAGGAAGCTGCATGTGAAGCCCCATACACAGAGTGTGTCCCCACTACCCTTTACTCCATTATCATTTGCTTGGACCCCAGAAATTTAAAAAGCACACTGCCTCACTCTCCTGACAGACCCCCACTCCAGAAAATGTCAAAGCTAGCCTACGTGTGAGCTATACCAATTCAGACTACAAGGACATGTGTTGCATGTTTAAACCAAGCTCCTTTTAGGTACAACAGGGAATAAGGGGCTAGTTGAGCCCCTTCCTTGCTGTGCTATTTATAGGAAATAATTTACAAAGTGGCGCAATAAAATACATGTTTTGCCACCTGCAATTTCAAGTGGTCCAGGTTGGCTGTTCACCGCAAGGATCTACTCAGACCCACACAGCCTCACTGTAGTCAATGGAACAAATTACTTGCTGCCTATTACATTCCAGGCTCCATTTAACTTATAAAGTGCTGGCATTAACCTTCACAGCTCTATAAAGAGTTTTGGGCCTGGCTACTTAGAAAGATCACCTGTACCTCTAGGCACCTAACCTTTTAATCTGCTCTGGTTCACTGGTGAAAGAAGTTAAGTTTGTACCATGACGGCTGTATATCTGGAATGCCTTCCACAGGCTAATTTGAACCCCCCCCCCTTTTTGATGCACTCTAAAAGATCGACTAGAAGTCTATTTAAAAAAACCTCAAAGTCCCACTGCTTTCAAAGGGTCTTACACCTAGATAGATGCAAATGATTGCTATCTAAGGGTTAAATTCAGTGAAAAGCCATGGAAAGGTACTTGTAGACTTCCCCAACCCCCCTTTTTCCCTCCCCAAACCTGTTGGCAGTTCAAGGCACTTGGTGAATGGGGTAGCTTGTGGCACAGTGAAGCTTGTGGAGGTGGTGAGATCTAAAAATCAAATGGGCTACTTAAGAGGAGACACTTTTGGGGGGGTGGATTGGGATCAGGGACTGACCACATTCTCAATTTTTCTCTAAAGTCACCATTTTAGCTGGATTGGGTCAGTGTACGTTTACCTTTAGGTTCAGTGATATGATTATTCTAATTGTAATATAATTGCCCTTTTGGCATGTTCATAAAGCTTGCAGAGATTGTACCGAGCATCTCGTCAAGTCTATTGAGTTGAAATAGCAGGGTTTGTTATGCGATACGTTTCTATTGCAAAAGATGTCTGCATGCATAAGGGCAGGATATCATGGGCATGCCAAATCCAATTCTTCATTTATTCTGCATTAATCTAATCTCATTGAATATTTGCTTTGTACTAGTAGGCAGTAAGGACTTGGCTCTCCAAAATCCTTTAGGAACGACAAGCTATTTGAATGACAGTGAATTAAAGAGGAACTAAACTGCATAGAGTGCAAATGTTATTGGGACAGATATTATAAAGACAATACTAATGCAAAACAGAAATGTTTCCATTTCTAGATGTTCACATTCTAAGAACCTAAGCTGCTGCACTGTCCAGAAATGTGGATGGGTTACAACTGCTACACCATTGCACAATTAGTGCAAACACACCAGATGCTCTTCTGCAAGTCTTCAGAATTGCTGAACATGCTCCATTGGTAGCAATTTTCATAAATGAAACAACTGCACAAAATCTTACTGTAGCTGCATTAGTGTGGATCATATGGTGGATTGCTTCAACGCTTGCTGCCAGTGTATATTTAGCAAGGGTTTTTGCAACAATATCATGAATTCTTTCTATGTAATAAAAATGCAGATAATCACCTGACCCTAAATATATGTACATAAAAGCATGTTCCACTGAGAATTTCAGAGTAACTGTTTAGGATTGCAAAAAGCAAGTGATACTAAAACCCTACAACCACAATTTAGTCTTAAACCAAAAGGTTTTGGTATTTCCGAGATGCCCAGGCTGCAATTTGGCATTTAAAGCAGTAGGGAATCCCATAGCTTTATGTGCACCTGAAAATGCTTCTGCAAGTGGTCCTTGTCACAAGCCAAAGCCTGATTTTCCCTTACCCAGTTGGTGCATTCCACCATTTCTTGGGATCAATGGAGTAATGGTGTTATTTCATGGGCCCCTCAGCTTTCAGGAAAGATGAATGCTAGTTTCCTGGCTAGAAGTTCTCAAAGTTGTTCTTCTCAGGTACAAATCCCATCAGTATGATGACAAAGAGACTACAAAGAACAGCAATTATAAGAATGACAAAGGACACAGTGAGCATGAATTGTGTTTGTATTTTATTTAGTCCATGAAAATCTACCTTAAAAACAACATATAAAATCAAAGTATCGGTTAATCCAATACATTGGATTAAGAAGAAACTGCAAAAGCTTGGAGTTGTGGCACAAGCTAAAAGTTTGCAGCCTCGTCTTGAGTATTTCTGAGGCCAAAAGCAATACACTGTAACAAAGCAGTATCTGTGTATGGAGACATGCTCCCTGCACCATGGGAAAAATCTATTGGTGCTTTTGGTTTTTGGAGACGGGTCAGTTAAAAGCAGAAATATTGGTAATGTGATTTGTGTTCTTTGCATTGCTTAGAAAGGCCCTAGATCAGTATTTTTTTTTAAAAAAACCAAGCAAGAACTAAGCGCTTGTTCCCCAACTTCTAGCCAGGTAATTTACATTGTGATTACTAGGTTTTATTTAAATGTTTAGATAACTTTACATATTTATTAACAGCCTCAGAGCTATAAAGATTAGAACCAGGATAACATAGGCCATGCCACTGTTTTATTATTATTATTTAGCTTGTTGCAGCTACTGCAAAATGGCTTTCCATACACACGTTACATTTCACAGCGGGTTTTCCATTTGCTTAGCACTGTAAAACAGGGCTGTGAAATTCACAGGCCCTGTTTTATGGCCTGCCGGGTGTGAGATAAACTTCTTTCAAGGTCCCCTTCAGCTATGAAAGGTTCATCAAGCATCTACTAAACCCATGACTGGTAGGCCATGTGAAGTTCAGGGACAATGACTTTGACAGACTTGTTGTAAAGCACACAATGAAAGTGATCAAAATAGCATTTGGCAATCAGAACAAACTTTCTAATTCATACTCTAACTGGGGAAGCTGCCACTAAGGTGGGGGAGAACCAAAGATTCCCCCAAATAATTTTGGAACACACCATGTTACTGAATGTTTTACACATTTGTACACATTGTAGACACACACATGGAATACATCTAACTGATCCACAAACAAGCGGCTACCTGTATTTCTTTTTTTTTCTTCTTGGAGGCCATTGAGCGTTAACCTTCAATACTTTTTAAAGTTTCCATTTTGCACTGAATAAACTAAACTTTCTTACAAATTCATTCATATCAAGAAGTTCATATTTTATCACACTAAGTCCAGAAGGAGGCACGTGCTAACTTGTGTACATACATACACCATCTACTTTTCAGGGAGACAGATTTCTGCGGTGCTATTCACCAGCTCACTGTTTTGCTTAGTAAAGAGGCTTCATGGACTAGCACTCACTAGGAGTGAAAGGGTTACTGGTTTTGATTATTCTCTCCTACCATGTCTTACAAATGTAAGACACATTGATCCCAAACTTGATCCAAACTGAACAAGCAAACTGCTCACAAAAGTGGTATAATTGTGTGGTGGGGGGGAGGCCATCATTTTGGAGAAAAGTTAGCAGATACATGGAGAGTCTTCAGTTGATGGGCCTAGGGAGGTGGGTTGAGAGAGAATACCTTGCCACTGTTACACTGTGTGTACTAGCTGCAATCAAGAGACAGAGATGGAGGAGGCTTACTAGCAAGCAGCTGCCATCTGTTCTGGCAGCACTGCTCAATAGCTGCCAGTAAAAAGATGGGAGAACCCACCCACCGCAATTTACTATTCAGTACTTCCTGGCCCAACTCATGGGCTAATTTGAAAGCTAAACAATCATCCAGGCTGCCAGTTTGGCAACTCTGTAATCCAAAAGGGTTCAATGATTATACCAAAATGATGATGTTATTTCTTGCACTGTGACACCAGTGGATCTTCGTCAACGAAGGTAGTAACTGAAACTGAAAGAACGGCTGTAGATACCGTACATGTTTAAAGAATGGCGACTCACCTTTCTTATCCACCTAGCTATTTAAAATTATTTCAGTTATATTTTGAAACGAACTGATGTATTAGTGTTTCACTTTTCTGATGTTCAAAGAAACCCTGTTGTCTTTATACCTTTTAAGAGGGTTTATAAAAAGCATTGTTTCATTTTTAATTTTCATAAATCGGCTACTTCATCGCAGAACTGCAAATTTTGCCAATACACTGAGAACATTGCATATTATTATTTTGCATTTTATTAGCAGAGCTGTTCCAGGTAAGTTAGATGAATTTTAAAAAACTCACAACTTTCCATATTCTATTTGAAGAAAGGCAGTATTGTTAGCTAAAAGTATTTCTAAGCTACATTATGCATACAGCAACCACTAGATGGTACTATTAGACCAGTGACATTTTTCTTTCTTTACTCATTGTGCAGCTCCCCAAAGGTCTTATTTGGCTCACTTAGATAATTTTCAAATAAATTACTATACATGTAGGACAATGAAGCTGCTGAGCCATGCAAGACACAGCTGAGACAGGTACGAAGGCTACAAAGTGCAATATAACTCGACTTTCTAGACATGTTTGGTGTCTAGAAGATCAAACACTAGATGCTTTGAATATTTTAATTATCTTTCAATTATTTAGCATTTCAAGCCTGCCCAGTTTTATGCACAACCTATACTGACCAGTACTAAACTCTGCAATTCTCCATTAACGAAACAGAAGAGTGACTCCTGCTCAATGTTTCCTAAATTGTGGGGCTTTTAAAATTATTAATTAAGAGCACAAAGCTCAGTATAAGCCAAATTTTTGTTTAAATCACTTTTCAGAAATCAGAGTTTTCTAAATGTACACAAGCATAATGAAATATACTTTCCTACTGAGGGGACACACATATAGAGCAAACATAATCCTTTACTCATCAAAAACTTTTTGAAAATAAATTGTCTTGCTTCATGACATGGATGTTCCAAAAACAGGAGAGCATTAAATGTTATGCTAAAAATTGAACCATCTTTATTTTTCTTGATAGCTTCAAACCAGTTCAGCATTTGCCTAAAGTTATGATGGTATGAGAATTTCTTAAATGGACTAAGGGAAGGCTGAGGAAACATTGATGGGGCTATTTATTTGTCTGGCTTCTAAAGACTTTCCACTTTCCCTTAGAATTAAACTGTACTCCGATAAATGTGAAAGTCAGTGCAGACTTTGGGAGGCTTAAGTACACTGAAATCTTTCTTTTTAAGTACACCTAACTCTCCATTTGAATGTAACTGACATATTTTCAATACACAATGCCATAGTGCTATGCTTATAAAAGGTGATGGAAAATAAAGTCCTGTTTAGTAAACCAGTAACACAACTATTCCAAAGCAAAACTATGCCTTTTGAGTATGACTTGTACCAAATCAAGACCCAATACAACATTGAACATGGTTCTCACACCATTCTACACCATGGAAAGCCAATGCAAATGTATTCTGATCTATCTGTGGCCAACTGTAGCTCACTCACAATTCTTCCCTATTGGTCACATATTTTGTTTCTTTACCGGGTGAGACAAGTGAGATCATTTTCTTTCGTTCTCTTTCTTTCTTTCTTTTTCTTTTTCTTTCCACATATAAAGAGGAGGAAATATACATTAAAATCGGATTTTGCTTGAAGATATACACATAAATACACAAAGAATTACAATCCAGTTTTGGAAGCACTGATAAAATGGGGAGCTTAAAAGATGCCAACTTCCTTCCCAGGTTAAGGTATGGATGTCATTGCAGCAAAAGTTAACACTTTCTGCCCCCCACTCCAACTCATCAGCAAAAAAATATAAAAGAATATTGTGAAGAGCAAGTGTTGACAATCAATAGTAAAAGATGACGGTTCAAGCTCCTGATGGTATCTCAGGATTGTCAGCTATATTTCTCAGAATGACATCAGACATCTGTTCTCTGTTCCAAATCAGTGACCTTCAACCCAATTAAACAGAATCCATTATCTTCTGCTGCTGCTTCAGGAACTGGTCCCTCCAAATATAAAGACACTTTTCCAGAACTGTGGAAACAAAAGTAAAGAAAAATCAACAAAATCTTGCAGCCCGAGCCTTTTATGCAGAGTGATGGCAGTACCATCATATTATAATGGACTTTTTCTATGCACATCATGAACCAAATCTAGATGCCACATCAATGGAAGCAGTCAGTAGTTAAGCATGATGCTGCTATGCAGCGGCTGGCAACAGTGGCACTATGTGGGAAACTGCCCAGGCTGGAGATGACTCAGTCATAAGCCCTTAAAGGCAGGACAGACTAACCGTTTGCCAACCTAAGGTAGCATTAAAAAGGGGCTAATGGTGTGTTTTTCAGCTTGGAAAAGTTAGCAAAATCTCATGACGTAAGCAGCGTACAATGGTACATCGGGTTACAGACGCTTCAGGTTATAGACTCCGCTAACCCAGAAATAGTACCTCGGGTTAAGAACTTTGCTTCAGGATGAGAACAGAAATCGTGCTCCGGCAGCGCGGCGGCAGCTGGAGGCCCCATTAGCTAAAGTGGTGCTTCAGGTTAAGAACAGTTTCAGGTTAAGAACGGACCTCCGGAATGAATTAAGTACTTAACCCAAGGTACCACTGTAATTTATTCCTGCCTCCAGCACCCCGCTATAAGGCCAGACTTCCTCAAACTCGGCCCTCCAGATGTTTTGAGACTACAATCCCCATCATCCCTGACTACTGGTCCTGCTAGCTAGGGATCATGGGAGTTGTAGGCCAAAAACACCTGGAGGGCCGAGTTTGAGGAAGCCTGTATAAGGCTGAATTGTTAACTTTCCCTTGCCAGAAGAAAAGGAGAATGCAGCGGTGCAACGGTGGGGAACCTGTGACCATCCAAATGTCGGACCACTGTACAACCCTTACTTGGTATTTCACCATGCTGGCTGAAACTGAAGGAACTGAACTCCAATAACATCTGGACAACCACAGGTTCATCTTCCCTGCAGTAGTCGGTAAGCAAAAGAAGCAGGCAAGCAGTGATTAGCTTTAATCGGTGTTTTGATTTGTCCGATAGTTTGCCTGTGATAGGTATGCTCTAAGCACAGCTGAGGAATATGCGGTTGACTCCTCTTTTTACATTAAGAAACCTATTGGGAGGCAGCCAACAGGTTTAGCTGCTATCTCACTGGATCTGATTATTGTGCCAGAGAGGACGTGGTTTGGCTGCAGGAACAGCCTGAAGATGCTGACTCAGCTCCCACCTGCGTACAAGGCAATGTGTGGGATGGTGGGATGGCGGAGGAGAGGCAAGCACACACAGCAGCAAATACAAGCCCAGCCACAGCAGATAAGATTTAAGGTGGGGACAGCTAAAACAGCATTGTGAGTGGAGCAACTACATGGTGCTGGTCACTGGATATATCCAGAGGGAGAGGGAAAAGTGTATTTAAAAAAAGTTTGGGTAGCGATTAAAACGGTACAGTTAAGCCTCACAGGAACCTTATGGTAAGAAGAGTTTCAGACCACCTTAATAAAGGGGTAAGAGAGTCAAATTGCTCTGAATATATCCTGTTAACCTGCTGCATCATTCAGGGGGGCAACAGACTAGGACAATGCCATAAAGCCATCTGTTGTAATTACAGAAATGAACATTTCCTATTCAGCCACAGATGTATATGGCTTTAAGTTGTGTGAAGGCCTCCTCCTCTAGGTTTCACTGTTCTTTTAAAGAACATCCTTTGAAAGTGATGGCAAAATAATGGATCTTCACAGGCTCACACATAGTTCTAGGCAAAAAGAATGGGTTAGTACAAGCAAGCCAGCATGCTGGTGCACATTTAGAAAACCAGTTGTTTTGCACCTTTCCCAGCCCAGCTCCCATCGTGCCATTAGGCGCTAACCAGGCCGTGTGAAGGCAAGCATATGCACAAGGAGTCAAACTTTGTCCCATATTTGCCTGCATATTAGGGAAACTTGTTAACTGCTGGAACAAAGTTAAATTCTGAAGTTCAATTGAATGCAAAAGACGGCTTAGAGATATTTCTAAAAAAAATACTAAGTACAGTCTCTCAAACAAGAAACTGAAAACCTGTTCTAAGTCATTTGACAATGAAATATATGACCATAATTTGTAGTTCTGATAGCAAGTTATTTAGCTCAATTATCTAGCTTAAAAAGCCACTGAAAATAGTTAATTATTCTGAATTTAAATAGTACTTACATTAAACCTCAGGATTCAGTGAGCTCTAAGCTTAGCTGTGGACTCTCACTGATGGTGTAGTCTTGATTATTTACATCTTTCTCTGTGTATGTCTCCACGAATCCTGTTGATTGGCTCTGGTCATCTTTGTTTTTCATAGGTGTTTGTTGTTCTATAAACTGCTGTTGGATCTGAACAGTCTGCCCAGCTTCTACATCAGTCAGCCTTGCTTGGGCCACTTCAAGTGACTCTTTGGGTAGATCTCCTGAGGCAGTATCTTCTACTGCTGGTCTCTGAATCTCTGTTGGAGTGGCTGTATCCCCTGCAGAATGCAGCTTTGGTTCACCATTCTTTTTCTGGAAATCTGTCTCTTGCTTAATTTCTTTCACAATTTCATTCAGAGATTCAGGGTCTTGTGCTAGTGTTGTCACAGTGCCTGATCGTTCATCTGGCTGCAACATCAGTTTCACTTTAGCATCTTCAGATTTATCAGAAGCAAAAGGCATTTCTTCTGCCACTGTGAAGGCCTCTTGATTCTCTGCGGACTGAGTTAAAATTATATTTGATGGTTGGATCTCTAGATTTTTCTCTCCTTTGCCTTTTACAGGAAGAATCTGACCAGTCTGCAAACTTTCCTGAATTTCAGATTTATGTACACCCTGTAGAAATGGCTCACTCTGCTGCTTTGACACAGATGGCAACTCTTCTGTTTGCTCCAATGTATCAACAGCATTCTGGATGATTTTCAGCACAATTTTTGTACTCTGTGACTCTATAGTCACCGATTGAACCACATCTTTTTGAAATTCTATATGAGTTAAAGAGGGGCTTCTTTCTGGAGGTGTCTTTTTTTCACCTTCTTGACTTGATTCTAATCTCTGAAGCTTCATTTCTGGGCTGGAATTCAATACAGACTTCTGGATCAAATCATCTTTGGTGCATGTTACTGCTGCTAAAACTGCCTCCTCTACCACTGAATTTGCTTTCCCAGACCATGACACTGTATCCTTATCAGGACCTAGAGCCCCAAGTCCTGGTTGAACAAAGCTCACCTGCTGAACTGTTTTGAATGTGGTTTCTTTTGGCTCCTCTAGGAGAGACTGCAGGTTTTCAGTTAATGTTTCCGTAACTGTGACATTCTCTGCAATAACTTGTTCTTCGACTGTTGCAGCTGTTACTGTTACAGAGGATTTATGAACTCCGTGACTTTGTACTTCAGGAATGTCAGTGGTGATAACCTCCTGCTGCTCAGTGAACATTTCTTGCTGCACTGGAGCTGCACAAACTGCATCAGTATCCGCAAGTTCAATTTTCCCTGTTGATTTTTCTGTTTCTGTTACTAGCACCTTCTCCGACAATGCTTGCCTTCTCTCAGAGCTATCTGAAATTGTGGCAGATTGTGAAAGTGGAAGGACTGTTTCCAGGGGCAATTTACGAGGGCACACTTCACTCTGTACACAAACACCATTTATACCTGCTTCACTACCTTCTGTGACAGAACTATCTCCTTTCTTTTCTGAGAAGACATCTGATAAAGCACCAGAGTCCGAGATGAGGGTGTCTCCAACTTTGGTCTTTACTGCTTCAGTTGCTACAATTCCTGAGAATTTCGCTTCAGTTGTTAGCTCTATGTTTTCGACCTCTTTTTTCAAAGAATCCACAGTTGCCTCACTTTTCACAGTGCTGTCCTCTGTTAACTCAGCCTCAGTGTGCTTTGATTCCACAGTAAGTGCATCTTCCTTTTCATTCTGCACAGATCCTTCAGTTGTAGTTACAAGTGTGACATCCTTCAGTTCATTCCTTTCTGGAACGTCAACCGCAATTCCTTCTGTGCCTTCCAATTTCAAGGTATGGCTGGCATCAGCTACATCCTTCTGGATGACATCCACTACATTTTGATCAGCTTGCTCTGTTGATGTTTTTACTAGGGGAGAGTCATCTTTTACTTCGTTCTTTGAAAGCTCCTCAGTAACAACTGCATCAAAACATTTTGATTCTAAGGAAAGGGAAACATCTTGCGTTTCTCTCTGCTCAGGAGCTTCAGTCTTGTCACTAATTACAGGGGCTTTATCATAAATTATCTCAACGGATGTTGCTAGGGAATCTGAAGTATCTTCAACCTCAGAGTTGAAACTGACCTCATTCTCCACATTCTTCAGGATCTCTTTTACTTCTGGCTGTTTGGTGGCAGTGGTTTCTGCTTCCATAATTTCTTCTGACTGTTCTGAAAAGACCTCCTTATGCACTTTCTCAGAAGGAAATTTCACTTCCACTTTTGCATCCTCCTTCTCTGCAAAGACCTCCACACCAGCCTTCATGGCTGCCTTCTCTATGGGGGCTTCTGTTTTCTCTTCACCTTCGGCTTTTTCTACAGAGGATGCCACTTTTGCCTTCTTTGCGGAGTCCTCTGCACCCAACTTCTTTGCAGGAACCTCCACTTGACTCTTTTCCTTGGCAATCTCTACAGCAGACCCTATATCCACCTTCTCTGCAGGAGTTTTCATATCTAGCTTTTCATCTGGCTGATCTGACGAGGCCACTGTTTCTGCCTTCTCTGCAGGCACCTCTGCTTCCACCTTCACATCTGGCTTCACTGTGATGGCCTCCACACAAACAGATGCATTTGATTCTTCTGCTGCAGCTTTTGTCTTTTCTATAGGGTCCTCCACTTTCATAATCTCTGAGGGAGCCTCTGATTCCCCCTTGTCCGTGGAGGTCTGCACTTCCATCTGTGTTTTGGAAATCTCAACTTCCACCTTTTCTACATCTGCCTTCACCTCTACTTTCTCTGTGCAGGCATCTGCCTCCAACTTTGCATGTGCCTTTTCTGTAGAGATCTGTGCTTCTGTCTCTTTTATATGTTCCTCCACTTCTTTTTCTGAGGGGGGCACTGCTTCTGCCTTTGTGGGAAGCTCCAAGTCCTCCTTTAATTCTGCCTTCTCTGCTTCTACCCTCTCTTCGAGGAATTTCATTTCCACCTCTTTGACATGGCCATCTGTTTCTACACTCTGCTTATGGGTCTCAGTCTCTGCATTCTGCTTGTGGACATCCACTTCCACCTTTCTTGTGGGCAAGTCTTTTTCTACAGTCTCAGCATGGAGAGGTTCAAGTTTCTCATTTACCATAGAAATATTGGTTTCTGATTTCTGCATTTGGCCCTTGGGTTCCACCTTCTGTTCGTGGGTCTCAGTTACCACAGAAACCTCTGTGTCTTTGTTCTGGATGCAGGCCTCAACTACAACATTCTCTGTGCTTCCAAGTGTGGCATGTTTGGCCATACCTAAGTCACTGACTTCAGTTACTGCATTCTGCACTGGCACTTCAGTTATCTTGCTCTGGATGGGTGCCTCAAGCACAAAAACTTCAGCACAGGGAGGCTCAGCTTCTTTTATTTCTTTTTGCACAGGGGCTTTTACTTCATCTGCAGCAGTTACTAATTTAGCTTCCAAGTCAGGTATGGTGTTCACCACTTGTTCAAATTTCTGGGAGAACTGAGGCTTCTCTTCATGTGATATTTTTGCCAATTCATCAACTGCTCGACCAGTATCTGTAATCCCACCTTCAACTGCATTTTTTAAATTTGTTTTGGCTTCCTTTGCCATGCCAACAACATTTACTTCTGGCCCTTCTTCAGGGGTTACTGTGATAATGACAAATCCTTCCTCTTCAGCAGTCTGTTTTTCAATGATTTCTTGAACAATTTCTTGTTCAAACTTTGAATCATGACTCTCATCAGTCTTTTCCAAGCTCACAGTTTCTTTCGAGCTTTTCTTCACCTCTACACAAATGTCATTACTCTTCTCCAACGCTTCCTTCGGACTACTTTCTTTAGCTTCATCTTGACTTTCACTACTTTCACTTACTTGGATATCTGTCTTCTCTGGTTCTTCCTTTGAGGGTGGTTCTGCCTCTTGAAATATGATAGTAGTTTCTTGCCCTGTTTTCTCTATTTTCTCAGGCAGAATTGTTTCCTGTGCTTCGCTGGACAATTTAACTCTTTCAGCAACTTCTTGCAGAATTTCCTGTGTTTGTTTATTTAGTTCTTCTAGGTTTTGCTGGCTTTCCTCTACCTCCTGCACAGGTGTTACTATTTCTGTTGTATCAGGGGACTCAGTTAGCCTTGAAACTGCTGAAACCATTTCCGTTGTCTCTTCAGCACAGGATACTTCAGCTGTTTCTTCAACACCTGAAGTTTCTTCTCTAGCTGTGATTGCTTCTGAGGTTAGAGTGTCACCGCTAAACTCCTTTTGAATTTCTGGCATGACTTTAGTAACCACCACCATTTCTTCCACAATTCCAGTTTCAGAGATCTGATCAATATGTTTCTCTTCATCTTCCTTTGCATGTTCAATGGACTCTGTCACAGCAGCCGATATCCAAGATGGTGATCTTTCTTCAATACTTGTAACTGCTCTCTCTCCTTCTACCATTGTGACAGTAACTGCATGAACTAGTCCTTCATTGGACTGCTCAATAATCAAAGTACTTTCTGACTGGTCTGAAGTTTTCTTAGTTAAATCATCTTGTTTTGCCTTTTGAGCTTCAAACTTCTCTTGTTCAGCAGCATCATACTCTGATAAAGGAACAACGGCTGGAACATCAGAGTCGTCCTCATGGATTTCAGTCATTTCTTCTCCAGCTTCCTGAACAGGAGCATGTTCTGGTATTCCATCCGACTTCTTCTTCCTACGACCAGGCATTAGTTTTTTAAATGAAACCCATGATTCTTCTTTTCCAGACTCTCCATCTGAAGTATAATGTTCTAAACTTTGAGCTGTGGAAGATTCTTCATTTCTCTCTTCCATTTTTGTTTTAGATTTTCTTCTTGGGGTTACTAGTCTTTTAAAGGACTCCCATGTTGAAACTCCCTCACCTTCAGATGGGCTTCCAGCTTGTTCTGGTGAAAAACCTCCTTGTCCTTGATCACTTTCTTGTGAGCTAGTAATGGTCATGCTTGGTGCTGTTTCTTTATTGGGCCCATTTTCATCTATTTTCTGTCCTTCTTGAGCAAGTCTTTGTCCTACCTCTTCATCAGAAGTTGATGATTTTCTGGTTCTTTTCTTAGATGAACCTACACAAATTAAGGCTTCCCATGATACAGAAGTATCAACCTTTCTCTTGGGCTCATCTATGCTTTTTTCTAATTTCTGTTCCTCAACATTTTCTTTTATATCATCCTGCTCTTCACAAGGTGCACTTTCAGTTGAAGATAGAGTAGCAGTTTTTGCCTTCTCAAGTTCTTCTTCCTTATCACTTTCAGAAAGTCTCCTGACCCGTTTCTTAGGAGTCACCATTTTTTTAAATGATGCCCAAGGTGTAACAATGTCTCTTTTCCTCTCCATATCTGAAGTAGAACCATCTTCCGTTTCAGTGGTCTGTGCTGCATCTGTAACTTTTCCTACAGATTCTGTTGTTTCTTCAGGGGAAGAAGCAGAGCTTTCTGCTCTTGGATCTTCTGGACTTTCTGCAGAATCAGACAACTGCTGTGCTTGTTCTGCTGCTTCCCCTTGCTTAGCTTCTTCTCTTTTTCCTTTATGTTTCTTTGCTGACAACTTCTTTAAGCTTGAACTTGTAAAAAGCTTTTTTAGGGGGCTGCCTTGTAACTTGGCTCTTTCTTGAGATGAAAGTAATTCAACTTCATTTGTAATGACTTCTAGAGGTTTGATTGTTGCTGAATCTCCACTGCTTGGTTCAGTTTGCTTGAGTGGCTCATTTACTAGCTCAACCAAGCTTTCTTTGACTTTTAGCTGTTCATCAGTGGCTTGTCCTTTAAACTCAACATCAGTTTCAACGAACTGTTCAAGAACAAGTTTGGATTTTTCAGTTGGTTTTGGTTCTTTCTTCTCCACAGTAGTGCTAACATCAGTGCATATCTCTGTGGGTCTGTCATCAAAATTTTCCGTTGCCAGAGGAGCCTTCGGTTCAGATATGGCTTCAACTATTTCAAAATGCTCCTCAGGTGTTTCTATAGGCATTGGAGAAGTTGGTGCAGACTGATCTGTTTTTTCTTCAAATACTTCAGTTGCCAAAGGAGCTGCTAGTTCAGATTTTTTCTCAGATGATGCAAGAGGGCTATGCTCCAGGGCCATTTGACATTTTTGTGCAGGTTCCAAGTTCTCCTCCAAGTCAATTTTATTCAAGCTTTTACTGGGTTCTATGTCCACACTTTCAGCAGACATTTGTGGTGATGGCTGTTCAAAGGCAGCAACAGCTTCCTCCTTATGCGTTTCTGTTGAGACATCTATCATTTTTGTTTCTTCTCTTTCTACTATAGCATCACTGGCTTCTATAGACACTTCTGCCTTCTCTTTTTCTGGTATGGGTTTTTCTTTTTCTGATTCTTCAGTAGGAGTGGCTTCCTCTTTTATCACTCCTTTTTCTTGCTCCTGCATTTCTCTCTCAGTGGCTTGCTGTTCTTCTTCTTTAGGTTTCCTGAAACTTGTCCTTTTCCTAAACCCAGCCCAACCCTGGGTAAAGAACTTTCTTAGGGGTGATGCTGTTTCATTAGTTAATGGACTTGTTGGAGACTCTGGAGACTTGCTACCATCACTTTTAATCTCTGTCTCCTTGCTTCCTGCTTCAACAGGACCTTCTGTTACCTTTTCAGGAGAAATTTCTTCTTTTGTCTGCTCAGTCTGAGTTTCTTGCTCAGTCTTTTCTACAGGGTAGGGCACCTCACTTTGTGTTTCCTCCTCCACTGTATCTAGCCTGATTTCTTTACAATCTCCAGCTCCTTCCGATAGCACTTCTGTCTCATCTGCTTTCACATTCAGCAACTGAACAGGTTCTGCTTTTTCAGTCTTTTCCTTTCTGACGGTAAACTTGAATCCAACGAACTTAAAAACTTTTTTAAATCCAACATCATTTGCTGATGGAGATTCACTAGGTTCTGCCTGCTCTTCCACTTTTTCTTCTTCTGATGGCAATTGCTGATCAGCATCTTCTGCATCTTTCTGTTCCACATCTATGTTAGATTTATCGGGTGATTCTGCTGGCCTGGTCTCCATATTTTCAGCTGGCTCTTCTTTTAGAATCACATTTGAAGTTTCTCTTTGTCCAACTGTAAGAGACATTTAAAAGCAATAAATAATTAGGCATTCTGTTATCACAATTCTATTTAAATTGCATAAGAAGTAGAAATAATCACTATTCCTCTAATCCCAGGCACACTTACTTGGGAGTAAGGCTATGGGACTTAGTTCCAAGTAAACCCATATAGGAATACACTGCACTATTATTAAAAGTCAAATGCATTGAAATTAATGAGCTTAAACATATTCAATTTTGTACAAGATTGTGGACATTATATACAGTCGTACCTTGGTTGCCAAACGCCTTGTAACTCAAAAGTTTTGTTTTTTTTTTTATAATAATGTTTTTATTTGCTTTTTTCCAAGGTCAGATACATCGTCAGTTATTCAACAAAGGCAGTTTTACAGAAAGAAAAGGAAAAAGGTTATAAGCAAAAAAGAGATCTTACTTTACAAAACAATTTTTCATGATCTACTGGACTTCCCCACATCTTCCATCCCCTGCATCTTTTTCAATAAAATAAAGTTACAGCAAATTAATACCTTGTTTCCTGTGTTTTGTACTTTCCTCAATTGTATATTAGGTTTAGGGGAAATATTGTTAGTTCACAATTCCAACAGTCCTCAATATAGAAACTTTACCCTAGACTTTAGTCATTTCATCATCAGAACTTAAATTCAGCAATATCAAAAATTTGAAATCTGAAGCTTGTTGTCTAAAAACTTAACAAATTCTCAACATTCACATAACTTATAATGTTTTTGTAAATAGTCCTTAAATTTTTTCCAGTCCTCTTCCACTGCCTCTTCTCCCAGGTCTCGGATTCTGCCAGTCATTTCGGCCAGTTCCATATAATCCATATAATCCAGTTCCATATAATCCACTCAAAAGTTTTGGCTCCCGAACGCCGCAAACCCAGAAGTGAGTGTTCCGGTTTGCAAACTTTTTTGTAACCCAAATGGAACGCCCTCCCATCAGATGTCAAAGAGATAAAGAATTACCTGACATTCAGAAGACATCTTAAGGCAGCCCTGTTCAGGGAATTTTTTAATATGTAATGCTGTACTGTTTTTAACACTGATTGGGAGCCGCCCAGAGTGGCTGGGGAAACCCAGCCAGATGGGCGGGGTATAAATAATAAATTATTATTATTATTATTATTATTATTATTATTATTATTATTATTATTATTATTATTAATGTCTGACGCGGCTTCTGATTGAGTGCAAGAAGCTCCTGCAGCCAATCAGAAGCTACGCCTTGGTTTTTGTACATTTTCAGAAGTCAAATGGACTTCCAGAATGGATTCCATTCAAGAACCAAGGTATGACTGTATGCCTTTTAAAATGCATGATAAAAATAGATTCCATTATTTTAAGGGTATCTATACATAAAATTAACAAAACATAATTATATAGAGAGATAATGAAGTGAAATAAAGTCACTTCAAAATTTGGTTGGAAGCTTTATACTGGAAAAACCTAGGGCTTCAAAAGAATTTTAAATAAATTGTGGACATCAGAAAACAAATATTTTGCTTTCAGAATTTTGATAATGTAAAGGCAGCCACACCATGTTCCCAACCTGACATTCTACTTCCAAAATTTAATAGTATTTTTAATAGCATCTAAGTCAAGCCAGCAGCCGAGACCATAGTCTATTTTCATTAGTTAAGAGGCTTTTCTTGCTTTATATTTTTAGAAACCACATTGAGGTTTCTTACAATCAAGCAGTTTATCAATTTTATAAAACAAACAATAAATTTTGGTTGTGATTCCTGGAAGACCTGCTCCATGCCTTGCAAGCCTTTTTTCCACCTGGCCTAGGAGGGAGGGGCCCTGAATGACTGACTCCAGGAGGCTGCTGAGGTACTGCTTAGGGATTTGTTTGTTTGTTTGTTGCTATTATTGCTGTTAATTTTTGTATCTTTATTTTTAGGCATTATGATTTATGTTGAAATTGTTCAGTTTGGTTGTGCACTTTTTGATGTGTTTTACTTTTGCTTTGTTTGTAATTATATAAATCTTTTTATGTTGTAAGCGACCTTGAGCATGGTTTCATTTATGGAAAGGCAGCATACAAATAAAATTATGATGATGAAAAATACACTGCGCAGCAGAAATAAGCCCAACACTTGATCTCAAGACAGCACAAATGCCTAGGTAAACAGGTATGTACCAAGTTGTCAACAAAAACTCCCAAAATGAATGAAGTTATCTGGTGTATCGCTAGAGGGAGCGAATTCCACAGGCAAAGTGCCACAATGTTAAATAAATGAATTACAGTGGTGCCTCGCAAGAGTAAATTAATTCGTTCCGCAAGTCTTTTCGTCTTGCGAGTTTTTCGTCTTGCGAAGCACGGTTTCCCATAGGAATGCATTGAAAATCAATCAATGCGTTCCTATGGAAACCGCCTTCAGACCAGGTCCGGGGACAGTCTGTCCCCCGACCTCTTCTGAAGGCCGGCGGAGGGGGGGGGCGAAAGTCTTTGCTTCCCCCCCGCCTGCCTTCCCGGGACAGCGGAGACTTCTCCGCTGCCCGGGGCGATCTTAAAATGCTGGCGGCGCTGCGTTTCTCCGCTCTCCCGGGAAGGCAGGCAGGGGGGACAAAGACCTTTGCCCCCCGCCGGCATTCAGAAGAGGTCCAGGACCTCTTCTGAAGGCTGGCGGGGGGCAAAAGTCTTTGTCCCCCCTGCCTGCCTTCCCGGGGGCTTTTAAATCGCCCCGGGACAGCGGAGAATTCCTCCCCTCTGCAGGGCTCCCCAAGCGGCGAATGTCTGCCCCGCGTGAGGGGCACTCTGCTTAAGAGCGCCCCTCGCGCCGGGCAGCAGGCTGCTATCCGCAGCCTAGGTGGGAACTCTTCTGAAGGCTGGCGGGGGAGAAGGGCTTTTCTTCCCACCGCCAGCCTTCAGAACAGCCTTCTGAATGTTGGCGGTGGGAAGGAAAACCTTCCTCCCACCGCAAGTCTTCAAGACAGGTCCGGGAACAGAGGAGAAGCGCTGCGCACCTTCCCCTCTGTTCCCAGACCTGTCCTGAAGGCTTGCGGTGGGAGGAGGGCTTTCCTCCCCACCGCCAACATTCAGAATGCTGTTCTGAATGTTGGCGGTGGGGAGGAAAAACCCTCCTCCCACCGCAAGCCCCGGGAACAGAGGAGAAGCCCTTCGCGCCTTGTCCTCTTTTCCCGGACCTCCCACCGCAAGCCTTAGGACAGGTCTGGGAACAGAGGAGAAGGCGCGCTGCGCTTCCCCGCTGTCCCCGGAGATTTCCCTATGGGCTTTCGTCTTGCGAAGCAAGCCCATAGGGAAATCTGTCTTGCGAAGCCGCTAAAAATCGGAAAACCCTTTCGTCTTGCGGGTTTTTCGTTTAGCGAGGCATTCGTCTTGCGGGGCACCACTGTATGTGAAGAACCATAGTTTTGTCTGTCCTGAATCTCCTTCCTAAGCATCTGCTGAATTAAGAAGCAGGAGTATTTTCTGACATGTTAATTATATAGCAAAAGAAAGAAAAAACAATTCTGTCTATCTGCTTTTACTGTAAAGGAATCTTTTAAAAGTACCCCTCTATTAAAAATGCTCCAGATCCTCTAACAACTAAATCACATCTGATCTGATTTGCATTACATTAAGCACACTTCCTGACCATGATCAAACCATAATAAAGCAATAATCAATGGCAACTTGCCCTTCCATACAGATGGCTTCCATCTCCAGCCATCCCCAGAATAATTCCTCAAGAGATGTATGCATACTTTCAGAGAGCACTAACATTTTATAGTCATTATCTGCAATGCAGTACCTTCCATATCAACAGGCCAAGCAATTCAAATTTGAACGATTTCCAGTTACCTAAGAACCTTGACTACATATAATTGTACTAGATTTGGCTAAGTACAGTATTGGGCCTGTTTCCCAGGCTTTTTAAAGCAGGAGAAATCCAAGTCTACTAGAACTGCTGTAATTGGACCTGCTTAATCACAAACACCTATCACTAGCAACCTTCAAACCATACACTAGGTTCCTATGATACACTGTATGCATTTAGCTTTACTTAAAATTGCAATGAGATGAAGCTGCAGTAAGTGGCCTGAGAATGTTTGCTTGTCAAAACAAAAGTGTCCACATTTAGGATGTTTCTGTGAGAAATCTATGCAGTTGCACCGTAACTTTACTTTGAGACTTTCTGGTGAATGCTTTGAAGACCAAAAACCCCCCACCCCTCTACCTGAAGAACTGTTCAGCTTCAATTTGTTACCAATTTTTTAATACTTCAGTATAGACAAGATCTACCCTGCCAGACCTTTTGAGAATTTGGATTGGAAAATCTTATTATTAGGAATGCGTTTTAGTTGATGCTGTTCTTTTAATTGAATTTTTTGTTGTTTTATTCCGCATCATAAGCCACATTGAAGACTACATGGTGGAAAATTAGCTACCAGACTAAGTTCAAGGTGCTGGTTTTAGTGTATAAAACCCTATACAAATTGGAATCAGGATACCGAAATATCATCTTACCCCTTACATATCCAGTTGACCCCTGCACTCTGCAGGTGAAGAAGGCCTCCTGCAAATACTATTTTATTCTGAGCTCTGTTCTGCACAATTTAGGTATTAGGCTTTTAGTGCTGTGGTACATACCCTTTTGAATTCATTCTCTTTAAATATTAAACAGACCCACCCCCCATCTCTGTTGTCTTGTTGGTGCCTACTAAAGACCTTCCTCTTCCTACAAGCCTTTCTTGTCGAGTTCTTTCCCAGTCTGCATCTGTGTTCAAATTGTTTTTAATGTGTTTTTATTGCTTGTTGTTTGCCACCCTAAACTCCTTTGGGAGGAAGTGAAGGATATAATTTCTATGAATTTAAGCAGAATATAAGTTAAACATAAACAAATTGGTCCCAGAAAGCATTGACTGTTGAGATACACATTCCTCTTGCTACTAACACCATTTTCAACTATGGTTTAAAGGTTAGCACACAGCATGTGGGTGCATGCTGCTGAAAGGACAAGCATTTCACTTCTCCTCTGCTCCAGCTATCACCATGCTGCTAGGAGCTAAGCCGTGGTTTGGCTTAGTGTTATGTTCAAACCAAGGTTTGTGGCTTGCTTTCTCCAAACAAGCCACATTCCCAGCAGAGGAGCAAAACTACAACAGTTTGCAGCTTTAAACCACAGTTTAGTTTAACTCTCATTTAAAGTACCTTGTGAAGCAGACCATAATATTTAGAAATTAATGATTGCAAGTTTATCAGGCGCTGTCTTATTGTTCCATTGTCATTTGACATGTCAGAAGCAAAACAATTATCTTCAAAAAGAAAAATTAATTTGTTGACAAAAATGAACAGCAGAGGGCAGTATTTCATTGCTATTTTACTATACAAATCTAAAGGTTTATGTGAAATACTAGGTGCATAATATAGACGAGATTGGATATAACTACATTCAATGTATTTTTTAAAACTCAAGATATGCTATGCTTATGGATTCATAAGAAAAAGCATGCCAAAACAAAATAACTTTCAATGATGCCTATGAACAGCAATGATGCCAATAAAATAAAATTCACTGAAAAAGTATGATTACTGCTTTTAAGAGTACTAATTACAATTCTAGAAAGGTTTACCCCAGATCAACTTGAAAATGCTGAAAACTACTTTGTGTGTCAAGGAGTGGCTCCACCCAAACATCCAAATATTGTACCCCAAAGCTTCTTTAGCCACACCCTGTCCTACATCAAGTCTCCTCCATAGTTCCATTCTGTGAGTGCCCAACAGCGCTGCTCACTATTGTAAAAAGCACTCATTACTTTGCAGAATAGCTTTATGTGCAGTTACATCAAAGGGATGGTGTAAACAATGTTGATTTCAGGTCTAAAGACATTCAAAACTATCTGTCAACCATAGAGAACAGTGTCTCTTAGTATAACTCTGCTGTTTGTGGTTTGCTTCTCTGAAATGCCAGTTCATACTTATATATGGCAGTAATGACTCAATGAAGTCATCATTACTGACTTTGTTCTTAATTGTGCAGTGTGAAAAGAAGTGACAAGACAGCTTAACTGAATGTCACATGTATACATGTAATGAAATTTCAGCTAGCTTTTTTTTTTAAGGTTCCGTTAAGTTTCATCTCCCCCCGTGCCCCCAATACTTTGGGGTAGAGGAAGATTTTAATCTGAAAAATAGGACCTTGAAGAAGGATTAACTCCAGCACTGTAATCACAATTTTAATTTATACTTTAGACACCAGCATGACTTTTTCAGATTTCTACGTAACCAGAATACCAGGAGCTGAGATTCTCTCACTCCTGTACTCTACCTTTTTTAAAAAAAACCTTAATGAGGCGTTAGAATGATTTAAGCCTTCTCTGTCACTGAATGAGAAGCAGAACAAAGAGTAAAAGGCACCCTTTTCTTAGTCCTCTGATCAAGCCAGGAAGATCTGGCAAGGTATGCATGCAGGTGGTGTAAATGAGAACATGCACATTCAAAATCATGATACTCATCCAGCCCCACTCCACAGGCTGGATGAGTCATGGGAATACACATTACATCTATGGCTACTAGTTGTTGCAAGTACTTGTACTCAATCTCTCTTCACTACAACTTCCCTTCGTATAATACACAGGCACTCATTTATTCCCACAGTTGATATTGATGTGGTTGGTACTATAGAGCTTATTTTACTTAGAACGTGCTGTTAGAAATCTAGGTCCAACATTCACAGTCATTTCACATACAATGTAAAAAGAAAACACTTCCTTATTACTCTTAGGGAAAACTCTAGCTTGAGCCTTAAAGCAGTTGTTTTATGGCGATGCCCTGATTAGGAAGATAAACTATCCATTCCAACATGAATAGAATCAAGTGAGTGTCTACTGCCACAATACCTAAAAAGTGTTACACATACATTTTACTTCTAACAAACATTTCAAACTTTTTCCGTTTCCCCCACCTTCTCTCTCTCCTTACAAGAAAGGAGAGATACCATTTCTTGTAGTTGGAAGACAGAAAGTATTTCTCAGGCTGTAATAGTTAAATCTGAAACACCTCATGTGCTTGCAGTCAACCATGTCAACATCTGGAGCTGGTTGACTCCCCCCCCCCCCCGGGATTTGCTGCCCTGCCCTGGATTTTCTCCATGAATTCTCTACATTCTGTATCCATCAGATATATGTCATACACACCCGGGTCTCTAGTGTTCCAAAATTCTCTAGCCACTGAAAGTCTCCAAACAATTTTTAAAACAAAACTTAAGTTTATTCCATATTTAAACATCTAAGACCAGAATAGTATCTCTATTTCATAGTTAATCCCACTGCCATCAGTGTCGCTGATTGTGTTTAACTGAGAGCAGATCATTGCCTTGAAATATTTGGTTAAAACCAACTGCTGTTAAAAAATTCACAGCTCTATTTTGTACCTAGTGTTACAACATATTTAATGTGGAAAGAAAATTGCTCACTGTCATGAGTCTAACAACAGCTGGTCCAACTGAACAATTTAAGAATGAATTTGAACTGCCATACTTCTTCACTCCAAGTATAAGCTGGCTTTTTGTTATAGGAATTCAATTGCTGGATACAGTTACATTGAGATTAGAAAAGGCTATGCAGGGCAAGCTTTAAAATGTATTTTACCTACATTAAACAAATGAACTGACCTCTGTGGTGATGTCAGTTCAACCAGCACTTTACAACTGTAAGAGAAGCCATTTTGGCATATAACTGTATATGACATATGGAGTTTTAAGATGTCCCAATTTACTACCAGAATCATAATAAACACATTAGCATTCTGAACGAGTTACAGTAAAGTCAAAACAGAATTGGTTTCTTTCGGTTATCCACATGGGATGCATATACATTCCACAGCACTGATATTGTAAAAGAAAAGAAAAAAGTCATAGTTCTGTTTGTTGGTGCTAGTACTATTTAATGTTTATGAGAAAAGATCAAACAAAAATGACTAATAGGCAAAACTGAGGGGAAATCTCAGTAAAACATTTTGCATAAGCTGAAAATATTTATTGCCTATATTGCAATAAATATACTATACTGTCCACCATCACTGTTCTTTTTTTTCTATAAACGATGGAATGTTTCAACAAGCATCTCACCAGGAAAGATAAAATGAAGTGTCTAAACCCTGGCGCTTCTAAGTATTGTTTTTCAGCAACTGTTCCCAACCATTCAGCAATATACTGATGAGTTTCCAAAGGTCTTTGTTTCCAAAATTAAGTTGTAAAGCAGTTTGGGGGCAGAGGGGGTTATAGCTTCCCTCCAAGCACACTAATTAATTCACTCCAATTTAATGATTTTATGTTTATGAGCAGATACATAGTCCACTTTTTAATGAATAAGATGAAGTGAGCAGTGATCACTTGAACTTCAGAAGTTAAAACAGATGTTTGCTCCATTATTTATGTAGAAAGGTTGTGCCTGGGGTCAAGGATAATGGAAATTAAGGAAAAGGAAGTTTACTTTTAAGACATGGGAGGTTGCAAAAAAATATGAAACCTAGGATCAAATGGCTGAGAGAAAACTCACAGTGTAAATTAAGTGAAATAATATGGTAATTAAATGACATGACTAAAGACTAAATGGGGGGGGGAGAGAAATGAAACTTTTTTTAAACTTATAAGTACAGAATTCTCTGACATTTGAAAGATCAAAAACAAGCAAGCTTAGCTTCTGTGAGTAGAAAAGATACCAGAGAATATAAAGTACCCCTGCCAATATAAAATCACTAATCCTAAAGTACTTTGTAATCTATGAAATACTGTTGCATTTGAAATACATTGTTCTATAAATTAAACTTCCTAATTTAAAGCGTAAACATGTAGGGAAATTGACCTAACTCAACCACATAAAGATGCTTGAGTTCAACCATATTTATGCAGCAGTAAATGTAACTGCAACAGGCTTTCTAGGTGCACAGAGCTGCATCTTTAGGATTTTAATCCAAAAACACTTTCCCACTCCTATTTAAACATAAATTATAAGTTTTAAAAGTTATTATAGCTGCAATACTTTGCCCACTTATCCGGAAATAAGCACCACTGAACTCAATGGGATTTACTTCCAGGTAGACATGTATAGACTATGCTGTACATGGCTTAATAAAGAACTGCTCCAATATGTGTGTCACATACTTGAGTCCTGGACAAAAGTGCTGCTGCATAGAATCACCATCACAAAGAGTCAACAGAGCCATCAATACAATTCAAAATGTAAACATTTCATACCTGTTAGAGTGATAGTTCCCAGCATTTTCTCTACCCTTTGGCAACCTGGATTTTCCTCTCCTCAAAGCAAGACACTCCGTTGTTTTTATTTCTCCAAGTCACAGTGCAATCAGAGGGAGGGGGGTAGGAGGGAAGCAGAGCTAACAGAAACACGTTTCAGTCCTTCAGTGTCTGATGAAAAAGGCAGACTGAAGTTGTGTTTCAGCAGACTGGTCCTTGACAGACAGCTCTCTGTGGCCCATCCCCTCCTTAGCTGCTCGCTGAGTGGGCAGGTTATATTCCTAAATTTAACAATGAGATCTCCACCCTCTGACCAAACCACATTCCCTATTGTTACAAAGGGCTTTATGCAGATCACTGGAAGTCCTTTAGATCAAGGAGGGTGTGTAATATACCTGTCTCTCATATTTACTACATGCCTACTAAGTGAAAAGAGAAAAATTTCCAGAACCACTTTCTATATACAAAATAAGAATATTCCAGCAACCAGACTCTTTCCTCTAGGAACTTTAATCTCATATATACAGTTCAATGCCATGGTTAAAAGTTCAGTGAAGAACCTTGCAACCTTCATAGAATCATAGAGTTGGAAGAGACCACAAGGGCCATCGAGTCCAACCCCCTGCCAAGCAGGAAACACCATCAGAGCACTCCTGACATATGGTTGTCAAGCCTCTGCTTAAAGACCTCCAAAGAAGGAGACTCCACCACACTCCTTGGCAGCAAATTCCACTGTCGAACAGCTCTTACTGTCAGGAAGTTCTTCCTAATGTTTAGGTGGAATCTTCTTTCTTGTAGTTTGGATCCATTGCTCCGTGTCTGCTTCTCTGGAGCAGCAGAAAACAACCTTTCTCCCTCTATGTGACATCCTTTTATATATTTGAACATGGCTATCATATCACCCCTTAACCTCCTCTTCTCCAGGCTAAACATGCCCAGCTCCCTTAGCCGTTCCTCATAAGGCATCGTTTCCAGGTCTTTGACCATTTTGGTTGCCCTCCTCTGGACACGTTCCAGTTTGTCAGTGTCCTTCTTGAACTGTGGTGCCCAGAACTGGACACAGTACTCCAGGTGAGGTCTGAACAGAGCAGAACACAGTGGCACTATTACTTCCCTTGATCTAGATGCTATACTCCTATTGATGCAGCCCAGAATTGCATTGGCTTTTTTAGCTGCCGCGTCACACTATTGGCTCATGTCAAGTTTGTGGTCAACCAAGACTCCTAGATCCTTTTCACATGCACTGCTCTCAAGCCAGGTGTCACCCATCTTGTATTTATGCCTCTCATTTTTTTTTGCCCAAGTGCAATACTTTACATTTCTCCCTGTTAAAATTCATCGTTTGTTTTGGCCCAGTTCTCTAATCTGTCAAGGTCGTTTTGAAGTGTGATCCTGTCCTCTGGGGTGTTAGCCACCCCTCCCAGTTTGGTGTCATCTGCAAATTTGATCAGGATGCCCTTGAGTCCATCATCCAAGTCATTGATAAAGATGTTGAATAAGACCGGGCCCAAGACAGAACCCTGTGGCACCCCACTAGTCACTCTTCGCCAGGATGAAGAGGAACCATTGATGAGCACCCTTTGGGTTTCGTCAGTCAGCCAGTTACAAATCCACTGAGTGGTAGCATAGTCAAGACCGCATTTTACCAGCTTCTTTACAAGAATATCATGGGGCACCGCACCTTGTCAAATGCTTTGCTGAAATCAAGGTAGGCTACATCCACTGTGTTCCCTTCATCTACCAGGCTTGTAATTCTGTCAAAAAACGAGATCAGGTTAGTCTGACATGACTCATTTTTCAGAAATCCATGCTGACTATTGGTGATCACAGCATTCCTTTCTAGGTGCTCACAGACTGTTTGCTTAATGATCTGCTCCAGAATCTTCCCTGGTATTGATGTCAGACTGACTGGGCGGTAATTATTTGGGTTCTCTCTTTTCCCCTTTTTGAAAATAGGGACAACATTTGCCCTCCTCCAGTCTGCCGGGACTTCGCCTGTTCTCCAGGAATTCTCGAAGATGACTGCCAGTGGTTCTGAGATCACATCTGCCAGTTCTTTTAATACTCTTGGATGCAGTTCATCTGGCCCTGGAGACTTGAATACATCTAAACTAGCCAAGTATTCTTGTACTATCTCCTTAGTTATTCTGGGCTGTGTTAACTCTGCTGAATCATTTGCTCCAAATTCTTCAGGTCGGGCATTGTTTTCTTTATCGGAGAAGACTGAGGCAAAGAAGGCATTGAGGAGTTCAGCCCTTTCTGTGTCCCCTGTTTGCATTTCACCATCTTCTCCTCTGAGTGACCCCACTGTTTCTTTGTTCTTCCTTTTGCTACGAACATACCCATAAAAGCCTTTTTTGTTGCTTTTAACCTCTCTAGCAAGCCTGAGTTCATTCTGTGCTTTAGCTTTTCTGACTTTGTGTCTACACGTGCTGGCTATTTGTTTGAATTCCTCTTTGGTGGTTTCCCCCCTTTTCCATTTTTTGTACACATCCTTTTTTAATCTTAACTCAGTTAAAAGTTCTTTAGATAGCCACCCTGGCTTCTTTAGGCACCTTCCATGTTTCCGTCTCATTGGTATTGCCTGAAGTTTTGCTTTTACTATCTCCCTCTTAACAAACTCCCAGCCATCATGAACTCCCTTTCCTTTTAGTATTACTGTCCATGGGATCTCACCCAGCACTTCCCTAAGTTTTATGAAGTTGGCTTTCTTAAAGTCAAGAAATTGAGTCCTAGTATGCTTGGCTGCTCCTTTCCGCTGTATAGTAAACTTCAGAAGAGCATGATCACTCGCGCCTAATGATCCTTCCACTTCTACCCCACTAACCAGGTCATCAACATTGGTTAGGACCAGATCTAAAATGGCTGTTCCTCTTGTTGCTTCTCCCACTTTCTGGACAATGAAGTTGTCTGCAAGGCCAGTGAGGAATCTGTTTGACCTTATGCTCTTGGCTGAGTTTGACATTCAACAAATATCCGGGTAATTGAAGTCCCCCATTACTACTATCTCCCTTCCTTTTGCATGCTTGGCTATCTGTTCCAGGAAGGCATCATCTATGTCCTCCGTTTGGCTTGGGGATATATAGTAAACTCCCACAATGAGGTCACTGTTATTCTTCTCTCCCTTAATTTTGACCCAAATGCTCTCACTTTGGCTTTGAGGTTCTAAATCTTGGATCTCTTCACAGTTATACACATCCCTGACATATAACGCCACTCCTCCTCCTTTCTTGTCTGGTCTGTTTCTCTGAAATAGATCGTATCCCTCCATTATTACATTCCAATCGCAGGACTTATCCCACCAGGTTTCAGTGATGCCTATTATGTCATATTTAGTTTGCTGTACCAAGAGCTCAAGCTCATCTTGTTTATTTCCCATGCCTTGTGCATTAGTGTACAGACATTGAAGTCCATTAATCATTCCCCCGTGTCTCTTATTTAAGGATTTTTTCCTCCCACCACTAGGTCTGCGTGCTGTTTGCTCCATTTGGTCTATGACATTTGGATGATCATCTTCATCAATTGATAGACTCCTACCTTCAGGAGCACTGGCTCCCTTGTAACACCTCAAATGCTAAAGCAATTATTATGGCAATTATGGCATAGTATGTCATAGACTGGAAACCACTGCATCTGATGCAAGAAACATTATATTCAATTGGCAATTACGTATACATATTTGGGGTGCAGGATGGGGGGATATGAACACAGTGGGATCAAATTGCAATGGAATACAAATAGTGTGGAACATTTTCGTTAACGTTCAAATGCATGAAATTTGTCAGACTGCAGACAAGCAAATTACACGTTTAACGTTTTGCTTAATCCATAGCTGTGGATGCAATAAACCACATGCAATAAACCACGTTTAACGTTTTGCTTAATCCATAGCTGTGGATGCAATAAACCATGGTTTGGTTCAGCATTATGTGTGAACATTATGTTAAATGTGTGAATACCTTTAACATGTCTAGTTTTCTCCTAAATAGCTTAGGGATATCAGGATCATGTCAGCACGGAGGGGATTCACCATGCCATTCCTATCACAGTCATAGTCCTGATGACTAAACCCAGGAAAAAAGCTTCTCTCACATGGATCCATAATGGAAGGGAAAGGCTGAAACCTCCTTCCGTTGCACCTTCATCCCAATCCCACCTATCTCCAGAGGCTGTTATTTATAAGGAGACAAAAAAATGAACACTCACACATTTACGGTAGTTTTACATTTCATTTGGCCCAGAGTGTGCACTGTAGAGGAAGGTGAGTAATGACGAATGAGTTGTCCTTCAGACACGATCTAACATTACTATTCTTCTCACTGAACAATCCCAGTAACCTCTAACCCAGAATTCCAATGAATAATTTGAAAACTAGTGACATGCTTTTGCCCTAACGTTAGCAAAAACAAAACACAAACCCAAGACTGACAAGATGCAACAGCATATGCCATGACTATTTTTCCCATGGTGAATGTATCAAATTTAAAACTACAATTAACAAGTAGAAGCTGCAACAAAATATTGCAGCATGGATTGATCAAATTCAGGTTGCCAGTCAGCTATGCTCTCTCCATGGCATTCCCCTCCAAAAAAAGCAAGCCTTCAGTGGTCACTGACTATTTCCAGCTACTTTTGGAGAGATGGATGAAGCTGAAGGCTGGAAGTCTCAGGACAGACAAAAGAAAGTACAGTACTTATTCACAAAGCACATAGTTAAAACTATGGAATTAACTCCCAAGTGGTAGTGATGGCCACGGACTTGGATAACTTTTTTAAAAAATTAGATAACTTAATGGAAGATAAGGCTATTGATGACTACTAGGTACAATGGCTATATTTTCTACCTTCTACCTCCATGTCTTCTACCTTTCTCCCTATATTTTCTATGGTTGGAGACAGTATGCCACTGAATACTCATTGATGAGAATCACAGGAGCGGGGGAAAGCTGTTGTGCTCAGGTTCTGCTTGCAGACGTCCTGTGGGCATCCGGTTGTTCACTGTGAAGACATGGAGTGCTGGACTACATAGGCCTTTAGCTTGATCTTTTGGGCCCCTCTCAAGCATTTATGCACTAAGGAAGAAAGCATTATGCTTGTGTAGTCCTCTCTCCACTGTGCTCTGCTTAATGAATTATGTCTTGGTTTACAGAAAACCAATTTAACATTATATCTGAACTGGGAAACTATGGTTTGCACTTGCCCTGAAAACCATGATTGTAAACTAGGGACATTTCTGATTCTCATCAAGACCCTCCAGAAGTCAAAAGTATGTCAGAAAGAGCAAAAAAGAAACATGTGGGCTGTAATATGAGAATGTCCAGAAAAATACTTCCTATTTTCTGCTAGGACTAGCATCTGACAAGCAAATGTTTGATGGAAACCAGATGTGTCTCAGTGGTAAAATAGAAATATGTCTAGCTAATCTCAAGATAAAGCAGGCACGCATTTTCTGCACTTTCCACACCAACAGGTCCAGTTCTTCTGTAGGAAAAAGTAATGTGAGAAGTGGCCCCTTGACTCATTGGTAAGCCCTCTCTTGTATTTCAGTGATTTAGCTAGTCTGGAATGCAGAAGAATTTACCTGCTTTGTTTAAGAAAGAGTTCAGCTACTCCTATTACCTTGTGAACATTTTCCTTCCAATGAAATGCCCAGCCCCATACACCATCACAAACCAGTCACCTCTAAATCAAAGAGACTGTATTATTTTTGAATCCACAATATTGATTTGTTAAGAGTTTTTAAGTCTTACAGACTTTTTGGTGTACAACCCTTTACGGTCTTCACCTCATTTATACCCCGATCATATTTACAAAGGAAGATGCTGTTGTTGAAGGCTACCCAGCAAGCTTGGTGTCCATACTCAATTTTCAACTCTCTTACACATATTTCAGCACTTGTTTTTTGCTCCCAAAACTGCAAGTTATGCTACTGTTCTGAAGACCAACATTAGTAGTCTCCAACTTTTATTTGTTTTGGTATTAAAATCCTTACCTGATGAGTTCTGGTACCAAACATTCCTTCTGGTCTATGGTACTCTAAATTCCTAAGCTTAAAAGGTCTAAGATGCCTACTGGGCCAGGTAGGTGTTACTATTGCTATATAAAGCCCTTAACAACTCAGGATCAGTTTACCTGTGAGATCACTTCATCCCATATATGCCCACTCAATTGCTTTGATCTGCGGAACTGCCACTTTTACAGGTGGCACATAATATCGGTTCCACATTTGTAAGAACTTATTTTTTTAATGCGGCAGTGCAAATACTCTGGAATTCCCTGCCAATTGATATAGCTGTACAGTCATACCTTGGTTTTGGAACAGCCTAGTTCTCGAAGGGTTTGGCTTCCAAACAATCAAAACCTGGAAGTGACTGTTCCGGTTTTCAAGTGTTCTTTTGGAAGCCGAACGTCTGACGGGGCTTCTGATTGGCTGCAGGAGCTTCCTGTAGCCAATCAGAAGCTGCACTTTGGTTTTTGAACGCTTTGAAAGTTGAACGGACTTCCGGAACGGATTCCGTTCAACTTCCAAGGTATGACTGTACTTTTCTTGCTGCCTGCTAAAATCAATTGTGTTTAGACAAATGTATTTGGGTATCTAGAACACTGATGTGTTTTAATCTGTTTCAGTTTTAGTTTTTTAATGTTTTAAATATCAAAAGGTATATAATTTGCATGAAATAAAAAAAAACCTAATTGCCACCATTATCCCTACTGCACTCTCTCTCTCTAATAGGCCATGAAACAGACTATAACAGACTTTGACTATAAACACTGCATCATCCCTGACATTCTCCAATCAAACTGTTTAAAAAGCTGTCTTAATCAGTAGGACAAATCTGGTTTTAAGAACATCAGCTTAATTGGACTGTGGATAAGGCTACCCAGTACATTTCCCCTTCCTGACTCACAACTGGAATTAAGAGAGCTTTGTCTACACAAAATCATTATCAAACATGTAAAAAGTGAATATGTTGTCTTAACAGCAGCTTTTGTATATAGAAAGAAGGAAGTAACAGAGCATTTCCTATGAGCCCAAAACTGGATAAGCTTTAACTGCAGGGAATGTGCATATGAAAAGTTTTTGAAGTTATGCCTCTATATCAAAGGGTTTCTGAAAAAACAAATGCAATCTTAACAATGGAAAAGATGAAAAGCTCTTTATAACATCAACAGTAACCATATATACTGTTCCATTTATAGCAAACAGATAAATTAAAACAAAAGCTACTATTAGTACTACTTATTTAAATCCTCATGTGACTTTTTGAAAACTTGTATCAGTACTTGTATCAGTCAAATACACTAGAACAACTAAAAATCTGCACTTAAAAGCAGCTGGTCAGTCAAAATCAGTATGTCAAGTATTTCAGTATTTCACCCTTCAGTATTTCACCCTGAAGATTGTCAGGTTATGGCACTGTAGTGATGGGAAAAACTATAAATAATATGGGTTGCAAACATGGTTGGCATAAAGAACAGAGGCTGAAACAAATTTGGTGAGATTTTGTACTACCATCTATAATGAAAATAAATAAAACTTCATTTCTGAGCTATAAGGACTGCAGACATATGCCTTTTAAAAATGTGACTTTATTAATGGACAAGATTAGAAATAGGCATATAAGAGGCTGTGGCTCAGCAGCAGGAGCAGGTGTGCTCAGGCAGAAAAAGTTTCTAACATTCAGAGGTATCTCCAAATTCAGCAAGCAATTTGGGTATATTAAACCAACATAAAATCACCAAAACATTTACACAGTGATTGAGAAACTTAAGTTATTTGGACTTTCTAACAACAGGATGAACTTGCTGCATGTTTTCTTTGCAACACAAACAGTTTGTTTGGGGCCTCTCTAGAGATATCAACTATTAGTAAGGGAGTGAAGAATGAAAACATAGACTATTTCAAAAACACTGGGCCTTAACCCAGTTCACCTTGGATACAACACCACACACAAGATTCCCATCGGGCTCAGAAAGCCCCATTTATTCTAAGGGTTTGCACACAGGGGCTGTTGCAAGAAATGAAAGGTCCATGCATGGATATTGTGCCCCCAACTTGACTTCTGCACATGTGCTCTACAACTTGTATATGCTCCAGAACACAAGTAACCCTTTTTAGTTACTGTGATGGGATGATAAGCCGCTTGTGCGTAAAAACTTAGTCCCTCAGAGTTTGGCAAAATCAGCAAACCTCTGTCTATAACGGAGCCCCTTAAGCATGGCTCCGTCAGTCGCTGGCAGAATCCGACAGTGGGTGTTTACGGAATCTCTTCCAACATAAAAGCTCCTTAACGGACATGCGTCTTCTGGACTCTCGGCGCGACAGTTTACGGTGAGGAGTGGGTGTCCCTATAGGAGGTCCTGAAACCTCCTCACTGTTATCGCTGGAAGTGTCTCTGAGCCATCCCTCCGACTCACTTTCCCTCGGAGCTCCTTCTCTCCCCCTGCTGGTTCCCTTTTCTGCTGCTAAGTCTCTCCTACCTTTCGTGAGCCCTTCCACCTCCTGAACTTCCGATGGTAGTTTCCTGACAGTTACTTACAGAGAAATAAGGTTGGATGAGGATATGGGAGGAGCACATGTGCTTTCCTTTCCTTATATAGCCTACACATGTAAGCACTTAGGTGAAGGCAGGAAAAACAGAGTCATATTGGACAATACAGGCAACCTATGCATGTTGGTACAGTACCTGCAGTGGAGCTAGATTGAACCTTTACTATTACAAAGAATCTGTAACATTACTGATTATGATTGGACCAGGCGGTGAGGGCCACTCTATTCAGGCACCTGCTCTTCTCCAACAGGTGGTCATTACTATCAAAGCTGGAAATGCCAATCATTTGTTTGGGGGAGGGCATCCCCAATTAAGGAACCTGGGATCAAAGTGTTAAATTAATAAAGTGATGTTTTGTACTATAGGAAAGGGCTCAAGGTACCAATTTCCTTTTGTGTGTCCCATAGTCCTGGGTAATCTTCCATGTCATTATAGGCATCTACTTACCATCTGTTATGACTGCTTCTCCCTGCTCCTTTTTCAGCTCTTCTGGCTTAAGGCTGAGCTCCACTTGTTCTTCTGTAATTCCATTAATAATGGATATCTGTCCATTCTTCTGTAAAAGCTGCACAGGCCAAGGGAGAGATTGGAGGAAGAAAGAAAGCAACAACTTTTGTAAGTCAAGCCTTGTGCTGGAGGGGGGGGGGGGAAATCACAATTACTTATTTTCTTCATAGAGATGAACGTGCTTTATCATTTATAAAATACATTATGTGCTACAGGCTGTTTTAAAATATTGTCGACCCACATTTCAGCATAAACTGCATTTTTTTAACAAAACTGTAACGCTAGACATCTCTAAAATCTTTAAAAAGTATGAAATACAGGATAGCAGAATCAAGCACAGATCAACTTGCTCAAAATAAAACATCAGGGGTCAACTCTCAGGATGAAATTTGGGAGAAGTACTATGTACAGTTAGTATTTATACTCTTTACCTTATTGGTATCCAGGCCAAATATGGGCCTTGATAGCTTTAGATAATGGTGGGATGGGTGTCATAAACATTCCTTGTGTCTCTCTGACTTCTATACCGCCATACAAAGAATTACATGATACAAGGTAAAAAGACAGATCCTATTCCTCAAAGAAAGCACCAGGTAAAATAAACAAAAGTACACAATAAGTCATTATCTATGACGACTCTACAATGATACAACTGTAACCATAGACATGCCAGCTATATGCAAAATTTTAAAAACTGTCAGAATATATTGTTTATCTTCTTACTGTGGAAAAAAAATCACAAAGTAAAAGTTATGACAGCATATTTACTTCTCTAAATATTTTTGGATTAATGATGCACAGACTCTTTTGGAAAGGTACATTCTCCCACAGCACTAACTTTGTGGGTCAATTCAATCTGTCCCACTGCATTAGCACCTCACAACTACTTATTTTACTTTGCACTCACATTAACTGCCTCATTTCTCAGAAAGATCTGTTCTGCAATTTAATCCAATTATGTCAACTATATTAAAGCAGTGTACTCAATTCCATGTGGAATGACTCAACTCAGTCAGATTCAAAGCAATTGTTTTGGAACATGGCTGAGAAGCACAAAAACTTAGCTAAGAACACGCAAATGAGGAATACAGGAAATAGCACTATGTCAGTTTTATATTATTTATTCATTTATTGACATTTTCTGCTACCTTTGTTGAGGAGAGGTCATACTATATTTAATCCTAACAAAACCAAAGGCTTATCCAAAGTCGCTCACTTAGCTTCATGGGGGAAACACGGATTTGCATAACATCATTAAAAATGCATGCTGCATGAGCCAGCAATTCATTTACTGCTCACTTGACCTCTATGTACTCTTTAACATTTGTGTACTTGGGTAACTTATTTTCACACCAAGGATCACTGTCTGAAATTTTCATCCAACACAAAGAACACATTGCTTAAGGTTCTTTGCTTGATGTTTGTTTACACTGCAATAGCCTGTTCAACACTGTTTTTTGCAGCCATCCAGACAGGCAGTTATGGGAAGCAGTGCACTGGCATTTAGATGCATGTGCACTAGAGTCAAAACGCAAGTTCTAGAAACTTGACCAAGGACTGGAATGAGAAGAATTCTAGTACATGTGCACACACTAATGAGATATATCCCCCAAAGGCAAAATAGGGATACTTGTTTTAACAAGAAAATAAAAGTAAAAACAGGGACCGACTTTGGTGAGGATGGCTGAAAGCTTTGAGGTTGCTACCAGATGACGTGTTTCTTGAAAATTCATCCCAGGTTACATGATGCGGGGGGGGGGGTATACAAGGCTGCATCATGCAAGTACTTAGCCCACATTCTCCAAAGTGTTTTCCTGTCACTTTCTTTACTGGAAAAAGTCTGATTCTTTTTTTTCCTTTTGCCAAATACACTTTAATTGTACAACCTGAGTTTGCCAGTGTGCAACTGAATGTAATCCACAAAAGAACAACAGTTTGGAAATGCCCAGAGGTCCAGGGTTATTCCTTCCATATTCATACAATACATAAAAACTATGGGTGGAACCCAATTGATGTTCTTGGGCTCACAGAAGAGCTTTCAACGTAGTGAAGGCATCTGTTAACAGAAGATGAGAGGATTATTGCCTATTCTGCCTGCAGGCCCTAAAGCCATCTTCCACCTTGCACCAAGCGGATTCCACCCTATTATTTTCTAAAGCGAAAACTGATGAAACAATTGGCTTTAAAACACACAATGAATTGTATTCAAATGGGTTGCATCCTTCTAAGAATGGAAGGGAAACTAATGTCTGCTGACTTTCCATTCCGCCTTTGTTCCCCTCAACTTATCATCTCCTCAAATATAGCATTCAGAAACTCAGTATTAGCATGCTGATGAATGTAGCAAGCTTTGCCCATTATTCTCAGAGAATCCGGCAGATATAGCTATGTCTTCCTCCACTTCTAATCACCATCATTCCCAACATTCCTCATGCCAGACCCAGGATCATTCCAAGGATTCCACATACCAGGCCCAAATGCATTAGTGCTAATTTTGCCTCCTTGTCTTAATCCTTCTACATCAGTTCTACTACAGATTCCTAAAATAAGCTAGATCCAGCTGTCTGAACAACTGATTAAACTAAATGGCATACTGAAATATTTTTCCACACTGTTAAAATGTCTGTGTTGATAGATTACTCAGCTGCACCATACCCTGTAAGATTTGAAAATCCTTAAGTGACACTGTAGTAACCATTTCAGTATTGATTATATCACCCTAGTTTATAGACTGAAAGCAGTTCAGCAGAAATGGAAAGAGCAAAATAACGGTGAGAGTCTTCAAACTCACACATTATTTTTAAAAGCAACAAAAAACTAACATGAGAGCCTTTCTGCATGAGCCAAAAAAATCTAACACTAATCAAATCCAACCATTTCCCATAAAAATCAATCCATTGCAAGCAAGTAGTTAGCCTCCATACGGTCACTATAAAGATTTTACTGGTAAGAAAAAAACAGAAGTGCTTCAAGATCAAATGAGCCCAATCTAAACAAAATCACACATTTCCTCACATTCTTGCCAGTTTTGCTTGCTGCAGCAGGCATTAGGAAGAAGAAGATGGGAGAGCAAGAGGCGAAAGGGTTGAATACCCCCTGCTCTCTCAAAGCTCTGGCAGTGGTGGCTGGTCAGTCCCAATTCTAAATCCACACCAAATAACTATCCTAGTTTAATAGTGAACTAAAAGAGCAACCTGAATAATATATCTCCATATTAGCTACCCAGGCGCAAGTGCATAGTTCAAGTGAGAAAAAGGGCAACCACACCAATCCACTGTTTGGGGGTATTATTTACTGGGTTTTAATATATTGTTTAAATTTTATTACAGTTTAATCAATGATTATATTTTATGTTTATATGTGTATTGTTTTTATTTGTGTAAGCCACCTTGAATCCCGGTCCAGGAAAAAGGTGAGATATAAATAAATATAACAACAACAATAATAATAATATGACAGACACAATCCAGCTCCCCTTGCCTTTCTTAGGAGCAACTGCATCAGTAAAATGTTCAGGAGTGATGTGAATGATTGGTCTCTATTCAGATTCCTCTTGTAAGTCACTTTGATTTACTTTTGCTTAAAAAGTGGTTAGTAAGTTTGATAAATAATAACAAGGCAATTGTAGTTCTACGTGGACAAACTTTCAATGTTAATGAAAACAGTAATAGTTACTGATTTTCTTTCTTTTTTAAATTAACAAGCATTTCAGATAGTTCTAAATCCCTTAGCTCAGAAGTGGAAACAATATATAAATACTGTATGGTTATCAAGGGTATTGATAGTTATTCCGGTGGAGATTACAAAGATTTCAAGGAGCTAAATACAGCCAACAGATATACACATCAGCAGGCCCAAAAACCAGTTAGAGAGCATCCTCTACCTTTTGTGAGTGCTCAGTCACTGAACCACCCTGGTGAGATCACCCAGGCAACTGTTTTCATTACAGAGGGGATAATTGTTTTCAAGCACTCAAATTGTTGGCCCAAGTTCCTGGTGATCTGCAAAAATCTGCCTATTGGATGGTGTTTTTAGTCTGACATATCTCAGAAGGTTCCTTACCCATGCTTTTGTGAATGTCCTGCAAATATAAAATCATCACACTCAACACAGAAGGCTGTTGATGTTGGATGTTATATGCTCAATCTTTTTAGGATTCAGCCACAAAACTTGCACAATTAAACAATGGGAAAGTAACATTTAATATGCCTGGCACTAATAAAGCACACGAGGAAGAGTTTTAACCCCATGGGAAAAAAACCCATGCTTTGTCTTAATTTTTCTTTGGCAGCTTCAGTCACCACAAAATAAAAAAAATCTAGTACCAATACAATTTTAAAAAGTTTGTCATATATCAGAGCATATTTTTAAAGAGCACGGGATGCCCTTAATATGGTTTAAAGTCCAGAACAGCCAACCCTTTTGCTTGTAAACTGATTTGAAGTATCAGCTTTGCCTAGAAGTCTCCATTTTTCTGTAGGATATAAAGCAATAGAATTGATGCCCCCAAGACTGGTGAAACAACATTTTGCCATAAAATAAAAGCAATGAAATTAAGCAGTTAAGCAATAAAAATGATGCATCAGATGTCAAGGAAACAAACAACTATCTGACTTTTAGAAGACAACTGAATGTAGCCGTTTAGGGAAGTTTTTAATGTTTTGAGGTTTTATTCTGCTTTAGTGTTCTGTTGGGAGCCACCCAGAGTGGCTGGGGAAACCCAGCCAGGTGGGCGGGGTATAAATAATGATGATGATGCAAGTTTCAGGTGAGGTGCTATCAGAACTATATTAAAGCACACAAAAAGATTCCTCAACGTGTATCAGTTTGGCAAGTCAAGAGAGTTAAGTACAAACTTGAAATTGCATCCCCCTTCCATGTTGCCTAGTTCTTCCAGCCCTCCTAAGAGAAATGTGGGACATACTTCTACATAATCTTCACTATTGGGGCATGCTCTTAAAATTACTCTTCCAATGCTAATTTGTCAGTCAGTCAGTCAGTCAGTCAGTTTTATTGCACTTAGCCAAAGGCTGCCGCAATGTACACAGAATTATTTGACAATTAAAAGAAAATATACTGAATTGGTAAAAAAGACTTAAAACATTTATATTATTAAAACATTACGTACTCTAAACAGAGCTATAAAAGTACCCCCATGTACAAATAAAAACCAATGCTACTTTGCCTCTATCTGGTTCCTACACACGGATGTGTGTAGGAACCAGGTAGAGGCAAAGTAGCATTGGAAGAGTGATTCTAAGATCCTCAAATCTACATATTACTTCCTGATTGAGCTGGTCTTGCAACAGGGAGAGGCCCACCAGCTTGCCCTCCCATTTAGCAACCTCAGTGAAACTGGTATATTTTCTTTAATCTTAACTAAGCACTAGTCCAACCACATCTAGAGTATTCATGTCCAGTTCCGGACACCACATCTGAAGAAAGATATAAACAAATTGGAATATGTTCAGAAGAGAACAATGAATACAGTATGGTCAACATTACGGAAAGCAGGTCCTAGGAGGAAAGGCTGGAGGAACTGAGTATATTTAGTCAAGCGAAGAGACATGATTGATTTTAGTTCAATATTTCTCTTACTTGCTTTTGTTTCAACATTTTGCTCTTAGCTATTTGCTGATTTCTCTCTGGATCAGATTCTGAGTTTTGGATCTGGTTCTAACTAGTATCTAGAGTAGTGGTTCCGAACCTGGGGGGCCAAAGAATTATCCCAAGAGGTCTGTGAAGCCCTGTACCGAAGCTTACTTTTAAACAGAAAGTTGGTGAAGAAAGCAAGCTGTGGCAGGATTATCCCTGCACGCTTAGGTGCATGTTCAGGTTGCTTCTGTCTGCCAGCACTAAGCACTTTCTTCCTCCTGTGCTGGGGATAGCTGCAGGCTGGAAAAAATGGGTGAGGAGGACTGGTGGAGATATCACCACATGTTCAGGCAAATGCTGCCTATCAGATAGAGGCAATCATCTCCTTTGCCCCATATGCTGGTGCTTGCTTTTAAAAAAAATAAGGTTGGGGGAAGAAGAAAGGAGCAGCGGGAGTATCCATTATACATGTTGATTATGTATTTGGTCAATTAACAGAACCTAAAATTAAAACAATCAGCATGTGGGGGTCTTGAGATTAAAAAGGGGTCCTCATAAACATTGGAACCACCTAGGGCAGAGATTTTCAAACTTTTGGGTCTACAGCTCCCTTGACCAACTACATTCTTTCTGCAGCTCCCCTGTGGGACTCAGGAACCCAGTTATGTCACCCATTGCCTGCAGAGCTGGCAGCTTGCCACCCTTTTATGAATACCCTTGTGGAGTGTTCCCTCAGCTTCCTCTCCATTCCCTTCTCCTTGGGAGTCCTCTGGGCAGCAGCCGCCGCCCCTGGTGTCTGAACTGCCCCCTTGCCCCATCCTGAGGTGCCTCCTCACGTTGTCCCACAGGGGCTTGGGACTTGTCCGTCCATTCCCAGCAGCAAGGAATCCTGGACTGGCTGGCTAAGTCCACTTACTTGCTCTGAGCCCACATCAGCTCCTGGTAACCAGCACCCCCTGGCCAGCCCCAGAGGCACTATTTGCCTGCAGAGCTTGTAGCCAGGGCTGCTGCACCAACAGCCACACAAGCCTTTGGGAGGCAGAGACATGAGAGAGCATCAGAGGAGAGAGAGAAGAGAAAGGAGAGAGATCTCAATAGATCCCAAAGAATTGGAAAATCTGGTACCATCTAATGTTTTAAAATTATTGTGGAACGTTGGTAAAAGCATAGTTCTTCTTTGTTAGGGATTCTTTTAGAAAGGAAAACAGAGTGAAATCCACATACGTACAACTTTAATTTTGGTGGGATCAGGATTTTCTCCAAAGTAGCTGGAGGACAAGACACTCATTATTTCAGAGTTGTACATGTGTAGATTTCAATCTGTCAATATTTTTGAAGAACTGTTAACCCACAAAGAAGCTTGGGGTGGGGGAAAAGAAAATAAGTGTTTCGAAATACTCTTTATTTTTTGTGGCATTAAGAAGCATTTTTCAGAGTCTGGCAACTATGTGAAAGTTTACTTTAGAACTAGTGAGCAGGAAGTGAAGCTAGGAATCATTTGAAAAAGGTATTAAAAATAAGGTTTCATATCACAAAATGCAATAAATCTATAATCCCAATAATATTTCTACAGCAATATGCAGATTCCATTTCTGTATTAAGATAATGAAACAAATTAACACTAGGGCACCTTATCCCATCTTTATTACTATAGCCTAAACTCTTGATGGTAATAATCAGGAGAGACCACTTCCTATATGCCATCTAGTGCCAATTCACAAATATACGAAACTTGCACAATTAGAAACATAGGAAGCAGGGGTAGCTAAACATTTTGACTCAGATGGTTGCATTGTCTTTGGAGTAAATTCTCTGGGGCTGGCCACATCTGAAAATGGACAAGCATGCAGTTAAACCCTATCATGACAGGCCCTGACCGAACATTGGCCAACAAATCCTCTGAAGACCTGGTTCGCATGATTTTCAACCCAGGTGACAGAGCCTCCAACACTAGCCCTGAAATGTCCACCCCCAAGGAATGCCCTAGAAGGACCCTCTGGGTAGGTTCCTGACTTACCTCTAGCATAGGAACCACTGGCTGAGTTAGATGTTGAGTCACATCCAACCCTTGAGAGCAGAAATGCCAGAAAGTCCAAGCTCAGGCAGCTGGTTGATGATGGGAGTGCACATCTGAGAGTCCAATGTCATCATGTGACTGTTGAGGAAGCAGCTGCTTGTAAGTAACAACACTCCTCTCCAAGGGTAAAGACTCATACAGCAGACTCAAGAACTTGCAGTAGGTGTTGGAGGTGATCTGAGAGACCATGTTATACACTTGTACCTCTGGTTACGAACTTAATTAGTTCTAGAGGTCCGTTCTTAACCTGAAACTGTTCTTAACCTGAAGTACCACTTTAGTTAATGGGGCATCCTGCTGCCGCCGAGCCACCAGTGCACGATTTCTGTTCTCATCCTGAAGCAAAGTTTTTAACCCAAGGTACTACTTCTGGGTTAGCGGAGTCTGTAACCCGAAGTGTTTGTAACCCGAGGTGTTTGTAACCAGAGGTACCACTGTACCAGGCTTCAGTTGGAACCTGCCAGTTACTGGAAACAATGCAGGTCATCTAGTTTCTTACACTTGAATCTCACTCCTTTGTCTTGCCATGCTTTTTTCTGGATCTCTTCAGTTGTTCATTCTTGCCTATTGATTCTACTCCTGAGTTATGTTTAAAAGGAACAAATAAGTACGGCTGCAACCTTCCTGTTCACAGCACAAATCCAAGGTGGCTTTAGCACTGAAAATACAATCCCCTTCTCTTAGCATTGTTCAAAGATATGTTGACCTCATACTCATGTCTGCCAGAATTGATAACTTTCCCATTTTTTCTTTTTAAATTGGCACTCTACATTCTTAACAAGTTTAGCTAGTGCAGAACAAGGAAACGAGGGTGTCAAGTTTTGGTTTCTTTTTCCAAGCTAATGCCTCTGTAACAGCAGGAGTACATACACATGTGCAACCCATCTACTAGGAATCATATTTTTATCGTTTCAGTTTGTCTTTTAGTAAAATGCATTTCCAACTGAATTGCAGAGCTGGACTTGAGTAGCACTGTTTTACCTTCAATTTTTATAATGTTTCAAATATCCCATATTACATTTCCTTTCCTGTCTAGTAAAGAATAGCACTTGCCAGGTGAACCTAATGTCAAACAAGCAATATAATATTGCACTCTCTTTTCTTTGTAAATTTATAGATGACAGCTTTGGGATTCAGGCAGGGCAACAGAATTCTACCTACTCTGTGGTATAAAAGTATTGTTTCAATAGCTTTTAAAATGAAATAGTCCATCCATTATAAGTTTTATTAATGTGTAATGTTTTATTATGTTTTTATATATGTTGGAAGCCACCCAGAGTGGCTGGGGTGACCCAATCAGATGGCCGGGTACAAATAAAAGAATCATAATCATAATAATTCATTTTTATAACTATATTCTCAAATATGAACTCTTAATACTATGCAAACGTTTTACTGTATGGTATGCTGTATTCTGAACATGCTAAATTCTCATTTCTGACATTCAAAATGTTCCTGATAGGATGTCTCTTAGTTAGGAAAGGCCTTGTTGTAATTAGACCACAGGTGTGGTAAAACATCACTTAATTTATCATAAGGAAAAATAATGATTCTATAAGCCAAATATTTTAAAATGTAACACATTATTTAATCTTGTTTTTGAGAATTGGTGTGTAGTGCTAAACATATGATTTATGATTCTGCAGTCTCTCCCACTTTTTACCTGTGACAAACTGCAACCTGAATGAAATTATGCACTACAGATAATTCACAACTTTCCTGAGTTTAACATGTATGATTTCAACATTAAGTACAGCGGTGCCCCGCAAAACGAACGCCTTGCAAGACGAAAAACCCGCTAGACGAAAGGGTTTTCCGTTTTGGAGGCGCTTCGCAAAACGAATTTCCCTATGGGGTTGCTTCGCAAGACGAAAAAAAACTTGCATCCCCCTCCCCGTGGGTTTTTTCCGCTTTTTCTGCCCTTTTCTTAAGCCGCTAAGCCGCTTATCAGCTGTTCCGCTGATAAGCCGCTTAACAGCTGATCGCTGGAAGCCGCTTGACAGCTGTAGCGCTAATCCGCTAAGCTGTCAATGGGCTTGCTTCTCAAGACGAAAAAACCGCTAGACGAAGAGAATTGCGGAACGGATTATTTTCGTCTTGCGAGGCACCACTGTAGTTGAAAGCTAGATGGTTGAAACTGCACATGGTTGAAACACATGGAAGGCAGAGTTTAAAAGCTCTTTTTGTGCATCTGGTTGACACAATAAAGCCACCAGAAGTCCATGTGCAATGCTCAGACATCTCTCCATTTTTGCAAAAGGAAGCAACAGAATGACTGACAGCTATCCAAAGTTAGGCCAGGAAGGAGCAGACACACTGTCATTCCCTAGACTCCACTGGCTGTGTTGGCCAGGATACAAGGTGGAGGTGGGTTTTTTCATGTTTGTGCTATGGCAGCTCCCATCTGGCATAGATGAGTGATGTAAGGATTGGGCCCTTGGGAGATCTGCAGGCACAGCTGCAACTTCCATGGAGGCTAGGAGAGAAACACTGATATTCCATCCTAATCCCTCCAGACATCAACATCAAGGGGGGCAAGGGATAGGCATGAGCTCAAAGCCACATTTCTTCATCAAGATGCATGCAGACAGTCTTACTAATGTTCAGACAAAGTAATTTATTGCCTGGAACAAATAACTCTGCAAAAGAATTAATTTAAGAATGGGCAGCATGGGAGATGTTATAGAACCAGGATTTAAAGTTTACAGCATGCGATACTGTGAAAGAAAACAATATGAAAATGGTGTGCTGTTGGTATTTAACCTCCAGTAAATTAGCTAAAATGTATAAATCAAGATCAATGCATGCTGGAAATGTAAAGAAAAAGAGGGCACCCTTTATCACATGTAGCGAGCATGTTAAGTAGTAAAAGAATTCTAGGAGATGATATATAATGAGTTGAAAAAAATGTTCAAAATAACCTTTTCTAAGAAACCAGAAGCTTTTCTTTTAGGAATTCTCGGTGCTGAAAATCCAAGTGGCCAGAAGAGATCATTTAATTATTGGTGGTGATTTTGGACATTAAGGAAATGTATATAAAGCTGCCTGAACTTTTGTTAGCCCAGAGATGGAAAGAAAAGACAGTCCCTACCAAAGAAGAATGGCAGATAAAACTGATGGTTATGCTGAAATGACAAAACTGACCAGAAGAATTAGGAACCTGGAAGATTTATATTTTAATAAGAAATGGGGAAAGTACGGTATATATTGTATCTTAAAAAACTATTGTAAACAATTAAAATCCTTAGTAGGATTAAATAATTAGTAGGATTGATATAACACTTGTAGCTAAAAGCTGAAGTATGGATTATTTATAAACTTGATAAAATTGGAGTAATAGTGGAAATGCAGGAGAAAATGCCGGCACAAGGACCTACAAAAGGGGGAAGGGAAATCAAAGGGGATTCAATGCTTATATTTTAAATGTGTTCTTTCTTGTTGTTTGTAAACCTCAAAATGAAAATTGTGTGTGTGTGAATTAATTTAGGAATGGATGGGAATTTGTAGAATAAATCCAATTATAACTTTAAAGAATGTATCCACATAAGAATAATCCTTGATACATCTGAATATATAGCTATGGGTGGATTCCAGTGCTGTTTTCATTGTGCTCGGGTAACACTGGGAAAGCATGTGGGTGGGGATTATATACACCTCTGTCCTACCTTAGTATCTATTTATTGTGTTCTAAATATTTTCCAAGCTACCTCAAGAATTCTGGTTAATAGGTACGAATAAATATTCCTAAATAACACCTAAATATAACAAAAGATACATTTCCCAGTTTTGTTCAACTGTTATTTTCTTTTAGGTTTACCTTGGCACTAAAAAAAATGGGGAGGGGACTAGCTGCAAGAATGGACCTCAGAGAATGTGAATGCAGTAAGAATGGAACTGCATTGCCTCAGCCACATCAGAATTGCTTACTAAGAAGGCTTTTAATTATGCATCTTCTCCAAGGTCAGCTAAAAATACCACATGTACCCTTCACATACAAAGAGGAGAGATAAACAGAAAGCAGGGGTTCCCTTATAAAATATGTTTGTGTGTCTACAAGAAAATGAGAATGCTTTGCAGAGCAAGGGTGTGGGTCAAAGCTTCATTGCAAGTACTGTAAATAACAGTACCAGATTCCAAATATAATTTGCCTGTCCTAAATCTGTGTTATTCTAATCATCAGTTACAAAACAAAGGGGAAACTGACTTCAAGCTCCCTGTGATTCTCACCTCTGCTAAAGCCACTAAAATGGATACTGACAACAGCCTTACAAGGAGAAACCACAGACAAGGAACAGTTTATTGATTTGGATGTATTTAGACATTCAACAAAGGAAAGCATTTTCAGCTGTTCTGTAAACCCATGACTTAACTATGTCTTTAAACAATCCGTGTATTTAAGAAAACAAATATTTACAAGGCAGCATATAAAAGATTCAAAAGAATGAATTGAATATATTTATTTTTCTCTATTTCACAACATTTATATACTGCTTGATTATATTGGGGGTATACAATTTTTGTAAGTTCTTCCTATTCCTCTTTAAAAAGTCAACTTTCTTTCAAAAACAAATTTCCATTATATTTTCTCTATATACATTTGCACAGAAACAAAGGTCTCAAGAATATGTTTCAACTGTCTCTTCAATAAGCACATGTATCCTGTACACGGGTTGGGGATTAAACATGACAATTTTTTTTAAAGAAAATTGCCTAAACTTCAAATACATTTCCTTAATGTCAAAAATCACCACCAGTTAATAAATTATTCCATATTTGAAAAAAGAAGACAACTTTTCTTTGACCAATTCTGTTTTAGGACCTGTTGCACTTAACATGGGGGGGGGGGGAATAACCTGCTACTTGTCCAATTTTAGTAAAATATTTTTGAAATATAATAAGACATCAACAGAGGATAATTTTTTTAATGGTAATAAGTTTCAAAAATGATTTAAGTGACAGACCAGCTGCTGGCATTCTTGGACAAAACGAATTATTGAGACCTGGTTTCAGGACTCAATCTACCCCAATGGATGACCTCTACTGGGAGAGGGACAAAGGTAGTGCAACACTGCTTCTTTTGCTTGATCTCTCCATGGCTTTTGATACCATCAACCATGGTATTGTCCTGGACTAGCTCTGTGAGATGCATCCCAGGACACTGTTTTATGGTGGTTCCGGTGTTACCTTTAGGGTCAGTTCCAAAGAGTGACAATTATGTAACTGGGTGTTCCAGGGCACTATTTTGTCCTCAAGGCTATTTAACATCTATTATGAAGCCACTAGGAGCAGTCAATATGGGATGTGAAGTAAAGTGTCATCCATATACCCAGTGAATGAGTGTTTTTGTGTTTGGGAGGTACGTAAGTCAGTCACCTGTTTTGAATAGGGTTCCACTCCCTCTGAAGAAACAGGAATATTAATTGGAGGAGGGGGCTCCTGAATCCATCTTTGTCACCTGAGGCACATAAGGTCTCAGTGGCTAGGAATGCTTTAAAGCAGCTTTGGTTAGTAAGATAGCTACAGTCATACCTGGACCAAAATAGCTTGGCCACTGTGATCATGGCATTGGTAACCTCAAGACTGGATTACTGTGACGCGCTTTATGTAGGGCTTCCCTTGGGCTTAACTCAAAAACTAAAGGTGGAGCAGAATACACCAGCTGGATTATTTACTGGGGTACTCCCATCAGTACCATATAACACCTCTGCTGAAGGAGTTGCACTGGCTGCCAATATGCTACCAGGTACAGTTCAAGGCCCTGCTGTTTTAAAGTCCTAAACAATGTGGGACCAGGATATCTAAGGGACTGCTCTGCCCACTATATCCATACCCAGCAAGTGCTCCCTCCTCAGATGCACAATGTACCCCAGAGATGCCTTTCGTTTGTACCAGAATTCGCGCTTTTAGTGTTCCCGTTCCAGCTCTCTGAAATTAATTAGCAGCTGAAATCAAACAGCCACCTAGTATGATGTTTAGATGCCTAATAAAAACATTTTTGTTTAGGAAAGCTTTCCCTTAGGTGTAATCCAGTCATTTATGGAATACCAGTTTTGTAACTGATGGAATGGTTTCATTGGTTTCAGTTTATATGGATGGCTTTACTGTTTTAGAGCTTGTGTTTCTGCTTTTATTCCTTTTTTGCCCTGTACACCAGCAGCTTTATCCTGTGAAGTATTCTATAAATTTAATAAATATTTAAAAATAAAAGTATGTTCCATATCATATGAATTCAGTGCCAACAGTACACATGGATAAAAACAGACATCATTTGTTCAGTAAAGTCTTGGCAAGCATTTCTGAATAAAGTATTCCAGTTTTAAAAGTTAAGTACTTTCCAAAGCACTTTGTTTTAGAACATGCACATATACTGAAGTTGCCTTATTCACAATTGAGATCAATATGGATAAACAGCACATTTCTATCAACACTGTATAATCATCTGTCATATGTACTGCCTGAAAACACTGCTGTGGGAGTTTCAAACCAATATTAACAGTTTTTCCCTTGGGAACTTTACTACAGTGCATAACTGTTCAAGGCTGGAAGAAGACACAATATTCCCTTGTGTATCCATTTCCAATTAAGGAAAAATTTGAAAGAAAGGAAACTACTGCCGTGGTCATAATACAACTGCCAAATGTCAGAGCAAATCACAGTCAAGTTATTCAATCCCTAAAGGCAATACAATACATTCTTTAACAGTAAAGTATTCTCGTTAGACATCAAAACGATCCTGGATCATTGAGTTACTTTATTTTCCAAAGAATTCCCAATAAGCATTCCAGAGAGAAAGACTCAAAAAGCTTTGAAAAACATATTTCTATTATAGTCAATTTTGTAGGACTAAAACAAGGTGGATGAGAAACAATTTCAAGGATATATGTGGGGGGGCGGGCAGGCGGTAAAAACATTTTCACTCACTAGCATAGACACAATTAAGTTAGCATAGTGGAACAAAGGGTGCTCAAGGATGTATGATCTCAAAGGCATAACTATAGTATGTCACAATACTTCTAAAACTGAACCACTGCTATCAGCGAGTACCCAGAAATGAAGGTAAGGCCCAAGTTTCCAGCAGCCAGCAGTTAGAATAATGGCTAGCATAAAATTCTCCTTTCATAATTCCAACTCCATGATCTGCTATCAAATGTACTCCTTCCTTCTCTTCTATACTATTTTCAGCCAAAGTAACTACATTTTTTGAAAAGATAGGTCTTGGTAATAGAGCTGTTCAAATGAACCAATGCGTTGCATACTGAGAGTAGACCCATTGAAATAAATAGACTTATGTTAGTCAAGTCCATGATTTAATAGGGCACATAGTGTTAAGTATAAATTTACTGAACACCCACTATCTTAATGTATTGTCTTTAAGCAGGGCCATTTTAAGATACAGCATTATGTAAACTGAATTTGAGTTGTGTATATCCCAACTGGCATGAAACACAAAATGTAAAAGAGAGAAGCAACCTATTCAAAATGGAACTTTTGAATAGTCAGCAGTTGCAGTTTTCCCCATCTTATACTTCATCAACAAAAAGAACTAACTATGCACACAATAATCATCACTTATTACTTGGACCACAATGTAAGCTTCCTAACCTATAGATAATTTCTTTTTTTACCAATTATTTTTTATTGCTTTTCAATAATTTTTAACAAATTGTCACCAAATTAATACAAATTCCCGCAGCTTTTTATCTGAACAACTTTACTAAAGTAAAATACAATTTCATTTTCCACTCCTGGTTTATTTCCAAAATTATATTTACTGTAAAGCGCTCTAGTCCTTAATGACTTGGTTCAGATCCTAATCTAAACCATGGCTTAGATCATCGTGAACAAGCCACAGTGAACCATGAGCTCACCCAATCCTTTGTACACAAAGAGAATGAAAGTTTCTCCCCTCATTTAGGGAATTGTATTTTTTCAAATTCTAGTTATAACACATTAGGGCCAAACTGAGTCAAAAGTGAAAGTGGAAGATCACATGCAAAGGAGAAAAGGGAGCATACAAGACCAATATTCACTGCACATCATTCACAATACACATTCCTCAACATTAGACTCCAGATGTTGCTGGACTAGAATTCCCATCACCTCCAGCCAGCTCAGTCAGTGGTCAATGGCAATGGGAGTTGTAGTCCAGCAACATCTGGGGACTGAAATCTGAACAATGGTTTGGTTTATAATCTGAACAAGACAAATAGGTCCTATCATTAAAAGTTCTGCTGAGGTAAGCTGGACTTCATTTGACATAGAACCTTGAGAATCAAAGTGTACCCTTGGCAAGGGTGGGTGGGATGTGACTGAGGACTATTACAGAAGCTCTCCAAAATCCTGTGATAAAAGCAACTTCTGCACATGCATTCCCTCTTCACCCCCACTTTCAGTGATTTGTGAAGCGCATGTGGTGGAATCTTTTGCATTACTAAAGATCACACATGAGCCCTTGATCAACTTAGCTCTACAGTAAAGGCAGGCAACTTGTTCACTACCAGGAGTCAAAGAGGAAATATACCATGATTTGGGAGTATTACAGAGTATCAGCACAGGCTATTTGCACATACGTAATAAACAGAGAAGCAGTTCACAATAAGTACACTGTAGATTACAGTCATCTTGGACATTTATATTTTGCTGCTGTTTATTAAGACTAGTAAAAAGATGAAGCAACTAGTAACTCCATCACTGTTGACTAGACTCCCCTCAAATAAAATATTTAAATAGATTTGACACATACAAAAAGTTACTCTACACCCCCCCCCAAAAAAAACCCAGATGCAATGTAGTTAATCCTTCTATTAGCAATAACCTAGAGAGGTGCGGTGGGGTACTGTGTTCCAAGACAATTTGAGCATTTGCGTCACCTGTTGAGAATCTAATCCTGAAGCATTCCTTCCTTGCTAGTGAAAAATGCAAAGAATTTCTACTGCCTAGAATTTATCGGTGCATTACATGGAGGCTTCTGGCAAGTCATTAAAAACGTCATTAAATAGGTAATGTAAATAGTGAAGGACTGAGGAAACGGAACAATGTGTTTGTAGCTAATACATAGTCGAAGAACTGAAATCTTAGAAGATGAAACATGTGAGTCTAGTACTAAACCTGGTACTAAAGCATCAGATCATAAGAATGGACATAAATATTCTGTTGCTGTCATATATGTTTTCCCTCTCACAGGATCCCCAAAAATGTACTGTATCTGACCCCTAGTTGAAGTGCTGGCACAGGAGAAGCTCTAGGTGTGCTGTAAAAGTGCTGATCTCCTTTCCCTCGTGCAGCATAGGTGTGCTATTCAAGCCTCCATTTTCAAGATAAGAGATAGAGCAGAGTCAGAGATGTCCTCTTAGTCAAGACCCTATCGTTCGTTTATTGGTCTAGGAACTGAGAACACTTGCATCACATTCCTTGGTTTCCCTGTAGTAAGAATGTTTTATGGGATGAGACAGCCCAGGACATCTGTGTCTAGCGTTAAAATAACAAATGACAGGGTAGCAACCACAGCAGAAACCACTGTTTTTGCTATGGTAGTGATAAAGTTTCAAGTGTTAACCTTATTCAATGTACTTTTATATTTTTAATTTTATAAAAACAAGTATTTTTAGAAGTTCAGTGTCATGTTAGTGTGCATCAATTCAGCGGGTGGGTGGGTGTGGGTGGGTGTGCACCTACTGCCTGCAGTCTGCATAACTTTTCTAGCTAAGTAGAAGAAACTTAACCTTTAGTCCACAAATGTCTAGACTGAATAGTGTATTGATTTTTTAGTTCCCAGACAATACGATTGCAAGGCGCTTTTGCTACTTTATGACCTCAAAAGGAGTAAGAATATAAAGCAGTAGCACCTCCCACACCATTGACTTATGTTACATAGACTTAATACAAGCCAGGATTCCCTGTACACCAGAGAAGAGAAAAATATGAAGAGAAAGATAGGGTGCAGAGAAATCTAGCTTCTTTTACCATGATACCACGCAGAAATTTCTCCAAAGAAGGAAAGAGAGAGTGCAATATCCATGTGGTTGCCTCCCCATTTGCAAGCCATTATTTTGTTGGGAACCAGCATTATATCTGAATGACACCACAGCGACATACATTATCTGCAGCTTATATACCAGACAACTGCCAAGGCTAGCTACAGGTTTTCATGAGCCATCTTTCCCACTACACACAAATGAACATCCTGGGCATACATACACACAGACACATACAAATATATACACGGACAAGGTACAAACAACTCTTTTATTTCCTCTGTTTCTGATTTACACATTTCAAATGGAAGAGAGACTATGTCAGGGGTAGCCAATCTGGTGCCCTCCATGTTGTGGACTAAGACTTTTGATTCCTGATCCTGCTGGCTGGAGCTAGGGATGGACAGACCCATTAAAGTCTGGTCCATTCCTGTTCTCAAAGTGGACAGCGTTAAGGCCATCCTCTCCCATTTACAAGCAGATTTTTAATTAAAAGTCTTTTTTAAAAAAATGCTTTACACTGAAAAGCATCTGTGTGTGTTGTCACTCTGCTCTGTGCTACAATTCCCCACCCCACTTTAAACCCCTTCAGAATTGTGCCATGAGCTACCCACAGCCTGAGCAGCTAGCAGACAGGGCTCCTTGACACTATGCACTTTCAATGCCCATACATACATGGCTGCCCCCATGTAAGCACTGGAAAACCTTTAAAACAATCCTATTGCTGGTGGATCTATTGATCTAAATGGATCTGAAGTGAACCAAGAAATCCAAATGAGTGCTAAGGAAAGCTGGGATCCAGTTGGCACTAAGTACTTATGTAGAAAAGGGATGCAGGTGGGCAGTTCAAATCCCCGCGGCGGGGTGAGCTCCTGTTGCTTGGTCCCTGCTCCTGCCAACCTAGCAGTTAGAAAGCACGCCAAAGTGCAAGTAGATAAATAGGTACCGCTCTGGCAGGAAGGTCAACGGCGTTTTTGTGCGCTGCTTTGGTTCACCAAAAGCGGCTTAGTCATGCTGGCCACATGACCCGGAAGCTGTACGTCAGCTCCCTCAGCCAATAAAGCGAGATGAGTGCCACAACCCCAGAGTCAGCCGCGACTGGAGCTAATGGTCAGGGATCCCTTTACCTTTACCTATGTAGAAAAATACTGAAGTAAATGAGAATTATGAGGTGGACCCAACCTACCTACCTGCATCCATTTCCCTATTAAAAACTTCCAAAAACAGCTATTTGTCCCCCAAGGTGCAACCACAGCAACAAGGTGGTTTGTAGCAAGAAAATAAGAACATGGGGACTGCCTTTTATTAAATCAGATCATGCGTACATCTAGATCAGTGCTGTCTACTCTGACTGGCAGAAGCCCTTCTGGATTTCTGAGTGGGTTCTCCCAGTCCTACCTGGAGATGCCTCAGGAAAAAAATGGTCAGGCATTCTGTGTGCTGCAATTACAAACCAGATTCTTTAATTATTTCACAATTTTGAAAAAGCAAACCAACAAATTGCTTTCATATTATTAGCATACCAGCTATTTGGGACCTGGTAAAGGTAAAAGGTAAAGGACCCCTGGACAATTAAGTCCAGTCAAAGGCGACCATGGGGTGTGGCGCTCATTTCACTTCAGGCTGAGGAAGCCGGTGTTTGTCCACAGACAGCTTTCCGAGTCATGTGGCCAGCATGACTAAACCGCTTCTGGAGCAATGGGACACAGCGATGAATGCCAGAGTGCACGGAAACACTGTTTTGGGGTCTGACTTAGTACTAACGAGGCTTACTACCAGGTAAATTTTATTTTGCTAAGAAATGGTTTAATATACAAAATTAAAAATAGTTTGAAACTATCCTTAAGAAATAACTATAACTTCTGACAAATTAATGGTCAGTGTCTGTGGAAGTTTAATGAACTGATTCAGTCACTGTATTCATGTTATAATTTAGTCAGGTATATATTAATAATAAGCTTCAAGGATCACAAGAACTTCTTGAGAAACCATCATTGACTTTTGTATAGTTCTATTAAACCATGACCTATTTCCAAGATTGTTTAAGCATTCCCAGCATTCTTCTCAATTGCTGAAAGGCTATATATCAGCTGCAGTTCTACAAATGTCCAGGGATGACTGGCAACAGATTTAGGAATGGATATCATAGTCTACTTGAGTTTAATATTCACAATGCTTCATACAGAATGGGAGCTTCAAAAATTAATTCAAAACACACCAGCATTATCAAAATAAAACCATTTTGCATATTTTCAGTGCAATTCACACAATTTGCATTATTCAGGATTGCATTCCTGTGCACACCCTAATGAAAAGGAGAGTTCTTGTTTGGCAAGGCCTTTTCCTGTAGAAATACAAAAGACTGCAAAGGACTGTGGTACTCTTCATAAGCAACACTACATTTTGGTCTCTTATCTCTAGGAGGCAACATTTGCCTTCTAAATATTTCATACCTCTGAAGATGGGCCAAGAAGATTCCACAACTTGTACAATATACTGTATATTCCACCATTAAGATCCTTTTTTATGTAATGACAGGTCATACTGGCAACAGAGGAAGATAGCATGGAAGACCCACTTCTTATGCAGCATCACGCTACATACCAAAGCATTGCCAAGGATGTAGTAGTTACACAGGTTGCTTACTCTATCTTAATATCCAATACTTGAATAGACATAGAAATCAAGAGTTGTATAACTCTTAACTGTTGCACAGGTCACAAATACACTATCTTAAAAAAATATTTTTCAGTTCATAGTTCTAAGCAGGATTTGCTACCTATTTAAATGAAAGGGGGAAAAGAAGACTGACTAGAATTTTAGGGAAATGCCAGGGGCGCTGTTTTAAATAGTCCATTCACTCCATGCTCTTGGGACTGAGTTTTAAATATATTTATAATTTCACACACATTCCTTTCTTACTACATAAGAAATCAGGACACAAAAGCTGACTCACAGAATAGATTAACAAACTCAGGTTTAACTAAACCCTGCTTACATTACATTAGCCTACTTAATAGGATTCCTGATAACCAAAGATAATCCTATCCATTTACTGCACTGATGCTTATGCAGCAGTTGAAATGAAATCTGGTTGGTTAATAAAAGCACTTTAATTCTGTAATTTACACTTGGCCAACATACATAACACACGCACTCAACAGATTTTTTTTTAAAAAAAACCACTATAGTCCTACAGAGAAAATATTTACACTGCTATTTTAAAAGAGGCTGGTATACATTATGCATTTCATGTCCATGAAACTAGTCCTGATTTTCTGTAAGTGTACCATCTTCTGAAGAATCAGTGTGACCTATATACAATTGTCCATGTGCACAGTGGAGCTTTCTCGCCCTCTTTACTGCAGCAAATTGTTTAGGATGTTAAGCACAAAAATGGATTGAGAAGAACTCCAAAATTTCTCTGCAAACTGGGTGAAAGGAAATTAAAATTGCAAATGTGGGTCAATGTAAGCAAGTGTAAAATGATGCACTTAGGGCAGTGGTTTTCAACCAGTGTGCCGTAGCACCCTGGGCAACACTGGCCTCTGTCCCTCTTTCCTTCCCTCCCTCCTCTGATGCCCTCTTGCCTCTCTGCCTCCCAAAGGCTTGCACAGCTGTTTGATGCAACAGCCCTCTTTGGGGCAGGAGAGGCAGCTCAGAGACCAGGGGCAGCAACTGCAGCTGCCCAGAAGACTCTCAAGGAGAGGGGAGAGAAGAGAAGAGGAGGAAGAGGGAATACTCCACCAGGGTGTTCAAAAAAGGGTGAGAAGCTGCCAGCTTGCTGGCAAGGGGTGTCATAACTGAGCTCCTGAGCCCCACAGGGGTGCTGCAAAACTAATGCAGTTAGTCAAGGGATCCGTAGACTCAAAGTCGAAAACCTCTGACTAAGGAGCAAAGAATCCTAACCACATATACACTTAATGGCCTAATTGACAGTGACTGACCAGGAAGGGGATTTTGAGATCATTGTAGCTAGGCTCAATGAAAATGTCAATCCAGTTTACTGAAGCTGTGAAAAAGACAAATTCCACGTTACAGATCATTACGAAAAAGACTGAAAGTGAAATGACTGACAATATAATGCCATTATACAAATCTACGGTGAACATATATTTGGAATACTATGTACAGTTCTAGTCACCAAACCTCAAAATATGCTGTAGGTGCAGAAAAGAGCAACCAAAATGAACCAAGGGTAACTTCCCCGTGATGAAAACACCGGGGCTTTTCCACTTAGAAAAAAATACAAGTCTGGGGTGGGAAGAGAGATCTGTTAGAGATGTATAAAATTATGAAGTGAGCAAGATTGAAGGTTTTTCTCCCTTTCACAAAAAAAGGTCATGAATGCTGGAAGATTCTGGACAAAGGAAAGTATTTATTCACATAATGATTATCAACTATCATAGCACATAGTTAGAACAATGAAATTCACTCCCACAAGATGTGGTGATGGCAACTACTTCGGACAGTTTTAAAACGGAATTAAGTAAATTACTGACGAATAAAGCTTACTAGTAATGATGGCTGTGTACAGTGGTACCTTGGGGTAAGTACTTAATTTGTTCCGGAGGTCCGTTCCTAACCTGAAACTATTCTTAACCTGAAGCACCACTTTAGCTAATGGGGCCTCCCGCTGCCAGAGCACGATTTCTGTTCTCATTCTGAAGCAAAGTTCTTAACCCGAGGTAATATTTATGGGTTAGCGGAGTCTGTAACCTGAAGCGTATGTAATCTGAAGCGTATGTAACCCGAGGTACCACTGTACTACCACCAATATACTTCTGAATAAAAAATAGGGACAGCGCTGTTCTGCTTATGTCCTGCTTGCAGGCTTCGCATGAGAATCTGGTTGAGCACTATGGAACAGAATGCTGGACTAGATATGCCTTTAGTCTGATTCAGCAGGGCTCTTATTGGGTTCTTAGCTTAAATCTCCCTTACAATATATAGAACAAGAGGAAAAATAAGGCACTGAAATTCTGCGAATTTCTGCGAACATGATTGACAAGCTGTGCGCATAAATATATGTGCTTTCTAAGGAAATAAATCTGTTTGCTAAGGTTCCCAGGTTTATTATCTATTTATTGTACTTATATTCTGCCCAAATATGCAAGGTGGTTTACAATTTGAAAATATTACAATAAATGACAAACAGTCAAGGTAAAGATAAAGAGTAAAGTTTGAGGGGGGGGGCAGTCTGGCCAGGGTAGACCCTAATGTTGTTTTTTGCCTGCTTCCCTTTTCTCTTCTTCTCACAGGGCTATTGGCATATATTGGCCTTGTGAGGAGAGGTGACTATTTATAAACCTGCTAGAAAGGAAACAGAAAAAGTCCTTTGTGTGAGCAATTGTGTCTCTGGCTATGTAGTCTTGAAAATCATAATATGTTTAGGATAAGGTTGCAAATTGCATGACTCAATGAAAAGGAAGAACTTCCATTAACATCTACCAATCAGAGTCCTGATATGAAAGACTTCAGCTCCTGTGCTTGCTAAAGCTTTCACTAACACAGTGGTTCCCAAACTGTGGAGTAAGCTCCCTTTGAGACCACAAGAAACCTGAAACAGACAGAATAGAATAATGACATGAATGGAATGAATGCCTCCTGTGAGAGGACCCTCCCTCATCCATTTAGTATTTGGGGAATAATATTCTCCTACCCCATTCTCTCAACCAGGTTCAGGAAGAAGAACTGCTTTGTTCTAATGTATTCTTCACGTGTCCTGTACATGGTACACTTCTAAAGCTTAATATCCCCATTCAAAGATCTTCACGTTTACTGCACATACTACACATGCTCACCTGTGAAACAAATTAACTGGTGCTGCTTCAGGTAAATTCTGAAGTGGGGTCCCAGGTTGAAAAAAATGTGTATTTCTATAAAAAACATCCCTTTTGTTTTTGCATGATAATGTTGAGTTCCATATACCTGTATTTATACTGTATTTTTATATTGTGAACCACCCTGAGATCATTGGATGAAAGGTGGTATATAAATTTAATAAAATAAAATAAATACCATTTAGAAAGATAGAAAATAAAATATTCCTTTTGCTATTTTCATTTCCTTTTTTGTACCTATTTCTCCAAAGAGAAAAAATAAGCTATAGTTAGGTACATTAGGATGCAACAGCTTGCTGCTCCGCCTATATAACATGTGGCATATTTACAATTACTGCTTGGAGAACACGTACATACAAGATGTCATGAATACACCAAATAGTACACTTCATATAAATTCAGTAACAAAGTAAACTTAAGTTTCATAATGAAGTATTAGCTATTTCTCACTCAATCTCTATTTTTTCCCCATCCCACCCAATAAAAAAGGTTTCCCCATTGTTTTAAAACTTATTGAAGTGTTATATCTCTGCAATGGGAAACTGAGGGGAAATGTGATATGGTTTGCAGTCTGTTGTTCAAATAAGAAGCCTCAACGCTTCAAAAGTCCCAAGTTCTTTGGCAGGCCAAAGCAACTTTTTAGACCCCAACAGTCACAGGTTTCACAAACTTTGCAAGTACTATATAGATATTATTCTCTAGTTCCGCTACATTGATACACTATATTGGAAGATTAAATATGGAAACTATGGAAATGGACAGACTGAAGTAATGTGCTAAATTACTTCCTTCCATCTTGCTGTTCACTTGACTGCGCAAAAATAGAATCCTGGAAGCCTAAGTAGTTACATTAGCATTAATAATTAATTCTCCTATTATTACTGCAGTTTGGAAAACAATGTAAAGGTCTCACAAAATATAATATAAAAGTCATCTTCTGGACAAACATGTCAATTGGTGTATTAGGCTGCAATACTATACACACTTACTTGGAAGTAAGTCCCAATGAGCTTAAGTCATCAACAAGGACCAGGTCTCACTTCTATGCATAGGACTGTGCTTTTAATCTACTAAGAGATTTTATTTTTATTCTTTTTAAAAACCTTATATCCTACCCTTCATCCTAAAATCCAGAGCAAGTAACAATTCATACATAAAGCAATTAACAAAGAAAACAATTAAAATCACCAATGTTCTGTTTTCCTGTAATCTGTCAGTGTCCTGAAACCCAGACATCCTTCTACATTAAAAAGCAAAGCAACAGATCTTCAGTTGGTGCCTAAAGCTAAACCATGCTGGTGCCAGTCAAGCCCCTAGGGTGGCTGCAAACCACTACTAGGATACTAATTCTGTGAAGGTCCTTTGGTGGGTAATAAACTCCAGGATGTCCTTTAAAGCTGGAACTACCAGCAGGGCCTTCCCAGTAGATCTCAAGTCAGGGGAAGTTCAATATGTGGAGTGGAGTTTCCTCAGACAGAGTTGATAGCATGATCATTGATAGTAATATCAGGATCCACCCTGTCCCTCAAAAGATATACTGCATCTTGTAAATATATTTCGTCAGAATAAATTCCAGAGAACTCTATTGTGAGGTGGATTCACGTAACTAAATAGTGCAGAATTTACCATAGGTTTTACCGAGGAGTGACTACCTTGAATACAATCATGAGCTCCCGCTGCTCGGTCCCTGCTCCTGCCAACCTAGCAGTTCAAAAGCACATCAAAGTGGTCAAAGTGCAAGTAGATAAATAGGTACCACTCCGGTGGGAAGGTAAATAGCGTTTTCATGTGCTGCTCTGGAAGCTGTACGCTAGCTCCCTCGGCCACTAAAGCGAGATGAGCGCCGCAACCCGAGTCATCCGCGACTGGACCTAACGGTCAGGGATCCCTTTACCTTATTCCTGCAACTTTGGCCAGGAAAGGCAGCAGCAGTAATGTAGAATGTGCTGGTCCTCTACCACCGCTCACTGTTTCAACGTGCTGTATTTTGAGGATCAATGGGTGAATGAGCTTATTGAGCTTAAGTCATCAAGCAGCTGGCTTTACATTATAAATCATTTTAAGAGAAAGAGCTGAAAGTAAACTTCTCTTAGATTGAGAAATACGGGAACAGAACCAGGGATTCAGATTCAACTACTGTGATGTATTATGCTGAAACTGACCTGCCAACTATTTCTTAGTTTGCATTGGCCTAAGAATGCTCCCAGAAGTTGTGAAATAATGCTTTGCATATTTTGTAGTGAAACATAGAACTATCTATTTGAACTTATACATTAGTGGATTTTCAATAAATTATGTTGTAGTAACTAAAGTACTGATGCTATAGACACATTAAGGACGGTTTCAGTGTATAGTGGTACCTCCGGTTGTGGACGGGATCCGTCCCAGTGGTCAGGTCAGATCCTGAGGTTTCCACAACCTGAGAACCGCTTCTGTGCATGCTGAAATCCGGTCAAATACTTCCGGGTTTGCCACTTTCACATCCTGAAGCTTACGTAACCAGAGGGGTTACGTAATCTGAGGTGCTACTATACTGAAAAGTTCTACATTTCCTAGATTAAAAAGGGTGAAAGAATCTGGAAGGCAGGTCTTAATTTTGAAGCCAGGATAATACAAGTATTTCTATTCAGAGTGATATCAAACTCATACACAGAGAAGTCCCACTGAAGTGAATAAGTCCAATGATCTTTGAGTATCACCCACCATACTTAAAATCAATAACTAGACTGTTTTAAACAACATGAGAAAGATTTAGCAGGGTGGGAGAGGTAGGTAATTGCAAAGAGGAACTGATTAAACTTTTGCCAGTGCTACAGAAGTACAGGAGCAGAAGTGATGCATGCGTCATTAATTACAGCAATTCCTCATTTACGCACATTTGAGACATGCACAACTGCGCACACCATAGCAAACCAGGAAGTGGCAGGAATAGGGGCAAAAACAGCCCTAAAAGAGCGTATAAATGGCAAAATGGCACGAAAATAACATCTAGCAATCCCAGGAGCCTTTGCAAATGCAATCCTGGGAGCCTTTGCACCAAACTTTGAGGCCTGTGGGGACTTGGAGCTTGAGCAAGGAGGTTTGGAGGGAGCAACTGTGGAGGAGTTTGGTGGAGTTTTTGTTTTCTGAATGGCTTTTCAAGAGTTTCCAGAGGTTCAGAGGGTGTTTGCAGCCTTTCACAATGGTGTTCCCAATATACGCAATTTTATTTAAACATGCAGTGCATCGGAACATAAGCCCCACATAAATGGGAAACTGCCTGTACAGTTATACCTCGGGATAAATACGCTTCACAGGATAAGTATTTTTTGGTTACTTCTGGGTCGCCGCGGAGCGCGTTACTTCCGGGTTTTGTCGCTCACACAGACGGTCAAAATGATGTCATGCGCATGTGCGGAAGCGGCGAAACACGACCCGCACGCACGCAGACACGTCTTACGTTCTGTTCAGGATGAGAATAGGGCTTCGGAACAGATCCTGTTCGCATCCCAAGGTATCACTGTATGTGTACATGCTTGCAGCATAAAATGTTTACTGTACATTTCCAGAATAAGAATAACACTATAAAAAAACTAACTTCAACAAATCAAAGATAAGCAATACTGGTAGATTTGGGGTATGTCTGCATGTGCAGGCAATGACTGATTAATGTGCGTCCAAATGATGCACAATCGTGCATGGCGCCAAACCCGGAAGCAAACTGGAAACGTCACTAAACAAGTCACTAAAAGGGGGTGAAACGAAGGTGGAGTGGAACGTGCTTATACACGCTGCGCTAAAACACACAGGGGCCAAGAACGGATCCCCCCAGCACAAAATGGTCATCAACTGTACTTCTCTAAATTCCTGCTCAACTCCCAACATAAACTGTTTTTATTGTCCAGTACCTGAATTTATTCTGTGCACTTTTAAATGAAAAAGGGTATGTGTATCCCCTTTTATTTAATGCGTGATGCATATTTAAAGTCACTTAATACAAATTACAATATTTATCCCTTAACCAAATGCTACTTGTAGGTAATATATGAATTTTAAATGTATGAAGTATGGATTTTAATCTATGTTAGAACCAGGAAAGGTAGCTATTCCAGAATAGTCAGTTCAGCACTTAAGGATATTGAAATAGCTGGAAAGAACTGAAGCCCAGTTTCCTTTTACATTCAATTTTTACCTTATCCCCTTCACACATACCCCCCCCCAAAAAAAATAACCTGCCATCTTCCCATTCCTCCTTGGTGGTCATTTTATATTCTATTCTTCCTCCTATAACAGATTCTCACACACCCTTCCTTTCTATTCCTAATTTATTTTTATCTTTAAGGTTATTAATAATGAATAAATTTTAATCTCACTTTTTAATGGTTTTCAACACCTCCAACACTTTGTTAGAAGAGATGTCCCCTCCTCCAACAGATACCACTCCACCCCATGCACTCTTACTCAATATGCAAGGCGCTCCTGATGCTGGCATTGGTTCAACTAAAAGGCTATGGGGCACAGTAGGCAAGTGGGGAGGCCCCGGTCAGCCTGAGGCACTGAGGGTCACCTAAAAGTGGCCCAAGGCCCACTGCACTAGAAAGTTATGGTCTCTCATTAGTGCATGAGGCAAAATAATTTCCTTCACTACTGGCAATGTAATATGCATTCTAAGGAATGGCTCAAAATTACTGCAACTCAACCTGCTAAGTTTATATGAATCAAAAATTGGGTAGAAGCATATACCCTGGGGTATGATAGGGAATTTCCAGCATACATTCTAAAGTAGTCTGCCAGTATATATCACTTACATGGTGTTAATTAAGTACCTTAAAGTTATGTAGAAGCATAGCATACCACTTCTATGATTCCTTTGTGTGCTGCAGGGGACTGCCATCACAAACTCTCAGAATACTTGTTGCAATCCACATATACCAAAGGAAGTTCCAAAAAGACAATTCTCTTGTCTCAATTTTACCTATGTTCTAAGAAACAGCATCCAGGCCATGGTAGGGTTTTGTAGTTAGTTGCTACTATGCCTCTCAGGTTCCCATTGAGCTTTACTGGACAAAGAAAAAAAATGCAGACTGGGACTGCTTAGATTGAAACCTGCTTCTCATTACAGGCACTATGATAATCAGGGACTTGGGACAGTTATCTATCCCAATGTGTGCATTTTTTTTCTATGCAGATTAATGGCTATCTTTCATTCATTCACTCTCTTTGGAAAGCGAGGGGTAAAGTGTGGCACTTGGGTACAACCCTAAAGGGCAGGCAAAGTTTTCCAACCACCAACAACACTGGGTGGCCTGGTTACCACTAAAAGAGTCACCATGGGGGGAGCAATACCTTTCGTCCCCCATGTCGAAAGCATAGGCAGTATGTCTGATTATTCCAATCAGCCATAAACATTGAATTAGCTTATGAAATGCATCACTGCAAGATGTGATATCCTCTAGCTTTGATGGCTTTTTAAAAGGGCTAGACAAATTAATGGAGGATAAGTTTATCAAAGGTTATGTTCAAAGACTGTGTAACAGCAGCTGCAAAAACAGGGATGAGGAACCTGTGACCCTTCAGATGTTGTTGGGATACCATCTCCCATCAGCTCAGGCCAACTTGGACAATGGTCAGGGATTATGAGAACTGTAGTCCAATGACATCAAGAGAGTGCCTGATTTGCCACTGCAATACTAGAAAAATGGGAGTGGGCCATTTATTTGGTACTATGCATGTGGGCTTCCCAGAAACATCTGGTTAGCTACCATTTGCAAAAAAACTCAGTGGAATCTAGATGAACCCTTAGTCTGATTCAGCTGAATGTCTAATGAGTATTATAACCAGGAGTGAAGAAGGAAATGTGCAGCCTCTTTCCCCAGAACAACCACAAACAATTATTCTGGGTTGGTAGTGGGAAAATGTTACTGGAGGCTCCATCTGGAAAAATAGAAAGAAGAACAGGTTTGAGAAAACAGGCCTGGCCATGCCTAGCTCTGCTGGAGACACTGACCTGAACAGTGGACAGAAGTGTATGGAAGGGATGGGAGTGGAGTTTGAGAAAGAACCAGAACTTTCCATTATTTTCACTCAGTATAAAGTGCTTTTGTTAGCAGCTCATGCTTTTTGGTGCTTGAACAGGTTAAGGTGGTGTGGTATAACTGATTTTATGTGGTCTTGCGCAGGAGTAGCCAAAATGATGGTCCCGATATGTTTTGGACTACAACGCGTATCATCCTGCATACTAGCCATGCTGGCTGGGACTGAGGGCAAGTTACAGTCCACAATATCTGGAGGGCACCATGTTGCCTATCCCTGGTCTAGAAGATGTCATGCAAACAACTGCATTTTAAAATGTTTTATTATTGGCTAGATGTTACTTAAAATAATATATTTATGTTTCTGAATAAACATTTTCTGATTAATTCTTTCTAGACACTGGCACAGCTAATATTAAAATAGTCATATGGTTTATCTTTCTCCCAACAACTGGAATCACGTGGGTAAAATGCGTAAGTCCCTTCCTGGAACCTAAAGTACAAGAGGATTCGAAACATAGTAAATAATTTATGCTTTTTCACATAGCTTAAGAGACGCTGGTTTGACCTTCTTAGCAGGAATTTTTCTTTCTCAAGCTTGAAGCCAGCATTATTTTATCATCTTGGTCAGATACTTTGGTCACATTTCATGATTTCTGCAGTTACATTTCTGTAGCTGAATTATCTCACAGCAACAAACTGTGCGTACACTGTGAAATTTTACTTTGGAAAGGTGTCATCAGAAGACATATTTCTTTCAAGTTATTAAAACTATTTGTTCCATTTTAACTTCTTTTTTTAAACACTTTTGAAAATACCACCCTCAACAGTGAACACTGTAGGACAGCAGCTATGGAAAATTCTTCCTGGGAGTTAAAAATCTGAGACTCAAGGTCACAAAAACAAAGTCACAACCAGTTCTCAAGCTTTAGAAACACCCACACATTAGATTAGGAAAACAGCAAGCTTGAAATATTCCATCTAGAGTTTAAAAAAGTATCTAAATTGTTTTTAAATAACTTTATTGAGCTAAATCAAGTGTGCTTAATAAACCTGACTATTTTCTAAAAAGTAAAGAAAAATACTTATTGGAATACTGGTGGGAAAATAGCATAATGCAAGAAACCATCCTTATCTGAAACAAGAAATTTTGTCTGGAAAATTGCAAAATGTAACTCAAAAAAGTGCACAGAAAATGTTTATTAAGAGAGCCTTTTTTGCTTCTCTAAGTTCTCTGTTGCTATTTCTATGTGTAACTTTCATGAGGATATTCAGTAAAATTATTTGGTTAGTTAAGGATACAGCTTATTACTTATAGGAATATCTGTAGTTCTAGAAACTGCAGGCATTTATTTACAAGTATCTCGCTGCAACCAATGCATACACATTATTCATATAATATGCAACACTGAAGAATGTTCAATAACTTGTCTATTCTGAACACGTGCTGTACTTTGAAGCAGATCGATATGAGGAGGGGGCAGGATAGAGCTGGTTTTTTAAACACTTGTCAGTGCAGAAAACACCAAGGGACTAGTCCTGGGTTTCCCGTTTGTTTTCTTACTCCCACCCCTCACTTTCGGATTACACACACCTCTCACTTTCATCCTCTGAGAAAGAAAAGAGGCTACAACTGCAGCAGCCCTGGGTACCACCAAGCCCTGGCTGACTGCAGGACTGCAGTCCTGGCACAGCACAGTCCACTCCCTGCCGTCCGGCCATAGGGTGGGGTCTTTTCTCACACCAATCCGTACGTACACACAAAAGGGAAACCAAGAGGGGAGGCTGCCTTAACTCGCTCCCCCCCCCCTCACCGCAATACCTTGCGCACAGGAGCCTAAACTAGGCGAGATGCAAAACAGCCAAATACAATAGGGCGCCCCCAAAGCGCCCAGGGAAGAGGGCATGAGGTGATCCGGGGGGGGGGCGACGCCAGGCCGCGCTCCTGGGGGGCCTGGGGGCTCCCCGAAGCGCCTCGGCGGCTACTCATCCGCCCTTCGCCTGCGCCAAGTACCTTTTTTTGGCCGCCCTTCTGACAGACAAAGGGAAGAGAGGAGTTTATTACTGCGGAGGTGCCGGTTGCGCAGTTCCCCGCCTCAGGAGAGCCGAGCCGAGCGGCCGCCACGCCCCACCCCGCCAAACTTCACCCCTTTCGGGGGGGGTTGGAGAGGACGCGGACGGGGGGGGGCGAAGGGAAGGCAGGTGCCCGCCGGCCCCTTCGCAGGTGCTTAGGCGCCCCCCTAAAGTTTGAGTTGACTGAGGCGGAGCGGCCTCAAAACACACACACCCCAGCCCCCCTAGCTCTCTCCCAGGCGCGCAGCATGGCAGCGAGGCTCGTACCTTGGCGGGATCCTCCGGCTGCTCCGGCTCGGCCCCCGCCCCCGCCGCCGCCGCCGTGGGCGCTTCTCCCGCAGGGCTGCCGGGCTGGGACTCCTCTGCTGCAGTGGCCCCGTCCTGCGGGCTCCGCTGCTCCGCAGAGCTGCCGGCTCCCATGGCTTCGCTCTCTTCGGTGAGCGGCTGCTTCGCGACGCCGGTCTCTCACCTCCGCTGCCCAGACCCGACGCTTCCCGCCCAGGAATGATAAAAGAGAGGAGAGCAATAATGAAGCTGTCCAGGCAGCTGCGCCCTTCGCCTCAGTCTCGGCCGCTCAGCGCTCTGCTCAAGCTGCGACTGAAGGAAACCAGTAGCTTTCTGCAAACTCCTTTAGAGAGCTGGGGGGAGGAAAGAACAAGCTCCTCTCTGGTCCTCCCGCCCGCCTCTCCCTCCTGCTCCATCACATGAGCAGAGCCTCGGACACGCCTTGCAGCATCAAACCTGGACTCGAGAAGGGGCGGGGGAAGAGAAAGAGAGAGAGACAACATCCCGCCACCTCTGACCAAGGTGGCTGCCCACCCCCTGGCCTTCTTCGCCCCCTCCCCGCCACAGAGATAGTTCTTGGACTTTTCTAAGTGCCCCTTCTAAGGAAGAGTCGCCTCCCGCTCTCGCCACCGCGCTAGATTAATGGGCCTTAATTCCATTACCGAGAGAGCTGGAGGGAAAGTGGCTCTGCAGATTACGTCTCCGTGACCTTCAGCTGACGAGGCATTTTTGATGTGCTCCCCACCTCCCACCCCAGCAAAGGCAGGCGGCCGTGCCTACTGTGGTACGCGAAGCATAAATCACCAGGGACTAGAATTGCCAAACGTCCCTTATTTCAACACTTCCCATGCAGCAAAACACAGGGAAAAAATGGGAGTAGATCAAAGGTGGCCAATTTCTATTTCTGCAAGTGTTCCGTGCAGAGGCGTACCTAGGCTTCTTTGTGCTGCTGGCAAGGAGCTGTACCAGTGCTGCCGCCGCCGCCGCCCTTGTCTCTTGAACCCTTGGCCGGTCACCTAAGGAGGGAGCTGAGGCGCCTGTGTGCCTCACCTGGCACACAGGCAGGCGGGCTCCGAGCCAGAGTAGAGAGACATCATTTTTGTGTGTCCCTGGGCCCGTGCCATTGGCGGCCAACTCGAACGGCAATGTAACACTACAGAAGAGACTGGCAGACCTTCAGGCCTGACTCCTATCTAGGCCCACAAGCCTGGTTTTCAGGTTGATGTGAAGGTACCCTGTCCTGTGCTATCTATGTGATAGTCTACTGCTGGTTAGTGACTTGTCTAATTTATTCTTCTGGGGTTTTTTTTGGGGGGGATGCAAAGTGGAATAGCGTTAGATCTGCTAGATTTGCCAGTAAAATAATTGCCATTAACCAGTAGCATTGCAAAGCCATGGAGACAGGCCTAACCTGAATCACTAGTATCGTATTTTGATGTTTGGAGATTTTCCAGAGATCGACAAGAAAAGTGCCGTTGCAGAAATGTAATAAAATATTGATGGCTTTTTATTTCTTCATAAGATGATACTAAATTGGCAATGACTGAAATGTCTTTCAACAAAATTGAAAACAGATATTTTGTTTACTTTGAGTTATTTTAAAAAGTCCTAGCACTTTATACCCTGCAATCCAATACACGTGTATATGGGAGTAAGATGCACTGAATTCAGTGGGACCTAGTTTTGAGTAGACATGTACAGAATTTCACACATAGTTTTCCCCAAAGAATACTGAGAACTGTAGTTTCTCTCTCATGGAGCTATAATTCCCAAGACCCTTAACAAACTACAGTTCCCAGGATTCTGGGACATAATAGTTGGATTTTCTCATAGCATACAGAACGGCTTACCTTTCTTTTGATATTCTTAAAGTGATAGCAATATCTGCCACTCACCCATTTTTACTAAAATGTATTTGGTCAGGGTTTTGTTTTCCAATGAAAGACTGCAGTCACAGGTCACTCCCAGCATTAGACAAAGAGAGGTGGTCACCTCAGTTAGCAGGTACCAGAGACAGAGAGTGGTGGCAAAATGTTGGAGGACAAAGCTGTGCCCTTCTCTCGTTTTCTTCCCCTTGTAAGAAAATACTGATTTATATATATATGAGACTTTAGAATTCCTATAACACCCTAAGCAGGAGCTATTGAGTGTTGCCACCCCCAGCGTCCCTGGATCCCCTAAGCAAGTCTGTTCCCCTTCAGTGTGATGGGAGATGCTGTACTACTGAAGTAAAGTTCACTCAACTTCCGTAAGGAAAATGGAAAGGGGGGCACCATCTCCTTTGTCTGAGGTAGTAAACTCAGCCCAAGGTGAAATGCTTTGCTAGATGTGGGGTTGCATCTCACACCGTGTGTTATTCACATGCACTGATGCTAATAGTTACCTGCTCAAAGCCATGCAATAGTCATGACTAGACTAGACTGAGGAAGTGGTTATACAGTTATTTATTATGTAAGGAATCTGAACCTAGAATGTATTTGTTCAAAGATGAGCCTGCAACTCTAAGCACATATGGAATAAGGTCCATTGATATTAGGGGTTTACTATCCTGAGAGTATGATTAAGTGAAAATGTAAAATATATGTGCATTGGTATATTTGTAAAAATCCATAGTTAAAGGTGCAATTTCACTTACAGCTTTGCAGAGGAACCTATCTAATCCCCCCCCCCCAACACATTTTTCTTCCACCAAATTTCAAAAGGTATTTACAGAGTGTTGTTAGTTCTCCTAATATCTGATTAGTGAGGTTCTGTTCAGTGTAAAGCTGACAAAAAAGAAGCCAACAAAGCAAGGCTTCAACCCCTAACGCTGCATCAGAATAAATACAGATTTCTTTTCATGCAAAACAGGTCCTTTATGCTATTTCCAATAGCTCAGGTTAAGTTACAGTGGTGAACAAAACAGAACAAGGAACATAGGATTGTGTGTCCTGATACTGAATTAATTCAGCTTCCTTTCCCATGGTGCAGTAGTTGGCTTAATACAAGTACTGTACCTAACAAATTCATAATTGCTGTTTAAGTAAAATTTCAGCACAAATACTTGACTCACTGATAAACGTTTAAAGCATTTTAAACTATATATTAATGGTACAGTTTTTTAATCCTTATGGTTATTTACTTTGGGTTAATCCCATTCCTTTTTTCCTAAACCACAGAGTCATTTCAACATTTATTTCTGCAGTTGTTTGTAAGACCAAACGTTCATTGTTCCAAGGTAATCATTTCAACTAATACATTTTTTACTATCAGCTTCCCACCACTCTTCACACTGTAAGAGCTAATACAGTTCCTCAGGATAGGAAATTATTATTGTACCATTATGAAGAGGATACAGGGTGGGTTGCCATGATTTAGTGTTAAAACAGTTATTTGTTGGATAACTGATATGCCGTCTTAATCCTGTTAGGAAGCACGTGCCAGCAAAACAAAGTAAAGGTATTTAGAATCAGGGGTTAATGGGCAATATTTTTATTCTGTGTCTTACTCAAAACAACATGTTAAATAATTGAGGCAGTTAGAACAGGATAGTGAATTATTGATATATTTTTTTTAATGGAGGAGAGTATGTGTAAGGTTTTCTTTAAAATCTTTGTAATGTCTAATCCTTAAGTACTCATGTATGCTATACTTTTGTTTTCACCAATCTTTGATTCACTGACTTCTCTTTTCATGGGCTATCCCACCTTACATGCATTTCTGTTAGTAGAACTTTATCCTTGAGTCTCTTTCTTTATTAACTTCCTATTTTCTTTGTGCACTAATAATGACTTTCAAAAGGTGAGAGAACAACACCATTTATAACATAAGTAATGCGCTGTGGGTTAAAGCCTCAGCGCCTAGGACTTGCCGATCAAAAGGTCGGCGGTTCGAATCCCCGCGGCGGGGTGCGCTCCCGCTGCTCGGTCCCAGCGCCTGCCAACCTAGCAGTTCGAAAGCACCTCCGGGTGCAAGTAGATAAATAGGGACTGCTTACCAGCGGGAAGGTAAACGGCATTTCTGTGTGCAGCTCTGGCTCGCCAGAGCAGCGATGTCACGCTGGCCACGTGACCCGGAAGTGTCTTCGGACAGCGCTGGCCCCTGGCCTCTTGAGTGAGATGGGCGCACAACCCCAGAGTCTGTCAAGACTGGCCCGTACGGGCAGGGGTACCTTTACCTTTACCTTAATTGACTGTGTACCAACCTGGCACCTTCCAAACATATGCTAGGAACCGCAAAGCATTCGAGTCCCTGATTATGTATTATTTTCAGTTGTGTTTGCAAGAATGTAATTATGTGTTAAAAATGAGTTCATTTTCCTGTGATGTTCCCAACACATAACAGTACCTGAATAGCTGATAAGAGTTGTAACCAATCTGACAGCTGGGAAGCAGTGTGACAATCAGTTGCAGTGGCATAGTGTGGGTTGCCAGCACCCAGGGCTGCTGGGGGGGGGGTGGAGTATGCATGCACAACTGCCTAACAGCGTCCGCATCACCCAGAAGATGGTAACTGCAGAATTAAGAAAAGTTGTTCTGTTGTCTGGAAAGGTCATTTCCCAGTTTGAATAGAGAAGCTATTTTTAACAGAGCACAGTGATGGAAGTGCACAGCTGTATTGAGGCAGCACCGGGTGTTGAAATTTTGCACCCCGAACAATTTCCCCCCGGGCAATCAATCACCCCTGTGACTCCCCCAGGCTACACCACTGTTCAGTTGCACTACTCACAAAGAAGCATCCCAATGTGCTATGAGAAGTGGCATAACAACAGTTAAACAGTAGTGGAGCCTTTATATTCAACTGGTTCAAAGGTGCTTACGTATTACATTTGCTGAGGTTTAGTCCGCTGAGAAACCGGTGACACAGGGAGAGTGTTTAACAGACTGGCTTCCTGCACTGCTGTCTTCTAAGATCAGACCAAGGAAATGTAACTATGGGGAACCTGTAGCCCTCCTGATATTTCTGGATTAGAGCACCAATCAGCCCCTGACCATGGGCCATTATAACTGGGGCTGATGGGAGTTGCACTACCGTAACATCTGGAAGGTTTCAGGTTCCCCACTCCAATGCAATGTATGCTATGCAACAATTGCTGTTCTTAAAAAGTAATGCCAAAGGCAGCTCTGAAACTAATGGCCAAAACGTTAGCACGCAAATACATTCTTGTGCTGTTGGTTTCTTGCTACTAAACTTCCAAACAGACTTCCAGATCAATGTTTCGAAACATGGTAAAACCTAATAGAAATACAACACCAATGTGTTGACACTCCATTATATATAAACACTTACCCAACCTTGTGAAGCTGTTGGAATACCACCAAGGAAAGATAAAAGCTCCTCTGCTTGAACAGATTCTTTCCCCCTGCCCACTGATAGTTTTGCTGCATTCTTAACTGCTGTTTTTCAACTGTCACAACTATGCACTAGAATGTTGGCAAAGTCCAATTGAAGCTCACTTTTAAGAGGAGCCTATAGCTATAGAAATAATAACAGGGTATGTAAAATCAATACCCTTACCATAGACAAATTCAGAGAAATATTTCTAATTCCTCTATACCCCCCATTTAGCACCTAGGTATGTGTTTGTCCGCGGGTGGCACTGCGGGCTAAACCACAGAGCCTACGACTTGCTAATCAGAAGGTTGGCAGTTCGAATCCCCGCGATGGGGTGAGCTCCTGTTGCTCGGTCCCGGCTCCTGCCAACCTAGCAGTTCGAAAGCACGTCAAAGTGCAAGTAGATAAATAGGTACCGATCCAGCGGGAAGGTAAACAGCGTTTCCGTGCGTTGCTCTGGTTCTCCAGAAGCAGCTTAGTCATCCTGGCCACATGACCCGTAAGCTGTACGCCGGCTCCCTCGGCCAATAAAGCGAGATGAGCACCGCAACCTTAGAGTCAGTCACGACTGGACCTAATTGTCAGTGGTCCCTTTACCTTTACTTATGTGTTTGTCAGCCACAATCATCCTTACCTCACTAATTCATTGGCGGAGGGGGGGGGGGCTAGTTGTCAGACACAGTTTTGCTGCTTTAACACCATTGTTGTTGTTGTTGTTGTTGTTTTCTATACTACCCGTCAACCAAGAATCACATGGCTATAATGATATTTCTGTGAATGAAGTTTCTTCCTGTTTGGGGTGATAAAATTAACCACACATTGTGATCTTCTGCCTCATCTAATAAGAGGTTTCTGTGGGCTAGAGAAGTAGGAGGGAAAGGTAGTCTTTCTCTTTTTCAACTTCCTTGTATCTCAGTGTTATGCTATGCCACCCGAGATTGTATTAACAATAAACCTTTGATGACAGAATAATAAAACATGTTTACATCAAGGAAGATGTTTAGATAGACTGACTAGGGATTCAGACTAGTCATGCTTTAGTCCCTCTGAAATCAATGTGACTTAAGTTAGTCAATTTATCCCTTTGATTTAAATGAGGATAAAACATACTGTACCTAATTTAGTCTGGAACCAGTCTCCATCTGTCTGTCTCTTGTCTGTTTGCACACTTTAGGGACCATTCATGGGTATAAAGAGATATGAAGGTGTGGTTTGGGAAAATGTTACCTTTCTGATCTGATCATAGAGAGATGCCTTTACAAGATTTGTTTACCTTGCTCAGCTGCCTGTACTTAGTATCAGATTAAACCATTGCTGTATTTTACTGCTTTTATGAATTTTAAGTGGAATGTTATTTTATCTGCATGCTGGAAACCACTTTGAGGTCACAGTGTGACCAAAAGCAGTCTATATGCACAATCATTCAATCTCATTGAAACAACTGGAAATGCAGTTTTTTGCCCTTTATTCAGCATTTTGCAGTCTGCTTCTCCACGTACTGTCTGTCTATTCTGTACAAATGTCTATTTGAAGAAGTAGGTCTTTGAATATAAATGGCTAGGAGACAAGCAGGGAAGGAGGGACGAAGCCTTCATGTCCTACATACCCCAAAGCATCTGGCTGGAGAATGCTGGATGCTAAATATGCTAACCTCTGTGTATTTTTATAGGTTTATAGTATATGTGCTGCCAAAGTGAGCTTCAGGGTGTTGGACTAGATGGGTCTTTGGTCTCATCCAGAAGGCCATCCTAATACCTTTATGTGTTTAGCTTACTGTACTCCGAAACGATTTCAAGATGATTCCTGAATGTTTTGTTAAATAAATTAAAACAAAAACAAGAAAAATGTGATTATAGGCAAAACTTGGTAATTTAATGCTTCTCAATAAGCAAGAAGATTCAAATGTGGATGGAAGGAAAGGAGGGAAGCAAGTTTTGCTGCTCAGGGCAACAAAAAACATTGAACTGATTCTGATCACTGTATACCATTAGTAAAAAGGTAAAGGGACCCCTGACCATTAGGTCCAGACTCTGGGGTTGCGGCGCTCATCTCACTTTATTGGCTGAGGGAGCCGGCATACAGCTTCCGGGTCATGTGGCCAGCAGGACTAATCAGCTTCTGGTGAACCACAGCAGCGCATGGAAATGCTGTTTACCTTCCCGCTGGAGCGGTGCCTATTTATCTACTTGCACTTTGACGTGCTTTTGAACTGCTAGGTTGGCAGGAGCTGGGACCGAGCAACGGGAGCTCACCCCATTGCAGGGATTCGAACCGCCGACCTTCTGATCGGCAAGTCCTAGGCTCTGTGGTTTAACCCACAGCGCCATCCGCGTCCCACTATATACCACTATATATCCCACTATATATCACTCCATTAGGAGTGAACAAATAATCCTTAAAGTGTTTGGGTTTTTTTTTAAATTAGATGTATACATGTTTTTAGAACTATTGTCATTAATAGAAAATCAAGACCTTCCCATTCAAGCTAAGATTTTTTTATAGCAAGAGAATCACACAAGGAATCACTAGAGCATACTTCTGAGTAGATGTCTCACATTGCATATTCACACTATTTAAAATGGTGATACTGAACATTAATCATAGATCAGATATCTTGTAGATGTTGTTTAGCATATCAATGTTATACTTTTGATTATTAAATAATTGAATACTTGATGGCAACTGGACTTCTCTGAGGCCACAGTGTACACAAATAGTATGCCAGATTGTTGTGATGATTGGTAGTATCTGAGACATCAAAATTAAAGGCATATCACGGGACACTCAAAGTGCCAGTGCAGTGAATGAGAGGACTTAGCATTGAGCAAACTACCGTAATCACTGGAATCCTGTAAGGCTTATGCGACATTGTGGCACTATATAAATATCAAGGTTTTTTTTCCATATATATAAAAAAGTGTCATGGAGTTAATCTTTTAAATACTAAGAAGACTTACTCCTTTTACAAACAGTTTTAAATAGCAAATACATTAATGGGTCAGCCCAGTGAGTGCTCTTTAACAAGTCACTTTTGTTTTAAAAGGCACTCTCACAACTGTTGTTATTTTTAAAGCCAAGTGAATGGCCCATATGTCAAGCGATACTTGGTAAGAGTTAAAGCAGGAAAAAGTAGATGAGCAAGAATACTTCCTTGGCTGACCTGCCAACTTCTATTTTACTGTTTTTGGACTTGAATTTCTCAGCAAGATCAAAATTGATTAGGAGCTGCTTTCATGTCTGATAAAATTATTGAACTGGGGGTGTTTTCTGAACTTCTCAGAAACAGACAATACATCTGTTTTTCAAGCAAAAGTCAAATGGTATATTCACTAAGATTTGCACAATTGGGTCATCTTCCTTTAATAACTCTTCTTTTATTTTTCTGTTTTGTAAGATACACTGCAGATTCAAAAGCCTTAGCCAATAATAGTCTTAATTGCAAGCAGAGGGTGGAAGACCATATGATCTTCTCATGATCTCTAGAATTCTTTTTCTATGCTAATTTTTATAATTGTTTGTTACCCATAAACCAGGCTTCAAGCCCAGCAACAGACTAATGTGCAGTCAGGTACTTTGAAGGGTCGGATTTCCTTGTGCTCTGAGCCCAATTAATATGCGTTGAGAACTGATTGCTGGAAGGCATGTTTTCTGTAGGTATCCAACAGCTGCAAAAAAGAAACAAAGCTACTAACTGAACAAGGAATTTAAAAAAACCCAATATTTTGCTCTTGAATAGGAGCTTCAATATGAAGATCTCAAAGTTCCTTTAGGAATAAATGTCTGGTTAAACTAAAATACAAAGAAGTTTACTGAATTGCCAAAGTTCAGAAGGGCGATTTCCACAGGGCATGAAACATTACCAAAACCTACATGTACAAATTCTAGTCTTACCATACCAGCCTCAGCAAGAATTAGGGCTTTGTTGGTGGTTGCCCCGGGTTGTGGAACAGCATAATATGGAACATGCATCACAGCAGAACCATAGCAGCACTTAGAAGGAAATTAAAGATACATTATTTTCAGGAATATTTTAGGAATTGATGGGGGGTGTATTGGACATAATTGATGCAGAACTGCATGCGTACTACATAATGTTCTGCAATACTTTTAGTATTCTAGACACTGTTGTAAGCTGCTTTGATCACAGGATAGACAGAAGAAGAATATGATAAATGAATGAATGAATAAAACCTGATGCCAGAATGTGAACCTGGGACTTTCTGCATGCAAGAGCCACTGCCCTTCCCTAGTTGGTCCTGTGCTTGTAATCACTACCTTGGATTAAAAGCCCACTTCTAGAAATCTACTCTTTCATCACCTGCTTATGAATAGAAAATGGTGGTTTAAAACTCTATCTCATAGTAACGAGTGTGCAGAAAGTGATTTTGATGGATGCAAGAGCATTTATCCAGTGTAACAAAAAGGAGGAAAACCTCGGTGAAAGATTCCATAGCTGACAGATGACATCTGCATAGTTATCAACTTGAGAAGAAATAGATTTTAAAAGACTCAAGAACTTGAACAGCAAAGAAAGACAATAGGCATTTGAAAGAGCGAAACAGCAAAGGGAAGAAGAACAGAGAACAACTGAGATGAGATAAATGAGGGGGAAATGGTAACAGAGAGAACATCACAAGGGGTAAGACTGAGCTGATGCACAAGGAATGAAAACAAGGAAGAATATGTAATTTTGCAAGTATACAGCAATTAATATGCAGCAATTTGTTTAGCAAAACTGAGCCATAAGCAAACTTAAGAGCTTTTACTTAGTCTGCTGTTTAGCTTGTTTACTGCATGGCTGAAATTTCTAGTCCCAGGCCAGACTGTTCTGGGTCATCAAATTAAAGACATCAGATTCTTGCAACGTGGGTGAACATGTGTTAAAAGGCAGCAGGAGGAAAAATAACAAGAATCATATTTTTCATTTATAGAGGCTAATACAGCATTTTAGAGCATGCTTCATGTATGTACCCCAGTAAAGCTTCTCAGCACTTTTCTGAGTATTATTATCACATGTTGCAGATAGAGTACTGAGCGACAAAAGCTAGCCTAAGACTGCAATCCTATAAAGCATGGGTGGCTAACATTTTTTGACTTGAGGGCCACACTGAGAGTGGGCCATCCCTTCAATAGTTGTATGCTAAAGTGTGTGCATGCACTCGGAACATATACATATATGAACTGTATATTTATTTATTTATTAAAAAATAATGTTCTGAACACGGGGACGCAGGTGGCGCTGTGGGTAAAAGCCTCAGCGCCTAGGGCTTGCCGATAGAAAGGTCGGTGGTTCGAATCCCCGCGGTGGGGTGCGCTCCCGTTGCTCAGTCCCAGCACCTGCCAACCTAGCAGTTCGAAAGCACCCCCGGGTGCAAGTAGATAAATAGGGACCGCTTACTAGCGGGAAGGTAAACGGCATTTCCGTGTGCAGCTCTGGCTTGCCAGAGCAGCGATGTCACACTGGCCACGTGACCCGGAAGTGTCTCCGGACAGCGCTGGCCCCTGGCCTCTAAAGTGAGATGGGCACACAACCCCAGAGTCTGTCAAGACTGGCCCGTACGGGCAGGGGTACCTTTACCTTTACCTTTAATGTTCTGAACAAGATAGTATTTCAAATTGTAACTCCCCTTGGTTTCAGGAACAGTGAAAGTAGGTCAATGCCACGTACTTTTTTATTGCTTAAGTACAGTAGGAAGGAGATTCAACAAAGCTTTCCAAGGCAGGAGACTGAAGTGCAACACAGTCAAACAATGACATCCCAGGCTAGGGACATTACATCATATGAACAAACACACAGTGGTCAACAAAAGAGGTTTAAAGACTGTCTCAAGGCAAATCTAAAAAAAATGTAGTATAAACATTGACAACTGGGAAACACTGGCCTGCGAGTGCTCCAGTTGGAGAACAGCCTTTACCAAAGGTGTCATGGGCTTTGAAGACACTCGAACTCAGGACGCAAGGGAGAAATGTGCTAAGAGGAAGGCATGCTTGGCAAATCCGCACCGTGATCAATTCCTACCCGGAAACCAATGTCCCCACTGGAAGGACGTGTGGATCCAGAATTGGCCTCCACAGTCACTTACGGACTCATTGTTAAATCCGTGTTCATTTAAGACAATCTTACTAAGCTACGAGTGATCGCCGAAGAAGGAGGAGGAGGAGGAGGAAGAGGAGGATACATTGCCCATTAGCTTCCCAGTGGCTCCTATTCATGGATGCTGGCACGTACCACGCCGTAAATCTCTGAAGATGTGCCTCAGAATCCCAAGTTTCCTTTATTAAATTATCCTGTATTGCAGTTTTCCTGAAATGCCTGTTACTTTCACTAAATCAGGAAGACATTTCAGAATTTCCCTTTCTTTATCCTACAACAAATATATTAATTAATAAATAATAATAAATCTCTCAGTTGTAAGATTCAACCCTACATTTCATTTTTACTTATATTTTAAACTTTCAGGGGAAAAATAATATTTTTTAATTTCACAACACTTGGATCTGTAACTGGAAGCCAGTCAAGGTCCCCTTTCTGTTTCCTGGTGCACTCCCCACTTTCAGCAGAAGATGGCTTTCTGAATAACCCATGATGTAACCCAACTGTTTTGCCTTAGGGAAAGCTGCAAAAAAGCTCCCCCCTTGTGAAATTGACAAATAATTGCACCCTCCCTTCTCGTCTTTAGCTTAGTTCATCACCTACTTTCATCCACATTCCCATCCCTCTTAACTTCCTATTGTAGCTCCTGTGCAAACCTTTTAAAAATAAAAAGCAATTAAATGACTGGTCTTTGATTTGCTAATATGCTCTCATTCTCATGTCCCTTCACTCTCAATTCATGTTTAGTTGTTGATTCCTGTTTGTATTTTTAAAAAATAATAATAATACAGAAGTTTTCTGCTAAAGCAGTTAAGTTCAAAACTGATCTATTATAAAATGTTGATTTATGTTCTGCAAATGTAGCTCCAGCAAACAAACACTCCTTTTCCTGCCAATTCTTCCTGAAGGGCCAATTATATTATTAATTTTATTTTTAGTACAGCTGTTTTGTGCAAGAGCAAAAAACATCTGCTTTAGTGCCTTTACCAACAACCAGTGTGAACGGCATGCCACATCCTTTCCTTTGGACTGATAGAAGTAGGCTGGGTAGAAACAGATAGCACCCATTGAATTGTCACCCCCACAATGCGCTATAGTACATCCACAGCTATGTAAAATGCACTTTTGTATTCCATTTTCTTCATTGGATTAACCACGGATTGGGAATATCTGAACTAATTGGGGAGAAAGTGCATGTTGGATGAGGACATTGTGTAAAAACAAAAACAACAACCCTGTGAAGCAGGCACCTTTAAATCTAAATTCAACTCTCATCTGGGTGAGACCACTATAAATTGTAATCTGAAGCAATAATAACACTCAAATAGTTACCATATGTGGCTCTGAACCTCAGCACACAAATGATAATGAAGATAACAAAGATGACACATAAATCTCATGAGAGGTAATCCACAACGCAGAAAAATACTGGGATGAAACTTGTTTAAATAATGTATTTTGTCTACATAGGCTATGGTTCAGTTTGTGTTTCAGATAAATATATTAACTGATAAGACATAAGTTATAATTGGATCCTGAAACCCGCACATGAAAGGGTTGTGGCAAGGCTATGGAGAGAACAGGGTAGGAAATTAATTTTCTGTTTACCTCATTTGACAGGCAGATCTTTGGTTTCAACCTACAGCCATGCAAATTATTTTATAACAGTTTTTAAAACATTAGAAATTTAATTTTTTTCTTAGGCAATGTTAAAATTAAAGGTGTTCTTCTGCAGAAGATAAAGACATGTACACACACAAACACACAATCTAAGTTGGGGGGGGGGACACAGCCATTCAATCTACATTTCATTTGCTTGCTGTTTTCCCCTCTCTAAATTCAACAACTGTATTTTGTTAATTGATTGCACAGTACATCAAAATTGGTCCTTTATGAGCATTCCAGCCTAAGGACATGCCTTTGTCTCTTTAAGGAAGAATCCCTGGAAGATTAGCTTTGCTGCTATGCCTTCTGCAAACTTTGTGTCCTCAAACTTTGTGTAGTGGGTAGGGTTCATTTCAAGTGGGTAGGGTTCGTTTCCTGCTACACAACAGCGTTTGCAAAGAAGTTCTGCTGACATTGGTCAACTAGATTTTATTACCATAGGTGATAATATAGTCATTGTGCAGTCTCCACAAAAGCATATTTGCAATGAAGCTATTTTCACATTCTTTGCTATACTGAAATTCTGTTCAAACATCTTTTTCAGATAAGATATTGCTAATGTTGGGAGAGAGCAGAGGTGTGTAGCAGTTCCTTAAAAATTTGAGTGGAAATTATACTGGCAGGTAGAGTTGCCATATTTCAAAAAGTGAAAATCTGGACAGAAAAGTTTTTGAGGGCTTTTTTTTTTTTTGCAAAGTTCTTAGCTTTGACCTAAGCTGGGTTGTTGTTTTTCAAAGCTGCCATATGTCCGGAGTTTCCCAGACGTATAGCCGATTTCCGTCCAGATACTGCCTGCAGCTACAGTATTCCATATATGTCCAATAAATTCCAGATGTATGGCAACCCTACTTGCAGGGCAGTTTTAACAAATTAATTACATGATTAGTTTTCACAAACAAAATTAAATAAATGGCTCAAACTGTTTTTTATAATACTAACTGCTTCCTGTCTTGTCCTTCTGCTTAATTAGGGGGGTTTCAAGATCATACAGTATTCACTCTAGTACCTAGTCTTGTGTTTTAAGAGAATCCTTAGCAGCTGGATCTCAGGTTCAGTTCCTAGCCTCTCCAGAACTGGATCAGGTGATGAGAGCAATTTCTGCCTATTATCTTGGGTATGCTCTGCTAGTAAGAGTAGACAGAATTGGGCAAAATGCACAAAGAGTGTGATTTTATGTAAATCAGAGCCTAGTGTTCCTAATGCCCTGTCCCACGGAATGGATAGACACACAGGTTTTCCACAAGTGATAGCTTGGTTTTTTGTTTTTTAAGGTAAGGCCTGCTTTTGTGGAAGGAAGGAAGGAAGATTACATTTGGATAGAATTCAACACTAGGCTAATAAGATTGTTCTGTCGGCACAAGCTGGCTCCTGCTATAGCTGTATTGAATCCCTTCCTCCCTCTTACATCTAAGACATGTAGGAAACACAGTGGAGGGGCGGGAATAGTGCAAATATACTGCCTGGTGTGGAGGGTGGACCAATGATAGAACCTTTCAGTGGCAGTGCGCTCTCCCTCATTATGGGAAAATTTAAAAGCATTCCTGTTTACCCAGGCATTTGATGGTTAATAGACACTGTTCCTGACAGCCTAGAGATCAGTGGTTCAGATAATGTTTTAAATGGATTAGAATGTTCTTAACTGTTTTAAGAATTTTTTAAAAAAAAGTTTTATCATTGCATTGATATGTCTATTGTGTTCTTTGGAGGGGGGGGATATAAATCAAACAAACAAACTAATCTGTAGCATATGAGGGGTTAGACTATATGACCCCCGTGGTTCCTTCCAACTCTACAATTCTATGATTCTAAACAGCTAAAGAGAAGCCCCACTGCTTGCAGTCTTTTAGTTCCATGGTCTGAAAGGTTTCAGATCTTGTCACAAAGAACAGTCAAGATTCTTCAGACAGGTCCTCTGCTAGGAATCTGTGGAGTATGCAGATGATTAAGAGGTGAGAGACATTTTGTCAGCTTCTCCACAAGGCTTTTGGCTCCATGGGGGTCATTTAACAACAAATCTCTGAGCTATGAAAGCAGATGTGTCTGGAAAGAGATTCTCCCACAGTGAGCTGGAATTATTCAAGGTAGTAGACAGACCAATCTGCATTGACCTAATCAGTCAGAAACCTGGCCACTCTGTATGAGGATCCTGGAAACTGAATTTAAATGACAATCCCACCAAATTTGAGATCTCCATTTCAACAATACTGTACTTAAGAAGCATTTGCTATACAACCTTAAAGAAAAGCACCAGTTGTTCTAAATATAGATACATTTTGGTATTTTATTAGGTCTTACAAACAGAAGAATTTTGCTAAGCAAAACACAACTGTCTTTTTCTGCAACTTCCAAGAAACAGGTAAAAACAGCTACCTTAGCTGTTTGTGAGCCTACTTGTATTGGTGTAATTTTTCACCAAGTCATACATTTCAAAGAAGTCTCAGAAATCAAACATGTAGCTGTGCATACCGATCTTCTTCCCTCCTGTTCAACAAATATGGTAAACTATGCCCAGGTAACACATGCTGCTGAGCAGTTATGCGGCTACTTTAATAAAGGATTTTCTGATACTTTGCACAAGAGTGCTTATTCTTCCCACATCTCAATGCTGGTACTTTGAAAAAAAAAATACATTGGGAAGTGCATTCTGTCTATAGGAACATATTAATCATTTAGAGCTACAGCATGAGAAAGGAGTTCTTTGCTTGATGTTTGACCTCCAAAGTAATTCTCCAGGATTACTTTATAGTCCTTTTTTCTTTTTGTGTTGATTATGCAACTAGGGTCACCAAACGTTCATGGCACTTTACAGAGAAGAAATTGAAACGTATTTGAATCTTAAATTAATGCTTTAATTAATTGGCATGTGCCTTTGGTAAGGAAAAGATGATTTCCAGAAGAGGAGCAAATTGGTCTCTTGCACCAAAAAGCAAGAGTCCTTAAAGCAGCTTTGATATATACCCAGAGTCCTGTAGTGATTTTATGCTCTTTATTGCAGCTTGTAAAACAGTGATTGAACTGCCCCCCAAACCTCAGGCTTTTATATACATTATTTACACAATGAGTCCAGTCTGACTGACTGATTCTGCTTCCCTCCTGGAGCCTGATGGGTCTTTTCCTGCAGGCCAATCAGTTGTTGCATTCTATGATCCTACCAGCCTAATAGGCTGATTAACTTCCTCCTGGAGCCTGATTGGTCTTTGCCTGAAAGCCAATCAGCTGTTGCATTCTAGGATCCTACTTGCCTATTGTTCTAGGATCCAAGCTTAGTACATAACAACCTTAAAATTTAACAGTCTTCTTTGGACAGATGTTTTGGACTACAACATCCATAGGCACTGACTATTGGTCATGCTAGCCAGGGATGAGAGGAATTGTAGTCCACCATGGGTGACACCAATCTGAAAAAGCCTGATCTAGGCTATAGAGAAGAATCAGAGGTTTAAGCTAGTTGAAAGTTGTTGCATTGACAGCTTGGAGCAAAATTGTTTACATTTTTTACTGGTCTATTGCTGCAATTATATCCTCTGCATGGAGTCAACTTCTCTCCTCACCTGCACATGGCATGCAGCAATCCTGTATGAACTCTTTAAAAAATCAGCCACTAGATGAGTTCAAAGATATGCTTACACTTAAGTATCCAATGAAGAAACATGCAGCTGTTTTGTTTTCGTCTGTAAAAATTGTAATCAGAAATCTCTTCGGAGCATCTACACCTTAGGAGAGAAGTATGCAGTAAAACTGTACTGATTTTCTCTACTGTCATTCTTCCTGTTTTACAGTTTGCTTTTAAAGAAATGTTGTGCCTTAATCTTGATAGAGGGAATTAAATCAAAATTGGGTGTGGATTGACAGCATGTTAGACTGGAGACATAAAGGAAAATCATATGAGTGCAGGCATACTAGCAACACTAGCCCAGGATCCTTCCTGAAACCTATTCAGATAACTTCTTTGCTCAAAACCTTAACAGTTGATATGGGTTGCAAAATAATAGCAAACAAACTTCTGGCCAAAGTATTAGTGTATGTTATTTTTGTGGGCATGTTAACAGATATCTTTCTGTTCATTTGTTTACAAAAATCAGACCTTGTGGTTTTCTGCATTATTCCTAACTAGAAGCTGAAGTTTCAGATTTTCAAGTTAAATTAAACACAGCTTTCTCAGTCAGTAAAACACCCAGTGGCTCCTATTGTGTAATGAGAAAAATTGTTCTGGCAATTAAAATACCTATCCAAATCAAATATATTCTTCTGAATTACATTTTTCAAAAACTGTTTCAAACCAGGATGGATTTATTTTAAACAATCTGCCAAAGTAACTTTTCTGGGAAATTCCAGATTCCTGGCTGCTGCTGAAGTATGCGGTAAAACTGCACTGACGTAAAAGTCCTTTGTAGAACTGCATTTGTTTCCTCCGTTGAGATAACTGAGGATCACCAGTCAAGGCATAGATTCATATTGCTTAAAACACATTTGTTTCTAGTCACTATAAGAACTAGATTTGGGAGGGGGCACTCTGCCCCCCTTGTACAATCTAGATCCTTCTCCCTAAAGATATATCTCTTTCACACAAATTGTGCATTTACATACTGTGGTATCTTCCAGCACTTAATGTAACTAAAATGAAAGACATCTGGTATCAAGTGTGCCTGGAAATTAAAATCTCTAAGCTGGAAACCTTCCCTGTGACTTCCACAGCTGGTCATAGCTGCTCAGTGGATACAGAAAGGCACACAACAGATGTTTAAATGCACCCACCTCTTATTATTAGAGCACATATTCCAGGGGTGAACCCAGATGCTGGAAATAGTTTTTTGGGATAATCTCAGCCCTGTAGTTAGTCTTCTTAGTTAGGTGGGACATTTGGGGAGGGTGGGGGCATAGCTGTCAACTGTCCCTTATTTGGCGGGAAACTCCCTTATCCCAGCACCATTTCCCGCTGCTGTCCCGGATTGATAATGTCCCTTAAATTTCCCAGGTTTCAAAGGAATCAGCTCCTCTCCCTGCCAGCCAGGGAGGAGGGCGACTCCAAGTGTGTTGCTTGGCTGTGTTGCTCACCCAATAAGGAGTCTAAGACGGCTGGCTTGCTTCGCCCCTCCCCACCCCTTGCCAGCTGCTCTTGAATTACCTGTTTGGATGAACTGGGGGGCCTCTCGTTCTCCTCTCTCTTTGCACACGGAGGAAAATCCGTGGCGGCTCACTCATGCTCCTGCTGCCCGCCCCCCCACGCTCTTTCTTCCTGCCTTTCCCTCCTTGATGTGAGCTGGTGTCACTCACAAAAGCCACGCAGGAGGCGAGAGAGAGAGAGATTCAGCCCCGGCAGGCGGTTTCCGGGCACGCCAAATATAGGCAAGTCCAAAAGGAAAGGGCAAAAAAGAGGGAGAGAGAACGACTGGGGGGTGAAGCTTGCATGCTTTGTACCTATCAAATCGGCTGCGTTGCCTTTGCTCAGCGCTTCCCAGCGGAGAGGTGACGGTGGTTTTCCTTGCTGCATCCCCTTTGCTGGGTTGCTGTGCTGTGGGAACCACCACTTGAGGCTTTGTTTGGCTGTTGGTTGTCTAAAATCCCTTATTTTGGCTGCTGATGCCTTATTTTCAAGGTTGCTGGTGCCTTATTTTCAAATCTGTAAGTTGACAGCTGTGGGTGGGGGTGCAGAGCACCAGCTAATTCCCACCCGCCAAATATACTGGTGTAGAGGATGTATTTTCTGCCAACCTAGCAGTTCCCAAGCATACCAGTGAAGTAAATAAATAGGTACCGCTGCAGCGGAAAGGTAAACAATGTTTCTGTGCACTCTGGTTTCCATCATGGTGTTCTGTTGTGCCAGAAGCAGTTTACTGTAATCATGCTGGCCACATGACCCAGAAATCTGCCTGTGGACAAACACCGGCTCCCTCAGCCTCAAGTGAGATGAGCACTGCAGCCCATAGTCACCTCTGACTGGACTTAACTGTCCAGGGGTCATTTACCTTTGTACCTTTACCTTTATACAGGATGTCAGACCCTCCAAGGGTTCCTATTTTCCAGGGACAGTCCCGGATTTATAGAAGCCATCCCAGTTTCTGATTTGATCCTGGAATGTCCCGCTTTACCTTAGGATGTCCCTATTTTCATTAGAGAAATATTGGAGGGTTTGGAGATATCCAACCCTCAGGACATCTGAAGGCAGCCCTGATGTTTAATATTTTATTATGTTCTTATATATGTTGAAGCTTCCCAGAGTGGTTGGGGCAACCCAGTCCGAAGGGCAGGGTATACATAGTAAAATTATTATTATGGAATAGGACATTCGTATTTTCACAGGAGAAATGTTGGAGGGTATGGGATTAAGGTTCAGGTCAGGAGAAGAGAAAGGCAGCAACTTCTCTTGCACTCCTCTTCCACAGTGTGTTAACTTACATAATGGGCTACGTAAAGGTCAAGTTACAATTTTGTATGAGCACCAAGAATTAAATGACTGCCTTTTTGGTGTTTGTTTCATAAGAAAAAAGGATGTTACAGATATAGTGAACAAAGGGATACGAAAAGGTGTAAAACAAGTAAAATAGTTCATGCAAACATTGTATCACAAAACCACACACACACACACACAGAGGTTTAGAAGCAGAGGAAGGGTAAGTTACTCAGTCCACACTCTCAACATTCAAAGGGCTATTTGGATGAATGGCTAGGTTGAGCTGCATTCCAAGGTCGCTGGAGTACTTCACCAGGAACACAACTTGCAACCCACGCACCTCTTTTTTCATGCCACTGTAAATCTGCTCCAAACATATTAATGGTGGCGTGGGAAAAGTGAACTGAGCATCTTCCTGTGAAGAAAGTACATGACCACAACTTGCTCCAGCTGTACTCTATCTCTATAACTTCACCAGACCAGCTGGGCTGTATGACTTTGTCTAAGACCCAGACCAAACTGAGACAATAATTTATGATATGCTAAGTAGACAGGAAGGGGGCAGCTAAAGGAGGGGTGGGAATCCATGATCCTCCAGATGGTGCTCAACTACAATTCCCTAACACTGACCATTGGCCATGTTGGCTGATGTTGATGGGTGTTGGGTTCAGAAGCATCTGGGGGCTTCTCTTCTAAGTTCTAAAGTGAATTGACCTTCCTCACATCAACAAAGAAAAATATTATTATGATGTAGCCAATCTTAATCTTACTCAGAGTAGATCCAATGAAAATGACAGACATGACCATAAATTTCAGTATGTCTCTTCTGAATAGAACTTGGTTGGATATAACCCAATCTTCACCAGCAACAAAATCATACCCGTCATAGACCATAAGGACCTACAGCATGTGACAATGTAAAAATACAACTGATTGACTCCAAGTACCTTCAGAAAGTCAAGCATCTAAGGTTCATACAGAATCTATATCAAATAATTGACAGCTCTTAGCCATCTAAACTAAATTATATGTTTTACCAGTTTTTTAAATAAGGGTAACTATATGGGCAACAACCTCTGACTCCCTCATCCTATTTTTTACTAGAAGCAGGCAATCAACAATAATATTATTTGGTCTGCAACTATTTAGTGATCATGATAACCTTTACTAATCCCTTTTAACCAAATGGTAGACTCACAAGCCAGTCACACTAACTGATTCTTTAGTTAAGAGTCGAGGTTTATCTTTGGTAAGTAGAAAAGTATAGGAGACACATTTAACACTAAGCATTTAACACTAAGGTGAGAAGGCCTTGGGTCAGTGATGTAGGAATGCAACAACCGCTAGTAGAACACTGCTGAATGATCCTTGAAATGTAATGTTTTGGCTGAATGACTATTGGGAATTTGGGGATAAGACAGAGATATACTGTGCTTGCTTAAGGCATTTTTCATTCATTTCATTGAGGATTGTACAGGAGAACCTTCTGGTGAATTGTGCCCTATGTGAGTCAAGAAATGAATCACATGAAAGCACCAGTGTGATAAACTATTGCAGGGAAGAGGCTTCAAGGATAAAAGGTGACATTTTGTTTGCCCCTTTGTAAACACACTGATCCTTTGTTTTTGCTGTGGCCTTGTCTGTTAAAGTAAAGGAATGCAAAAGAAAAGTTACCATGCTGCAGTGTGGTATAACTATGGAACCAAAGGATACAACAACAAAATTGTGTGGCTTTGCAGAACACATTTGTAAAACGTATTATGCAAAAGCAGCATTATTGCAAACTTGTTTACTGATGTAGATTTTGAGAGGATTCAAACTTTTCTCAGGCTTATGCTAAAACTCTGGCGAGGAAAGCAAACAATAAGTAACATATTAAAAATAATGACCTCTCTCTGCATTTTATTTTTGCATCCTTACTTTTTTTCAGGCGAAGGGAAAGGCGCTTTGGTAGACAGAGAAACCACACTGCATATCACAGTTAGTGTTGCAAAGTAAACTTTGGCACAACCCTCTGGGTTAAAGGCAGCGTATAGCAGTAGCATCCTCAGTTGTATATCTGATACAGTGATTGTGACTGGAGAACATTATAATGTACAGTGGTACCTCGGGTTAAGAACTTAATTCGTTCTGGAGGTCCGTTCTTAACCTGAAACTGTTCTTAACCTGAAGCACCACTTTAGCTAATGGGGCTTCCCGCTGCCACGCCGCCGGAGCACGATTTCTGTTCTCATCCTGAAGCAAAGTTCTTAACCCAAGGTACTATTTCTGGGTTAGCGGAGTCTGTAACCTGAAGCATCTGTAACCCGAGGTACCACTGTATATTTGAAAGTCCTCTGGTCACGGAGATATATCATATGGAACAGCAGCAGACAGTGCAGTAGAATGGGTGGAGCTGTGTTGCTCTGGTTATCAAGAAGGAGCAAGTTAGTGGGGAGCATGACCCGGGGACAGGGGTCAGGAGAGCCCCACCCATCCTAACCTGCCAGTCATTAGTGATACAGGGTATACCAAAGCTTACTTTGGTATTTATTCAGGGACATAAAAAACTTTAGTTGTTTTCTAAGTTTTCTGATTGAGATGCGTTTCAGACTTTTGCACAAATAAAAATTGGGAACCAACTTCTAAAGAAGAGCATTTGATTTTGCCATTGAAATACATTGCTTAACTTTCCCTGGATCATTTCCATGGTTTCCATGGAATATTACACCCTTGTAACTTGTAATACATGAAAAATAGTTTCAGATTTTAATATACTGTTTTTAGAATCTTTCTGTAGAATTTCCTGTCTCAAGTGTTGAGGGGGACATCCCAAAGTTATGAGGCTTAAAGGTATTATTTCATAGTCAGCAACAGCTGCTCAAAATTTATTTCTGAAGAAGGAAGACAGGCACGGTACACTCCCACTCCAATGGGTCCTCATGCATGAATCTTGAAGTAACTGGTTTGAAAATACTGAGGTCTGCTGTACTCAACTCCAGACTCAAAGGGTAAAGAATAAGCCACGGTTATTTAACAATATGATCCCAATTTTTATATATATATATATATATATATATATATATATATATATATATATATATATATAATTTTCCCCATCTCCAGTTAAAATTAAAACTGAACCAAAAATGGATTTCCATTTTTAAAAATTACTGTGTGAAGTGGACCTTTTAAGCGATTATTTGGGAAGACCTGTTCACAGAGTGAAAATGCTCACTTGTTCAGAAGGGCTTCATTCTGGTTTGGCTTTGTGGCATTCTTACATAACCAAATCTGATTGAATACTTGGCAATATCATGAGGTCTACTCAGAGTGAGGGCAGTGCTTCCTGCTCACAAGCTGAATTGGGTTTTAGACATTGTGATGCAGCCAAATCTGATTAGTTGCATAGTTGCATGGCAGTGTAACATCATCACCATGCTACATGACCTCTACTTGGTTGTGACTGCCCGAGAAAGAAGTTTCTGTTTTAAATATACATCAATGCTGCAGATCAGGGAAGGAAGCAACTCTGAATAAAAAAGCCAAGTGAGGTATTTTTGGATATACTTTTCAACTTCCCAATGTTTCGCTTTTGTACAGGTACCCAACTGTTTTTGGACTACAGTTCCCACCATCCCTGGCCACTGGTCCTGCTAGCTAGGGATGATGGGAGTTGTAGTCCAAAAACAGCTGGAGACCCAAGTTTGAAAAACCCATTGTAGAGGAAAATTTGGCACAGCCATATTAAGAACTGCTGATATGTGTCAAAATATTATTTGGCTGTAACAAAGGAAGTAAGGCAAAATACACACCAGAGCAGTATTTTTTATCAGGAACACCCAAGATGTAACAAAACAGAAAGCAAGCTAGAATTCTTCATAATCCTAGACGTTAAACAAAACATTGGAGGAGCACAAGCTGGCATGATAAAGTCACATCTGTAGAAACTATAATAAGGTGAATTCCAAGAACTGTGGTGCAGGCTTCATAAGATTACTCTCTGCTAGGTACTAAACAAATTTTCCTGGCTGACCCTCACCCCTATTTAAAAAACATTGTTGTTTGGACTTGTCTGTTGCAGATAAGCAAAAGCTGATTTCAGATAACATTCCTCATCAAAAAAAGTTCCTCCTTAAAAACTGTTTTATCTTCAATAGGCTTGCATAGACCTATATTACTCTCTGCTTAGGCAAGGAATTTGCAGTCTTTATTGATCTGAAAGCTAGCAGGTCAAGAAAAAAAAGAGGTCCCCCAAGAGCACAGGATAGCTACTACAAATTGAAGATCTTTTGACCAATAGCTCTGTACTCGACCATGCACATTATAAAACACAGGCATGTTGTTTTCAGAAAATGTCCTAAAAAGATGCAGCAACCTGGTTCAAAGCTTGACACAGAGTACCAGGGAAGCCATTAGTAAATTAATTCTACAGACACCTAGGGCACTTCCAGGTGGGGGTTATACCTCACAAGTGGGTTTTTGTTGCTGCATGCAGGATTGATGTGCAAAAGTCCTCACATTTTGTTTGAAGCCCTAACATTAAGTACTGTGATTACAGTCTTCAAAGTAATCCCCCACGCACTGAGATTTTGAAAGAATAGGTCCTCAGAATTGGTTTGTTGAAATTCCATATACCTCCAGCCATCAGTGAAATAGGTACACTTCCATCTTTTGAGCCACTGGCGGCGGGGGAATGGCTATGTTGTGCTCAGGCGAGGAGCAAATGGAAGTAGGAATATGATCATACAGACGCTCCCACAGGATAATTAACTATGAACCCCAGCATTTGGCATCCCACTAAAACTTCACCACACCTAACAAACCAGTGACCCTCACTCCCCCCCCCAAACAACAACAACAACAACAAATCGGCAGTGACTGCAGAAGTGTAACAGGTGATTTTATTTTACTAAACATGTAGACAGCCGGATGCGGGTGGCGCTGTGGGTTAAACCACTGTGCCACTTTGGCTTGCCGATTGAAAGGTCGGCGGTTCAAATCCCCATGACGGGGTGAGCTCCCGTTGCTCGGTCCCGGCTCCTGACAACCTAGCAGTTTGAAAGCAAGCAGTGCAAGTAGATAAATAGGTACCACTCCGGCAAGAAGGTAAACGGCGTTTCCGTGCGCTGCTCCGGTTTCGCCAGAAGCGGCTTAGTCATGCTCGCCACATGACCCGGAAAAACTGTCTGCGGAAGCAGACAAACGCCAGCTCCCTCGGCCTTTAAAGCGAGATGAGCGCCACAACCCCAGAGTTGTTTGTGACTGGACTTAATTGTCAGGGGTACCTTTACCTTTAAACATGTAGACAGTGCAAAAGAACGGTGTGCACGAGCAGTCTGGGCTGCATGTTCCTACGCCACTCAGAAGGCTGCACCTTTCAGTTCTGAACTGGGGGGATGGGAGGTTTTTAAAGGGGGTGCTGCACTGGTGATCCTGCAGCACTTTGGGCCACACTGTGCAAGTAGACAGCACAGATCACACAGAGGCAAAGTGGGCTGTGGGGGGTTCTCCTTCATTACCCCTCAACTCTCTCGCCGAAGCAAATCCTCCTTTGGTTCCCTCCCCCACAAACGCCGCACCATTGCACGCACATTTCCACACGGCACTTCTGCAATGCCCTCAGCGCTGCCTTTGGATTGCAATTTCCTGCTTCCCTGGGAAGCAGAGCCCAACCCCAGGTCAGTTGCCCACTGGAGGACTAAGGCCCCCCTCCCTCTTTGCAACCCTCACCCCTGCCCCACCTTTGCCTTCAACTGCTTGCAACATCCCCACTTATTGTGCTTTCCACACCTTCTTTGAGTGTCTTCTTTCTTTCTTCTTTGGCAATCACTTGTAGCCAAGTAAGATTGTCTTCCATGAACACAACAGTGAGTTTGTAAGTGACTGTGGAGACCAATTCTGGATCCACACCTCCTTCCACAGTGGGGACATAGGTTTCCGAGCGGGAGTTGATCATGGTGAGGGTTTGCCAAACATGCTTTCCTCTTAGCTCGCTTCTCCTTTTCATCCTGAGTTCGAGTATCTTCAAAGTCCAGGACACCTTTGGTAAAGGCTGTTTTCCAACTGGAGAGCTCACAGGCCAGTGTTTCCCAATTGCCATTGTTTATACTACATTTTTAAAGATTTGCCTTGAGAGAGTCTTTAAACCTCTTTTGCTGACCACCAGCATTACGCTTTCCATTTTTAAGTTTGGAATAGAGTAGTTGCTTTGGAGTGTATCCTGTGGTCAGTGGGGCTCGCTGAGGATTCCCCCACCCCCATACATCCCGGTATTATGTTTTAGCACTGCAGCTGCTCCGGGGAGATTCAGGGAAGGGGTTAAAGGGGGGGCACATTTCCCAGATGGGAAAGAGCTGGAAACGCCTGCCATCTCCCTCCCTGTTCCCCTCGCTTAGGAGGCTTTTTGGCTGCTCACAACACACTCCCTTGTCCCTAAGCTCTTTTAGAGGTGGCAGTACACAACCCTGGTGGCAGCTATTTTTTTACTTGACAATACTTTTCTCTCAGCTAAAGTAAAAGCATCATAAAATTTATCTATTCAATACATGAATGATGAAATGCACGTCTTTCATTTTTAATTTCATACTCAGATCTTCCAGTTATTTCAGTTTGGGCATGCTTTCTTGGTTACTTATAAATGAAGAGTGGAGATCTCTAAAACTATAGGTTGCTTCACATATGGCATTTTTCTACATGGAGATAGACTAGTAAGAAATTGCTGAACTGTGGTAACGGAAAAGCAAACACAGACGTGTCCCTTCAGCTTCCTCAAACAATGTTGTTGTTTAAGCAGGTCACGTACTGCACATATTTGATTATTTTTTAGCTTTAAGAGTTGGATTTTTTATGCTGCAGGTTGCTGAACAAAAGCACAGAGGGGAGTTCATTAAGGATATTTTCTAGAAAAAATTATAATCTCTATAATTGTTTTCCTTAACTGCTTAATCAACTGGAATACAAACCAGTTATGCTGGACAAATATAATTTATACTACGCCTCTGTTCAAAAGAATTTTTCTCAAGTTTAAAAATACATTTCACATAGAGAGATGCATTTTTAAATACGTGACTATATGTGAATTTAAAAGAAAAAGCTTTGATGGAGAATGTTACCAGACCTCATGGAAATATCTTACTCTTTTGATTTCAATCAAATTTTGGTTTAAGCTTAAGATGAACCACATTAAGATTCTAGTCTTAATAAATATTAAAAAATTTAGTGAGACTTACTTCCAAATAAATGTGCACAGGGCAGACTTAGCTAATCATCCACCATTTGGGGTTTTTTAATTATCTGACACATCTAAACAGAACCTTCTACATTGGGCTGAGTCAGTCCAGGGAAGCTTACTACAGTGGTACCTCAGTTTTCCAACAGCTTAGTTCCCAAAGAACTTGGAACCCAAACCCTGCAAACCCGGAAGTAGGTGTTCCAGTTTTCAAACTTTGCCCCGGAAGCCGAACGTGCTCCTGAGCTGCTGCTTTTACTGTTGCGCAGCAAATTTGAGTCCCCCACATAGTAATTAAGGCTTTCCCCCTCTCATTTTACCCTGAAGCAGCAAATTTAAGTCCCCATCATAAATAAGGCTTTCTTTGTCCCGTTTTTACCCTTAAGCAGCAAACTGAAGTGTCTCCCCCATCGTAATGAAGGCTTTCACCCTTTCCTTTTACCCTTAAGCAGCAAATTTAAGCCCTGCCCCCATCATAATTAAAGCCTTCTGTTTCTGATTGCGCTGTTCTGAGGTGATATTTAGTGCTTTAGTTTTTGCTATTTTTTGCGTTTTTGTGTGGTTTTTTCATTTTTGTGTCTGTGGCTTGTTTTCGTTTTTTGATTGATTGATTGATTGATTGATTGCGGAAATGGATAGAAGCCCGCCATCCAAACAATGACTATCATCAGTGCTGGTAAGGAAAAAAAATAATTGTCATTTTTATCATCTGCAGTACTGTCTTATTTATTTTATAGGGCAGAACATTGATTATTGCTTTCATTTTGTGGATCAATGGTCTTGTTAGATAGTAAAATTCATTTTAAATTGCTGTTTTAGGGGTTGTTTTTTAAAGTCTGGAACAGATTAATCCATTTTGCATTACTTTCTATGGGAAAGTACGCCTTGGTTTTGGAACGGACTTCCGGAATGAATTAAGTTTGAGAACCAAGGGACCACTGTGTGTATAATTATCCCAATTTTCTCCACATAAATACCTGGCCTTTTTTCCCAGGAAAACACTTAGGCATTCAGTATTCAGAACTCAACTCAGGGTTGCCATCCAGTTAGCTTTAACTAACAGCATCAGATATTCTACAATAAACATTCTTTAGCTTTACTTTTTTTTAATGGAACTGTGACCGTCTTAAACAATAAATATTGTAAATAGATTTTTGTGAAGATAAAAGTTGGATAAAGGCCTTAAGGTTGGATAAAAATGTGTGCTTATGTAATAAACAAATACATAAAATATATGCAAACTCAGAGGCACCAATACAGTTCCAGTAAGCTGTGTTGGGCACAAATAGTGGTTTCAGATAGTGATTCAAATGCCTACCTGCATACACACTAGCATCCATAACATTCAACCAAGTCCAATTTTCATTTGTTGCACACTCCTCTTGCTGGATCGGGGAAAACATCTGCAACCTCAGTGCTACAACACAGAATCTTGCAGCTATAAACTATTAGCAAGTAAACATCTGATTTTGATTTCTATATATGAGTGAAAACAGAATGTATGGATTACATTTATTAATACAGTAATCTAACGTTCTGTGGGAAAAGTTATGACTTGTTCTTATTTACTACCAAATTGGTGGGGAAATGTGAGTTAAGTTAAAATTACAGTTGAAGCCATTTATCAATTAGTCAGTGATTAATTGGTTGATCTGTTGATTACAGATTAAGTATACAGTTGTAATTAATCAGCACAGGCCATCTGAACTCTCCTGCTGCCACCGCTGTTACCTGAGTCTAAGGCTGATTCTCTGAAGGAATAATGCAAAGCCCACAGTATTATATTAGCAGAGGAGCTCTTCATATACAGGAAATCATTTTTACCCTGGGAGGCAGACTGCTTTACAGTTATATATAGAACAGAGAACAAAAGAGCTGATTTGCATGTTGTCCTATCTTTTAGAATGTTTGAGAAGAAAGGTCATCTTATGTATCAGTTACTGATTAAGAAATAGGAAGCAGCAAGCAAGAATAAATGGGCAATAAAATGGGAAACCCATTTCAATGTAAGCAAGTGGAAAAATATGCATATTGGTGCAAAAAACCCTAATTTCACATATGTACTCATGATGTCTGAACCGGCAGTGACAGACCAGGAAAGTGACCAGGAAAGAATCACTGAAGAAGTTGACGCAGTGTATGGCAGCTGTGAAAATGATGTACCAAGCTATATGGGGTCTTTAGGAAAGGGATTGAAAATAAAACTATCAGTTTCATAGTGTCATTATACATGGTATGGCCACCTTTGAAATGCTGTGTAGAGTTTTGGTCACCACACTTCCAAAAGTTATTGTAGAGCTGAGAAAATGATCAGAAAAAGGCAACCAAAATGATCAAGGGAGTGGAGCAACGCTCCTATGAGGAAAGGTTCCAGGTTTTGTGTTTTCTTCAGTTTTGAGGAAAAGTGAGTAAGAGGAGACACAATAGAGTTGTTTAAAATGCACAGTGTTGAGAAAGAGGATGGCGAAAAGTTTTTCTCCCTCTTTCATAACAGCAGAACTAAGAGCTGTCCACTGAAGCTGAATGTTAGAAGATCCAGGAGAGACAGAATAAGGTACTTCTTCACACAGCACATTGTGAAACTATGGCATTTGTTCCCACCTGATGCAGTCATTAGTGAGTACTAGCAACCAGTGGAACTCCTGACAGTTCTAAGTGCTGATTACAGAGAGGGAAAAGGGTGGGCAAAGCAGTAGGGAGCTCAACATGGTGTGGCCACAGCACTGGATTGGGTCTGCCACTGCAAGAATGCAGCACAGCCTCTGCGCCCATGCAGCCTCACCAGCTGCTACTGGATGAAGTGGTAGCTATCATATTGAAAGAAAAATCCATGGAAGATTTTGCTGGAGACAGTATGACTCTGAATACTAGTTGCTCCTCTTAACTGGATCAATTTCTCTGCCATCAGTCCCAACACCGTATCTTGGCACCTGTTCAGGAGCTCATTGAGATCTGCCTTAATACAAATCATACACATGATTTGCTTAATTGTGGCACCTGCCTAATTTTTTCGTCACCCAACATATTGTTTTATTATGGTATGCTTTCATAGCTTCATGTATTTCCTTAGCGTTTTGCATGTGCCCCCTTTTGAAAGGGTTAATAATTACTCACAAGCCCTTCGTGTTGCCTAACCTGCGTGGAACTACTACATATTCTATCAGTCAATAAGCACATCTTTAGCTTCTCTTAAGTTTTAGTTAAATAGGAATTAAACTCAAATTTGTGAACAGGAGGGCAGAGCACCTTTTTAATGAATGCAATTACATGGCTTTTGCCTTCTGCTTCAAAATGGTATGATTTGAATAATGTCATGGGCATTGCCAAGGCGGGCAGCCCCCACAATCAATAAAAAATACATAGCAAACTGAGGTTCTGCCCCCCCCCATCAAAAGGCCTGCCCCCCAACAAAAATCCTGGCCATAGCTGTCAACGTTTCCCTTTTTTAAAGGGAAATTCTTTTATTCCGATTAGGATTCCTTGCAAGAAAAGGTCAGTAGATCCAAAGTGCAGTTGTTTGCATAATATCATCTGAAGCTTGGGTTTATTTATGCACAAAAAATAGGATTTTCCTGGAAAACAATCTTGGTTGCCAAATTAGATTTATCCAGTCTGACTCCCAATTTGATAAATCAGCTGTGTGGTATCACGAGTATGTGCCCTGCATTTTCTGATTCCTGAGTGAATGAGAAGGTAGGGGTGGAAAGACTGAAAAGAACAGTTTGCTTCAAATGGGGAGAACTCAGCATTTGAAGTGATAGACCATGATGTGGTTTGGGGAAACCTGCTATTCATCCCTGCATTTAAGTAAACATATAGGGTACACGGTGATGTTGGCATGTTTATCCATTATGTACAGACTTGTACTACAGCCAGCTGAGCTTAATTTTGGTGTTCATATTTGAAAGTTAGGAAGCCCTTTTGACACTATTGACTTTATGTAGTGACACATATGTTTGTTTAAGAGCACAGCAAATGACAATGAAAGCCTAACCATCTATGTTCCTAATCCCGCTTAGGAGGAAGCCCCATAGAATTCAATAGAGCTTTCTTCTGAGTAAAGTGGGATTAGGAACATAGCCCCAGTGACAAACACTGCAAGTCAGCCTCAGGAGATAAGCAAGACTATTGGTAACTCCAGATCTAGACCATTGCTTTATTGGGGGGAAAACACAAACTATACCAGAACCCTACACAATCTGAAAATGAAGGACAACGTTTCTAAAGTTTACTGAATACATGTAAAGAAAGGAACATGATTGGCAGCAGGCAATCTTCTATGAGAAGATTATTTTAGGAAAACATTCTTGGATAATATGAAGGGCAACTGTCTGGAATTTTGCTGCTGTTTTTGGAATACTACTGCTCTCTTCTTGTATCCTTCCTTCTTTCTCTTTCTTGCTTTGATCTCTTCATTGTTTTTATTGCCTTTTGTGTATTAGAAAAGGAAAGTAAAAAACAACTGGGGGGGAATGCATCCTCTGTCACCTACTTCAAGGGTTATAACTGCATTTCATTTCTGCAACTGGTTGAAATGTATAAATGGAGTGAATATTCAATTCAGTTTGGGCAGGGGTCTCCTGCAGTAAAATCATTCAGAAGTCACTTAGCTTTATCTAATATTCTAGCATTCAAGAACCTAGTCCCCACTGAGGTAATAAATCTGCACAAACCTGTTTTGTATGTATAGTACTACAGTGGTACCTTGGGTTAATAACTCAGTTGGTTCTGGAGGTCCGTTCTTAACCTGAAACTGTTCTTAACCTGAAGCACCACTTTAGCTAATGGGGCCTCCCGCAGCCCCTGCGCCTTCGGAGCATGATTTCTGTTCTCATCCTGAAGCAAAGTTCTTAATCCGAGGTACTATTTCTGGGTTAGCAGAGTCTGTAACCTGAAGTGTATGTAACCCTAAGCATCTGTAACCCTAGGTACCACTGTACTTCATAGAATATAACTTCAGAAAGACTGAATATGTGCCTGTGAGCTTTCAAAATTTGCTGTTAACTTTTCAGTGATTTCTCTGCCTTTCTCAGGTAAGATGTGTGTAATTGGTTGGCTTTCTGGTAACTGATGAGTTTATCTAGATTTTTAAACAAAAGAATTAGGAGGTGTGATAAATACTTAGGATAATTTTGTTATTTATTCAATAAAAGTAAATCCCCTCTTCCTCCCGAAAGAGCTGTAGTGATTTAAAATAAGTTACTAGCTTTGTGGTGCTTCCTAAAGAATTGCAAACAAAAAATCAAATTCACACACACAAAGAATTTAACTTTCTTTCATATTAATCAACTACTAAGCAAAATATAACCACATCTGCTAAGCTACAGCTATCTGTGAACCAACAATTTATCATTTTTGTTGGTTTTGCATTAATGACAGCTTCAGGGTTCTGGCTTAGCTTCAAGGTTTCTGCAGAGACATATAGAATGACCCATGTGTAAATGTATCTGACAAATGCCAGTGTCTGGTTCAGGAAGAAAGAGAAACATTTAGAGATATATATCAGCAGCCAACCATTTGTAAATTGAGGCTGGAGTACATTTATGCAACTGGACTGGTGTTTAAATAAAGTAGTGAGAGATTAATTGAATATCTTGAGCTTCTGAAGTCTGACTTACACCTTTCTAAGATTCTGAAGATTGATTCATTGCAAAACCAGATTTGACAGGTATTTGCATGGTAACACACATGTAGGATCCAGTCATGCTGTTGTGTCCACAGAAAATCTTCCACTAGGACGAGGTAAAATGCGTGGAAAGCTTGTATATATTAGTGGCTTGAGCTGGCCAGTTCTCTCTCCACTCCCCACCCCGCTTCTTCCTGTACCATCTCAGTATGTCATACATTCTGGGAACTCATGTGTCCTTGCCTGGCCATTTTGGTGGGGCGTTTATGCAATTTTTAATTTTATTCAAGCATTTGGTACACTGCTTTTCATATAGAAAAAGATCGCAACCACTCCTGTATCCACCCTCCTTATATTATACTAATTTTATGCACCTGTGTACTCCTCTGTGAGTTAGGAATAGACAGGCTCTGGCGGATTGAGCGGTTGGATGGAGCCTTGTATTTGTCTTTCCAGCAATTCCTGTAGCCAAGCTGGTGCCAAACACATTACTCTGCTTTCCTTTGTTTCACATCAGTGAGTCCAAGAGGGGAGCATCTTGTCATCTGGGCAGCCCAGGACCTCCATACACATTGCCCAGGCTTGCGCCCCGGGAAGCGCAGCGGTTTGACTTCACTCTCAGATTTAATGATCCCTATCCCAGAGTTAACAACTGCTATATTAGGATTTTTTGTTTAGGGGAGTTGATCTGTACAGAGATGGTCTACTGCAGTGGTTCCGAAGCCTTTTTCTTCATGAACCACTTGAAAATTACCAAGGATCTTGATGGATCATTCAGTGATTTTTCTGCATGTTGTAGCAATTGTAACACACTGTGCTAGATGCTGTAGGGCTATTAACTTGTATGTTATTGCTTCTTCTTTTATTTCTTACGTATCCAGTGCTAGTCCTACACAGAGTAGACCCAATGAAGTTGATAGACATGACTAAGTTCATTCATGTCAAAGAGTTCCTCTGAGAGGAACTTAGTTGGATAGAATTTAAACTGAAATACAATATAAGATATAGAATGCAAAAAAATACAGTTAAAAATCAATATGAATATTTAATGCACAGCTGTACCACCTCCTGTCTTCAAACACAAATTCACAGACATGCCATTGTCCACATGAATGTAGCTTGTGGGCCACTAGCTTCCCATGGACCACAATTTGGGAACCCTTGGTCTACTTTAAATGGTCTGCAAGACATAGCAAAAGCAGTAGAAAAGTTCGAAATTCAAAAGGAAACTATTAAATACTAATTGTTGTGGTTTGCATACAGCAATATATATATATATAGAGTGAGAGAGAGAGAGTGTTCCTATAAATTTTATTCATGAACATTTTGTTCTATGCTCATATTGCACACGATTCCCTTTCCCCATGCTTTTTAACTCTCAGAGTGATTCTACTTTTTCTGCCAAGCCCTTTATTGTATGACAGCTTATGCAAGCTAACTTCTTCCAAATGTCCTTTAAACTTTTTGAATGAAAAGGTTTACTTTGGGAATAAATATTTGAGCTTTTGCATGAAAAACACTCCAGCAAATGTACATTAACTCGCACACATAATAATGTGTATATATAATGCACTGCAGTTTGGATTACTGATCTGGGAGTTGCAATTTTGACCACACTTGTAGAAATATTTGACTGTAACTGATTTGTTACATAAACAAATTGGTTGCAAACCAACAATGTACAATTATCCAGCTACATCCTAACAGCCATTTTCTTGTCACCAAATGTTTCTAAATGGATAGTCTGCTTTTCCACTTTATGTTGCCTATAAGTCAGCTTATTTTTCTAAAAGGTGGGGAGTGGAGCACACATATCCAGGAGAAATAGCTGTCAGCCAGGCAACAAAGATATTGCATTAAAAATCTGGAAATCAAGGATAGTGTTTGGACCAGTGCATCATGGTGTGCTCGTACTTCTAAGTGGTTTCTTAATGAATTCTGTTTATGAAACCATGAGAATTTTAATTTTGTAGGATGCTTACATCCTAACTCTAGAGCCTCTTAGGATAAACAAGTGGTGTGCCTCACCCCTTTTAATCCACCAACTCCCACCAAGTTTGCAAAAGCATTTATTATGACATTTATATTCCACTTTTCCTCAGAGCTTAAGGTCGTGTACATGGTTCCCCCCCCCTCACCATTTTATCTTTACAACAACTCTGTAAGTTGGTTAGGTTATGAGACAGCAACTGCCCTAAGGATACCCAGTGAGCTTCAAGAGAGAGTTGCAGATTTGAGCACTAGTCTCCTGGGTGAAATTCAACTCTCACCACCACACCACATTGCCTTATAATAAAATGCTCCTCAAACCACAAGTAAAAAATTAAGATTTCAACACTTTAGGCAACGCAATCTGAGAAGCCTTGGAATTGCTTGGAATTGAGGTGAAAAAGGATGGAATATGGACTGATAGGTTCAAGAATCTCACACTGACAAAGGAGAAACAAGTTCTACAAAAAGTGCCAGTTTGAACCCAATTGGCACTTTTTGAGCAAGTCCTATGTCTTAGCTGCTGTTACAGTGCTTTACTTCTGTTGCTTTCCTTCCAAAAGCTTTGCACACAGCCACATTGTAAACAGAAGGAGGAGTTTTATCATTTTCTTCAAGCAGATTTAAACTTGGATGCCCTTAATCCTGCTCTGTAGCTCTTAAAGCTCAGAGTTCTCCGAAGGAACAGGTGAAGATTTAGTAGACTATCTTGACAGGGTTGTGCATTCTGTTATTAACATGCTTTCACCATCCTAAGGATACCCTCAAATCGTCAAGTAGATTTGCCTACCACATCATTGACAGCATGAAATTTATCTGACGGTAGAAACAGTTTCTTATAATGTATGACCAGCAAAGCAATTAGACCTTTTAGTATTAAGTCTCTCTGTTCCACCCAGTTCTGTATTACAGGGGTCTAGAAAATGAACCATATTTTTCTTCAAAAGCATTGCACTATTCTAACCAAATCATATAATTGACAAAATGAATGGACATCCAGTATCCAGAAACTCAGTGATGCAATTTTTGAGGATTAAAATTGAGTTTATTTTCGGGCACTTGTCATATGTTTGCCAGATTTCAGACAATTGTGTGGGATGGATTGTTGATAAGCCTCTGAATGAAGGGAAGACTGCGGTGCCTGCCTGGAGTTAATGCAATCAAACTGTTTTCAATATGCCATAGATGTTGGAAGGGAAATACTGTGCATGCTATCACTCACACCAATAATAGTCATGAGAAATGATTTTGAGAAACAATATGGCCAAATTATCTGTCAAAATAGTGTGTTCTATTAACAGTCTGTCAGCATAAACTTCACGTCAATGCATTTTAGATTTCTGAAAGGGCGCCAAATTTGTAACATCCAAACTAAGGTATTGTGGTATTTAATCCAGTGCTAGATGTCTGCTCCTGCAAGGAGGCTTCCCAAACCTTCTTTTTCACTGCAACTTCCTAAGCACATCACCAAGGAAAGGCCTAGGATGTGCTGCAATAGGATGGGAGAACTGCTTAAAATCTGACTGAGGTAGCTTGCAAAAGCTACTTTTGCAAGCTCTCATTCTCCAGTTCTTCCCTCTACTGCACTGCCTTGCTCCACTTTCCAGTTTCCCCCCTAAGTGTCCCTGGTTCCTCAAGAGAGGTTTTGGGGGGCCCAGTAGGAAAGAGAGAATGAGAGGTACCCTACTTACACAGCACTGGGTACTTGACGGACAGTGCCAGCTGCTGACTAGAAGCAGCAGCAAATACATCATCCAATAGACAATAGTATTTTGGTTCCTCCTGTTAACCTAACACTATAATGCAGTACAGTTCTGTTAAAGTACTATCCAAATAAGGGCAAAGCTTCTTTCAGAAACCCAATACTGTATTGAACCTATGTACATTTTTAAAAAAAATGCAAGTTGCAGGCCTGCATATAAAGATTTACTTCTACTGACTGTAAAAAGAAAGAAAGCTTGTTGACATTTGGTATATTGAGGAGAGTACAAAGCAGTAAGCCAGAAACTTGAACTCATTTGCAAAGACCAATAACAGTGAGATACATGAAGTTATGAACATTTCACAGCTGTTTGGCCACATGGGAAAACAACAACACTTATTTTCAATTTCTGTAAAATTCCTGGGCAATTTTATGAAAAGAGAGATCCTGTATTTGAAACCCTAGCTTCCCCCCAACCCCAGTAGGTAACACTGAAAGATAGCACAGACATTCCCAGATAATTTTGCTTGGTGCTACAGCTGCCGAATTCAAGAAGCTGCATATATACCCCATAAAATGCATTAAACTGCACCAGACAGCATTATTCTTTTAATGCTGATTTTCTAGGCTGACCCAAGTGAGGTAAAGCATCTTAAATAATGAATCAAAATCTTAAAAAGTGGAAAAGATATTTCTGTATCATTTCCCACTACCTACACCCACTAGTTAGAATGCAGGCAATAGCATGTCTTGAAAAACATTCCTTAACACTGCCACTTTACAATAAATTAGTTAGTACTGCTTTTTTTAAAAAAAATTGCTTTGGTTTTTTTATTACAGAAGGGTTTCAAGAAATATTATATTTATTTGCTTTGGTGTATTCCAATATTGTTGCAGAGATACATGATAGGCATTCTTCAAATTCATGCTTGTCATACTCCAGGAAAACATGGAAGCTGCAGAAGTCTGGAAAATAGGAAAAAAGTTAAGTATTTCAAGAATTCCTTTTTTCATTGTTTGAAGAAACATGTCTTTTTTTGGTTCTCTCTTAAAAAAGGATATCAGACTGCAAATTCTCTGTAACATTACTGTGCTTGAATTATTTTGCCTGGAGGGTAAGTAAAGCAAAACACTTAACTGTTCTACATGGTGTAGTGTACTTTCTCCTAATATAGACAGATCCCTAATGTATTATCCTACAGGTCTGTGTATGTTAGAGCAGTGAAGAAAAAATTATTCTCATCTTTCAGATTTATGTCAGTGCAACTACTCCAATCTCATACACAGAATAAGTTTCCGAATGCCTTTTTCTTAATTAGAATACTTAATTAAACTATTATCAATGCTACAGAGAATTATAATTACAAGCATTATTACCAGGTCCAATTCTACATATTTTTTCTGTCCATAAATTCCTGTAGAGACCGGAATACTCCACATCATTGATCCTTGGAATTTGAGGTTGTGTTATGTGAGTGTGGCCAGAAATAAAGGGCATGCAGCAGCTCACTGCAGCCAACATGCTACTACCCTGCAGGCCAGGGTAGAGATTTTTTTTCACTCCTGAGGACTGTATTCATTCATGGGAAAGTGGTTGAGGGCCATATGCAGTGGGTGGTGCCAAAGCCTGAAGTAGGTGAAACTAAAGCCCATTCACACACACTGTTTCCTTTCCTAGCTTGGCTTCCTTGCTGTGTTCTGAGAAAGGAGCACAGCGAAGAAATGTAGAAGGGAAGAGATCACCAAGCGAGCATCTCTCTCCATTGTGAGCTCTCTGCAGGTCAAGCAAGGAGGAGGTGAGGGAGAAGGGATATGGCTTGGGGAAAATGAAAGAGGTTGGGTTAGGAGACTCGTGAAGCAGAGGTTCCTCATTTCAGCTGTAGGCCATGAAAACTGTGTTTTCCACCCCCCTTGGCAATTCTGCGCATAGTGTCAGTGGTTTCTTTTATCAGCTATAGATGCATTAGCTATCATTTTGTAACTTCAAGGCTTGAAAATAGTACTGCACTCTGAAGAGGTGCCTATTATGATGGTCTGCAAGCTTCACATTGGTGCAGATCATCACAAGCTGATCCTTTACTTTGTGGGGGGAGGAGAAATGCTGAAAGCACCAATGTTTCCAGCATTACCTTCTGGGTTTATGATCAAAGTGCTGGTTATGATCCACCCTTCATGTCCTAGTTGCTGTTGGAGCGACTGCCTCTTCTCTTACATCCCATTGGCATCTCTTAAACCTGATGCTTGCTATAGTCTTATCTGAGTATGCTGCTTGCATATACACCCATACTCATAAGTGAGGACAAGTGCACTACACTCCACTCCCACCCAGCATCACTTCCTGTCACCTTCCACAAGTTAGAGGGCCAAGTCTAAAATGAGGGTTGGGGGTGTGTGTGCTCCTTTGCACATGGAGGCATGTATAAGCCAGCATCATGTCTGAATAGGGCTTACCTGTACACTGAGTTTATGACCACAATGTCTGTAGAGATGTGGTCTGAACAGTGGCTCTATAGTTGTAGAATTCCTTTCCCCCTGTGTTCATCAAAGTCCAAGCATATTTCAGGAATGTAGGACTGGGTGATCCCAAGTAGCTGAGATCTTAACCGCTTTCCAAACGCTTAAGCACTTTGTGTGCAATTCAGAGTAGTTAAAATCAATGGTTGTTTTGCAATTGACTTTAATAGGATGCCACTACGTCCCTGGAGTCTTAAAATAATCCACGGTGCATTTGCAAGGAAGGCATAAACTTGTTTATTCTCTGGAAAATTCAGGCAGTACTTTTTGTACTTGAAATGGGAACGAAAAGTATAATTGCAAAATGCACTTCATAAAGCCTGGGTGCAGAAGGTTACACAAAAGGGCTTTTGATATTCCTGTAAGAGAAGCTGGACCAAGCATAATGTTTTATTTTTTAATTTTTATTTAGCAGCATTTATATGGTGCTTAACCATCCATAAACTGTAAGTGGTTTACAAAAAAATCCAGTTTACAAAGAACTGGATGTCACCTATAAGATTTCCTTTAGCCAGTATCTGAATTGTTGCCTTATTATAGAATGTTTTAAATGCTGATGTGCAAGATGTCACAAACTGAACTCAAAGTCTGGTGAATGAAGTGGAATATCAGCCTAACTCAAAGAAATCTGTGAAGGTACTAAGGACAGGAAGAGCTGTGTGATGCTGTCAGGAAATGGGATAGGCTCTCCAGGTTCCCCTTCCCAGCTGACTCCTTGGAATGCGGGATATTAAACCTTGGGCCTTATTCAAGCACAACACGAAGCTCTACCACTGAGCTATCTTCCCCAAAGAGGTTAGATAAGGTTGGGATAGAGAGCAGTATATATATCTCAATAGTGCAGAAATTAACTTGGTGGAACATACTCCCTCAGCCTTAGTTCCCCGTCTTCTAGGGATACTTACTGTATGTGGTGAGGGACACAGCAAGCTGATTTCTTCTGGCCCTCCCTGACTAACCAAGTCTCAGCTGCTCTCAACTGTAGACTTAACTTATAGAGTCATGCAGTTCGCTGGACTTCGCTGGATCCTGTTTCTTCCTCCCCACTTCCTCCACCCCATGGTGAAAATGAGAACTACAGTCATACCTCGGGTTACAGCCACTTCAGACTGCGCTTTTTCAGGTTGTGAACTGCCAAAACCCGGAAGTACCGGAATGAGTTACTTCTGGGTTTCGGCGGTCACGCATGCACAGAAGCGCTAAATTGTGCTTTGCGCATGCGCAGAAGTGCCAAATTGCAACCCGCACATGTGTAGACACGGGTTGCGAACGCTGCGGGTTGCGAACATGCATCCCGCATGGATCACGTTTGCAACATGAGCATCCACTGTACCAAAACTGATGGGGCATTGGAGGAAATGATAAGCACTTAGTGAATTTAGATTGACGTTCCAAAGCATACAACTATTAGCAGTAAAACATAATCACATTCAAATTTAAATAAATAAATAAATAAATAACATAAGTGATTTCCTATGAAACAGCCTTGATATATCTTATTAAAGATTTATACCCAAATAGACACAGATGAAAGCCACAAGATGTGAGAAAAGAAACATTAAAAATCTCTTTAGCTCATTACTACTGTCAAACACCAAAGGGACTCATACTTAACAAGAACTTCCACTCACCTTATTTTTGTGCTTTTATTAAAACAACCCCTTGACTTGTTCCGTTTCAGGGTCCAGGTCAATGTCATAGAAGCAAGGCCTTGTAGGCAATCCTGGCATTGTGCTCATCTAGGGGAACAATGAACTAGAAGTTACGGTCCTGCAATTGTAAGCTGATAACCACACTGTGCATATACACCCATGATGAAGTGAAAGACCATATTGTTCTTCGTGGGCTCATAATTTCACATGCATTGAAATGAAAAGAATCAAGCCATCTGTTACTCCAATCCCTTTTGCTAAATCAGGTTCAGAAACTTTAAACAGATTCACTTATGCCTCAGATTGCTTACAAATGTGTACAAGAACTTTTGGAAAAGCAAAGTAAAAGCTATACTGTGTGAAACCCTGTGGTGCAGAATTTTAGGAAATGGTGCATTCTTCAGGAGGAATATGGCAAAGGAAGTAGGAATGTAGATAGTTAACAACAAAGAAGACATTCAGATAAATGCTGTACTAACGGAGAGGCCTGCATTCTGTATTAGGCTCCTCTAGCCAAGACACATTTGAAAATGAGTTATCAATACCTAGATGTTATTTAATGCACACGTAGAGGTTATAGGCACACAACAGCATTTTCAACATCAAACAATTGCTCTGTAAACAGAAATAACCTTCCATAAATAATAAGTTAACTCATTACACAAGTAACAATAATGTTGTACAATATTTTATAATTAGTTGAAACTAATTTTGGCCCTGATAGTGCAAAATGGTTTAGATTAATTTGTGTGTCGGCGAAAAGAAAAAGTAAACTATATGAAGGCTCAACACAAATTCTGCAGATGTTCCTACATTTAAAATTATGCTGAATGAGAGGAATGCTTAACCCTTCCCAGATTCCCCTGCAAATACCCTCCCCATTTTATCCCATCCCCATAAGCTCTGAAACAGGAAGGTAGCCCAGCTGGAGGAAACAAGTCCCCTGGGAGACATTTGCAGGAAATTATGTCTGTGTGTGTATGTGTGCTTAAGGGGGTTAAGTACTTCTCTTTCCTTTTTACGAATTTTTCCTGCAAGTTTTCCTTCCCTTTATTCCCCTTATGTCAGTCCTATAGGGTTGGGACGATACATTTGCTAAGAAAGTCTTTTAGCTCCATTCTAAGATCATAATGATGGGAAACAAGACCCTTTCTCTCAGTGCACAAGCTGTCACTGGCAGAATTCAAAATCCCTTACTAAAAACTAGATTAATACAGAATTAAAGAGAACCACTGCCAATTTAGAACAGCTTGCCAAGCGTAATCTCTTAAAATAAAATGTCTGCTTTCACTAAACATAAAGGATTTCTTTTTTGGGCAAAAGTGGGAGCACCACTAGGATCCTCCAGAGATACACATTTAGAGCATGTGTGCAGTGCTTCAATTTGTATTTGGATGCCATGCAGCTAATTTCCCTTAAAACCGAAGCTGCCAGCTTAAGCATGCTTTCTTAAAAGTGTGCTTAATATGTTTACAGTAAATTCTCAAATTAATAGTATGCCATTGTTTTGTTAAAACTAATGATACTTTGTTGTTTGCTAGTTATTAGTTGAAGTTAAATAAATATTTCTCATTAGGTTATTCCAGAATAAAAGATTCTGTCAAATTTCCCCTCTGATTTTTGTGTCTAAATGAAAAGTCTAAAGCATTTCAAAGTGCAGGTTTTGTGCCACAATCATCTCTAAACCAAAGCCAAAGCCAATACATTTGCTTTTACAACATCTCAGCAAAATGGGTTACACAGATCAATAATCGCCTCCTTCCCTCAGCACTGTTGCCCCTTTCCAATCAGCAATGGCAATTTATCATTAAAAAAATCTTAACTGCAGAGCTCCCATTTATTTGGTTCCTAGTTAAGGGCTTTCTGCAGGCACTGCTCATACATATTCATTGTCCTGTATCAGGGCTCCTTAGTTGGCCCCCAAGTCCTCTCTCTAACAAACCATGGCCACCTGCTCCACACCTGTTGACACATATAATGAAAACAGGTAAGAACGTGGCTGCAAAGGAATAGTTGGAAGCTTTAAAGGGTGCTCTGCTGATTGCGCCTTGGCAAAGTTAGGCATGTTCTTAGCGCTGATCAGCAGTCCCATAGAGATCGGGAACGCTGTAGAGCAGCCAATCTTCCCTAAGCAGGGCTGACTGTAAATGCCAGTCAGTTGAACGGTGCTTAGAGCCAGCCCCCCGCAGGGAAACGCTTCCTTCAGCAGCATGGTTCAATTTCTCACTGTGCAGGCAAAGGGTCTCAGGTTGGAAGTTGCTGCCAGTCACCACCAGCAGTTGCAAACCTTGCTTCCTTTACCTGCAGTTTAAAATTAAGCCATGCCAGCAAAGGAAAACACTGCTCCTGGCATTATTGGTGAAGTCAGCTGGATCCAGTTCCTCAATCCTGTCCTGTATGTCAATAGCAAACTCATTCTTCAAGTGTAGTTCCTGATACAGGGGTGCAGGGGAGAAACCATTCACACACAAGAAGAAGGTATCAGCAGGCTTGGGAGAACTCCAAGCTTTGCAAAAGTACGGGAATATTTTAATAGAAAACACAGGAGGAGGGTGCGTCACAAGAATAGCTCAATGAGACTACAGTTGCTCAGTGGGCATGGGATGCTGTCTGACTTGTAGGCAGACATAGAAATGGGAGGGAGGGAGGGGAGAGAGGATGACTGGAATAGAAAGAAGTATCCTGGAAGAAGATATGGCTAGCTGGAACCCTGGGTAGCTCCACACACTGCAATGTTTTGTTGCAGAATCACTTGTGGAGAAGAATAAAGAATTTGATGAACGCAGAAGGTCCACCTGATATTCTGAAGCTTCAGCCAACCCCACCTACATTGAACAAATTGCAGCCACAGTTAGCAGAAGAGCAGGTTTTTATTTTACCTTTTGAAAAATGGAAACATTCTCAAACGACTAGGTGCACCACAACTTCTGCACAGTGAAGTGCACAGTACACATACTCTGCAAATAAGCATCTTTCCCCCAATAGTCCTGGGACTTTAATCAGTTACTTAAAATGGCCCAATAGATTTGAGGTATCGTGTTCCCATAATAAACGTCAGCACTCCTTGTTGTACTCAGTACGACTGGGAAATGGTTAATGCTTAAATAAAAGGAGAAAAATTATGTGAGAGGGGTATAATTTAATTAGGCTTTAGTAGTATAGTTTGGCTCAAAGAAACAAAGGGCATATATACTAAAGCTTTATTCAAGATGGAATTGGTTGTCATAGGCAATCCTCACAAAGCTCCCTTTCCTACAAAAATATAAAAACAAAATCCCAAAACCTCAGATTGAAAAAACAGATGCTTGGGGCAGGCAAGATGGGGCTGCCTTGGAAAAGAGTCAAGATTTTAAGAACTCTAATAATTTCAGACTTTCAGGCAACATTCCTTTCCCAAAACAATTGATAATACCTAAACAATTCTTTAAAAACATAATCTCGTTGTATACATTTAGTACCTCAAAACAAATACATGGGTTTATGAAAGCCATTAATCACAATTTTAAGCAGTTGGGGTGGGGGGAGATTAATAATGCAGAACTTTTCTGAAGTTCTGCTTGGATTTGACTACATTTTTTAGCCAAAGGTAAGAAGGTACTAAAACCATCAGCACAGGAACGAGATTAGCCATGAATCATGGATACGGGGGGGGGGGGGATGCTATCAAAACCCCACCCTTCCTATCTAGGTATTTGTTCAGAGATACTTTATAAAAACCAAATTCATACAAAGAGATGTAAATATCTAAATAAATAGTTACTATGATGTTTCTCAAGTAGTAGGCTGGGTACAAGTGAGATTCATGAGCCACCACAATCCATCTATGCATTAATATGGTGAATTTTACAAGCATAGTAACATTTGAAAAGCACAAAATACATTGTGCCAAATAAAGTTAAGAGATGCTTCATATACTCTATTCTCTTTATTGTAATCTGTTATGTTTTAAAAATATTTTTAAATTGTTATAACACGCCCTGGGACATTATGGTGAAGGATGGGTAAGAAGTAGAAGTAGCTTATATGTAGGAAATCGGAGTCTCCATCTTGAAATTAAGCAGTTTGTATAAGAATTTAGCAGTGTCTGTTTTGAGCCAAATTCTGGGATTAGAACACAGTTGGGGACACTTTTCATCTTTCACTGCACATCTGTTAGTAACACGCTAATGACAGGAAAACTCATTTATTAGGCCTGTTAATGTGAAGCAAACTAATTGTTCCCTGAAGTAACAATTCCTGAATACAAATGTTCATATTTAGCACTAGTCCCCTAACTGCTTTTCTAATAAAATATTATTTTACTATGTTTTCTGCTAAGCACCCAAATAAAATTGTTTTACTAGAACAGCCAAAGGAGGAAACAAGCGCCTGTGTAATCCCAGCCACTGTATAGAACATACTTCTTCCAAGATCTCTGTTGAAATCTCAACTTAGTTGTGGACTTACTGGGTGACTAAGACAAGTTAATGCCTGAAATTCTGCTCCCCAGTCAGTTAAACAGGAACAGCACTCCCCTCCTCTTACAGGGGTATCCAAAGAGTTTTTGGCACTCATCTGACTTGAGAGACAATGGAGTAAGCCTCAGGGGGTGAAGTGAAACCACTGTGTTACCAGCACTGAAGTGACCTCCCTGGGGCACACAGACTCCAGGGAAAGCCTTTTTAAACAAAAGGTCTTCAATACCTGCCTAAATATCAATTTGGTAGCGTTTTGTCTAATTTCAGTTGGTACCAGGTTGGGCTTGCAACTCTAAAAGTCCACTAAATGTACCTGTAGGGCATAAGCTATACAGTGGTACCTCTGGTTACGTACTTAATTCATTTCGGAGGTCCGTTCTTAACCTGAAACTGTTCTTAACCTGAAGCACTACTTTAGCTAATGGGACCTCCCGCTGCTGCTGCGCCGCCGTCGTGTGATTTCTGTTCTCATCCTGAAGCAAAGTTCTTTACATGCTGTAAAGAACTCCAGCCCAAAATATCTGAAAGGCCCTTCCTTCCCTGTAGACCCTAAGTTGTAGAACTCCATCCCCACAGAGGTGTGTCTGGGAACTTCATTATGCCGTTTCCCATGAATGCTGAAGATGTACCTCTTTACCCTGGCTTTTAAGTTGGTTCTAATGTTGCAGGTGAAGGGTGGGTAACAAATCAATACTCTGCAATCTTACATGCTTTTCTCTGACCCTACCTATTCGATACCATGGTGACTGAAGCTATCCCCTGAGCCAGCGTTGCTCTGACGACGTTAGAATCACAGAAGGGACCACAAGGATCATCTCGTCCAACCACCTGCAATGCAGGAATCTTTCACCCAACGTGGGGCTTGAACCCACGGCGCTGAGATTATGAATCTCATAGTCTACCAACTGAGCTATCAGAACCCATCTTGCAGTTATAGCTACATCTCGTCATATACTAGTTTATTCATTCTCCAACTACCAGGTAGTCAACATGGTACCTTCCAGATATTGGACCACAGTTTCCACTGTTCCTGGCCACTGCCTATCTTGACTGGTGCTAATGGTAGCTGTAGTCCAACAGCATCGAGAAGGTGCCATATTAGCTGACCTTGCCCAAACATCCGCAGCTGGGGTTGGTAGTATTACTGAACCACGAAATAAACATATTTAATACATTGTTTTTTAAAAATATGTATGTTAAACTGATTCAGGTTTCAAACAAACAAACCCAAAGGATGATGGATCCATTTTTCTTAAATCAAAAGGAGCTAATTTCTGGTGAAGCATTTTTGGCACAGAAACCTTTCTACAACATCACTGTTTAGCCAGAGGCAAAATCAACCAGGAATCATCTAGAGTTCAGCTTGCCTCCTATTACTCCCCCTCTTCTGTGACCTCAAGTAAATTAAAGCTTTCCATCATGACAGGGTCTCAAATAATAAGCAGCTCAAGAGTTTAAGAAATTCTTCAGCATATTTAAGGAAAAGTGATGCCATCAACCAACTAAAGTATTTTCCCACAGAAGGCATCCAAGTAAGTTCACAGTCTCTCCTAGAACGTAACTCCTTGTACATTGCTGGCAAAGCATGCACGTTCAAACCCAGCCAGCATTTCCAGCCGTGGCTTATGTTGAGCAATCTTTTGATTAGAGAGAATAATATTTTGACATTACCTTCTGCTGCAAATTTTTGTACTTAAATGTACAACATAGCTGTGCAGAAATGGTTGCTACCTTAAACACAGATATCATTAAAAGAGCGATCATCCATGCCCTTACTACAATTAGTGTCCTGCTACATGACTACGAATTCCAACATGTGGCCCTTGAAGGGGTTACTTAGGAGCAAGTTTAAGCTTAAGCCTCTATTAGTTTCCAAAGTTGCAAATATAATGGATTTTATTCCACAGCTAGCCAATACGAGTCAGTCAGTATGAGAATCCCCCACCCCCTGCATACTCCAACCCTCTCCTAATCAAGTCAGTGAGGATAATACTTTACACATCTGAAGAAGCAGGCCTGAGTTCATGAGATCTTATGCTGCAATACAGTTCGAACGGAAAAGTCAATTTAAGAGCAGAGTTAGTGTGGCGTGGTGGCTAAAATGTTGGATTTGAATGTGGCATTATTCAAATCCCTACTACCCCTGTGAGGTCACGAGCCAGTTAATGTTATGTCCCCTGCATCCACATCATAGTGAAGGAATACTCGGGTTCAGATGACTCACAAGTCAACCCCTGCTCAGTGGGGAGGTGGAACCTGCAGCAACCCCTTTCTACCCCATCCTTGCCTGAGGACACAGCTCTTCCAGCATCTCCACTCTGGGGATGACTCCTCCGTAGCTTCTCCTGTTCCACTGCCATGCAGGAGCATGCAACTAAAACGAGCTACTTAAAAGATTGCACCCAGCTCACCCAAGAGGGTGGAACCACTAGAAGGGAAGCCTTGGCACTCTTCGGATAACTTTGGTTCTCAGCAGAAACACCACCTTACAAAGCTCAACCAGAAGAGTCCATTGGGAGTAGCTAGAGTCCTGATAGGGCCTGGTTTTACAGGAAGAGACTCTGGGAATCTGTATCATTTCCCTGGTGAGCACCAAGTCCCAGCAGAACATGATAGTGTATCCCAAGCTCAGCCTTCCTCACAGGGTTGCTTGAGACAAACATGTTGCTCTGAATTCCTAAGCCTAATATGCAGATGAAGCAATAATAAAAGCCGGGTAATTCTCGCTGGAGACTCAAAGCATAAAAATAGGACATTCAGTTCATATTCAGATCTATCAGAACACAACAGTATGAAGCTGTTGTTTTAAATGGTAGATTCAAGAGGAGTGCCATTTTCCTGCCTCCAATCTTCTTTTCTCTGTGCCATTTGAAATTGGTATTCAGATTTTTGAAATTGTGTTTACTTAACATTCAAGGGGTGAGTCATAAGGACTTAACATTCAAGGGGTGAATCACAAGCTTCACACCACCACGGTTTGGGTCACATTCCAACTTGCGACTTCTAAAATGGGGAGCCTTCCAAATTAATGAAAGCTCCCCATGAAAAGCTCCCTATTTAGAACTCCATAGTTCTAAATGTAACACTGACTGTATATTAGTTTATAAATTATGACAGTAAAAGTAATTGCAATCCTATGCCAAAGCAATACCTCCTGAAGGTAGGAGCCATCATTTTATCAGGTACTCCAAGGCACAAGAAAAAAATTGTGATCTATTATTGTGAGGTCAAGATACCAGAACCGGCATGCTGTGTAAATAATAGCCTAAATTACATATTTCAAGGTTTCCTTTCATCTGGGTTACACACATTTGCTGCTTTAGTTATTAGAGTTTAGGGTTCCAGCTGCACAGCTGAAGTGGTGCCTGGGTTCTCTACAGCATAATTAAAAGCCTTTATTTCCCCTGCCCCCTGTGTCTTCTGGGGTTACCAGAAGCATGGCAGAGCATAACAGCCCAGTTTTAAAGGAGATAGAAAACGAATTTAAAGCAAAATGTAACAGTGATCTAAAACACAATACACAATTTTTAATATACCAGTATTTTTTTCTAGCACAAAGTGTTTTATGTTAGTTTTGTACATGAGGTAACCAGGCTCTGAAAACAGTTGAAGGTAGTATTGGCACAGCTTGGAAAAGTCAAGATTGGGATTTGCACAGATTTGTCGCACAACACCTTTTTGCAGAGCCAAAGAGATAGTCTGATAAATAGCCATACGGTATAGAAGGGACAGCACAGGCTGAGTAGCTTGAGTAAGTTGAGTAACTGAGTAAGCTGAACCCTTTCCCTTGTACACTTCCTGCTTTTGCAGCTGTAACAGCCATTTAAAAACTAAATCTCTTGTTAAGGAGATTTGCTACAGAGCATCTTATTATGCATTGAATTGTTTAGGTGGCCTCAGTGGCCCAGAGTGCCTTCCATCAGCTTCAGCTGGTGGTCCAGCTACGCCCCTATCTATATAGGGATAGCTGAACTGTTGATATCTATGCTCTGGTAACCAGTGGTGGAGGAAGCCTCTCTGGCACCCAGGGCGGGGTGCGGTGGGGCAGGGCAAATTGCCAGCTGCACACACGTGGCGCCCATATGGATGATGCTTGAGCGGCAGCCTGTACGGATGGCGCGCACGTGCCCTCGGCTGCTCTACAGCTGGGGGGGGGGAGGCAGTGGGCCATCTTGTCACCCCCCCCAGGGTGGCACCTGATGCCCCTCCTTTATACACCCCTGCTGGTAACCTCAAGGTTAGATTACTACAATTCACTATATATAGGGCTGCTTCTGAAGATGGTTTGGAAACTTCAGCTAGTGTGGAATTCAGCAGCCAGGTTGCTCAACAGAGCAAGATGGTTTGAGCATATTACACTGATCCTGGTCTGACTGCACTGGCTACCAAGTAGTTTCCGGGCCCAATTCAAAGTGTTGGTTTTGACCTATAAAGCCTTAAATGGCTCAGGACCACAATACCTCAAGGACCGCTTCTTTCCATACGAACCTACCTGGACCCTGAGATCATCTTCTGAGGCCCTTCTTCATGTGCCGCCTCCTCAAGAGGTCTGGAGGGTGGCAACACAAGAACAGACCTTCTCTTCAGTGGCTCCCTGTCTGTGGAATGCTCTCCCCAGGGAAGTTTGCCTGGTGCCTTTAAGCGCCAAGCAAAAATGTTCCCTTTTAACCAGGCCTTTGGTTGTTTTGATTGACATCCTATGCCCTTTTAAAATGTGGGTGTGGGGGGATGTTATTGAGTTTTTATTTTGATTATATATTTTGTGGTTTTATATTTTGATTTAATTCTGTGAACCGCCCTGAGACCTCCGGGTATAGGGTGGCATAACAACAACAACTACTACAACAACAACAACAAAATGAGTAAATAAAAAATGCATTACATTAGTCATTTATTAATTATTATTTTTATCCTATTTTATCCTATCCTCCCAGAGGAGCCGAAGGTGGCAAGTAAGAAGTGCACGCTCTCTCCTTTATGGCAATTATTATTATTTCTGTGTATTAGAAAATGAAAATATATTTTTTAAAAAATATCTTGAAAACCATTCCATTACACATGCGGACTGGGAAAGTTCTCAGCCTTCTTTTTTGAAAGAAAAAGAACTTCAGTAGACAGAAGAAACAACAGAGAGAGTACCTGTCTAATATTCAGGGGCAGGGGATTCCCATAGCTATGATACCTGCGTTGTGTGGAATACACCTCTGAGTAGACTGAGTAGGTATGAAAGGAGGGAGACAATCTTTCAGGTATCCTGGACCCAAATTGTAAAGGACTTTATAAACCAGAAACAGTAGCTAATTGTCAGTCAATGCAATTTTCTCAACAGCAGGTAATATCCTGCCCCAGTGAGCAGTTGAGTCACTGCATTTTGCACCAGCTGCAGCAACCCACCTAGAGTGCATTGTAGTAATCCAGCCTAGAGGTTGCCAGCACATGGACAACAGTGGTCAGGCTATCTTGGCCCAGAAACTGCTGTCGCTGTCTTATCAGCCAAAGGAGACCCAGAAGCACCCAGAGACTACAAACCTCAAAAGCAGGCAGTTGTCCAATTATCCTGATACAGGAAGCACCCACCCATTGTGCCTCCATCTTACCAGGATTCAGAATCAGTTTACTGGCCCTTATCCAGCCCACCACTGACACCTGGCATCATGGCACCTCACAGCATAGACAGGCGGGCAAAAGGCAGTTTCTCTGAAACTGACCCTGAAGATAGTATTGGAACCACTGCTTAATTGTCTCCAACACCCATCTCACTAAGTTGGCTCAGTCAGTATTATCAAAAGCTGGTGAGAGAACAAGGAACAATAACAGGGTTGCACCCCCCCTGTGCTTATTCCAATAAAGGCCATACGTTAGGGCAACCAAGGCTGATTCAGTCCCATAATCATGATCCAGCTTTCTATAATTTGATTTACATTTGAGGTACTGTATATTTAAAACAACCACTACTGAAATGCAAACATGTGTGACCTGTGCAGAAACAGCTTAGCACAGTAAAACAGCAAATCATTTTGACTTTCTCTTACTATATGCTAACAACATGGAGATAATGGTATGTTTTTATTTTCCTTTTTTACCATGTTCCTGAAAGACAAAAGGTTAACTTGTACTCATGTAACCTAAAGTCTATATCCATATTCATCCTTTTGTGGGGGGCGGTTCACATACCCCCTTGAGTCAACATTAATGCTCCAATAAGTATATTTATCTCCCTTTGCCAAACAGATAGCTATAATTTCCTGCACAATGGAGGGGAAAGATTGGAACTAATATATCTGTTTGGATAGCTGTGTAATGCATTCCTCTTCTGTTTTTCCTGTACTGCATTTGTAATCAGAGCTCTCTCTCAAAATTCAATTAAATGGAAGCTAATAAAAATTAACTAACTTAGTCTTTTGACAGCAGCATCCCATGGAAGGAATACCTTATTCAATCAGAGGAAAATAGTATAGTAGAAAAAATACGAAGCACATTCTCTCGCGCGTTCCTGCTTTGACCTCACTTAAAGTCCTTTCTCAACATTACCTTTGTGATTTAGCAACAGCGGTAGCAGGGCACCTCCTCACACCACCAAGGGAGCCAGGAGACCTGGGCCACATGGAAGGATCCACTGGCATGGCTTTCTCTCTATTAGCATTAAGCCAGCTTCTGAAAGGGGCTATGCTAACATGGAGAGGAATAAAAGTTGAAATTGCCTCCTGCAAGTTTATTTCTCAGGCTATAGGCAGGCTAATACCAAACCTTGGTTGAACAAAACTATGCTTTAAAAAAATGATGTCAGATTAACAAAACAGAGAAGAGGAGGTACACTGGTACCTCTGGTTCTGTAGGTCCGTTCTTAACCTGAAACTGTTTTTAGCCTGAAGCACCACTTTAGCTAATGGGGCCTCCTGTTGCTGCCACGCCGCCGGAGCACAATTTCTGTTCTCATCCTGAAGCAAAGTTCTTAACCCGAGGTACTACTTTTGGGTTAGTGGAGTCTGTAACCTGAAGCATATGTACCCTGAAACGTATGTAACCCGAGGTACCACTGTATATTGATTTTATAAAACAGAAAACTGAGCTGTAAAAACAACTTATTGTTGCTTGTGGCTGCATTGCATGGGCAGCCAACATCAGTGTGTAAATGGGAGAGAAATGAATGGGGTTTATCCAAGGGTACTGTGATGGGATAATGAGCTGCTTGTGCGTAAAAGCTTAATCCCTCTCTGGTTTGGCTGGTCAACCAAACCCAGGCACTAACGGAACCCCCCAAAGCATGGCTCCGTCAGTCGCTGGTAGAATCTGACAGTGGGCGTCTACGGAATTTACTCCAACATAAAAGCTGTTTGACGGACATGCGCCTTCATGACTCTCTGCGTGACAGTTTCCGGCGAGGGGTGGGAGTTGCTAACGGGGGTCTTGATACCTCTGCACTATTCTCACTAGAAGTATCCCAGAGCCTTCCCTCCGATTCCCCTTCCGCTGGAACTCCTGCGCTCCCCCTGCTGGTTCCTGCTTCTGCTGTAGGGTCTCTCCTATTCTCCTGGAGCCTTTCCCCCATCTCTCTCTCTGATGGCAGTTCCCTGACAGGTACTACTGGAATACTTCACACACATGAAGCCTGTTGGAATAAAAGGATCCTAATGCGACATTGTGACCTGAGGGATAGTTCAGTTGGTTGAGCATGAGACTTAATTTCAGGGTTGTGGGTGAAAGATTCCTGAATTGCAGGGAGTTGGAATAGATAATCCCTGTGGTCCCTTCTAACCTGCTTTCATAACACTGAATACGCTGGTGACTTACAGACTAGACTGAACCAAAAAACTATAGGGTGTGGCAACCACATTGTAAAACAGCATCAGCTAGTACTAGTGAACTGAACATTTAGATATTCAAACGTAAGTTAGTGACATTGTCAAACTAGACAATCAGTGAATGCTATCAAATCAAGAAGGACTAATTTTGATGGCAAAAGTTAGATTTCATACATGGAATCTAGGTGCTGCTGTCAGGTACCAGATCAATGGTATATCTATTCTTATCTCAGAGTCAAGACTAGGAGTCCCCTGACACTGTGAACCACTCCAAATCACATCCCGCATTGGTATGTTTGAGGGAGGATACTGTAAGGCATCAATGGGAGCTTGTAAAATGTGAGACTGCAACTTGATCATTAATTGCTCAGGTCAATCTTTGGATACCTGAAAGTGTACGGAAAGGCAGTCTACTGTAGCAGCACCTGCTGCATTTCAAAAAACATATTTATGGTATTTATCAGATTTAAATGATTAATCAACATTTAGGGACTAAAATGGCCAACTAGTAAAATGTAATTTATTTGTACAGCTGTCCATTTCTTTCTCCTTTAATAACACTGTATTTAATAATATATTGAACTTTTTAAAAGACACACACACATGTTCTTTCTAAATATGTATTTTTTTGTTCTCCTATTTATTATTATCATTAGTAGTAGCAGCAGTAGTGGCATCAGTTTTATACAGTGTATAATGTAAGCTAGCTACTTACTTGAGTTACTGAGATAGATTACCTGGAGTTACTTTTCTATTCTGTTTATATCTGAAGGATTACATCTTTAGCAGTGCCATGCGACACATTGATTGTTTTTCTTTGCTGACTACAGTAAAAAGCAGAAAAGCAAATCATGAGGAGTAACTCGCAAAGATAGAGAAGTAAACTTAATTACAGCTAAAGCAGGAAGTCTAAAATATGTTAGGAGGTCATTTGGCTACCAAGCTAGGAAAATGATATTACGGTAGAGAATTAACATTCTGCATCAGTCATCCTGAAAAGGCCAAACACAAACAAATGCATCATTAAGAGGTTTTAGAGCAAACCAAGGAACCAAATGAGATAATACTTTAGGTACTTCTAATACAGTGGTACCTCGCAAGACGAATGCCTCACAAGACGAAAAGCACGTAAGACGAAAGAGTTTTCCGTTTTTTGAGTCGTTCCGCAAGACGAATTTCCCTATGTGCTTGCTTCGCAAGAAGAAACGTCTTGCGAGTTCTTGTGAGTTTGTTTCCTTTTTCTTAAAGCCGCTAAGCCATTAATAGCCGCTAAGCCGCTAATAGTCGCTAAGCCGCTAATAGCCGTGCTCCGCAAGACGAAGAGACTCGCGGAACGGGTTAATTTCGTCTTGCGAGGCACCACTGTACATAATTTTAGGTTTTCTGGTTGTTGTTCACTTTTAACATTCTTTCTTCTAGCCTAAACATACCTGTTGTCATAATCTGCATGCATGCCTTGCATTCCAATTGCCTCCTCCTTTTCCTTGCTCTCTTCCAAAGCCACTTTAGTCTTTTTTTTTTTTTAAGTGTCATGACCAGAACTGAGCACAAAAACACCATCTGACATTTCACGGAAATGAAAATCAACTGACAAATCTGAATGTGATCTAGTACATAAATGTTATAAACATTCAATTATATCTCCTTCAAGTATCTCATGACTCAAGTCTTTCACAACTAAAATCCACCTTTGATCTGTTGTGCTTTGTTTTGCTTTTCAGGAGGTGCGTTCCTGCATTCTGGATAATTTTAGAGCATGGGTTTAAAAAAATATTTCTAATGCACTTACAGCTCCTTCCTTTCGTTTCTCTAAGGAGATATTCCTGATAAACAAATGCTTCCAAATTCCAATCACCAAATTCCAATGGCCACACCATTAAGTTTCTTTTTATTTTTAATGAAATTTTATTGATTTTTTTTGACATAAAATACATAAGAATCAAACTAGTTTACAGAACAAGAATATTAAAAAGCCAAAAGATAAAAAACAAGAGAAAAAAGAAAGGAGAGAAAGGGGGCGGGGGATACCTATAAGGCATATACCATATTTATAGCATATTTATCCTGCCATTTATCTGCATGCAGAGTTAGACCCTCCCATCTCCCAGCTGGGGACCTACTTCTTCTCCCAGCCTCTCGCCCTGGATCTGTTAGCCTGCCACCTAAGTTTCCAACTTACTGTTCAGTAAGGTGAGGAAGCTGTGTGGGTGTTTAATGTACGCTTCAACAGAAAACATTCTTTATGGATCCCAGGCACATGGTGATTGCAAAGCGGGCAGTGGAGGAACATTTGGTTAGATGCATAGGCCCTGAAGGGTAGGGAAAGAAAGTATGACTGAAATATAAGGAAGCTGTCTTATACTGAGTCCAACCACGGATCCATCCAACTTAGTATTGTCTACGCTGATGGCAGCAGCTCTTCAGGGTATCAGACGGGATATTCCCTGCCTCACCTGGAGATGCTGTGGACTGACTCTGGCACCTGTGTGCAAAGTCGGTGGTCTACCACCAACTTAAAGCTCTTTCCCTTTTCTGTACAAGTGAAACACTGGGGATTCTTTTTAGCATTGATTAATTAAAATATGTTAGCGTCATAAAGGGCCAGGTGAAATTGCTTTTGAGGTCAGATCCAGCCTTTCAGTTGATTACCTCTCACCAACATCAGAGACTCTCCCTTCCTTCTTGGCTTTATGCTCTCAAAAAAGGAAGGAAACGTGATCTGGTTTGCCTCTACGCCAACATCTGTAGGCACAGCATAGATAAAATGATCTGTTTGATTGATTGATTGATTGATTGATTGATACCCAAAACATTTTACAAACTGTGTCAGATACCTGTAATAATGTGATCAGCTGAATAAGAGACTGGTATTAATAACGGAAACTCACTGAATTTAATGGCATGCAATGACTGGTACTTTAGTGTGAGTTTCTCGGAAGCCCATCTTCCTACGTCCAGTGCAAAGATAAGCACAACTCACTCATTCTCCCTCATTTCTAGTACATTTGCAAATACATCTTCTCTTCAGACTCCCCCCAAATCACTGTAAGCGGGGTTTTTTGTTTTAAAAAACACCATTGAAAGAACTGTAAAATACAGCTACAGCTTCATTACAATTCTTACGGACCCCATATTGGGATGTCATCTGGATTGTGTCAGCCTTTAGAACTTTCATTCTGACACACATATATATTAAGTGGTCATTTGTTGGAGATTAAGGGATTAAAATGGAAAAGACAAACAACAAATACACTGTCATAATTAACCCTGAAAAGCTAGGGCACTCAAGCAAGACACACTCTGCGAACCTTAAAATGTGACACCCCGTCCCCTCTTACTGCCTAGAGGGGGAGAGTGGACTAGTCAAAGCAGAGTATTAACAGCTGCCACCACCCCAGTCTCCTTCCTTCAAACAGACTCAATTGACTTGTCATTCATCCACCCAGCAGTGATTTTTGCCAGCCTTCTGTGGCTGCTCCGTGGTGCATTGTTTGCTCACGCTTTCCCTCTGGGTAACGAAGTGAAAAGTCTTACAAAAACCATTGCCGGATGGTCAAATGTAAGTCTGGCTGCAGCAAGGAGAAAAGGATTGTGGCAGTGAGTAGAAACAGCAGCAAGCTGGCAAAAATACACATTCGCTGCACATGAAGCAGAGCTGACCTGTCAGGCAGCAGCTGGAGATGAGTTGAGACTGAATGCACAAGACAACAGATTGATCAGTGATCAACAGCAGCAGCGGCTTCAAACCTGCCTATCTAGACGTGTCACTATCCTTGTGGCAAATTTGCCACCAGTGTTGTTGCCATGGGTAGTCTTGGAGTGGCTAATAGGATAAACAATAGTGAACAGTAGGTTTGGTAAATGTAGGAAGTTGCTGTCCTTCAATTCCCTTCTTTCCATGCCCTGTCTGGAATCCAAAGGAAAGGAGTAAGCTTAGTGGTGCTGACAACTTCCAACATATTTAGAAATGGTTTTACTCTTTCACCAAACTGAAACTCCCCATTGTTTTGAGGTTGTGTAATCCGTGCATGTCATAACATGGTCATAAGATTAAACTTGGTGAGCCAAGCTATGGGAGTAAGCAGATGATAGACTGTGCTGACCCTCAATTCCTGATCTAGTTATCAATATTTAAAACAGATGGGTCCCTCCACTTCCCCCCAAAAGAACTGCTATTGAACTAAATTGGTTTGGTTGTGATGAAAGTGAAGATCATGGTTACATATAAAATGATTTGAAGTAGAGCTTTTTGCTTTGATCACGCTTGTGTTCAAATGATGAATAGGACAAGTTTCAGAGCCAAAAGATGGCATTAGTTCAATCAGCTTTTCAAAGCCACCAAATGATCTTCCCGATTCTCATTCAAACAGCTACCCAAGATGTGTGCTGAGATCACCTCAACATCTTTGAAAATACATCAGACTATGTGTTGCCTCATTTCTGTCATCAGTTTCTTCCCTCTAAAAAGCTGCCTTCAAACTGTAAGAAAGCAGAGTTTCCAGGTGATCAGTGAACTCTGACGAAGTGAAGAGATCTCATAATGATTGTAAACTTATCTGGAATTCATAAAAAATTTGAGGCGCAGCAGAATACTTTTTCCTTCATTCTGCTGGGTTACTTTTCCCAACTGCTGACACTCTTTAAGAAGCAGTCAAAAAACTAAAAGATGAAGCTCTAATCTACTGAAAGCAGTTGTGCTTAGGGTACTTAAGACAGAGAAGTGTTCAACAGTTAAGCAAGTATATTTGTGCCCTGGTCCAGTCATAGTGACAGACAACTAGCACAATGGCGTGCAAACAGAAAGCACCTCCACATGGAAGCAGGAGCTCCACGGTCTACAAGTTCTAGTACTTTACCTCACAACAGAATTAGAATCACTTTTATATATTAAAGTGGGAAATGATAAACCAGGGTTAACATTTTATTTTCTTCCTACAGGCATTTATTTTTCAGATAGTTCCATGAAACTCGGAAATTAGCCCCTTTCCACTTTGTAATGCTCCCTCCTTGCATTCCTTTCTGAATGAACTAGATAAGAGCAAAGATGGCTGTCTAGTAATGAAAAAAGCAAGAAGAGGGACTCTCCTGAGGAAAGGAAAGCCTTCACATCAGTACAAAGGCATGCCAAAACTTTCTAGCAATGGATTAGATAAGGAATGTGAGCTGAGAGTTTTCCTGGCTGTAAGAGAATGGAGAACAAGTAATAAGATATGATCAGTAGAATAAAGCAGCCAGACCTCATGGGTATGAGAAGCTTTGGAAATGATTCAGCCAGAATTGGTAACTGGAAAAATAGTATATAGCAAAATAGTATATACACCAGTGGAGGCTGGTCTATTAGGACGGATTATTATTATTACTACTACTACATTTGTTAGTCGTTTTTTCTTGCTCAAGGCAACCCAAAGCAACGTACAAGCAAACAATGCCACCCCCACCCCCAAATCTCACATAGATACATGAAAACCAAGAAAGGTACATTAAAAGCATCATCCCACCCACTTCTAAAAGGCCACAGATAGTTCAAGGCCAAAGGCCTAGTTATAAAGGAGAAGTTTTTGCCCAGTGCCTAAAGGTATATAATGAAGGTGCCAGGTTTTCTAAAAGGGCAAGTATGTTAAAAGTATGCTTCCCCTGCCTATATTGTTACTTCCTCATGATGGCTTCCTCCCATTCTAATTTAGACATATTCTTGTGGATAGTCAACGAATTCCACTGCAATTCTGGTACAAAGTTGCTTTCGCACTGCAAGTAACAGAGCAGCCCATGCTGCCACAGACGTTGTACATTGCATATCAGTAAATAAGAATTTTAAAATGTTCTGGAGGAGAGAATGAACAAAACTTCAATGCCCAAAGTTGGAGTGTGTCATTGTCTCATTTCCCCTTAAACTTTCCCTCTGATATTTCTGGCCTCCAAAAATGAACACATTCCATTCTTTATGTCAAACTTATCAAAATTAAACTACCACCAGCTGCCAAAACAGCTACGGGGTGGGAAGCATTGTTATTATATTATAAAGTGCTGCTAGCTAGCTGTGGGACTTTTTCCCATCTACTCCAACAATACAGTATAATAAAGCCCAACATATGCAAAAATATTGCACTGAATAGTACAGTACGCATGGCGATTAAATAATAAACATGTATGCTACCCTAACACGTTATATAATTAGAACCAATTGTCAGAATCAACTGAAAGTAGTCTGGAATGTAAAGCAGGAAATGAGAATACTGTTTTCCTATTGGACTCAGTGCAAATGACCTTTATAATGCAATTATACTGAAATAAAGCCTACTTTACCATAGTGCTTAAGGTTATTATGAGAAAGTTTTCACACATCCAAACACAACTAACTATACAACTTCTCCAATTATAGAATTCCCCCTCAATTTTTACAATTCTATCAAGTGCACAAACGAACATCTTGTCATTCAGAGCATGTTTTTCAGCTGACGAGTTTTCAAGAGGAAAATAATGACACATACACGCATGATAGCAATGTGTTCTCAGTTACCAACTTTGGGCCAAGCAGCATGGAAGCAAGTTGAGATATCTGATCAGATTGCACACTGAGAAAGCGATAGTGAAAACATAGGGCTATATTCAACTAAATCATTGCACTAGTAGAAGCCAGCGCAACAGTCCCCCCTAGCACAGCAGGACTTCCCCCCTTCCCCCCCCCCCCCACTTCCCAAATCTGCTGTGAAGGGTCAGGAGAACCCCAAGAACAGTTGGATTATGCTTGCCTGACTGAACAATCACCTTAGCGCTATGTTGAATTCAATCCACAGTGTACTACCAAGCCAGTCTTTTGCAATAAAGTGTAGGCAGTGGAGCGTGCACTTAAACTGCATGGCTGGTAAGCAAGGGACTTTGTCACCTCTGGGCCCTCCTTGCATTCTGCACTATATAGATGTTTGGTGGCATGCTTTGAAAAGAAAGATTTTTAACAGAGAAACCCTTAAGTAAACTTGCAACAAAAAGGTGCAATCTTTTCTGTTCCTTAGATTATTACAAGGAAACATTTTAACCAGCAGATGCTCAGATTTGCTCTCCTGTTTTAACAAATATAGTTAATACTTTGGCTAATAAACAATCTATTCTAAACTGATGCATCAGTAAACATTAATGGATAACATTTGAAGAGAAAATAGCTGAAATACCATTTTTTTTAAAAAAAAAACATTCCTTCCCCTTTTCTGTCAGTAAAACATGACTAAGTAGGGTACAATGAACAGTCTCCTAATATTTAGTTATTTTTAAATTTTTAATTACATTGATAGTTTGCCTTTCTTCCATTAGGTAACCAAAGGCAGATATCCAAGCATTGACCAGACTTACTTAGCTCCCACAAGTTTATGGCTTTGTGTACTTTCACTATAAAACCAGAATAGCATTAAAGTGCTGGAACATCAGTGTACAGTTTAGGCAGCTATATTTCATTGCACTAAGAATTTAATGCAATGCATTTTATTGGTTCCCTATTGATAAAATATTTGGGTTGGACACAACAAAGCTGTCCTGTTAGCACAAACACTCTGGCTTGCACAATGGAACTTTCCCCCTCTCTCTCCACACCCAAAACCTGTCCTGGGTTTCTCCCAACTAGAGATGTAAAATTGGCTTGATAAGAGTGACTTCAAAAGCTGGTACAGTGAAATGTTTATCTTGCCCCTATACAGAATGCAGCCCTGCATTGTCTTTTAATGAGTGCTGTCACAAGAGTAAGCCAAAGTTGCATACTTAAGTACTGTATGGAATACACCAGCATCACAAAAGCAGATTAACAGAAAATGTGGGAATATACAGAGCTGCAATAACTTTTGGGCGGAGATGACTCTGTTTGCATGCACTAGAGAATCCAGTGATTCTCCACCCAAACATAACTCACCAATGACCTCACCAGTTTCCTAAACACACTCAACAAGGCTTCCTGCCTGTTCTCTCTATAGCCAAGCCATGATCTCAACAGTCCACCTGTGAGTATATGGTAGTGCCTCCATCAGGGTCAAAGGGAGAAGAGATAAAAGTCATGCCAGTGTTAATTAAAGCGCCACCTCGCCTCCGTTTTACTGCCTACTTCCTCTGATAAAGCCTGGTACATTTTTTTCATAAAAGGACTTCCCCATTGCACACGGAATTCCCACTGCAGGAAGAAGTAAAGCAAGTACTGCTTATTATAAAGGACAGTTTATTATAAAGGAAGTTCCATGATTATAGCTTGGTTTAAATTTATGCATTACAGGAATATGCATGTGCAGCCAACCAGAATATCATTAGTTCCTCCTCACATCTAGCTTATAAAAGCAGGTCTGACAGCCAAAAGTGCATTGTATGGGCATGGAAGGGGCTAGACTTGGCCAGCTCATATCCCTGTGACTTCAGTGAGGCTTAGTAGTAATTCAGCATTTCAACTTGCTCATAACATTCCACGAAACATGAACACATTTCCCAAGAGCGCACAAAAGGGCTGAAGTCACATTATGGATTACCTCCCTCTGCGGAAATGTTAACAATTTACTGTGCTTGTGGTGAAAGGAATGTTTCCTGATCGTGTACATCGAAAGCACACCCCCAAGGCCAGAGAGTCCTCATGACAGAATTTCCTGAACTCCAAAAACACATCTAGTCAGGAATCACTTCCTTCCTTGCTCCCTTTCACTGGTAATGCAGAACAATAAGTCAGATACTCTCAGTCACTCCCCAATGTGTTGCTAATGTGAGGAAGCCGGCTTGTACTCTGGGATAATGAGATAACACCGCCAGAGCACTCTCTTTTTACGTTTTTGCTTGGTGCCTGGGTTCCATTTCTAGCACAGCTACATAAGAGGTCTTCCAATTAGAAATAATCAGTGCCAAGGAACAGTATCATTAAAATGTATAAAAAATAAATCAATCGACGAGAGCAACAAGATCAGTCTGAAACTTTAAAAGGGGAACATATATGCTAAATGTTTTGTAAAGGATGAAAAGCTTACATGAGCAGTTTTCTCAAGCTAAAAGAAATGGACAGGATCCCACAAGGAAGACTTGTGAGCTGGCCCAGCTGAATTCTTCCCTTTACAACTGATCCTTGGGAAATACGGTAAATTATTATTATACGCCCTGTGGAACGCCCTCCCATTAGATGCCAAAGAAATAAACAACTATATGACTTTTTAGAAGACAGCTGAAGGCAGCCCTGTTTAGGGAAGCTTTGATGAATTATTGTATTTTAATATTTCGCTGGAAGCCACCCAGAGTGGCTGGGGAAATCCAGCAAGATGGGTCGGGAATAAATCATCATCATCATCATCATCATCATCATCATCATCAGAAATTGCTCTCCATACAGTTTCAAAAGCAGCATCTGGTAACTGCTATTTGAAGTCAAAAAGCCCATTTGGGTTTGTGAAACAATTTTTACACTTCTTTAGATCCTAGTCCATATACGTTGAGATTACAATGTACTGGTGTAACTTGCAGGCTAAGGCACTTTCTGGTAGGTGGTGCCATATTGTTATTTATATTTTATGAATTTCTATACTCCTTTATATCACAGAGCTCCCAGGAAGATCTTCATAGCACATAACAGCTAAGACAGAGATTGAGAATGAAGTGGACCCTACTCACCGTTCCCACCAATGGATAAATGAAACCAGCTCCAATACTGGCTCTCACATCACTAATCGGCAGGATGAAGCCAGTGGGGACACCTTTCTTCTCAGGCATGTGAGAGAGGGACAGGTGAGTTTTTGCCATACAAATTGGGAGATTTCCAAATCCCTGACAAATGACAAATGAAAAGGACAGATTACTGCCAAGTTTGTATGTACACTGTAATGAAGGAACAACACTCCTTCCAAGATCCTGTGCCAAAATAACATTCTTCAATGAATATAGCTAAATTCAATGACTAGTAAAAATTAATGGAGTACAAAAAGAACTTGGGCCCATGCATACTTTTTTGTGGCCCAGTGAATGTGTATGCACATGCTGCATCACACATGCTTTTCATGCTAGTGAACTGTATGAACTGGACCTCTTGTACTCAGAACATTAGAAGCCCTCACTACAAACTGGATAATTCTCATTCATCACCCAAAAATATACGGTATACGCAATTTATAAAACAGTGGGGAGTGACCCCTACAATATATCCCACAGCATACACCTTTATTGTTTTTACCTGCTGAGTGTAACGATTTATCTGAGATTGTGCTGTAGGAGACAGCTCTATATCCTCTGCTCCATAGATTTTCTGTGCTATCATTCTTATTTTTTCAACAATGGGAAGCTGTGGAAACAAAGAAGATGACAGAATGTTAACACACATTGCCAAGAGTCTTAAGACACTCTCCTGATAATTATTTCAAGATAATTATTTCAACATTTTATATTGCCCAAGAAAATGTGCATAATTCAATGCTAATACAGTGATACCTTGGGTTACAAACACTTCAGGTTACAGACCCCACTAACCCAGAAGTAGTACCTCGGGTTAAGAACTTTACCTCAGGATGAGGACAGAAATTGCACACCAGCAGCAGCGGGAGGCCCCATTAGCTAAAGTGGTACCTCAGGTTAAGAACGGTTTCAGGTTAAGAACGGACCTCCGGAATGAATTAAGTTCGTAATCAGAGTTACCACTGTACTCCAGAAAATCGTTTTCTAATGATCCCTAGCACTGAATTTGCCTTTTTTTCCACAAGCTGCTGCACACTGGGGTGACATCTTCATCAAACTAACTACTACAATCTCAAGGTCTCATCCCAGGTCAGTCTCCACCAGTTCAAACCCCTTAAGAATATATGTGAATTTAAGTCTTGTTGCCCTGGCATGCATAACTTTACACTGATTTGCATTTGCCATTTTGTCTACCAATTCATTGGGTTTGAAGAGGTTCTTCTAGAACTCTTCACAATCTCTTGTTGATTTAATGACCCTGAACAATGTAGGACCATCAACAAACTTGGTCACCTCACTCACCCCTAACTCCAGATTGTTTATGAACAAGTGAAAAACTTCAAGGCCTCTGGTCTTTCTTCTTATGGTTCATCTTTAAAATGGACTTAGGATAGGACAGCCCTCTAAGGAGAGGACTCTCCTCTGCTTGTAATGCTGCCTGTAAGGCCTTCTTAGCTAGACTGGCTTACAACAGCTGTGGTTAAGCAAGTGTAAGGTAATTTTAACTCATATATATTTAACTATATATAGTATTTTATTATTATAGGTACTTCCTCTTTATTGCAAGTTTGTCAACCACTTTGAAATGAACTGGGATAGAAATGAGAATAAATACCCCCCCACACAGGAAAAGAGGATAAAAGGATGAATGAAAAATCTGAACACAGTTACGAGTTAACACAAGTTTGGCTCCTCTTTCCCCGCCACCTGGCCACGTAACAGCAGTTACCTCAGCTACATTTCATTTCGTGATTAAGGAGACGCTATAGTGAAAGCCTGATCCTCATAGCAGAGGGGATTTTACAGCAGGATGCCTTTGAAATCAATAGTGCATTGATCGAACTGTGACCAACTCATGCTGCACAAGCTTTGATTGCTGCACTTATGCCTGTAAAGCACTTACAGGATCCCTTCGATTAAAAGTACCAAAGAAACATAATGCTTCATTGCTTTCCTGTAAAATGACAGGGCTTAACCTGATCATTATCCAATTTGAGAAGAAACCTCATTATCACATTGCTTTCAACAAACAGAGAAATTCCCACCCCCTCCTCAAACATGCATTCAAATAAAAAACACAAAATTGCTTAATTTCCCCCTCTTTGTGTTCATTTTTCATTCACATCCTATCCTCTCCGTTTATCTTTACATGCTGAATGTCACTACGCTGGCAAGGCCTGTCAGCAATGCCGAGGGTAATGGATTGACCATTGTCAGCATTGCTGCCAATAAGGAATTTCCCCCAAACCAAATACCAGCTTCAGAAGAGGAATTTTCTCAGGAGAAGAGCAGGGAAAGGGTTAAATTGTTCCTCTACTCCTGCTCTGATACCATTAGGGAACACACAAGTCTAGCAGATGCAATTTGCTCTGAAGCAAAGATGCACTTAACTTCTTATGTTTTTTGGCTCTAAGAGGAGGAGGATAATTAAACTCACTCAGAAATATTTTCCTTTTCTTTTGTGAACTTGAAATTGTGTCTCTTGGAAGAGTTGTTACTTTCAAGTATGCTGAAAGATGCAAGGTTTGAGAATATTCTTTAAATTGACCCTTTTAAATCCAATAACTTGATCTAATTTTTTTTTAGGGCTGAGCAAAGTGTTTGGAAGTAAACACTTTGGGCTCTAAGAGGGACCTTTGGGAAGCCCAAAATGTTTCACAGAAACAGACCTTTTGCACACTGGCTTAACTACCCTAATTGTGGGCAGCTCTCACTTTAGCACTTTTGTTTGTTTCTTTGGGGGCGAAGGAGTTAAAAATCAGTAGTCAAATCTAACACGTCAAATGACAACACTGTCACGGGCAATTTTTTTAACAAACAAAATCATGTTGAAGCAGCAGGTAATTGGGTTCAGGAAGGAACCAAAAGTGAAAAGGCTTATTTTACTGAACAAACATATTTGTAAAATGTGTCCCCTATTTCATCTCAGCCTCTGTAATCCATATAGTTTAAGAAACTGCTCCTAATACTTAACCCCATGTCTACCTGAAGATCTTAAGATATATTATTGATAATAATCTTATTGCACTGCTTTTGTGTTGAAAATAAGCAATTGATGTCATTTTAGGTACTATCACCTGCATTTCTAAATAGCCGGATACAAATATGGCTCAACAAAATCTAGTTCATCAGTTACCAATAAAGATCTTACCAGCATCCCCATATAAAAGCCTATATATAGTAATTGTTACCACTGTTGTAATAGAGTCAGAAGTGTTCTTGGGATCCCAGTAAGAGGACACATTGCTTCTTACTAAACAACTATCCATATAGAGTTGAGGCCTAGAACCTCAAACTACAGCCAGCCACAGTACCTACAACAACCAGGGGGATCTTTTCCCCCATGCAGCCTCTGGGAGGCAGATGGGCCTTCCTACAATGATTAGCTCTTTACAGAGGCATCACAAGGTGGGTGTCACCTCCGAGGAGGGCGACAAAATGCTGTGTGACAGTCAACGGCTTCCCGCTGCTGAAATGGTTTGCCCTCAGCTGTATGGTGGCTGGCAGGCTCCTCGTCCCTCCCCAAAAAAGTGAAATAAAGTCAAACCATTGTTGCAGGCAAAAAAAAAAAAATCAATGGGGGGGTGACAAGAAATTTTCCACACTGGGTACCACCTGACCTTGTTCCGCCACTAGCTCTTTACTTACTCCAGTTCTAGGCCATGTATTTTAGCACAGTCCCAGATGGGATAATTGTATTTCTTCCTACACCAGAAAAGTGCCCCTACTTTTACAGATCTGTTGTTGCCACATCTCTCTCTTGAAAGACAACGGAGTGCACTTCCAGGGATGAAGTTAAACCACTGGAGAATCACAGCGCCTGCTGTGACTGCAGAGACCAGTCACTCGTGACTGCTGCCTCCCGTGTTGTTTTTGCTGCATGAGCAGCACCAAAGTGCCCACGCCTGGGCAGTGTGTCTGGAGGTCCTGGACAGCCCTTACAAATCTAACTTGTAAATATAAAATCTGTCAGTGGAGACTACAACAAGCCATGAGTAGCACAAATAAAACCAGCTCAGGGAATAAACTAGAACTGGCATTTGTAAGTTTTGTTCTTTACATGGTAACTATAGGAAATGTGCTTAATGAAATCCATGCCTCAAGACATTTTTTGAATCACAAGTTACGTGCTTATTGTGGTTAAACTGGATAGGCTGGTGTCACATGCTGGATTTCAGGCGTTTTCATGGATGCCATCAAGTACAGTACAATATAATGAATGTCTGAGATAATACCTCATGAATAGCTTGGATATAAATCCTGGCAACCTGGACCCAAGGAGAGTATTCCAGCTGGCAGAGTTTGCCATCGTAAAATTGTGACTCTTGTTACAATACCTCCATGTCAGCTGTCATTGAGAATGAAGGGGAAGAAATGCAAAACATCCCCATTAATGTAACTTTTGATTGCACTCTGGATACAGCCAAGAACGAAAAGTTGTAAGGAAAGAAAACATTCCACTGTCTTTTCTCAGAAAGCTCCTACTTGTAGTTCAGAGTTCCTTGCTGCTCTACTGTCTACTCTGCAAAATCTTTTTTTTTTTAATGAGAAATTTGCCAAAATCTTCTTGATAAAAGTAGTCACATAAGGGTGATTAGGCTTAAATTATATTTGATTCCAATCTCTATGATAACATATTTAGAGCAGAACAAGTTAAGAAATAAAATCTGAATGGGCGATGGACAACTCAGCTACAGGTCAGATACAGGTCCAAAATCACATTATATAGCCCATTATATAGCCTTGCAAAATCTGAATCAGATAGGACTGAAGAAGTGCAAAACATCTTAAAGCTCAAGTCGCTGATGCTAGCATGCTTCAGGTATGCACTACAGTGTTACCTCAGGTTACAGACACTTCAGGTTACATACGCTTCAGGTTACAGAATCCGCTAACCCAGAAATAGTACCTCAGGTTAAGAGCTTTGCTTCAGGATGAGAACAGAAATCATGCTCCAGCAGCACCAGGCCCAGTTAGCTAAAGTGGTGCTTCAGGTTAAGTACAGTTTCAGGTTAAGAACGGACCTCCAGAATGAATTAAGTTCTCAGCCCGAGGTACCACTGTACTGAAAAATGGGCCAAATTATGCCACGTTTGCCAAGCTTATAAACAGTGAAAGGTTATAAGCCTCAACTAAACAAGTGCCTGTCCAACAAGGATTAGTTAAAGAACTGACTCTTAAAAGTCAGCTCTGTGGCACCAGCTACTGACTGTAAACAGCATGAGCAACAAATTAAATAACGTGAACAGAACAGGCAGTCAGATCAGTACAAATTGCTAGCATCACTCAAGACCAATTCATTTAAAACAAAACAAAATGTTACTGAACATATGACCTAGTAATTGGAGTCAGACTGTGCTGATAAAAATTGGCTTTATATTTAATGTCCACATAAATACATTTTGCAGTTTGTTTTTAAAGAGATGGTGAGCACCACCAGTTTTAAAACAAAACTATAAACTATCAAGTCCCAACACAACAAAAACTTTTCACAATGCCTCTACCTCTATGCTGCTTGGAGACTATGATATTTTACAATCTTTGCCCATAAGAAAAAGTTTACATGCTCTTTGAGTTAAATTCAAATATTTAAGCATCCAAACATCTTGTTTCTTTCAGTTAGGCCTGCAGGACATTTCTGCATGGAATCATTATTGTTATTTATTATTATTTTATTAAATTTGTATACTGCCCTTCATTCAAAAATCTCAGGCAGCTCACAACATAAAAATACAAAATAAAAACACAAACTACATTTTTTAAAAACAAGATCAAGAACAAAACAAACCAATAACACCCCCACCAACTCACACAAACACATTTTAAACGACATAGAATATTAACCAACCAAAGGTCTGGTTGAAGAGAAACATGCTACAAAACTGTTCTTCATTTGGCCTTAAGCCAAAGAATTTGGAAGTGAGGTTATGATGTGTACCTCCAGCAAATGTAATCAGTTGGGCACAATTTACAACTAAAAAATGTAAAACAAAACTTACCCTTTCTATTACAGTCTAACAGAATTCTCTGTCCATTGTGAATATGAACCTTTACAGTATTTACTCGTGTTACAATGTTTTATACTCAGCCTTCCCTCAGAAGCCCACCGCAGCTGTGGACCAGAAAAAGGCATTTTCTGTACAAAGCTGACCCAAAGGCAGCAGCAGCAGCAGCATGTGTGAATGTACCCAGTGACTGAAAACTGTGAGACGCTGTACAGCTACAACAGTTTATAAATTCTGGATTAAGGCTTTAGACTCTTCTGCAAGTGTAAAAGGAGTGTTTTAGTGAAACAGAACCAGGCTGGCAAGAGTGCTTTTCAGCAGTGGCAGAGCTAACTGCTCCGGCACCTGGAGTGGCAAGCGGCGCCAGGGATGCGCATCCGGGGTGTGTGTGTGTGCGCTGCCCACGGTGAGCGTCCCGGGGCGGTGGCAATGTCACCCCCCTCAGGATGACACCCGGGGCGGTCCGCACCCACCTTGCTCCACCTCTGCTTTTTGGCTCCCCTTTTTATCACCCTGTGAGCTTTCAAGCCCACAACAGCCACAGAGATGAACACAAAGATATAGCAGCCATATTTCATAACTGGAATAAGCATTGACTTCATGTTGGGTGGACCTGGTCTTGCGACACTTCCATGGCTAGACAAATCCACTGTCTATTTTGCTATAGTAAATGTGTGTTTTAAAACCAAACCTTTATTATGATTCAGTACATTGTATCCTGAAATCAATTGGGGTAACTAAAAAAAAAACAAACCAAAAAATGTTATGCAAAACTGTCAGTCTTTCACATGACACTTCTTGATGGATCCTGCAGCATTCAGTTCAGTTCGACCTAATTTGAACCTGGGTATAGTGGTGCTTAAATCTGACATTGACCACATGGCACAGCTCCCTTTAGATTCATGGTGAAAATGGAACACGTGTATCCTGACCATCGGGATCAGGTGTGCTTCAGCCCAGAGGTGGAAAGCGATTCAGCCAGCCGTGCCCTGTTCTCCCTCTTTCAGACTCTTTACACAGGTGATGGTGTTGTGAATGAAATTAATGAAAGCTTTGCAGTCCAGGATGTTTATATCCTATAGTGAGTGGATGGGTATCCTAAAAAGAAAAGTACCTGCCCTGCCCTGGGACATTTTGTGAGGTCCAGATTATGTGTTATACTATCAGACTGGATGCCCAGGAGAAATATGCTATCTACATGCAATACAGAATTTACTATGGTGACAGGTAACAGCTGTACACCCCAAAGGACGCAGGTATAGTATTCTCTCCATGCAGAATGTATTCTATCTTGTTTCAAAGAGCTGCTTACATAAGAATTTGCTGTGTAACACAATGGCTACTACTTATACTGTTCATCCCTACATTGGACAAAATAAAGTTGCCAGTATATGTCCAGTATGTGAGGAGTGCTATGTATACATTCAAAGGAGCTGGACAAATTAAACTGACAGAATATATTTTAATACACTAGGGCTGCCTAAAGAGTCCCGGAAAAGTATATCTCAATGTGGTTTGATGCAAGTTTTGTATTGTTGGAAACATGACAGAAGAATAACAGACTTTTTCATTATTAATTCCTTAATTTAGGAAACTGTGCTGTGGTTTTTAAGTGTTGTATAAATTTATTTGTAGCAAAATACCAGGGCCTTTCTTCCAGTGGAAGTGTTTTGTGAAATCTATACTACGAAACTGTCAATGTAAGCTTATATTGAACATGACACAAGGTACCATGAGGGTCAAATTACAAGCATATTTGCCTATGCCTCAGTAGCTCTGGTGCTGCTTTGAGGAACAACAGATCCCTTCCAGTTTTGCTATGAAGCACGTAGCCTGACTGAGACTAATACTTTAAGAACAGTATAACTCATGTGTTTCTTCCCATGTGTATGCAGAGTGTTGAAATATGCTCATTCAAAACTGCCAGCTGTTGGATCAATGTACAGAATTTACCCCTTGATTACATCCTAAGCAACAACTTAGGATGCAAAAAGTGACAGTAAATCACATTCATCAGTAAAGTAACAATGAAAATCGTGTTGAAAAATATCAGCTGCAATTTTGTTATTTTGGGGAAAATTCACTCTGGGAGAGGTGCCTATGAAGACACGTTTATCCTTAATAATTCGCCTTTAGCTAAAACCCAGGGAAAGTTGGCGATCAGCTCATCCTGGGCTATGGGGCAATTTTATCTGGTCTCACATTCAGCCATACCAAAGCTAAAGTTAAAGCGTTGCTCACAGTTTCACTCACAAAAAGAGAGAGGAAATATTTTTTATTCCCATTATGTACGAAAGAGAAACCTTGCACTTTCAAATGTTACAAGACTCTGTCAGATGTTAACCCAGAGTGGCTGCTTGAATGTTGTCCCCCCCCCCCAAATACATTCCTTTACATACTCATGCTTTCCCACTCCTCTTCTCATGGGTGGTGTTCGATTTTTACTCAGAGTAGACCCACTGAAATTGATGACTAAGTTAGGTCCATTATTATCAGTGGGTCTACCCTGAGTACCTAACTGAATACCATTCCATGTGTACAAAGTGAATAGACATTGTTTTCAGCTACAGAAATATCTTCTGTCTCAGCTTTTATACACCATGGAGCAAGACAGAAACAAGGAACCGTGGGCAGAAGCATGTGTGGGGAGCAATGTCTGAATAACCTCATAATGCGACTTGTGTTCAGTGTCATGTGATTAAAAAGATTTAAAATAAGCCTTCTGTTTTGTTTTTAATCTTTTAACATCATGAGAACAAATCTTTGGATTTGTTATTAGTAATATTTTCATTATATATATATATATATATATATATATATATATATATATATATATATATATATGCTTTCGTAGATTTTCACGGGTACAGGAATGCAGGTTTTGGTGTCCTCGGGTGTCTTCCCGTGTAAAAGTTGGGGTGTCTAGGCGATGTTTCGACGAGGTCTCACTCGTCATCTTCAGGCTGGTGCTTTCGGCTTCTTGTTACTGGAACAGAGCAGGATCTCAGTGTTTGAGTTCCTATAAATACTGTTGAGGGGGTGTGGTGTATAGCCTCCAATGTTCTGGGCAGAGAGGAAGTTCCCAGGCTAGTGTGCCTTTTCTTCTTTTGTTCCTTAATTACTTGAGGGATATCTTGAGTGATTTCTTGAGTGATATCCTGAGTACCACTTAGGTGGGTCATTAGGTGTGGATTAGGTGTGGAGGCTATACACCACACCCCCTCAACAGTATTTATAGGAACTCAAACACTGAGATCCTGCTCTGTTCCAGTAACAAGAAGCCGAAAGCACCAGCCTGAAGAAGCCGAAAGCACCAGCCTGAAGATGACGAGTGAGACCTCGTCGAAACGTCGCCTAGACACCCCAACTTTTACACGGGAAGACACCCGAGGACACCAAAACCTGCATATATATATATATATATATAATGAAATATATATATATATATATTAGCCTTGAGCTTTAGGGATCAGTTCTTCATTTCTACACAGACTGGGAGAAATAATAAATAACCAAGCCCCAGCTAAATGAAGCCATCTATATCTTCCTCAAATCTATTGTGAGGAATACAGCCAAGACAAAATGCATAGTTCAAGGTGCTTTGGATTAATATGGCTTGGTGCTAAAATAGCAGCTGACTCTGCACATTTCATCTTTCATTACTTTTTCTTGTTCCGTTCCCATTACCCTTTCCTAAATCTGTTTGTAATTTCAGCCTTCTCTTTTGATTCCACAAGTTCAGTGGATGACAGAGGGCAATTCCTAAACTCAAAGCACCCTCCTTAGCTAGATTGCTGTAGGACAGAATTGGCGGCTTAATGTAGGGAAGAAAATGTTCACTTAAAAGTTTAAACTGTTATGCGAATCTACACCTCCATCTGTGGCCATACGAGATTTGTTTTCATCTTCCCAACATGGAGCCACTTCCCACCCCATGTTTGAGAACATGAAAGGAACGGAAAATATTTAATAAAAACAAATATTAAAAGTGCCATGCTGTCACGTGGGATGGGCGGAGTGTGCGAATAAGAAAGGGACAAAGCTAGCTTTCAAACTCATCACTTTTTTAAAAAAAAAAAGATCAGGCAAAAAGCACATCCAGATTTTGTTTGAAAGAAACGCACATTAGGGGGTATTGTACACTTCACTGTATTTATGAATGCTTTCAAGTGCCATGCTGACAGATGTGATTCCTTGGAGGGGGTGGGGAAAGAAGCAGGGTGGCCTACACTTCAAATTAATATGATTTGAAGGAGCAAAGAGGAGCAAAGAAGCTTTATTTGTCTCCCCACTGTGACCATGCATGAGCAACATCTGTAACAGGGGTAGCCAATGTTGTGCCCTCCAGACGTTGGATTACAACTCCCATCAGCCTCTACCAGCATGGCCAATGGCAAGGAGTGATAGGTGTTGTAGTCCAATAACATTTGGAAGCACCATGTTGGCTATCCCTGCTCTATAAGGACCAAAACCTCAGTGCACAAGCGTAAAATGACATCCTTGGGTCACAGCCAAACACGTATCTATAATTCCAACAACATCAGATGCTGACTTAATATCATGATTAGTTAACTGAGATCAAGCCAGAATTCCCTGGTATGGATGTCACAGGGGACTATGGCTTAATACAAGTACCAAAGCCAATGCAAGAGGAAGGAGAATTCAGTCCTCGGACCATGTGGTGAAGGATGGGCTATAAATGTGTATAAATAAATAAAACAGATGGTTGTTTCTTAAAGGCCCTAGCTTGGCCACTTTGTTTTGCATAGGCTAGCCCAGGAATTCCTCTGCAGTTTGTATTCTCCCTTCATATCCCAAATGATCAAAATCTTAGCATTTATTAATTTCTAGGGTTCAAGGGGGTCCTCCTCCCAAATCTACACCATTATTGATTATGGATGAAATTTATATCTTACCCTTTCTCTTGGATGAGCCAATATCACTAATATGACCAGGCAAAAACTTTCCTGTTTCCCACAGGCTTTTGGCCCTAAGTTTGAAGGGTTTTAAGTATTTGTGGCCACATTTAGTGGGGCAGCATCTACAAACCACTCTTTTTTTATTTGTATAGATGTGTTTTTTGTTTTTTATTGATTGTGCTTAATTTAAATGGTTTTAGTATTTCCAGTGTGTCTGGAAAGCCCCTTGAATCATTTCCATTAGCAAAGTGGCTCATGAATAATAATAACAACAAACATTTAAAAAAGCATTCTAAAAGCAGTTTAAATCATTCAACCCAGTGATTTCAGGGTTGTCAGAAATCCTTATGTCCATCAGGGTTTGGCTCCTGATCTACAAACCCTGTATCTGTACCGTATTTGAAACTGCTTCAGTCTTGTTACTAGAGTTGTACCTTGGTTCTCGAACAGAATGTGTTCTGGGAGTCCATTCAACTCCCGGAACCATTCGAAAACCAAGGCGCAGCTTCCGATTGGCTGCAGAAGCTGCGGAAGCCATGCCAGATGTTTGGCTACTGAAAATCGTTCAAAAACTGGAACACTCACTTCCAGGTTTCGATTGTTCGGGAGCCGATTTGTTCGGGATCCAAGGCGTTTGAGATTCAAGGTACGACCGTATTAGATTATTATTATTTTTGTCCACCTTTCATCCTAAAGTCCTAGGGAAGGTTCCAGCAACTCAAATAATATAAATTTAAATCAACTGAAATAAATAAAACAGGTGAAATATTTTTGAAGCAGAGACCCATGTTTAGAAGCAGCCTCCCTGTGTTCAGGATAAACATTCTCAAGGATTGAACGGGGGGATATAATTATGCAACTTTGTAGAACTCGGTTGTGCACAACTCTTATTGGCAGGTGTCCAAGTAGTTCTACACTTTTTTCTATCAAATTAATAAAGCAAAAAACAGGCTGTCTCATTTGGGGAAGGGCCATAGTTCAATGGTAGAGCATCTGCTCTGTATGCAGAAGGTCCCAGGCTCAATGTCTGGCACCGTCAACAGGACTGGGAAAGGCTCACTTTCTAAAATTTTGGAGAGCCACAGCCTGTCAATGAGGACAATACTGAGCTAGACAGACCAACGATCTGACTTCATATAAGGCAGCTATGTTCCTATATACATGTACATGCAGCCTTTAAAAAACAAAGTGCCTGCCTGAAGCGTGAAGGCAGAGCGAGACTCACAGAGGAACCAGCATTTGATTTACTGGTATGCGTATCTGTCAATCAAATTGTGAAGTGAGGAAAAAGCTAGGCTCGTTCCATTGCTGAGGGACATGCTGCAGGCTCTCTTTTTAATTATGTCTGTCTTCACCCAAGTTGATGTGGTGAGAGACGGCTTGTGTCATGTTTTCTGTACTTTGATTTCTTAAGAAGAGAAATATGTAGTTCTGACAAAAACATCTCTAGTCAGCAGAAATCTCCGAGAGCCAAATGGGATTTCGGCTGGCCGCAAGTTATGAGCAATAGGAACCTTACACTACAATCTTGTAGCGCAAAGGTAGGGGAACTTTTTCAGCGTTCCCTTCTGGGCGACCACATGGCGGTAGTGGGCAAGGCCATGGGCAAAAGTAGGTGGAACAAGGAGTATTCTAGCTGATACTAAAAAACAACAACCCCAAATCCTGTGAAATACAGATTGCTTCATACAGAATTCAGATGGCTTTCGTGGGCAATTCTCTTTAACAATGGGAAAGAAATAATAAACAGCACAGAGTCAAACCATTTAGATGGGTTCTTGTGTGAAGACAAACACTGTTAATATTGCAAACTTCTCTGTGGTCTTCTCAAAGCCGCTTGCCGCCTGTCTGCATTTTTGCAAAAATCCCTTGTGTAATTCCCAATCCCACAATTTATTTGGATATCTTTAGCTTCACCTTATTTCTTAGTATTTCAGCCCCTTGACAAACGATGTAAGGCTTTTCACATCTCACTCACGCTCTCAAATCAGGGCACCCTTGTTTCTTCACACCACATTCCAACTATGCCAGAAATTTAATTACTAATCTTGATGCTAATTAACTTGCTTACATCAGCTGACAACGCACTGGTAAATCTAGTGCTATACGCTCACTAGTATAAAATGGTAGGATTTAGAAGAAGAAGAAACAGAGAGCAACTGCATAAAATGGAATTAAATTTAAGACTGACTGTTTTAAAGGGCAATAATCTGGAGAAATCCAACAGTAAACAAATGTCCAACATGTACTTACTTCTTAATTATTATTTTAAATATCCACTCCTCCTTAAAAAGCAAAGATTGGCTTCCACTAGTCTCCTTAGGCAATCATCAGCTCTCCTTCTCTCCCCCCCACCCCCGACAGCTTACTTTCACAAATACTGCAACATCAGATGCTCCCAGACAGATTAAAGATTTGAGCTAAGGAATATCCTATTAGGCAGATGCATATGAATTAAAATGGGACGCGGGTGGCACTGTGGTCTAAACCACTGAGCCTCTTGGGTGTGCCAATCAGAAGGTCGGCGGTTCAAATCTGCATGATGGGGTGAGCTCCCATTGCTCTGCTCCAGCTTCTGCCAACCCAACAGTTTGAAAGCATACCAGTGCAAGTAGATAAGTAGGTACTGCTGTAGCAGGAAGGTATATGGCGTTTCCGTGTGCTCTGGCTTCTGTCACAGTGTTCCGTTGCACCAGAAGTGGTTTAGTTATGCTGGTCACATGACCTAGAAAGCTGTCTGTGGACAAACGCCGGCTCCCTCAGCCTGAAGCGAGTTGTCTTTGACCGGACTTAACTGTCCAGGGGTCCTTTACCTTACCTTTTTACCTTATGAATCAAAAGGGTTGCATGTGTGCCAGATCCTGAGTTAGATATTAAAACAGAGCACAATTCAAAACAATGCATATAGAATTTGGATTCCATCATATATATTTGAACCTAATCATTTTCAAAGTGTGCAGAGTAAGAATGCTTGAAACAGGACATGTTTGAATTAGAAGTTTGACAAAAACCACCAACATAGATATGATCCCAACAGGAGTAATGTGTACACCTGAAGATTCAGACTGAACAGCTACAACTTCCACTATGTGGAAATAAATGCACATACCACAAAGAAATTGGTTGGATCTTTTGCTTACCTCCAGGTCATAGAGATATCTGAAGCTATTCTGCTGATTGGTAGCTCTCCTTACAGCCTGAGCCAATTCCACAGCTCCTCTGCCCCCATATGACCAGTGACTGCATGGCACTGCATCAGAAGCTCCAGACTGCTTGGCAATCTCACAGACTAAATCAATCTCAGCAGGAGAGTCCGTACTGCCAACAAAACAATCATTTCATTTGCAACTTTATTTAGCAGTCAAATTTGCTAAGTGGCTCTCCATACTAAGTGGCTCTCCATACTTAGGGACAACAGATAAGAATCAGGATGGAGAGCCTGTAGCCCTATAGATATTTTTGGTAGACTCCAAGTCCCATCAGCCACAGCCAGCATGGCCAATGGTCAGGGATGATGGAAGTTGTAGTACACCAATATCCGTAGGGCCACAGGTTCTCCTGTGCCTGGGTAAGAGAATTAAACAAAATATCTAAGCAAAATGTCTATACAAATTTAGCACTATTCACAGTTTTAACTCAGGCAAGACTAAAAACAAAGTACTGAGGTGGCTGTGGAAGGCTGTGGAAGGTACACATAGAAATACCTCGCTAACTTAAAATGAATTCAAATATCCAGGGCCTGGTTTGCTGCGCCCAAGGGTACTAAAGGAGCTTGTGGATATAATTTTAGGACCTCTGTCTATAATCTTTGAGAATTCTTGGAGAACAAGTGAGGTCCCTACAGTCTGGAGGTGGGCAAATGTTATCCCCATTTTTAAAAAGGGTAAAGAAAGAAGACCCAGGGAATAGATTTCTAAAGACCCATAAGACCCAGCATGGATTTCTAAAAAACAAGTCTTACCTGAAAACATTGAGAGCCACTACAACTGGAACACCAAACTGCTGGGCAATTTCAATTTGTTTCCGTAAGTTGCTGCAGCCATCAGATACCAGCTTGAGATTCTGGTGGACAGAGAACAAAAAGTCGATATAAATTTAACTGCAATAAAAATACTTTTCACTTATCATTCAATGCTTTTTTTTTTTTTACTAAAGCCAGATGGTACAGTGAATTTCTCCTCAAGATCATCATATTAAGAGTTCTTAACTGTCCTTCATTCTAAGCCCCCAGGGTGGGTTGCAACAATGTAATAATGCAGTATTAAAATCAGTTAAAACAACTTACACTCAGAGGAATTTGGCAGCAGCATGGCAAAAAAATAGACACTCAGTCCTACTAACCATGAAAATGATGCCTATCATGCACTATGTCTGTGGATTAATAAAAACAAGCTCCTGGAAGTTGTATAGGCCACAGCCAAGTTTCCCCAGTTCTAACCCACAGCTCCACCTAAAGGGTTTATATGGTAAACAGGATTAAATAAAGAGATTTCTGTTCATCTCCCAAAGGTTGCAATCCTATGCAGTACGCCTACTTCTGAACAGAAATACATAGCATTGTGGTTCTTATTAACTGTATTCCATACTGCTTAGAAAACTCTGTTCAACATGTGACTAGTTCAAGGAAGCTCAAATCTGGACAGAATCATGAAATCCAGTCTGCTGAAAAATCTTTCAAGCCTATTATGTCTGAGATTCGAAACTAATTTTGGGCACTGCTAATCCATAGATCTCAAGATCTTTACTTGTAGAACTGGTATGGTTGCTGAGTGAATCCACATCTGCAGTTCACATGGGGCTGTTGGTGGTGCACGATGTTACCAGAACAATGAGATTCTTGCTGCTTCTAACTTTTCCGGAAGCACCCCTCAAAAAAGGTTTTACATACACATCCCCTCCAGTCTTGAGATGCACATAGGATTTCAGGACAAAGACTAGGTGATTACCAAGAGATATTTTTTTTAAGGATGTGTTGAGAAAGGGAAGCCAAAGAGGATATTGAAATGTGGATGTGGGAAACCGTTAACACTTTAGGAAGTGCATATGCGAGAGAGACAGCAAAGGCAGGGGACACTCCTTCCAGTGCTGCTGTTTAAGGGAACCCTGATGGATCTTGGGGCTACCAGAATTCTAGATCCTGCTGTTAGTGTAGGATTATCAAACTGGTCACAGAGTCACTCAGTGTAAAACTACAGTACAGTATATGCATAACCTATGGTCAGAATATTTGTGGCATGAGCTTTGAGCTTTGTGGCCGGAAGTCTACTTCCATCAAAACCATGAAGCAATAAAAAAGTGTTTTGGGGGGGAGAAACTAACCAAATAAAAACACAAGAGCTGCAGATTGTAGCATCCTTGTTTCTTAAGCAAGAGTTATAGAAACAACGTGCATTTATTAGCTCATCGAAACAGGAACACACAAACACTGTTGCACAATTTGTTAATGCTACAGAAAGGTCTGGACAATCACTTTGCTTTTTCTTATGGAAAATATATGAAGTCCTGTGCATTCAGTTATCATAATGAAGGAAAATGAATTTTTGTTGCAAAGTATTTGGTTACATCTATTTTTATAATCATTTATATCCCGCTTCCGTAGCCCAGCAAGAGTGTTCAGACACAACTAGGTGACTAACAAATACAACAGAAATGCCAAAGGCATATAAAAACTTGGGGATTTTCTAAATTAAGAGTGTTAAACAAACAAACAAACAAACAACAGAAATAGGAATATAGGGAGCTGCCTTATACCACTGGTCCATCTTTCTCAGTACTGTCTACACCGATTGGCAGCAACTCTATGGGATTCCAGGAAGGGACTCTTCCCCAGTTCTGCCTGGAGATGCTGGGGGTTGATCCTGGGACCTTCTGCTTGCAAGGCCGATGCTCTACCACTGAGCTACGACCCTTCCCCTCCGTCCAGGAGTCTAGTCTTTGTAAATGTCAAATTTAATTCCTCTGTTACCTTGACTGCCTACAAAGTGGCAATGAAAGATTTAAATCTTACCTCCTCTGTATATTCTTTCTTAAGAGGGGCACCAGCTGTCACCTAAGATAACAAACAAGTAGTTAAACAATGGTCATAGAACAGACCTGTCCAAAGAGGTTGCTTCATGTAATCTTATTTTGATACCTTTCTAAAAAGCAGCGAGGGTCAGCATTTAACAGTATCAACAATGGGAATATTAGAATTTCACATTGCTTCTTTCATTAATTATTGTATCTACACAAGCAGATTATTGATGTTGTAGTGTGATTTGGCAACATCTAGTATTCTTCAAGCCAGCACTAGCTAAACAATGTCAGATTCGAGCCCCGAGTTCATTTTTAGCAGACCTCAAAATAAAACCATTAAGTTTTACTAAAATGTTCATGCTTCCATTTTGAAACTGAAGTTACATTGCATCAGCCACTGCTGGAGGAAAATGTGGCCTGTGAGGAGAGGTTGTAGGGGAAACTCTGCAAGTAGGGGTTAAGCACCCCTGCTTTTCCCCTGCAAAAGCCTCCATCCCTGTGTTCACACCATTCATCTCAGTTGGAAACTCCCATAACATGTTCAAATAACATGCTGTTTCAGGCACATTTTAAGACACTTAAGGTGACTGTGAACCTCTTTTAAAAAAATGATGAGACAAATATGGACCACCTATTGCTTGTCATTTTTACCATGCTATATAAGAAATTGTTCCCCGCTAATGCCCCAATGCCAGATGAAGGCTGCAGAGAGCTGCAGCCTATCCAACAACCACAACCATTATTACACACTCCTCTTTAGCACATGACTTAGGCAATGCTCAGCATCCTATCCCATTAATTTGCCAAGACTACCACCTGAATGCTAGCTGGTGTTGGCTTCTAGTAGGGGGATGGATGAAGCAATAACCAGGGAGAAAAGGTGGAGGAGTTGGATGTTGCTGGCAACATGATAAGGAGAGGGTGAGAAAGTGGAGAATCAGAGGAGGAGCTTATGGAGGGGAGGGGTTTGCTAGAAAACCTCACTGAAAGGTACAATTGGGGGCAGGGTTTATTGGGTTTGCCTCTTGAATAGGAGTTGTCAGGAAATGTAACCACTGTCCCACTTCCCACTTTGAAATCTTATTCCTTGACAAATCTTGAACAACCCTGTTGCTTGAAAATAATTATTTTAAAAGTTCAAGTCTGTGAAGCTAAATTTGGCAGTTCTTCAGAGTGGAAACCCAAAAGCACAACACTAACAAAATAAATTGATTCCAGTTCCTGAAAACCAGCAGCCCAGCATAAATATGAAGAACACCTCAACTGGAAAAGTTAAGGAAGGGAAGTGAGCTAGAAATATTCAAGGGGGTGGAAATCTATTTACATTCTAATTTGTGAATTATATGGCTTGGTGCTTTCCTTGCTTACAGTGAATGCTTCATTTGGCTAAGCGAAGAAGGTGAAACAAGTGTTAGAGATTTCAGTGGCCGTGCTCAGCCTGCACACAGCTATTGCAAAGAAGCAGTCTTATTTCAACCTAAGTTCTCAGACAAGTAAATACATCCCCTTCAATTGGGGGTTGGGGATGGTTGGGTGCAAAAGCACTGGTCATTGTTACCCAGTTGACAGGTATCTGCAGCTGGATGATGAGAAGAGTTTAATAAATAATATTATGACTGTATTCCAAAACATACTCACATAGCAGTAGGTGTCATTGAGATCAATGGGGCTTTACTTCTGAGTAAACATGGTTAGGCTCATGCTGTAGGTAAGAGAGCGAGTTTGCAAAGTATTAAGCAGAAAAAGTAGTTTGCAGAAGAATCTGAAAGGTGGAATCAGGACATGCATTCTGTGAGAGAGTTTCAGTGTAACATGAAATGGTGCATCCGCTACTTTAGGAGCAAAGGCTTCCAGAGTGAGCATGGAAGATGAAGAGCCAGGAAAGGCAAAGGCAAGAATCTGGTGAATGTGAAGGCAAACTGCGGACAGGCTGAATGTGGGCCATTGCTCACAATGTGATCATAGCAGCAACCACACAATCTTGGAAGCAAAAATTCTGCACAGAGGTTAAGATAGTTGAAGTGGGACCAGTAAATGTTTACAAACAAATAGCAATGGCCCGCAGGGAAGTGGTTGCAAAAGCCCAGGAAAAAGATAGGAAGTCCAGCTCTAGCAAGGAATTAAAGTTAAGAAAAAGAGGGCGGAAAGTGACAAAGTAGATGAAAGCCAGACTGCATGCTTGGGTGACAGGATAAGGGAAGGGAAAGTACTCCAAGAACTCGAGAGGCAGGAGAGGGAGATTTGGTTGTAATACATCTGCCTTGAGTACTGCTGTGATCAGCATCAAAAGAAGACAAAGAAATGGGGGCAAGCTCAGCACTTTCATTTCCAGGGATTTTTAGTAACCCCACTTCATTATATTCAGCTGGTCTTAAATGTACTTAACAGTAACTAGATTCTAGAGGATATCCCTAGTTAGTAGTTCAGGACTGAAGAAATGGCAGAAACAGAGCAGAGTGGGTAGCAGTTCAGACTAGAGGACACAGTGGTTGGTCATGCTTAGAGAAACCTTAGTGAAATCAGTGGGATGCCCATTGATTTAATTGGGTCTGCTTCTAAGCACGACAATACTCAATTGTGACCCCATTTACCTGGGAGTAAGCCCCACTGAATTTGATAAGACCTATTTCTTAGTAGGCATGGTTAGGACTGTGCTGTAAATCTGGATGTAACCCTGTGAGTTTAGCCATGGCATTTCAAAGGCCAGTACTCATGTGTAAAAAAAAGAGAGAGAGAAAGAGTGGGGGAGAAGAAAAATTCCAAACAGACCTAATTCTCCTTGCTAAATTTTTAGTCCTTTTTAGAGCTATCCTCTTTAATACATCTTAATCCAACAAGCAACACAGATAATGCCACATCTACATGATGAAAGACAGTGAAATGAGAGTCTTCGTTAAATTAGCTTACATTGAGAACTATTCCAGCAATTCTGAAATTAAAGCGTTTATACATATTTCAAATGATAAGGGGCTTTCTCAGGCTTAGGGAGTTCTAAAGATTTATCATTTGTTTTATGAGATAGGTACAGAAACTTACATTTGGCCCACCTCCATGCATCTTCAAAGCCCGCACTGTAGCAACAAGCACAACCACACTGGGAACCAGGCCAGAAGCTCTGCATTTGATGTTGAAGAATTTCTCCATCCCAATATCAGCACCAAAACCAGCTTCAGTTGCTGTTAGGAAAAAGGGGTTAGTTAAGAGGGATGAGACAGTCAATTTGGCAGTCACTAAACACCCAGTGTACACGAACAGAGCTCCATATGTGCAGGGGCTTCTTCCTTCTCTTTTCGGAGTGGTGAGATGCTTTGCATATATGTGGGGCTGCTATTGGTTCAGAGTTTTCGGCTGGTTCAAAACACTGAGGCTAGACTGTTGGTGGGGACAGGCTATTGCCAACACATAACTCTGGTGCTCAAAAGCTTGCACTACCCTGCCCACACATTTCTGGGTCAAGTTAAATGTTCTTCTATTAATTTGCAATGCCCTTTTATAATTTGGGTCTAGGAGACCTCAGGGCCTCCTAATCCCTTAGATCTCTACTTGATCACTGAGGTCTTCAGCTGAGCCACTGTTTGTGGTCTGCCATGGCTCAGATGCTCATCTCATATCCACCAGGAGTTATATGTTCAGTATTGCAGTATTTTGTGGAACTCCCTCCTGTTGACCTTCCAGTGCTTACTGAAGACTTTTATTTCAGCAGGCTTTTAAAGTGAGTTCTGATTTTTAGTTTTATTTCATTTTTAGTTTCATTGTATTAGGTCTCCTGTACACTGTTTAGAGATTGCTGTAATTAAATGATAGGCAAAGAGTTAAAATAAATGTATAGTCATGCAATCTGTTGCAACAAACTTATAATTAATGGAAATTCTATAATTATATGTAATTAAGGGCAGGATTCACCTAACTAGCCCCATCAGCAGAAGATCTGTGAACGGACTTCTGTTTGCATTACGGGGCTTCACCACTCTCTTCCCCCATGGCCCCCCATTGGTTCGGGGTGTGTGTGTGACAATCCCCAGTTGAACATGTGGAAGAGGAGAGGCAACTCCCTTTGCAACCAAGAAACCAAAACAAGTAACAACACCCAAACCTCATTTTTAAACAATACATTTAAAAACTGGGGACAAGATACCCTAGTGGATGTGAAGGGGGTATCTGGGGACATGGCCACCATACTGTGGACCCCATCTGGCTTGGGGAGGAGAGGAGGAAGAGGAGGAGAGGTGGTGGCGATGTAGGGCTTATCTCAGAAGTGAATAGAATTTCTTATTTAAAAGACTCAAGTGTGACAAACACAAAGCCAGGAGTGCCAGCACTCCAACTTTCAAGAGAGGAAGGAAGCAGGATGCTGTACAAAAGCTGCTAGGATGAAGGCTACCAACTGCAAAGGAAATAAAACAGAGAGTAATTCTGAAGATAAAGCCATGTGCCAAAACCATGGACTTTGAAACCTGTTTGTGCTCAAATATTCAACACAATCACTTTTGTATTATTTCCTGCCTGTAAATCAGAGTGCCAATGAAAACATGAGCAACTGGAGGCCAAAGAGCAAGAAAGAGTCATGATAATCCCTAGTTCAACAGTGACATAAGTATGAATATGTCTTCTATTAATCCAATGGGAATCAAACAACAATACATTTGCAATACATTTTGCTGGAAACCCACAATTAGCCACTGGGACAAGCTAGGCCAAGAGAACCTGCATGCTGTGCAAAGATCCACTGGAGGTTATCAGATTTACTTTATCCTGATAGGCAGCATGGGAATTCATCACTAGATTTTTCTCTTTGCAATCTACAAGACTATCTGGGCTGCTTTCTCTCAGGAGTTAGAACAGGTGGCAGCAGTAGCAGGACAGGCAATTGAGGAGGGGTTAGATCTCCAGTTGCTAGAGCTTCTTTCACAGAACACTTTAATGCAATTCAGCCAGTAGTTCAAAAGACTCCAGGGAGTATTGTACAGTAGGTCATACAGGAAGGCACAAGCAGCAGTCCCAGAGTCAGATCCTTGCTCAGCCATAACACTTAGGGACTTATCTGACAATATCCAATGTCAGCTAAAGAATGGGACTTCCGGGTCGGCGCCATCGCCGAATGGCGGGCTCCCTCCGAGCTCCGGAGGGAGCCTGCTCGGCAGGGGCTGGGTCCTACCGCACCGGCGATGCGGGGACCCTTAAAAACCACGGCCACGGAGGCCGTGGACATGGAGACTCGGCTGGCACCGTCAGCGCCCTCTCGATTCGTGAAGGAGCCTTTTTAAAGGCTACGGATCGGGTGCCGGGGAGGAGCGTGGTGCTTTGAGTCCTCTGCTATCCCTGCCGAGCGCAGCCGCATGCCATCCGGCGGAGAGCGCTGACTTCTTCTATTGAAAATTTGGACCCAAAAGAAGAACCCGTGAGTAATTGGAATATGGACTAAAAAGAGGGATAAATTTTTAGAATTTGGAGCGAACGGGGGAGGTGGAAAAAAGGAAGTCAGCCCCCCCCCCAAATTGTAGAAGAGCCAAAACAAAGGACTGGATAACTAAGATCGAGAGGAACCTTATCTTGCCGAACTAGCAACTTCGCGAGGGAAATTTATAAGATTGAGCTGGAGGAGAAAAGTGGAATTCGTATTAAAAAGCAACCCCCCCGGAATCCCTGGAGCGATTCGTGAAAATGCCTGGAGAAGAATAACGGAGGTTTTGACAGCTGTCAAAGAGCTGTCAAAACGGAAGAATGAAATTGAGACTTTGTTATGAGGACTTTGCCGGTTACATTTGTTATAAATTGGAGATAAATTGTTTCAAATAAGGATTTATAAGTTATTTGGACTGGCGGATGTGATCTGGAAGGGAACTTTGTTATTGTAATCCACCTAGAGGAGCTGAGGGACATTGCATGTGTTTTCGACGGGAAACTTGAACAGTTGGATAGAACTTTTAATCTCCTGGGAAACTGCAGAAATGGAACATTATTTTGTCTACAGAGGCCTATACTTTACTGGAAACAATGGATTATGTTTTGCTCCTGAATAACAAGCCTCTGTAGAGACACTAGAAGCCTTTGGAAAAAGAACATTTCTGTGAGGGAACAGGGAAGTAAAAAGGAGGAGAGTGATTGACAAGAACAAGGAAACAACAAGAACTGGACAGAACTGGAGTGGGAACATTTGGGATATCCAGATTTGACAAGCTTATGGATATAAAATTGGAGTTTATACTCCTGGATATAAAAATCTGGATAGAAGAAATGGGCCCCCTTTGATAGACTCCTTCTATGATTGGACATCTGTAATTTAAAAAAAAAGACCGGTAAAGAACCAGAGGGATGTGGGTTTAATGAAATGTGGGTTCATCAGGAAGACATTAGAAGTGGAGGGATAGGAGGAACGCAACAGGGAAAGAGGGGAGGGAAATTTGGAATCCAAAGGTTGTAAAATTATTGTTTGTTTTTATTCTATTTTCATCTGTACTATATTTGAAAGGGGGGAACTCGTGGAAGGGAAGAGGTCGACCTTAGGGGATGGAAATTTGGATAAATTGAGTTATTGATGATGAGTGTATTTTGGGAATAAGAATTTGTTGAATATTATTGCTTTTTTGGAAGATTTGGAACACAAGAGGGGGTGGGGAGGGGAAGTCCTGGATATTGGAAAAAGTTTATGAATTGGATTTTATTTGTTTTAATTTGGAAAACCTTAATAAAAATTATTTTTTTAAAAAAAAGAATGTATCTGTGAACTGATCTGAGTCCTTAGGCTAGGGGAAAAGGAAACCCATTGCAATTCCACAGCAGCCAATTTTAGCTGCTCATAAGAGTGTACACTCAACAGAGGCCAATCCCAGCTCTCTGATATATGTCTATACATACATCATGTATATGAATGTATGTATATGTACGGTATATGTACATGTGCATTTCAGCACCTGTATGTCACTGTCACTTTAAAATTTTAGGTATACACTTAAAATACCACTAGCATACAACTTTAAAATGTAAAGCATGAAGTTGTCCTAAAATAATGCAATCTGTGCCCTGGCCAAACACTTAAATATTTCAGTCTTTTCACTTTAGGTAATAATTTTATTCTCCTGACTTTAGGCATCCTATTAGTGTAAATGCTGTGAGGAAATAGAATTAACAGCAAAACAGAGTTCTGTCTTTTCTTTTTAAAATATTACTGAATCTGAAGAGAACTTTTCAACGAATAAAGTTAGGGAAACAAGTAGATGTCCAGAATTAAACATGGTTATAAGACTAGTATTATAGGTTTGTAAGGACCATGAGGGTCATCTACTCCAGCCCCCTGCCATGCAGGAATCTTTTGCCCAATGTGGGGTTCGAACCCACAAACCTGAGATTAAGAGTCTCATGCCCTCCTGACTGAGCCACATATATATAGAAGGAAGAATCAAAGGCAAATTAAGGGAAATGCCTTTAATTTTTCCATTATTACTTTTAAAGAATATACTACATTTTGGTGAAATAAAAAAAAAACAAAACCTCAAACCATTCCAGAGACTCAGCATTTGTGGATTATTTCATCCACTTTCTCAGTGCAAAATGTTCTTGGGAAATGTATTATTTCTTTTTTAGAATCCTGAATGTCAACGGCTGATTGGATTTCTCAGCCTTCAGAAATATAAAGCAGCAACTATGTTCACTACACTGCAATTTAAGCAGCTACATATTAGCCCTCAATGCAGCAGTGTTTTGACATGGCAGGGAGCCCTACAAAAAGCAACCACATGTTTCAGTTTGCAAGGCTACAAATGGAACTGTCACAAGAAAATTAATTTATCCCACAATAAAATTCCCTGTAAACAGAAGCAAACTTTAATGAACGTAACCTTCCTGCAGTCAGCATTTACTATCAACATATCTAAATCAAAACAAAGAGTATAGACTGGAAGACCCTAAAGAGAAACATGCACACTAGGCAAAGTTTCAGGACATGGAATTATGGAGGCCAAATTCCAGAACAATACAAAAGGAAATGGAAATTCTGAATTGCTAGCTGCCATCCACTTCTATGATGTAAACATATTTGTCCTGGTGCAGCTGTCAACAAGGAAACCATGGAAAGGAAGAGTTCAAAGTCACAGAAGCACATGAACTCTAACCCTCTGGATCCAAGGCATTTTGGCTGGTGCTTGTTGTATGCAGCAAATCACCAAACTGAGCAGCTGCCAAAATAAACCAGGAGATATCATGATTCATCTGAAAGGACACCACATTTATGTTACTACAGCAAGGGTAAATGAACTGGCTGTTTGTACAATGTGACCCAAGATCTCTTCCTTTAATGACTGTTCACGGAACGTAATGCTCAAAGTTCTATCCAACTATTCCAAACGATCCCACAAATCTTTCATTTTTTCTATGTATTTGTGAGATGTTCATGGTGCTGCAGTTATAGGCTTAAAAAAAATTGTAATACAAGTCTGTTTAGCAGGAAAAAGACATGCCCCATATAAAAATAACATTTAGTTTTTATATTACGTTTTTAAAGTGTTTAAAGCATTTGACATTCCAGTAATTCCTACAGCAACCTTGTGAATTTTGTTGGTATTATCACCTCCATCTTCAAAATGTGCGGGGGCGGGGAGGGGAGAGTTGAAAGATAGAGCTCACCAAAGACTACTCTGTGAGTTCGTGGCTGAGGTGAGATTTGAACCATGGCTCCCTGACTCAAATATCACACACCTAAGGCACAACCACAGTATGTTGAAGAGTAAGGTTACTGTAACTTCTGTCATAGAGCTTCAGTATGCTGATGACAACGTAGTGTGCACACACTCAGAGGATGACCTCCAAACCACCCTCAATATCTTTGCAGAAGCTTACGAAAAGCTTGGCCCATTACTCAACATCCAAAAAACCAAAGTGCTGCACCAACAAGTACAAAATAACCCCTCTGCAGCGCCACAAATCCAACTCAGTGGTGTAATGTTGGAAAATTTTGATCACTTCTCCTACCTAGGCAGTTAACTTTCCACAAGGGCCAACATTGATGCCAAAATCCAGCATCACCTGAACTCTGTGAGTGCGGCTTTCTCCCGATTGAAGTGCAGAGTGTTTGAGAACCAGGACATTCACAGGGAAACCAAAATGCTTGTTTACAAAGCTATTATACTACCAACCTTACTATATGCTTGTGAAACATGGACCACTTATAAACGCCATCGCCAACTCCTTGAAAGATTCCATCAACAGTGTCTCTGAAAAAATTTACACATCACTTGGGAAGACAGGCAAACTAATGTCAGTGAACTGGAAGAAGCAAAGATCACCAGTGTTGAAGCAATGATTCCTCAACAGCAACTTTGTTGGACTTGTCATGTTGTGCAGATGCCTGATAATCGTCTTCCAAAGCAACTACTCTATTCCCAACTTAAAAATGGAAAGTGTAATGCTGGTGGTCAACAAAAAAGGTTTAAAGACTGTCTCAAGGCAAATCTAAAAAAATGTAGTATAACACTGACAACTGGGAAACATTGGCCTGCGAGCGCTCCAGTTGGAGAAAACCCTTTACCAAAGGTGTCATGGGCTTTGAAGACACTCAAACTCAGGATGCAAGGGAGAAATGTGATAAGAGGAAGGCACGATTGGCAAATCCACATCGTGATCAACTCCCACCCGGAAACCAATGTCCCCACTGTGGAAGGACGTGTGGATCCAGAGTTGGCCTCCACAGTCACCTATGGACTCATTCTTAAAACCGTGTTTATGGAAGACAATCTTACTTGGCTACGAGTGATTGCCAAAGAAGAAGAAAATGACAGCTCTGTACACTTATCTGTCAGGTGAATAACATACGCTAGCAATCTCCTCAAGGACACAAGGGGAGAACAGCAGCTGGAGAGGGGCTGGTAGAGTTTGAATAGAAAGGATGGGCAAATATTAAGCTCATTCTGGCCAGCCATTTCTCTGCTCCAATGTACATCTTCCTAAAGCTGCTTTTGGCCTTTAAAAAATCTGAGAAAAGATACCCATGACTGCATGTCAGGTCTAGATTGACTCTGAACATATATGGAATCCACCCTATCATTGTGGATAAACACATAAACATTGTGGCTAAAAGACTCTTCTCTTTTCCTAATGCCATATGGTATAGCACCATGGGCCTTACATACGTAAAAGGCAGGCATTTCCTCAGTGCTGACTACTACATTCAGACTCCCAGCACCTTGACGGCCCTGTCCACCTGCACAGTGGCCTGCACAGTGTGTGTTGGGCACTTTTGATTGGATCCAGTTCCCTCCGCTGGCTGCACTCCAGGGTCACCATAAAGCCTAGATCTTCTATTGCCAAGTACCAAACTGTTGTTAAAGGAGGAGCCTCTGCTCACTCACAGAAAAGTGGTGTGTATATTCAGAGAGTGCAGCTTGCCCTGCATAGAGATAACAGCAGATGCCATACCACTGAAGGCAGTGGTGAATCAGAATGATCAATGTCTCTATCATTTGGTGCAATCATCCAGGACACAGCAAGTTTCGGAATCATCAATCACAACAGCGCAAGGCTGCACCCTAATTCAAATCGCAGGCAGCTTCAAGCTGCTGAGTGGTAAAAAGTGTCCCTTTTCTGCCTGCCTTTTCTCCAACAATAAAACAAGGAGGAGGAAGACTCTCCTCCCGTTCCAGGAACGCCCCCCCCCCCCATTGCACAGAGAGAGCCCACTCTGCAGAGATGGTGTGTTTGTTTATTCTCCCACCGCACCCCAATGTGATCATTATGTTCACTGCAATTTCTTAGGACTTTTATTACAGTACATAGCCCCAGATTAATATCACACTGACATATAAAAAGACTATGAACAGCCTGACCAAGAAGGCTTGGTGCAAATAGAAAGGCTTCGGTTCTCAATTATTCAGTACAATCGACTGCCATAAAGGCAGCTCTGAGTGAGATGAAAACTCAGTTATTATGGAGGCCTAACTACATGCTATACAGAGAGGTGCATATTAATTAAACCTTTACTCTAGCACAGGCATCAGCTAACATAAAAGAAGAGGGGGTGACTTTTGCCAATTCCCCCTTCCCATTGCGGTCCCCTGCCCCCCCCCCCAGCTCCAGAGTGTTCAGCAATCCTCCAGAACAATGTGGAAGGTGGTGTAGGGGGACACAGGCTGCTGCAGAGGCAAAAATTGCCTCCTCTTATCCAATGTTAGTGGATGCCCCCACTAGATCAAATGCCATTCTTCAACTAGACTGGTAGCATTGGATATCATCCAAACATGTGTAACAGTAACCCAAGAGTAGCCCTTTTAGGGAGATGAAAACCCGCTTTAGGAGGGGACTTTTTTGGGAGCACATAAGGAGTGGCAGAAAAGGATACTATTCCTTTCCCAGTCTGCCATTTCCAGCTCCAAATCTCCCTCTCAGCTGTCCCACATGGGCTTTCGATTGAAAAGTATCGCTATTCTAGCCTTGTTCAAATAATATAAGTTGATTCACCCATGGATTTTCTTATGTTCGGTTTGTTTATGAGAAAATAAATTGCAGAAATGAGGTGGAGGGGAAACAGCTACTACTCTTTTTTGCCATGCATATCTAATTGGAACCCCCTTATTTTGTGAATTGATAGGAGTGAGCTATGAGAAGCAGCACTTTTGACAGTGTTGCTGGATTTGATTTATGAATTCTTAAAAACAGAGAGAGAGAGACTGACCTCTAGTATTTTTTTTGCCTGTGGGAGACAAAGAATTTTCCTGTGCTAGCTATATTTCACAGTGGGGGAAAATCTGCTGAAATGGCTTATATTGGAGTCTATAAATTATAATCAGAGATGGCGCTAGAGCAATGTTTGTTAGCAGGCGTCTAACAGGATATTTCAATTATCAGCAGAGCAGTATACATCAAAGTTTTCTAAAAACACAAGTGAACATAAATATTAAAAAGTAAACTGAAAATAAATATTAAAAAGTAAAAAGTGTATCTTTGAATATCTTTTAAAAAACAACAACAACCAGTGGTATTTATATAACAGAAGATAAGAGTTCAAAAGCTCTTGACTTTTATAGTGGTTTTCAATATACTGTCCACTACATCCTTTGAAGTCAGACAGATAGACCATTCTTGCGGCCTCATCCCAATGGGATGCTAGGAGGGTGATATGAGACAGGACATTTTCCATGGTGCCCCCCAGCTGTCTGTGTGGAACTACAATCTACCCCCTCCCAACCGTGGATAGTTCTGATCTGCTGCTGTTATTTACCCTGTAGCTTACACAATTTTACTGGTGATTTTATAGTACAGTAGTTTTATTTGTATCTCTTTTCTCTGTGTGTGTGTGCGCGCGCGCGCATGCTTTTGTGTATTTTTGTTTTGTTTTGGATCGTGACCATTATTAATTTAACATTTGACCCACAAAACAGGAAAGGATCACTTTTACTGCTTCAGTAAGCACTGCATTTTCTTAACTATGAAAAGAAATGGAGCTACAAATGCAAGAGAGCGAATGTTATGACACAAGATAGCAAGGTTTTTTGAATTTAACACTCACTGGAGCACTCGACACACAGTGATTTTTCAATGAAGTCAAGCAAAAACAACTATAAAGAACTCTGAACAATGCAAATATTAAGACATCACATGTGCTTTGGTGCCAAACGGGGTTTAAAGCAAAGCATTTACTTCCTTTTTTGGAGAAAGAACTCCCACCAAAGAAATACTGCAAAGCATTTTACAATCTATAAAAAAAATTGCAGATCATTCTTTCTTGTTTCAAACACATATGCTGCACTATTTTTACGCAGTGATTTATAAACCTTTTGTATAAATACACTTTTGAGCATAGATAAGTATATATAATATAAACTTAAATACTTTTGAGCATATACAAGGATTTTTGAAATACAGCTGTGCACATTCTGCACAGATCACTAAGCAGCTACTGCAAATAGTTTTGTTCTGATGAGCATTTCCACTGCAGAATAAAGCAAGTAAATTATTCAGACAACTTATTAAAGCTTACTTCTGCTTAGGTTTACAATACACACAAAGCATGCCAAAATTTCTCCCATTATCTGATAGTGCAAGCACAGAAAGACTCCTATTTTTCTATATGGGTGGGGGAAGGGTGTATTGGGAATACTGTGTATGTTATACAAAGTAGGTTGCATCCAATGTTGCACAATCAGAAGGCAGCATATCTTTCCCTTCTCCTTCCACTCCACAGTCCCCTGTGTCCTCTAAAAAGCCTCTCCAGAGGGTCGGGTGGAGGGGGACCTACCATGTGTTATCTGAATCCAGGGCTGCAGAGGGAGAAGGGAATTGCCTCAAATCAAGGGGGAGGTATTAGAACTGACCATGCAGAAAGTCTTGAAATGGAGCCTTTTAGGGAAGTGGGCTAGTCCATGAATTGCCACTTCTTTCTGCATATTGTGGCCCTCTTGAGCTACAAGAACCATTCACAAGCTCTCTGTACTGGCCTATCCCTCCTCCCATGTGACTGATCTCTGCCTTTGTTAATCATATTACTTTTTGTTCGTTTTATGACTGACTAATTAGTGTCAGTTGAATTTAAAAACTTATTTGTATTGTTTATTATGAATGGCTTCACTCAGTAGAGGTTGTTCTTCTTATGAACATTGTTGTTGTTCAATTCAACTTATTGGTCACTTTTCCTTGCAGCAGCTTACAATCATTGTTTATTTCAGATGATAGCGTGAGTCAATGATTTCAAGCTGTATCTCTGTTTAAGATGTCATTCTGCAAACAGACCTAATTATAAACCATTTGCTTAACTTGGCCGTTTACATAATATTTGTCTGTCTATCTATCTATCTATCTATCTAGTCTTTGTAGATATTAAATATTAACTAACATATATTTAAATTTTATCATGGTCCTATCCAGGGCTGGTGCAGATGTAATGGCTTAACATTGCTTTGGCATTTCACTGCAGAACTTTAGGTTCATTGGTCCTTGCTCCTTCTGACTGCATTTCACCACCACCACCATCCCTAGCCAGTACTGCTTCTGATCATCACCAATTTTGCTTCTAGAATCTGATAAACTTCTAAAAGGTACACTTTTCAAGAAAAAATGTACTTTTGAGATCCTCACTGCTAAGGATAATTTTAGCAATGGAATTCAACAAAAAGTGCTCTTTCAATCTGCATTGCTTTGGAACACTATTAAAGAGTTGAAAGCACCCCTTTAAAACCAACATTATCCCACTGTGAAAACTGGGCAGAAGACAGGAACACTAGCCTGCCTCTGGTTTCACTGGAAATCTAGCCAGGCAAATAGATCCAAGTATAAACATGGAATTCCAAATCAACAATACCTTTTGATCAAGAAAGTATCGAGCTCACACACTGAAGTCATGCTACATGAACATGATACACATCACTTGAGTTAAAACAACACTTTGTCATTAATTTCAAATGAAACTACTCCAGCTCCACGTAAACATTCCAAAACAAAAAGAGCTTGTACTCACCTACAAATCCTTCTTTGCCAACCAATTTAAGGGCAATTTTGTCTGCCAAAACCGAAGAGTTACCATGAGCAATATTTGCAAAAGGCCCAGCATGCACAAAAACTGGGGTTCCCTAAAAGTATCAAAAGCAAAGGCAGAACTGTAATCAGAGCACAAGAAGAAAACAACAGTCAAGACCTTTTACATTGTACTGTACTATAGTCTACGTTGCTCTTGTGGAGCAGTGAGGCTTATCGTCTGGAGTGAAGCAGGACAAAGTGGGCTACAGTAGGACAACAAACAGCCTTTCTGAGAGACCTCAAGGACCATAAGACTGTATCCACAGCAGCAACTCTGCTGCTGTGCATCCTGCTTCTATCAGGATAGTTTAGTTTAGTAGGTGTTCTAGGAGGTAGACTGAGATATAAGGCTTTAGTAATTAAGCTTGTATCCATATTTAGAGTTCTACTTTACTTGCTCAGGCAAAACCATTCTTTATAGCAGGCATAGAAGCCTCTTATTCCAACTGGGGACTGTGGCAGAGGCAAAGTGTTAAATCCCCTATGCCATCCCATGGCACACTCCCAATTCAGCTAATCTTTTCTCCCTGCCCAATGCTGGCTATTGCTGTTTTTGTTATTTACCTATATGATAAAACATCATGTCTAGTTTGGCCCCAAGAGCTTTTAGAGCCCCTCCAGCAGCCATGCTAACCAGGGCTGATGCAGAAAATATGGCAGGAACCAGGTTCTTTTAGGGAATAAGTTGGTATCCACATTCAGGTAGCTGCTTTACTAGTTAAAAACCTTTTCTCGTAATACTCCAGCTGCTGAAGCAATTCCTGCCTACTAAAGAACTCTGAAAAATGCCGTCTTTCCAATTGCTTCTTTTCACAGGGAAGTGTCAGCTCTGGCACTGCAGCTTCCAACTATTCATTGTCATAAGTCAGCTGCTTTAACTTAGGCTCCTGAGGCCAGTTTCACTGAGGCTGCAATCCTATACCACACTTACCCAGGAGCAAGCCCTATTGAACTCAGTAGGGCTTGTGTCTGAGTAGACACATATAGGACTTCAGTATTCATGGTAATTAAAAGAAAAATAGTGTATCTGGTAGCTCTTTTTAAGTTGCATTTGATTCATGGGATTCTAATAAATGTCTATCTGATTCAACAGCTCTAAAATTCCTCTAGGAGACATATGAAAGGGAGAACCTATGGTGAGTCCACCTGTGAAAACACAAGTTTTCTTTCATTAATTTAGGAGGCCAGGGGGGTGAGGAAAGGAATGTAATATAAAGACGGGGTGGGGTGGGGGAGTTATCCAAAAGATGGCATTTTGTATCAATGATCTGATAGCTATTCTGCTATGTGCGCTTTGAAACTGAAGTTGGAGGACAATGGCAGAAACAGCAAAAACAGTCCCTGGCAGTATCAGTATCACTGAATAAATACAATATACATTTATTCTTTTCCAACTAATAGAAACTGCCACTGATCATTTGCTATCAGGGAAATAAATTTCAGTAGTTTATGGGTGTCAGTCAGTCAGCAAGCTGCTTTGTACACCAAGCCTTATGGTGAATATTACTGTGCTTGGGTCCTCGCTTGCAGAGCAGTATTTGATTAGTGTTATAACCCATTGAAAGATTTACAATGCTCCATAAATGCATAGCAGTAGTATTTGAATACTTCCTGAGGGGCTTACAGGAAACAGAAAAGGGTACATTTCAAGCTTTTAAAAAGCTATAATACACACCCACATTTATCTATCCATTCTCAGAGACCCGTCTCCACATGCTCTCACCAGGTAAGATGTGGTGGGAAGGGCCTTTTCAGTGAGGGCACCCAGGGATGAAAAATGCATTCACCTGTTGCCTACTTTTCAGTGTTTTCAGGACCAAGTGAAGACCTTTTTATTTTACCAGGCTCTTTAAACTTTGTGTTAAATCTAAAGTTCATATGATTTGTGTTTGTGTGTGTGTGTCACTGAGATTTCCCCTTCTCCCATTACAGTGGTACCTCAGTTTAAGTACTTAATTTGTTCTGGAGGTCTGTTCTTAACCTGAAACTGTTCTTAACCTGAAGCACCACTTTAGCTAATGGGGCCTCCTGCTGCCGCCGCACCGCCATAGCACGATTTCTTTTCTCATCCTGAAGCAAAGTTCTTAACCTAAAGCACTATTTCTGGGTTAGCGGAGTCTGTAACCTGAAGCGTATGTAACCCGAGGTACCACTGTATACCAATTCTGCTTCATATTTTATTGTTCATAGTTGTACTTTTTATTTGTTATTCAGTAACATATAAATATTGTTAAGATAACAAAGTGTAAAAATTGTTTATAGTCAAACACAAGCTAGAATTTGATGTGGCTTCCTCAGGCAGATAAATTATGTTGGGGTTTTCTGAAGAGGGAGGTACAACAACACAATAATGTTATAGTGCTTTACTAAGCAATATCTTCTAACAGCTATTTCATCATGATGTCTATGATTCCCAGTTTTTTATGGAAATATTGTTAAAACATCCATGTACATATCCTATTTGACCACTTAATTGTTGTCTAATAAAACCAAACCAAAATTAGGCTCAGACAAGACTGGTTGTAAAAAATAATAATCACCACATAACTGTAAACCAAGAAATGTGATAATTCAAACAAGTTTTCAGCCAGGCAATCATGTGTTCTGTTTTAAAGTACACATATGTTATGCAAAACCTCTCTAAGTAAAGATCCAAAATGAAAATATAATGATTTGGGTTCAGAGTGGCTCTTTCTCAAATGGAAGGTGGCTTTCTATTTGTAGAAGGGCTGATAATCCAAATAAGGCTCCTATTAGGCTTCTATCTGCACCTTCAAAGACCATCTCTTCCAGAGCCAGAAGTGGCTCACTGGTTGGGGATGAGCAGTGGTGCCTCGCAAGACGAAAATAATCTGTTCCGCGAGTCTCTTCATCTAGCGTTTTTTTCGTCTTGCGAAGCAACCCTATTAGCGGCTTAGCGGATTAGTGCTATTAGCGGCTTAGCGGCTAAAAGGCTATTAGCAGCTTAGCGGCTTAGAAAAAGGGGGGGGGGAGCAAAAAAAATCGCAAGACTCGCAAGACGTTTTCGTCTTGCGAAGCAAGCCCATAGGGAAATTCGTCTTGCGAAGCGCATCGAAAAACGGAAAACCCTTTCGTCTAGCGGGTTTTTCGTCTTGCGAGGCATTCGTCTTGCGGGGCACCACTGTACTAGCTTTCCAGTATTTATTTATTTTTTCCATTTTTTTTTACCTCACTTGATTGTAGGAAAAACCTCAAAGCAGTTTACAGTGACCAGTAGGCAGGTCACTGTTGTTTACCAGGAAGGCTAATGTAGCAGGGTGGCCAATGCAGCGTAAATGCATTGGTGGGGCCAATCTGGCACTCCTCCTGGATTCTCAAAGGTCATAGGAGGAAGCAGGAAATTGACCCCAAATTGCCATCCCTCTCCTTCTGTGAACAGAGCAGCACTCACAGTTTCTCTGGATCCAAACCAACAAATGCTACTGTTTTTTCCTTGTCGTTTTGCAAGCCAAGGGGCTTCCAAGTAAAACTGCCATGCTTAGAAGTAAGCATTCCCGGGCGCAGGACTTGGGGCACAACATTATGTTTGAAGACTGGGAAAGGTTATGGAACACCGGAATGAAATTCACGGCATGTAGTGCCTTGAAGGAAAATATTATGAAAATGACATACCGGTGGTACATGACCCCAGTCAAGCTTGCAAAGATATATCACCTGTCTGACAATAAATGTTGGAAATGTAAAGAGGAGGAAGGGACATTTCTACACCTCTGGTGGACCTGCCCGAAGGTGAAGGCCTTCTGGGAGATGATACATAATGAACTAAAAAAGGTGCTTAGACTCACCTTACCCAAGAAACCGGAGGCCTTCCTCCTGGGCATGGTAGACCAGAGGGTGGCTAAGAAAGATAGAACTTTCTTTATGTACGCTACTACAGCAGCAAGGATCTTGATGGCAAAGCACTGGAAGACACAAAATCTACCCACATTGGAAGAATGGCAGACGCAGCTGATGGATTATATGGAACTGGCTGAAATGACTGGCAGAATTCGAGACTCGGGAGAAGAAGAAACGGAGGAAGTTTGGGAAAAATTTAAGGACTATTTGAAAAAGCATTATAAGTTGTATGAATGTTAAAAAATGCTTCTCTCTAGGAAATTATAGCTTCAGTATCGGTAAATCTTTGAATTGGTAAATAAGGCACAACAAGACAGAAGTGGTGTAATGAAATAATTTTATTGTGTTGAAACTAAAAATTAATGGATTTGGATTGAAATGTTTAGAGACCAGATATCACGATAAAATGGAAGATATATTATTATGTTTAAAATAAGTCAACAAATTGCTGAGGTTTTGGTTTTACAGAGAATGCAGTGTCCGGAAGATGGGGGGAGTCCATTAGATTTATGGAAACATGTACTTGGAATTTGAATTTTGTATATTATAAACCTAATAAAAATTATATTAAAAAAAAGAAGAAGTAAGCATTCCCTATGCTTCTGTTTCTGAAGTTGCACCAATATCTTTTCTATGAATATATATTTGAATATGGTAAAAGGGTATGTCTTCACAGATACCATGTTTTCTTTAAATAGACATCCCATTTATTTACTGTTTATTTATGACAGGTGACACTTCATATCAGTTCCTATAAAAGCTGAGGCTGTGATCTCTGTTGCATTTATGTATGCTTAACTCCCATGGAGTGGGCTGGGATTTAAGCTTGTATAGATTGCAGCCTCAATTCTTAACAATCATGTGGATCCTACGAATGGTAAGTGGAGTTCTGATCACAGAATGGAGCTTTCCTACCTCTCCCCTCCATCCCCTCTCTTCCCAGGCTGCTCCTGAGAGCATCTCAGAAACGATGTGGGGTATGGCAAGGGGGTGCTGAAAGGGAGGTGAGCAGAAATGGCAGAACTCTCCTTGGATCTGCATTTCTAGCACAGGTAATGCTAATTGAAATTCAAATGTTCTTGGACTTGGGAGAGGGGAACCATCTCTTAACAACATGCCTTGTGAAATGCCCATGCAAATCAAATATGAAAAGGAGGAGTCATGCTGTATAAACAAGCAAATGTTTAATTTCAATGTTAAAAAATAAAAGCACTTTGGCAACTTAGATATAGTCCTTTTAAAAAAGGGAAGAGAAAGGCTGGGGTTACAGATGATTTGACTGACCTCTAATGTCTGCATCAGTGTTGGTTTAATTGCATCCTTCATCAAAACCGCCAAAGCACCAGTTACTCCCTAAAAAAAGAAGAAAAAACTGCTTATAACTTGCAGCTTATAAGTTCAAGTAAAGTGGTTTAAAAATCAAAGTGTTTAGCTAAACACAAACCAACACACAGCTGTGAAAAACATTGTTATCTCTATGTAGGGTGGTGCTAAAAGTTCTGGAAATGCCACCTCCACCACTATAAATTCTGAATGGGAGGTAACAAAGCTTCTGAGTTATACAATTCAATACAACAGAATTTTAAAAGTAATACATACACTGAACATGGAAATGTTTTAAGGCACAGACTCACACATTGTAGGTTGCCTTTCTTAGCTAGCCATGACTTACTATTGTTACTAGCCTCACCCACTTCCCCAAGATCATTGTACAATATATGGTGGTGGTCATTTGCTTAGAGGACACATTTACAGAAGAAAAGTCTTTCAACACTTTCACAAAGAGAAGTGTGGTGGGGCTGCGCCACTCACCTGAACCTCCATTTGGTTGACGAACTACTGCATATGTATGTTGGGATGGAGATGGGAAAGGAGAAGGAGAAGGAGAAGGAGAAGACATGGTCAGTGTAGTGCAAATGCATTGGAAGGAGCACTGAATTGTATCCATCAGGCGTGTTTGCACTGCACGAACCTTGCCACTCCCTCCCTCCGACAATCCATCCCAGTAAGCAGTAATGCCAGAGCTATGTCAGGTGAGCAGCATAGCCACACCGCTTGATACTGATAGCTACTGGTCATCATAGTTTAATGCAATCTCCAGGTTCAGAGTATGGTCTTCAGTATGCTTCTGAATACCAGCTGCTGGGGAACAGGAGAAGGCTACTGCCATCACCTTCTGCTTGTGGGTTTCCCACAGGCATTTGGTTGTAGGAAACAGGGAGATAGTCTAGATGGAGTCTGACATTAAAACCACAGGGTAGATGCCCTTTTCTGTAGGTACTCAAACAGTTCCAGCCAGGAAGCCAAGTTCTCCATTAGGTGGCACTGGACAATTTGCTATCGATAAAGAAGGCTGCAGTCAACATCCAAGCTTCTTCCTCGTGGCTATTCCTAACCCATTTTCCTGCTCTTTAGGGGTTGATGCAGTGTCTCTAATAACACATTGTTTTCACTGAGGAACAGAGGTTCAGAAACTGCCCCCCCATTAAACATTGAATTCTGTTTGATAACTGTCTCAATGCACATTTATGGTATGATAATCCAGATACTCTCTCATTGGATATTTTGCTTGATCAAGTTTGAAATAAAACCTCCTAGGAACTGGTTGTTTTAAAAGGAAAGAAAGAACTCCATAAAGAATTAAAACATGCCTTACATAAAGACACCACAAACACAACTGGAGCCTAGGGTTCCAAGACAATATCCTCACCTGTATGCTATTTGTAAAATGAGTATATTCAATGTGAAAAAGAGTCCTCATGCAGTAATTTGAGAAGCTTCCTTACTAAACAAATAGCTACATATTTATTTAATATTCCTCATGGCTGCTGAAATACTAATCTTGGGCATGCCAGTTTAATTTGCCATGGAGATATGGCATCTGTCTATCAAACATTTTACGATAATACCGCAGCCAAATTGCAATCTAGTCTTCAGAACCCTGCTCAATGAGCACCATATTTTGGCAACAAATTCTGTAGTTCAATTACAGGGGATGGCTTTTAAAAATCCATTACACTTGTGAAAGGAGCCTCTGAGTTTATGAAATATTCAATTTATCTTTTCTTTTCTGCCTCCTCCCACCTCCAGCCCTTGCAGCACCTGGTTTTCATCTCCTAGTGTGTATTTTAGATTTTATTACAGTACACTGAAAATGTGGTATAGCACCCTGAAATTAAGAGCAAATGCATATTTGCATGGCATATTAAACATTATTCACATATGAAACAAATGAAAGAGAGGAGGAATTAGAGTTTAGGTTGAACATTAAATAATGAATTGAAGGCTACTTGTAAAAACATCAATTCAATATAGGGAAAGTTAAGCAACTTTAAAAATGGGTTCGTTTTGAACCCACGCTGAGTGTTAATGGAAGCAGGCACTCAGAGTGACATTAAAATATTTCTGAAACCTAAAATTTAGGACACTGTTCTATTCTACAAAAAAATTATTTGCAGCTGCACTCCCAACGTTTAATTTGCAAACTCCAGACCTGCTTTTGTAGGCTCAGGAATGTATGCATGTAAGGCATGTTTTTTGAATAATTATTTATTTGGACATTTATATCCTGCCCTTTCTATGATAAAATCACACTTAAGGCAGGTTACAGATAAAATTAAAAACAATCTTAATAAAAAAACCCAAAACAAACAGCAGTGGAAACAGCATCATGAAGCATCACTTTCTAAACTTGTTCTATTCTCTTAGCCCATTTATCAAGGAGAGCATGCAGAGATGCTGGCATGTAGTCATATGCATATAACCTGATTATCTTTGCAAAGGTCTGTGATTAACAGCAGGGGTGGCCAAATGCTCACCTTCCAAGTATCTCTGTCTGTACCCTCTCCTCCAGGCCACACCCTTCACTAGTCTTGCTTTGCTTGGCTGGAACTCTGACACTGCCTCTTACGTGCTTTGATGGAGAACAGAGAGTGGTGTGTGACCATATACATAAACTAGTAAAGGTAAAGTTAAAGGTAAAGGGACCCCTGATTATTAGGTCCAGTCGTGGACAACTCTGGGGTTGCGGCGTTCATCTCGTGCTATAGGCCGAGGGAGACGGCGTACAGAATCCAGGTCATGGGGCCAGTATGACAGAGCCGCTTCTGGCAAACCAGAGCAGCGCGCGGAAACGCCGTTTACCTTCCCGCACTTATCTACTTGCACTTTGACGTGCTTTCAAACTGCTAGGTTGGCAGAAGCAGCGGGAGCTTACCCTGTCACGAGGATTCGAACTGCCGACCTTCTGATCGGCAAGCCCTAGGCTCTGTGGTTTAACCCACAGCGCCACCCGTGTCCCATACATAAACTAGCCATCTGTAAAAAATTAACTGCTCTGTCCACTTTTGCTTCTGGCCCCTCCCACTACTGGAATGTGACCTCCCGAAGATTGTCCAGAGGGGAATGTGGCTCTGGGGCTGAAAAAAGGTTCCTCTCTCAGTTTAGAGTATTGATCCAACATAGCATTATAAAGGGGAACGAAACAAGACATCTCTAACCCCTCACAGGGACATATAATTAGAACAAAGCTGCAGCTCTTCCTGAATCAGGCTGGTGTGATGGGACAAGTGGGAAAGCTATCAACCTGCCCTGGTTCTACGTGAATTAATAAAAATCCTTTGCTAAAGTGAATTAATCCTACTATATTTTGCTGGCAAAGGTGAAGAAGGTGAACAGTCTCTCTTTTCCTGAAAACTTTTGCCCGTCTGCCAGTCTGTTGCTGCCCACCTTTTGAAAACCACCGATATAGGTGGGATGAGTTGTTAGAAACAGAAAATAACCCACAGTTTTGACCAAATTTGACTCTTCTGGCCATAAGGTGCACCCCAGATACACACTGTCCCTGAATGTGGATTTTTATAAGAGCTGCATTGTGTCTCAATAAGCAAAAGTAATAAGAAGAATGCTGAGGTGATCCATACCAAATCCTCTGCTGTCACTGGTTGTCCTTTTTTGTCGTTAGCAACGACAATTTTCCCCATTCTTTCTTTCATATCTGACAGACCACTGGCCAGCGCTAGGATTGCCATGATTTCACTTGCAACAGCTATATCAAACTGAGTCTGTAAAAAGAAAAGTACAAGTTTATGAAACAAGAGACACCTGGAGTTCTAATCCATAGCTGGGAATCTGATGAACGCCACCTTGAGTTCCACCACGGAAGAAAGGTGGGCTACAAATGAAAGCAATAAAAGAAGATGGCATACCACCAGTGGGCAAAGCTGATAAGGATCAGCACAGAACATGGATAAAAGAACATGGATAGTCGCCATCCGAGTTTGACTGTATACAGATGAGCTCTGTGGCTTGAGCACATAGCCACTTCATTCACTTGCATGAGCCAGCAAACTAGTTTCATGTGAACTTGAAAACTAAGGTTAACAGCTTTGGAACAAGACAGGGTGTTAAGACTTAATACTGGCTTATTGTTTTTCATTTTTAACCTTTCTGCTTTTAAATTGTATTAAACTTTTAATGCTTTTATCGTATGGTTTTTAAAAAATCTTCTTAATGCTGTAAACCACTTCCTGATAGGCTTTGTGATCTAGTGGTATATAAATACTTTTATAAATAAATAAATAAATAAATAAATAAATAAATAAATAAAGCCATTGATACTATTTACTTGGTTCAGGTGGACTGGAAAGTTATAGTTAATTGAAGAGTTCTTGGTTTGTCCACCAGCTCATGCAAAGAGAGGAGCAAAGCAGCTGCATCCACGTTCACAAGATTTGTTCATACCTCCGCTCATTAAACTGGAATTTGATTATCCAAAAGCAGCTTTTATCTGGACAAGTTCTTAAAAAGATTGACAAATGGCATCCTGTAAGGCTGTGAGAAGGCTGTTCTCTTCAGGCTCAGCCCATGCTGTTAAACCCAACATTGTCATCTCCCTCCATAGCTGCTCAGATCTCTAGGGAAGTGTACGTAAAAAAAACTTGAGCTTGTTTTGTGACACTTCATCCAGAATAACTGCCCTCTGTCTTCCACATTATACTTGAAGTAGATTATATTTTCCATCTGGTAAACTTTCGCTTAGATCTAACATATTAAATATGGCTACTGTTTAGAAGTAGGCTTGCCAAATGCAATGCTCACTGTTTAGTAATGTCACAACAAAGACAGTGTGCCTGAAAAAACAACAATGAACTTGGCTTATCAGCAGAGTTACAATCTTTAGGACACTTCTCAAATATTGATATTACATTGTTCTGTTTTTTAATGAGATTTAGACTACATTTCTATGGAAACTTACTAGCATGTATCCCCTTTGGATGCAGGGGGGACTTACATGCAAGTAAATATACATATTTATTTATTGATGTATTTTCCCCATACATCAATGCAATGTTGATCACCATACTTGATAACTACATGAAAACTATTGCTTTAGAATCACTACTATACACTAAGCCAAGATTAGCTGCAAATTAATTCATATCTAAAACCATTAAGCAACCAGTTCTTCAACAATTTATTAAAAATATATTAGTAAGGAAACATTTTTAATGATAAAAAGAAATGTCTTCTCCAAACACAGTCAGAACTTTACCTACCTGACGAGAAAATCCTTTTTCTGTACTTGCTTGTCCAACTGTTATTTTTCTAAGAAATCGATCGTTTGTATCTACCACTGAAAGGGGGGAAAAAAAGAGAGAAGGAACTATTTCTACATCTTATCCTGTTAATGTGATACATAAAAACAGTTATTTTTAAATGTGTGCATCTTCTCCTGTGTAACAAATCTAACACTTCTTTATAAGACTGGAAGCTCTGCAGCATGGCAGAATATTGTGAAAGCCTCATGATGGTTCAGGTTTGCTGCAAACTTTCAGGTAGGGCTAGAGCAATGGTGATGTCACCTTATCACAACACATTCTGCTACAGAGATTGCTCCTTCTGATTGGCAAAATACGATTCTGGCTTTTGTTAGGAAACTCCTCCTTTACTTCAAGTTGTCAACACTCTAAAATGGATGTAAGACCAGAAGATACTTCCAGAAAGATGCTTTGTAAAAACTGAAAATTAGGATGTGAAACAAGAATGTCTATAATATTTTCTACACCCAATCAGTATGTTCAATATACTTTTAAGTATTAATGTTCAGTTCAGAGCATGATATAAAAGCTTTAAAAATCTCAAAAGATTTAAACAACTTCTGATTACTCTTACTGTATATTGTTTATTAGACAAATACCATCTGAATAATCCAGATTATGCTTTGAAAACAGACATGAGGGATGTTGGGAATGTGTATATAATCTGAAGAATTTAAACAACTACATACTTACTAAAGTATGAACAGAAACATGAAAAGGAAAATGTTAGGGGCTTACAAGAAATGCATATTCTTATCTAGTTGAAAAGATGCAGCTGGTTTTCTACTGCTACTTAAAATGTAGAAATTTAAGGGAAGACACTTTTTAAAAAACAATACATTTGACAACGTCCATGTCCAATGGCAAGGGTCAAAAAAGCATGGTACTACCTACAAACAAAGTTTAAATAGGTTATCTGCAACCAGACTATCACCAAATCATTTTGTTTAAAACTCCATTGTTTCGAATCACTACCCTGCTGAATGTATGGATGCCAGGAGGCATAGTCAGTAGGTACAGCAGTGGGTTGTAGCCAACAAGGGGGGGGTCCTGAAAGACTACCAAGCTGCTGGTGTCTACTTCCAACACCATCCTTTCACCAAGTCCTATGGCAGGGAAGGAAAGGGTGTGGTTTGTCTTCCTTTGGGCTAGGCTCTTTTTGCCTCTTGCAGGAGATTATTCTGCAAGTATTCTGCAAGGAGAAGGCAAATCCCCAGCCTTTATTTTGGACTTTTGCAGAAAGCACAAACAATCTGGATTCCTAGAATCACAGCTTTAAAGACATTTTGGGATTCCAGGATATTAAAAGAAAGAAAAACCAAAGAAAAAACAATGGCATTTTCTAGCTTGCTACAAGGGATATTTCTTCCATTCTCCACATTAGAAATAAAAAGAACATACAGAAAAATCATGGCCATGTTTATTTAGAAATCTGTTTTTTTCTGGCAACAGTCCAAGGGCATAAATAATAGCCTATAATAGTTGTGCCTGCTATTATCAAGAAAACTTAGTTCAGTTTATATTTTCACAAGCATCTGGCCCACTATGGCACAATATGCACTAGATAGACTTTTGCTTTTATCCAGCAGGCTCCTCTTATATTCTGACACCTACCTCTTTGCCATGTTATTGTGGATGTGTCTATGTCTAGTCTTGCAAATCTGCTAATCTCATCATCTGTTAATGAGCCAGGATCCGTTTTTGTTATTCCCAGCCTCTAGAAAAAGAAAGCAAAAAGAAGAAAAATGATACATGAGGAAGATTGCTGCTTGAAAAAGCTACATAAACACCTACTCAGTTCTAAAACCCACCACAGTACATGCTGTGGCCAATTCAAGCCACAATGGTGTGTGCTGAAGAGGTCACATGACCAGCTCACAAATGCTAAGCTCAATGGAGATTGGGTTTCAGCTCATCACTGCAAAGGCCAGCTGACATCCAGTTATATTTTTTAGTTGAAGTCCATAGTGAAGGAGCTTTGTGCAGCAGATTATATGCAACCTTGTTTCTAATTCTCTTGTGAAACTGTCCATAAGGCCTAAGAACTATTGACCAGAAGTAGCCACATACAACTGAAGGTGATATTACTCTCTGTCCAATACTGATCAATCAGGACCTTGTTTGCTTGAAGGGAATATTTCTCTCCAGTTGAATTCAGACACCTTTTATGATATCACAATGCTACTTGTATACAATTTTTTCCTTCATAATGAAAAGCTCATCTCAGGGCTCATTGTTATTATTGGAGTTGGACTCTTTTAATAAAAAAGAGCTAAGGCATTACCCTTTTAAACTATTATCCTAAAATATATATATTCAATTCCTTTGCTTTAGCAGACCTTCCGGTCCAAAAAATTGGCCTCAGCAACATCTCCAATTAGCCTTACTATTTCTACCCTTTATTGGCCTCAGCAACATCTCCAATTAGCCTTACTATTTCTACCCTTTATTCTGTAAGAACTAGAGAGTCACAATTCAAAAGCTGGAAACAAAAAGGGCTACAAACAATAAGAGACCTCTGTAGGGAAAGAAAACCTATTACTGGAGTAAAAATAAAAGCACAATTAGGTAACCTTGAAACAAATTGATGGTTCATACACGAAATTATAGATTTCTCTCTAACCCAACAATATTGTTTCCAGCCACCAGAGCGTTAAAACCTATTGAACGACTAATTTTAAATTCTATCTACGCACCCAAAAATTTACTCTGAAATATCTACAAGATTATCTGTGATGTGATGACAGGGGATCTAATCTCCTTAAAATCTATATGGAAAACAGATTTACTCAGTGAAATTGATAATGCAGACTGGCAAAAACTTTGGAGGGAAAAATCTTTTAAGTCAGTGTCAGCTAAAATGAGAGAAAATAGTTTAAAACAATTCACAGATGCCACCACACACCTGTAAAATGCCACAGTTTAAGCTCTCATTCAAGTCCTTTTTGTTGGAGAGGATGTCAACATTTAGGTTCATATTTCCATATGTGGTGGGAATGCAAACCTGGACATTTACTTTGGAAAATGGTATTTATTATGGAACAGGTATGCAACCTGATCTGAGGCTAGGTTTATTAAATCTGTTTATAGATGGCTATAAGAATTTACTGTTTAAGGACCTGTTAATCTTTTCATGTCTGCAACTAGAAATACATTAACACAATACTGGAAAACAGCTACTAACTTTAACTTTAGAGACATGATGGGATAGACTATGGAACATAGCTCTTATGGAAAAAGCAGAAAAGCATCAACCAGAAGAGCACTAATGAGTGCAAAGTCCAAATAATATTTTGAAACTGTATGCTACATATTTAATCAGCACACTGGAAAGGTGAATGTTATTCCCCTACAACCAGCTAACCATGGCTCACACTGGGACAAACTTTTAAGACTCCTAGCTGCTACAATAAACTCTAAAGTGTCATAAAATCTGCTTAATGTTTGACTTTGTACATGCATGGGAATGTTTCTTGAGGGGTGGGGGTTATATGGAGATTGTTTGTTACATGTATTTTTAGAAACTGAAAGTTAAAAAAGTACAAATACACATTTTTTTAAAAGTCAATGACAGTTTAGAATTTGAAAAGCATTGGGCTACATTGCCATTGCCACCCAGCGATAACAGGAGACACAGACTGGTGTCATATACTGACTGGGGTCACTTTCCTTATGATCACCTGTTTTGGGGAAACTGGTATCTGTTGCAAGCACAGTTTCGAAGCGCCCTAAGTAGTGCTATTTGCAGGTTTCTCCAGACCCATAAAAGACTCCAAAGCACAGAGATAGTTCATTGGGGCTGATGGAAGGCAGAAGGTAGTTTCCAAACAACCAGGTTGCTTCACTCACCACCAAAGTCACTTAGATGCTGCCTAGTGGGAGTTTGACTAGTTTGTCTAATTGGATACATTTTCAACACACTCCAGCAGTGCACTCCTATGTGTGTTTACTCAGGAAAAGCCCCTCTAGGTTCAAGAGGCCTTACCCCCAGATAAAGGTACACTGGATTGCAACTTAAAAGCTGAGACACTTTCTATAAACTGTGACAATCTCACTTACTGAATATGTGATAAAGTTGAAATCATATAATGCCTTCCTGCAGAGACAACACAATTCTATCTGACTACATAAATCACTATGAGATGGAGACAAATGATTGATTCATTTAAACCTATATTTGTTTGGGGACCTTTTGACCTTATTAGTTAAAAAATAGGAAACTCTAATTATTATAAGCCAAATCAGTTTAAATTCATTATTTTTTTAAGAGACCCAAGGTCTTCTAAAAGAATCCATAAAATATTACTGAAAGTTTAAAAGGCCACTTACTTTCAGGCGTGCAAGCTGAATGGCTGAAAATTTCCTCTCTCCATGAACTAATGGAACCAATCTATTATATAAGGCCTGCAAAGAACATACAGTATAATGAAAATCAGAAGGCAAAGTGCCAGTCCCCCATCAAGGATCATAAAGTGCAGTCCTGATTCTGCTAATAACTGAGCATGCATTTTCCAATTCTATTCCAAATTGGTCTCCACCCATTACAGCTTCTGAGACATTCTTCTTCCCATTTAAAGGGCAATTGATACAAAATTAACAACTATCATAACCAGCGAAATGTCTTTCATCTGCTCAGGAAAGAGGGTTTGCATATTGCGAGTAATTCCATCACACAGAGCCCATGCCGCACTTCCTTTGGGATTACTGGCCTTAGGGAAGGACTTTAGAGCTCCACTCAGCAGAACAACAAGGTTCCCCAAGCATGGCAGTATTGGCTCACCACATTTTGAAGTAAATACATATTACAATCTAAAAACAAGGGCTCCCATAAGGCCACAAAGGTTCTGCAATTATCAGATGGCACTGCTCATTAGGATCCTTATCAGTATGGACTAAACACTTAGTTTCTGGGACAGAAGACGAGAGTTCCCTTAACTACTGCCATGCCCTCAAGAACAGCATTTCCCTTCAAGAAGTGAATTACAACCTTTCCATTATAAAGGAGAATATAAAGGGGTATATATTTGGGAACACTCTTGGAATGCAACCTAAACCTCTTCTCTGGCAACCTCAAAAGCCCAGCACTGAGAATCCAAAATGCTGTTTTTGGTCCGTCTAGAACAGAGGTAGCCAGTGTGTTGCCCTCCAGGTGTTGCATTTCTACATCTCCCAGCATTTCTAACCATTGGCCGTGCTGGCTAGGGCTGATGGGAGTTGGAGTCCAGCAACATCTGGAGGACAGCATGTTAATTACCTCTGCTCCAAACTGCGACAAAAAGGCTGGCTCTGTATATAGATGAACCTTGAGTGGAAAAGGTCTCTAAATCCACTGGATTACACCAAAACATATACACAAATTATTAAATGGCCAATAATGAATTATTTAAAATGCTTTTAACTGCTGTGTTTTAGGAAATGCAGTATTCACAGTAACAATCAGATAACATTAGTGATGGAAATTATAAAACGGTTGGGTTTACCTTATCAGACTGAGTATTTTCATGCAGAATCCTTGCATCTATAGCAGCAGCCAGCAAATTATTTGCTGCAGTAATGGCATGAATATCTCCAGTTAAGTGAAGATTGAACTACAGATGAATTAAAAATGAGAAAAACATTCATTTTGAGCCGGCTGGTGAAACCCATCCAAGCCCTTTCACTTGTGGGATTAACAGTTCAGTTGAACAACTTTCAAATTGTCGTGGAAATATGATTAAATCATCATCATTGTAGCTGAAGAGATTTAATAGGCGAGAGAGGGTCTCAGTTCAGTGGATGATAGTTTATAGCCAACACAACTAAAGTACAGATGAATTAAGACGAGCTGGAAAATAAGTTTTAGCTAGGATGCAGCAACCTGCAATTTGATTCATATATTCATGCTTTTTTATTTATGATGTGAATGCTGAAGGACATAATATACTGTGTACTTCAAAATGATTGTGTGAACTTATATTGGAAACAGAATGCTGGGTGGATGGCTGGTCTCATGTTCCCATGAATTTCATAACACAATTGAGCAAAAGTGTCTCAAACCAAGACAAAAAGTACAGTATGAGAAAATTAATGGCATTACACAAGGGATGAAAGTTAATCTGCTGATTAAAGAGATTTCAAAGAAATGAGTATTTGTCTCTGTATGTATTTACTCTTTGACAACAGAAAGAGAGGAGCTAAAGACCATATTCAATGGTGTGAAGAAAATTTTAGCTTACCTCTTCCATTGGGATGACTTGAGCATATCCGCCCCCTGCTGCTCCACCTACGCAGCAAATGAAATGCTTATGTTACATTAGTAAAACTATTCTGAAGGAAGGCTTGAATAAACCATAAAAGAAGAAATGGAATGATGCAAAATTTTGAGTTTCTAATGAGATTCAGAAAACAAAGAGTATTCCACTAAGCATGGCCCACAAGTATGGATGGGAAATATTGAGATACATTTCAGAGGCAGCAAACTGAAAGTGTGGATGTGTGGGTAAAAATGCACAAAAGTACACACTGAAAAGTCTACCCACATACACATTGACACCCCGGTGTGGAAACAGTCTCAGCTGTGTATCTATGAAATAGATAATCACCCACATGATAAAGCTGTGTGCATATCTTGAAAGTCTACAAAAATTGTTATGCACCATACTCTCTGGACATGCCTTTAAAATCAAAGAAAAAGAACAACTCTTAAACACACGAATATTTCACCAGGTTTCCTTTAGCCAAAACAGTCCAGTAGCTATATTATACTGTATAATATGAAAGAATGAGTACCTTTAACACCAAATGTAGGTCCTTGAGAAGGCTGCCTCAGACAGGCAAAGGAATTTACTTTAAGGTGGGCTGTCAGAGCCTGAACGAGGCCAATTGTCACAGTGCTCTTTCCTTCTCCAAGTGGGGTTGGTGTAATCCTAACAACACGGGAGGATCAAATGTATAAAATCAATAGGCCTGCTGACATCGGTTTTACTATGAGTATGGAAAAGCTACCAATGCAAGCCAAATAAAAATTAACAGTATAATCAATTTCAACTAAACGATGCTATTATAAAACAGGCAATTTACATCTGTTACACTAACTTTGGTTGACATCCCATGGTATCAGCCTCCTTGTGGAACAGGCTTCCACTCCTGCCGTGGGACTTTGTCCTCCTTTCCTTCCCCCAGGGCCCTCATGTACTCCCAAAATCTGCTCAAGAGTTGGGAAACCCATTGGAGCAGATTTGGGGTGGTGCACAGGGCTACAGGAGGGAGGAGTGGAAGGGGAAGTTCTATTGCATCTGCTTGCATGATATTGGATATCACCCAAATGTCAATACCTCTTCTGTTAAAGCAACTGACTTAAGAACGGGGAAAACAAATTGTTTTGGCAACTGTTCTGAATACCTGGAACATACACTGAATTCGGTATAGATTTACATGCAAGACCAAAGCCTCTCCAACTTTCTTGAAAACTCATTCTTCAACATTTAAGGGGATATACAATGAATAGGCTTATCGAGTGTACCATTATTAAGTGAACCATTATTTCCTAACCGCTCCAAGCATGAATGAGAAGGGGGGCGGGGAATACATTTTGTACAAAAACCCACCACAAAAAACAAGCAGTGTGAATAATATGTTATAATAATAAATAAAGACGTGTTAGTAAAGTGCAAATAATAATACTTGCAAAACCCTAAATCTACACGAGCCCTTGGGAGTTTTTAAACAGAGGGGAAGTATATTCATATGCTATATAGGAGAAAGGAATAAGAACACTATTTGGCCTACCCTGCTCCCAACAATAAAGTAGAAAGAATATTTCTCCCATGTAGTTATATCCCATTGTTACAATTACAGCTGTGCAGCTGCATTCCTTATTTCAAGTTGTACATAGATACTTGCTAATCATGTTTGCCCTCAACAGCAGCTCTATTTTATCAAGGAACATCAGATATACAACCATCCAGATGTATGTTTTCCTAAAACATTTCAACTTTTAAAACAATTATCACAGACAGGGAAAGATAATCATACAGAATCAATTAAACAAATACCATATGAATTGAAATAAAATGTAACTAGGTATGGTTCTAGTAAGATTGATGGCAAGAGAACCACCATCGTATCCTTTTCTGATAGAGTTCAAATTTGAAAGTCTACAAGCTCAGTTTGAAGATAGTGGGATGCACACTTGAAACGGTAAGTATGTCACATTCTGAACCAACATACCTAGAAATTATGGTGCAACTGGAATCAATAAAGTAAACTGAGATCACAATGGTTTAACGAGAATGAGAATTCAGCTAAGTTCTGATAAAAAATGAAGTTATATGGGTGATATGAAACTATATTTTGTTCCATCTCCTAATACATCAATGCTTGGTTAATTTCTATTCTGTCTTTAAAAAAAACCCACCCTATATACACACACCTAAAGTTAAAGTATGATTAATGATTTTGAATTACCCTAGAAAGATTTCAAAACCGGCCAAACAATTCATCTGGGGCATCTCTCTCATCAGGCAGAGAAAATTCAAGTTAAAAACAAAACAAAATAAGATTACGTTTTCATTCACATCACTCCCACTCAGTTTCTAAGGGAAAAGCTTGCCAAGATATGCTATACTTAACTGTTTAAATCTGTGATACTTTAGTACTTGCAGTGAAATAAGTAGTTTATTAAAGGAATGTGACATTAAGGATTACATTTTCATTCCCAGGGACATACAAGTATTCATGCATATGCTAGCCAAAAGGGGTAACTCCTATAGCATGACCTCCTGAAGACTCTAGCTAGAAATCCACCTCTAATTAGAAACATCTTTCCTTCAGCATTCGAAACTATGCAAAAGGTCCAGCTGTCCTCTGTATGCTACGATCACTTCTGGTGAGAGATACAGTCTGTAATATTTGTTTTATAGATTACCATCTTTCAAAAAAATAATAATTGAGTATTTTGCCCCCATATTTGCTATGAAATAATGTGTTCTGTCTATTCTCTCTTACGCTGCAGCAGAACACAAACTCTCAAAGGCATAAAGCGTTTAACTATGATCACTGGTGCCAAGAGGACTGACCAGTTTTCTTTTCCAGCCCATCTAGTACCATGAAATATGTTGTTTGCCAGAAGCCAATCGTGGATTTTGAACCTGGAGGCTTGTTGATGTTGTGGATCCAGTTTGTGAACTATCAGCACCAAGGACCCAAACAGAAGTAGTGTTAAAATGCACATGTCTGTGGAAACGTGTCCAGAAATCTCTCCTTCCACTGGCACATGAGTAGGTATATAAAAAAGCACCATGGTGTAAATGTACGGTAAGTCCTAAGAGACATGACAGAAGTGGAGGCTAGATATGGGGCTATTTGCATCAGTAGCCACATAGCAGAACACGTAGTCTCATTCCATAATTTGGCCAAACAGAGAAATTGACTGGTATGCAAGAGCTACTTGTAACCTACTGAGTAACAGGGTCAATGAGAAAGCCTATTTTTTGTGAGCTATTATTTGAATGTTCTGTTACTTCAGACAGACAGTGAGAGCACAGTTCATGCTGTCCTGAATACTTATTAAGAAATAACCCTTTTCTGAAATACAATTGTTTCTACTGAATTCTTTGCTATCTGACAATGTGAGCTCATAGAATGTTGTCAAACTCCATCTGCTCTCTGTGGAAAAACACACACATTCTACTATATTTTAATTAAAAAACAATGAAACTTTCAAAGGGCATTCTCTCATTTTGTAAACTGGATATGTAAGGCAGTGGAGGACTAGAAAGTAGTTAATATAGTATTCTGAATCTATTAGGACACTTCAAAGGAGAATATGGAAATAAGTTGAATTCCTCTCACTTTTCCTTTGGTTTAAAACAGATTTGCCAAGGGCTGAATTTGAAAGAGGACCTTTCTAAAAATGGACTAGCAAGCTAAACTTAGCCTTTGGCAGTTTTTCTTTTACAATTCATATAGTCAGTGTCCTAAAATATTTTAACCTTTTAAAGAAGTGAAGCCTAGAAGAATCTCTCTCCTAACCCCATCACTAAACAGTGCAAAATAAATTATTCCTATTCTGCAATCACTTGCCCTAGATTTATTTTATTCATAAAACTATTTATTTACCATTTTAACATAACAAACATGAAAGCAGTTTACAGTAATATCTATATATAATAGAAACACATAAAAATTTAAAATCAGAAACCATCAATTTATATTTATGGGAAAATGTATTTTTAATGGCCAGCATAAACATGGTAGAATAACTGTTTTAAAAACAGGAAGCAGAGAACAGGAAGAAGATGGAGGGCTGTAAAAAGGGGAGATCCAAAGGATAGGTATTGGGGCCTGTGCTTTTTAACTTATTTATAAATTATCTAGAATTAGGGATGAGCAGTGAGGTAGCCAAATGATTACAAATTGTTCAGTTTGACAGTGGTATATAAGACTGTACATGGTAAGAAGAAAGATAAGTAAAAGTTTTTCTCTCATAATACTGGAACCTGGAGCTGAATGTTGAAAGGTTCAGGACAGACCAATGAAAGTACTTTTCACGCAGCATAGGAGGAAGGAAAAAATGGTGAAAATCATCTCTTTCTCCACTCCAATTTTTAGTTCATGGAAGTTCCACTGATTGAAAGAGCCTTCAAGCAAGACTCAAATGGATAGAACCCAATGTACTTAAAGCTACTTAGCAGAACAGTCATAATTCAGAGCAGTGAGACAGGATAGGTGGATTCATGGCTTAAAATGGAGAAAGGTGAAACTTATAAGACCACCACCTGGTATACTCCACTGAAAGTCTGAAAGCAGAACTGCATAGCATCTGCTGCTAATCCCCAGAATAATTGGAGATAAAATAAGCCCTGTGCTGATGTATATTCGCAAAGGGCTTATCAATTACATAGGGCATTTAAGATGGAAACAAATATTGTTATTTTAATTCCTTCTAAAAAAAAATTATACTTTTTCTTGAGTAGTTCCCCATCCCCATCCCTTTTTTTTTGCAAATATAAATGGACTACAAGGAGAGAGAGAGGGAGAATATTTTTAAGTGTTGTGGACTTAAAATCTGGAAAATACATATTAAATAAGTTGAAGTGCAAGTTGGGAGAGTTTAGTAAGAAAATGAAACAAAGTACTTCTTACCCAGCAACCAGCACATATTTTCCATCTGGTTGATCTTTTAACCTTTCCAGCAGGGACAGACGTACTTTGGCTTTGGTTTGGCCATAGATTTCAATTTCATCTGTAAGCAATCCTATCTCCCTAGCAAGGACATCAACAGCTTTTGGATTCTGTCCTCGGGAAATCTCAATATCACTGCAAAGGAAAACAAATTAGAGCCAGGAGATCTCTGTCAGCTTAGATGGTCATAAGCAAGGAGGCAGATGGCAGCAAAAAAATACTGAGAACAACAGAGTTACTATTGGCATGTCATGGTCCTCTCTTTCATTCATTTTATTTTGTGAACCACCCTGAGATCTACGATGAAGGGCAGTATATAGATTTAATTAACTGCAAACTTACACTGCAATCTTATGCATGTATGTTTACTCAAAGGTAAGCCCTGTGGGGCTTCCTCCAAATAAATGTGCATATGCCTGAGGTAAAATAAGTTATAAAACATTAATACTACTATTTTGGAAATGTCTTAATATATAGAGGTGGCTAAAACTAATTGTAAATGAAGGGCCAGAATTCAGTTGTAGCAATTATGGGGTCTGTGAAAGAGAGACAGGAAGAGTGTGAGAGAGTAAAAGAGAGAGAGAGGAGAGAGAGAGAGATGAGGATGATAATGATTTATTAAATTTATATACTGCCCTTCATCACAAGATCTCAGAGAAAGAGACGGAAGGAAGGAATTGAGGAAGGAAGGGGACTGAGTCACACACACACATATATATTTAATAATATTCTACTCTTTAGAAAAGCCCCTACAGTACAATGCTTTCACATTTCCTTAGGCATAAATCTCTTGGCTGATTGATATTTATAAAGGGAAACCCAGGGATTCATATATTTGAACTTGGGAGAGAGATGCTAACACACACACACACACACACACACACACAACTGCTGCTCCCCTATTAGGTAGTATAACTGGGCAGATACAAAGCAGATACCTAACCAAACAAGGGGGAAATGCGGTGGGGAGAACAACAAAAGGCAAAAACGAGCCAAGGCAAGGATATTGTATCTGTGTCAAGCTTCATAGAGAGCATACTGTAGTCAGGATAATGTGAATCGTATCAGTTGTGCTCGACATGGATACAAAGAAGAGCTTTGCTTGTCCAGAAGATTACAAGGCAATCTTCCATTTTTAGAAGGCATCGGACTACTGTAAATGTAAATGCTGCTGGGAGGAAAAAAGCTTCAAAGATTCACTAGGAGGCTTTTCCATCTCTGCTCCAAAATCATCTCAAGCCGTCTTCCCTTGCAGCAATCACTTTCATTCTGCCTGCCCTCAGCATGAGCTACTGCTATATGATGTTTCACATGAAAAAGCTGTGTGCTGGTAACAGCAGGATTCCAATGAACTGGTAGCAATAGATGGAATCATAATTGTTAACCTTCCAACACTGAATCCCTTCAACTTTGATGCAGGGCTCAAACTAGGTAAATGCTGGATGGCCAAGGTGCGTTGGAAAAGCCCTGAGCACTCTTCCTTCCTGGATCCTCAATGACAAACTCAACATATTATGAATACATTTAGCCCTGGCATATTTCATTTTAAAATATACATAGCTAGAAGGAGCTGTAGCAAGCTGAACTGGGATTGTGGGGGCAAGGAAGCATTAAGCTTTTGCACCCTCCCTCCCACCCCCCGGTTTGGAATTGCCTCCACACTTGGCATTCAAAATGGGAAGAAAGGCCCCATGGGTACCACTTGCTTTCTGCTTAGCACAGCTGGGGCCAGGTAAGGACTGAGTGACAGCACAAAAGCATCAGCAACAGTGTAACTTTGTTTTGGTCACCGTCACACTTCTTCACACGAGGCAAGATGCAGTTACGTCATGCACTGGCAAGCTCTTGGAAGTAGATATATTGCAAGTCAAGTATTTATGCCTAGCTGTTGCAGTCTGCAATGTTTGCCAGAGTGTTTTAGACAGCAAGTGTTACCAGATGTTAAATGTGTCGATGTATTCAAGAATAACTGCAATGTGCTCTTTCAGGATTCAGTCGCCCCCACTATCCTCTGCACCGATACACTGAAGTGAAAATGGACCGATGCTGCAGAGTTGGTTTAGCCAAGCAGGTATGTGCCTCATGGGAGCCCCATGCAAGAACATGACTGAAGCACAACAAATATGCAGAGAGCTTGCACCTACTTTAAGAATTTTATTATTGAGTATTTTGGGGAGGAAACCCTGCAGATGTTACAGTAATATTTTGGAAATAACTCTAATTAATACTCGGAGTTCAGAGAGAGCCTAACACAGATGTTCACAGTTTCAATTTGCATGTTGCTTTCTTGTCACTTTTCAATGAATGACTCATCTGCTTTACTATAATACAGCATATTATTGAATGAGCATACTTTATATCTTCCATCTGTCCACCAATGTTTCATTTGTGTGTAAAATAAATAGTTATGTAGTTCCAATAACCAAACAGAAATCCTACAAATTATAAAATGTTTACATGTATTTTAACCTAACCCATAACACAATATACACGTTGACCTAATTTAAGGGTTGTTTTTGTTTTTTTAAATTGTCTCCTCCCTGCCCGTTTTGGCATGCTGGAGAATGCATTTATTGGATCTGTGAAAATTTAAAGATATTGAATCTTTTTCCTATTGCCATCTGGAAACGTGCTGTTCTGTTAGAAGCCTCAAATGCTAGAACTCAAATTGGTTGTGAGAACATTAAACAAAACAAAACAAACAGCCTAAATACACACACACACACACACACACACAGTATTAAGGCACATTAAAATTTTTGGGAGGGAGAAATCTTTAAAATGTTATTTTGTCAAAAAAATAATAAAGGCAATTTATGCACAACTCCTCTAGAGGTGTGGGACAAATTATGAATACTCTCATCCATCACCACACAGGTGTGTGTGCACAGCTCTGACTTGGCCTCCATCCCACCCTTAGTGATGCTGGGATCAGGAAGGCAGCTCCACTCCACCTCATAGCCACTCCTGATGAACGGCAGCCTAAGCTTCTTAGAGGAAGGGATGAATTTTTAAAAACCCACTGGCTATTTAATAAATAAATAGTGTTGGCAAACAACTTACAAAACTGACCACGTTGGGGTCAGAAAAGACTGGGCTTAGTTTAATACTTGAACCGCTTGTTTGAAAGCAATGCCTTATGCTTCTTAACTTTGTACCCAGGCACTACAAATAGTTTGCCATTGCTTTCATTTTTAACTTTCAATTCTTGGGTATTTTATTGTGATTTTATTGCATATACTTAATATTCATTTTCAATCTATACCTTAAGTCACGCTTACAATATTCCTGCATTTGCAGGCAATTGGACCAGCTGACCTTCAGGGTACCTTCCATCTCTACAAAATGTATGAGTCTATGTAGCTGAAAAGTGGGATAGAAATAGTTTAAATACATACAAACATACCTGGGAACGGGCGAAAGGGGTTGCAGCTTTAAGCAGCGAAGATTCCAGCTCTTATACTGTTGGGTCTGTATCCACTGCTCACTGATCTTTACGAAGTTCTTTTTCGAAATTGAAAGGGGGGGGGGAAGGTTGTAATATACAGTTTAAAACCCATATTCTGTTTCTTACACTTTTCAAGTCCATTTCCTGTTTTCATAAACTTTGAGGTATGAAGGAGGGTGATTTAGTTGTGGGAAATGCCTAATTAGGGATTGTGTTCCATGGGTTCCCTGTGTCCCACGCGGCACACTCCATCTGCCTTCTGGGTTCTAAAATTAATTTTGTAATTGTGCATGCACACTTTGCCACTGTTTTCAGTTTGCAAATTTTTCCTTATAGATTGCTAATGCATACTACTAGCACATGTGCACATTGATTAATTCACAGTACAAAAAGAACTCCTGCTCGTGAGCCTGTGGGACTGTCTTATTTTCTCCAAGGTCCAAAAAGGTAGTACATAGTCTTACAAACCTGCATACACATTGCCATTGCCAGCTGACCTACATCCTCACTCAGAGGGGAGTCACTGCTGCTAGCTGACTGTTCGCCAGACGCATTTTGTCCTGCAAAATATTTTTTTGAAAATAACCACATAAATTAATCGGGAAAGACAATTTGAAGTATGCAGGGAGAAGATGACTTGACACCATTAGCAAAATTGTCAATAACTGTAAGGATTTTAATCCCTTCAGTATTTTCAGTTCGAAAGATCCTGAAAGTAGGCAAATGGCAAATATAAAGCAAAATTAATTGTACCTACGTGCCAGGTTTTGGTCTCTAAAGATGTGTACATAACAAAAGGAGTAATCACCAGCATATGAAGCTACCTCAAGCAGCTGGCACACAGTAGCTGTAATATATGCCTCACTCCTTCTAATAATATTTTTAGGAAGTTTGACAGAGAGTTTACATAGTGCATCCCTAAAATTAACACTGACTAAGGAAAGAAGGTCCATAACACAACATTGCTATGGAAAGTTTCAAAAAATGTTTGGAAGCCCTTACAATAGGTTGAGAAAAACATTATGAAAAAACAACAACTCATAGTCTTTTCCAATACATTTTTCATTGTCAATATTCCCCTATACAACACCAGATGTTGTACAACATTCTAGCGCAAATGTATTACATTTATGATCTACAGTATTCTGATTTTATTAAGATCACTTTCAGGCATCAGCTGATGCTGCAATCTTCAAATGATTTTTAAAAAGACATTGACTTTGTGATAACTTGCTCTCTGAGAAAATGAGCTTCTCCATTATACTGTGACTACAGTGAATATGAAGTTACTACAGCACAGTATTAGTGAACCTGAATACCAAAACCAATAATTAACCTTAAGGAAATTCAAAGACAAATAGTTCTCTTTTGAAACCCAAGATAAGCAGAGAGGAAAAATACATGCCTAAGTTGCATCAGCGGCCAAAAGGAATGGCCACTTGGTACCCAGCAGCAAAGAATAAGCACCAGGACAACCATTTTGTTGAGCACAAATAATGCTGACCTGGAACTGTCCATTAATTTCCTCCTAAACATTCATAATTCCATATTTTTACCATCATTTCCAGTATCATTTAGTCAGTCATTCTATCTATATATCTATTTATAAACTGCTTAATGTTTTAGAAATCTCTGAGCAGTGTGAGTCCAATTCTTTTATGCCACAATGAAATTAGTTAATACAACAGGGAGGGTTAACAACTTTGCATAGAAGGGGGGGGGGGACAATTAAGGGAACAATTAACTGTTCACGTTCAGGTGTATGTGGTGAACGAGTTACCAGTGTAAGGAGGTTACTGTGGTTTTATCACATCACAGCTATATAATTTCTATAGCTCTTACCTTTCATGCAAGGAACTAACAAATAGCAAAATATAAAATAGCATCAAATAAAAAAGCAGGAGTCAACAAAAAGAAATGACAAAATTGTTCAATGGTAACTTTTTACTCCAAGCAGCATTTTTACTGTTATGGTCTTACAGACTATAAGCAGGGCATTCTTATAGAATGAAATAACACCAGGCAACTTTTAAAAATATAAAATAAGAAAGAATTTAATATACATATAAAAATTAAAAGGAAAGGAAAGGAAACATGCAGATTCTTTGGTGCTATGGTTTCTGTCAGGTAAAAGCAATAGGTGCATCAATAACTACATTGCAATTAAACTATGCACATTCTTTCTATCAGAGGTATGTGTTTAATACAGATGCACACATTTAATACATATACTTTCCCCCCAAAACAATAAATATATATTTAAAAACAATAAATAAGCAGAGTGCTTCTGCTGTTCTTCCCAGGCTATTCCAGGAGACAGCCTATTACAAAAACATATGCCCCAAGGCACACAGACATTGTGCAGGCAGTAAACAAAACATATTTCTTTTATTAAAATCTTGTGACTCCTCTTTTTTTACCCCTGTATGTTCATTCTGACACTGAAATATGTAGGTAAACATTCATGTGTGTTATTGGTAGGCACAATCTGCACTGGTACAGTACAGACTGCATTTCTGAGTTGATCCTGACAATTTAAGTTTTCTGTACCAACTGAAAACTGATAGGGATAAGGTGGAAGAAGGGATAAAAATATGAGTGGACACAAATACATTAGCTATTCAACACTGCACAGCTTGAAAGGAACTCACCCCATAAAATGTCACGTGAACAATCCACACTGGTCATCTCAGGTTTCATCCAAGTAGCTGGAATCTCTTTAGGTTTGGCACTACCCACTATCACCATATCAGCATCATGAAGCTAGGAGATGGGCATGGAGAGAAATGTTGTACAAATAAAGCATGAGATAACAATAAAATTTACTAGATTGTGTTGTCAGATTGACACCTAACGTGCTGTGTGGAGGCTATGCTTAAAGCATTGTGATCAGGTGAATCCTCCTCTTCCTGGCCCTACAGCCTCCCAAAATCCACTCCACAGGGAACAAATGTTCAGTCCAAGAATAAATTATTCACCTCTTCCACCTGGCAAGATTTTCAGTGTAGCAATGCAATGGCTCCAACAGTTCCCCACACTGCAGATGTGCTGAGGCAAGGTATGTCCTTCATCAAAATTAATGCAAGCAATGTGCCACTTCCAGACAAAAAATTGTTTGGCAGATGCTTGAGTGGATGTGAAAAGGTCCCAATGGGACTCAGATTGTGTCATTGTTCTAGGGACATTGTTTCCCCCGTATGATTTAAATAGAGTGAATGTGTTCAAAATTAAAAGAATTAGAAAGGTATATCCAGTGCACTTAAATGTAAAACTAAATTGGAGGTGGAAAGACCAATTCAATAATCAAGTTCATCTCCTTGCAAATGCACCATATGGTTTCTAAACAGACAGTGAACTCAATACAAAACAGATGCTACTTATAATTGCAGCCAAATACTATTGAAGATGCAGAGAAGTGCTCACATAGTTCCCAAGGCTAACTAGTTATGTTGTAAAATGAGGTTTGAGAAACTATTATTGAAATCACACGGCAAAGAATGGAGAAATGTCATATGAAACAATCATTTAGGCGAATATCTCCAAAGACTCACTCTCAAAAGCATAACCCATTCTAGCTGGCATTTTCTTCCCCCAATCTGGGGGAGATTAACACCAACAAATACTTTGAAACTTTAGCTTGTAGCAGCACACAAGCTAATTTCAATTAGATTTTTTATTGATGTAGGCTTGGAAGACCCACCCATTCCCCAGATAAAAAACTAAACCCTAAAATAACAGTAATACAAGCACTTTAAGCCAAAATATAATGATAATGATGCAACGTAACTGCAAATGTCACACAATTGGAAACCCTGCTTATGAAGAGTTGGAATCAATATCTACAAAATTACACCAGAACACCCCACTATCAAATTAAAAATGTATAGTTAAGATATTAATGGGGTGTTAGGGGGTGTTAGGGGAGGGGTAGTACCTCTGGTGGGGGACATGTGCTCTTCCTGGGGTAGTTTCCTCACTTTTGGCTCCCACCCTGCACTCACCTGTGGCTCCTAGAAGCCGTCAGCATGTGACAGCGGCCACACCCCGGGAAAGTCTTCCAACTGGCCAGCTAAACCCGGCAAGGGTAGCTGATGGGCCTCAAGCTCTTGGTGAGTTAGGGACTTCCCCTGCCTACAAAGACAGGCTCTGGAGGATTGAGCAGATGTGACCAATAGTGAGTCCAATGGTCAAGAAGGTGGTTTCCGCATGTGCTGTAGAGGGAAGTGAGGAACAGAAGGAGCACATCAACCTGGAAAGGTAGCCCCTCTAGGAGAAGGAAAACTCTGATCCTAAACCTCCACCGCCTTGCAGGATATCTTCAGGAGAAGAAAAGGCTGAGGAGCAAACCCTACCCAAATCCGGAGTGGAGTCCCTTCTTAATCTAACACACATTTATGTTGGTGTTCATAGTATACGTGCAGCTTGGCAAGTGAGCAATTAGTGTTTGGACTACAGGCTAGGGAGACAGAGCACGGGAGAAATTTGCCTGGAGATAAGATGACCTAGTAACAGCTTGGTGATTGGCTGAGGTCTCTTAAAAAGGCAGCATGACCTATGACATCATTTGGCTAGTTAGAAGTATTCTGGAGTGCTTGGAGAGTGATGAAAATTGTGTCTTGTAACTTGTATATACAAGTAACTTGTATATAGCTTGTGAGTTTACTGCCGTATACTGTATAATAAACTCCAAAGCAAGTTACTAGTCGTCATCTTTGTTCCTGATCGTCGTCCTGACTAAGCAGTCTCGAGCGTTGCTTAGGAAAAGCTGCACTACTGTGCTAAGTTGTGCATCACTGAAGAAGTTAAGAGATGAAGAGACTGGTCCTAGCAGCATGCGAAAGGACTTCAGAAAGTGCTCACAGGCTTCGGAGTTTTAACAGTCTTGTATGCTTACTTCAAGCAACTCCTGCAGCCCAGCTGGTGCCAAACATATTGCTCTGCTTTCCTTTTTGGAACACATCAGCGAAGCCGAGAGGGGGGTCATGTTGTCTGGGCAGCCCAGGACCTCTTTACACACTGCCCAGGCTTGCGCCTTGGCAGGGTACTTTGGTGCTTCTATAGCAATAGTTTGACTTCACCCCAAAAGGTGCACTCCATTGTCTCTGACGACAAATGAATGCCCACAACAATGGGTGCAATAAGGGCAGGTGTTAGCTAAGAATGATGTAGACTATAGGTGGAATATAATTTCAATTTAATTTTCTCTCCACAAGGAATACATTATGTATGTTTGTCAAATAGCCATTAACAGCATTTCCCCTGCTAGTAAAAGGGTAAGAGCACATGATTCAATGCCATGGAAAATTATTGTTATTACAAGGCAGTATCTAACAGCAAAGCAGAGTCTACTCTATAGGATCTCAGTCTTTGCCATCACCTGCTATCACATCATACTTTTCATAAACATATAAGGTTATTTTTCTACCAACAGGATTATTGAAAATCAGTTTGCTTCATGAACCCCGTTCATCATCCCCTCCCTCCCAAGGCCAGCTGAATGAATCATTGATTTTTGATTCAGGAAGCAAAAAAAAAATAACTATTCCCTGGCATTATGTGATTGAAGTATCTGAAAAGCAAATATTGTCCAAACAGTGCAGTGTCTGCAAGTTTTCTACATAAATTTTAAGAGAGATAACAGGCAAGCACATCTCACCTAAAACATTTGCTATTAAATGTCTCCCTTCTTAATCTAACACACATTTATGATGAATTGGCATTTAATAAACAGTTGCTCTTTGTATTTTGCCATCTCTGATCAAGTAAGAATTCGGGGGGGGGGGGAGGTTAATACTCCTCCTCTGTTTAAAGGCCATGCAAGCCTTAAGGCAGCTGTGCCAAGACAAATGGTCATAACTAAAATCAAGTTGATCTGTAAGTTAAAGAAATATGACTTGGGTGTCCACTCCACCAAAATCAAAGGAAATGAAGAGAAATAAAATAAAATGATAGATGGCTACAAAATAATCTCAAGGCCAAATTACACATTAGATCTGTGATAGAATCTTTCATTGTTTCCCTTCTTCTTTAAGGCAGTCACAAGGGCCTCCAAATTTGATCACAACAATGGGAGAGTTTTAAGCTTTTCTCCTGCACTGTTTCTCTGACCTAAGTACTCCCCCCAATGAAAGCTGCTTTTCCTTGTGGTGGGGGGATATCACGGTAGGTGGATATCACGGTAATCCAATCTTGTTGAAGGTGGATAATTGCCAAGTAAACTTTTTCAAATATGTATTTTCACATTGCATTTTTTGCTGATGCTCTATCTTTGGAGGCCAGCAGAGATTTAACATTTGCTCATCCCTGCAAGAGCACACAGTCCATTTTTCCAGCACTACAGCTTTCCAACTCAAATTTGGCACTGGTTTGTCATGGTTAATGCTCACTATATTTGCTGTTAAGGAAGACTGAGAGGCAAACTGGTTTCAAAACCAAACAGCTGACAGGAATGGTGCTTGTAATCTGACAGTGTACTCTTGAACGATTATTAAAGGATTGAGAACGATGTGTGTGTACTGGAGCTTGTGAAGCTCGCAAATACTCTTGGCACTCTTCTAGTAAGCCCTCAAGCTTTGTTATTCTAAAGAGCACTAAACTCACACAGGTTATAGAACAATTTGGGAGAACAATTCACAATGTGGGACCAATGTAGCTAATACTTTTTTAAAAAAACCTGTTTTATAGATTTATAGCACTACTTCTTAATAGGATAGGATGATAATTCTCATTTGCCTTCAATATGGTTTCTATATTCTAATGGTTTACAGTGGTACCTTGGTTCTCGAATTTAATCCATTCTGGAAGTCTGTTCGACTCCTGAAACCCTTCGAAAACCAAGGTGTGGCTTCTGGTTGGCTGCAGGAGCTTCCTGCACTCAAATGGAAGCCACATCAAACGTTCAGCTTCTGAAAAACATTCAGAAACCGGAACACTTACTTCCGGGTTTGTGGCATTCAGGAGCCGATTTGTCTAGGAGCCAAGCTGTTTGAATACCAAGGTACCACTGTACTTGGATTTCATGTGATCCAATTGTTTTGGGTCTCCTATAGGTTTCACTATACAGTCGTACCTCCATTTATGTAACCCTATGGTTACGTAAACTTTGGGATGTGCACATGGCAAATCCGGAACTTTGTTATCGGGTTTTGCTGCGCGCATGCACAGAAGCGGTCCTCAGGTTGCGGAAACCTCGGGATCCGACCGGACCTCCGGCACGGATCCTGTCCGCAACCGGAGGCACCACTGTACTTAAAAAGAATGGCTCTGTTCCTGAAAACAAGTAATCTATCTTTAAGAACCAAGGAGGTATTATTTGCTTGACAATGCAGCTCCGGCTTATGAAATCTATTCTGACTAGTTTTTAAGCATCTGAGGGCACTGAGCCGATTCAAAAGTATTCCATTCTGTAGGGGAAACAGTGTGTGTGTGTGTGTGTGTGTGTGTGTGTGTGAGAGAGAGAGAGAGAGAGAGAGAGAGAGAGAGAGAGAGAGAGAGAGAGAGATTATATTATATAAACACATACACAAGCAGTGCACTTCCCAAGTAGATTTTAAGGCAACAGCAAACTGGATGAAATTGCAAAATTAATTGGCAAGTCACAGACTTTCTGCTACCTGATTCTTGAATTTTGACTTCTCATCAAAATTAAGTTGTAGAATTTTTCAGAAAATTTACTATGATTATGAGAAAGCATTTGGACAGAAATAGTTGTTTTCCTAATAAAAATAATAAGATAAAGGAGAATGGGAGTGATTGCAATTTATTCCCTGGATGGTCAGTTTGAATTAATGAGGATTCCTCTATATGAGTCGCACAAACTATTGCTGTTTTTTTTAATGCAGTTGCACCAAAAATGAACACAAAATTCAAAAATGAAATATCAATAAAACTGCATGGTGTAAGGGAAAATAAGACAAAGTCTAAAGCCAGAGAGGCTGTTTTACCATTGTGGATTAAGTTTATGCTTTTTTAACTTCTGTCCATCACTTAAAGCATGTAAAATGTTGCTGTAACATCAACAGCTGTAAAAACAGTGCTGTGCCAAAGGAGAAATGTGTTAGCATCACAGCTGCTTTGCTTAGGGAAAACATACTTTGCGTTTTGAGTATTGAATCCAAAAGATGAACTGCGAAGACCAAAAGATGAACTCCCATGTAAAACTTTTTTACTTGGCTTGACTTGGCTGCCACCTTCTGGGAATGTCTATGAAACATTTGGGAAACTTGAGCACAGAATATAAAGATGACGAGCAAGCTGTCAAGTTATAAATAATTCAACATGAGCACACTGAAATACCAGCAAAATAACACGAAGCAACAAACATCAGCAATCAGTCAAATTAAATATAAAACACTCTAAAGAGCATGGCAATGGTGGGAAATTTCAGAAACGGCTTTTATGCATTTATGATTAGTTCCACGGTCAACAGAATTCTGCCAGTAGGATAAAGCAGGGGCAAAATTAGGCTTTATTTCACCCAGCTCAACAACGCAGTTTGGCACACACACCCCACACATTTGTGTACACACACAAACAGAGGCCGGAAGCCTCAATGGCACCCCTCTGGAAGCTTCACCCGGGGCAAAAATCCCAGCTAGCTCCTGTAGCTATGGCTCTGAATAAAGGGAATATGTGCTTCTATCCCAAAGCCTGTTACAATATTTCTCCCTCCCTCCTCCCCTGACTTTACACAGACTGAAATCAAGAGCAGATCTTAGGCTCACATGCTTCCACCACCTCTGACCCTGAATAGAATGCAACACAACAAACTTGTCTTTCCCATGCTTATCTGAACACAGGGTCTCCTCTAACTCTGGATATTAAAAACCCTCTTTTATAGCAATTTGAACATGCAGGTTGAGGAGAGCGCCCATGCTTAGAAATCTATTGTGCTGCCTGGATCAGAAGTTATATTTATAAGGAAAGGCAGGAGAGTATGTGGGAAGGCTAGAGAACATGAAGCTTGTTCTAAATATCACTATGTGTAGAGGATAGGACAGAAACTAAACAGGTCATTGTGCTAAGGAATGCAAAGAAAATTAAATGAGTGAAGTTTATTTAGTGAGCAAAAGTTCTTGGAATATATATATATATATATATATATATACATACACACACACACACACAGAGAGAGAGAGAGAGAGAGAGAGAGAGAGTATATAAAAATAAATGAACCTGGGGTCTTGCTAAGTAGTAAACGTGAGAAAGAGTATGGAGCATTTGGTATATTTACCATGGTCTCAAGCTGCTTCATTTTCCACATGCAACTCATAGTCATGACCCCTTTTCTTTGAAGAAGGCACTGCAAAGAGACTTCTAAAGGTCCTTGAACTCCCAAAAGTAACACCTTTTTTCCATCTAGGGTAGTATGTGCTGGATAGAAGAAGATAACAGTTGCTCCAATTAGCTACACTGCTAGCAAACTGCACTGGGGAAACAAGTGAACTACAGACATTAATACAGAAGCTTTCCCCCTTCCCCTGCCCCGCAACAATCTCTCATATGGAAAATGTTACAATTTTAAAACCTTGAATAGGGCAGCATTATGCTCCAGAAACTTTTCTGATGACCAAGACCATCATGTAAGCAGGACAGAAAGATATTTTATCAACTCTGACAGATTAATGGACAGAAGAAAGTTTCACGTATTCATAAAAGGAATGACAGTCTTGGCTTGAGTAGCAGAGACATTGATGGCATCTTGCTAAATTAAAGAAGCTTGCATATGTTGCTAATCTAGGTAAAGGTAAAAGGACCCCTGACCATTAGGTCGAGTCAGTGGCGTAGCGTGGGTTGTCAGCACCCGGGGCAAGGCAAGTAATTTGAGCCCCCTAACCCGTGGATTTGCGCCCCCTAACCCTAACCCCCAGATGTTACGCCCAGTGTGGCCGGCCCCCCCTGCACCCCCCACGCTACGCCACTGGGTCCAGTCGCGGACAACTCTGGGATTGCGGCACTCATCTTGCTTTACTGGCCGAGGGAGCCGGCGTACAGCTTCCGGGTCATGTGGCCAGCATGACTAAGCCGCTTCTGGCAAACAGAAGTGCGTGGAAACGCCGTTTACCTTCATGCCAGAGCGGTACCTATTTATCTACTTGCACTTCGTGCTTTCAAACTGCTAGGTTGGCAGGAGCTGGGACCAAACAATGGGAGCGCTCCCCATCGCGGGGATTCAAACTGCTGGCCTTCTGATCGGCAAGCCCTAGGCTCTGTGGTTTAACCCTCAGCGCCACCTGTTGCTAATCTATCCAGTTTTAATTAGATCCAGATCCACACAGACTCAAATGCATCTGACATTTCTTTGCTTACACACCCAGCCGACAAAGCCCTTTCCCTTTCTGGGGAAATGAAGTTGTGGGCTGGTTGCGAGCCCGCCCCATGCGTGGAGGACATAGCTAGTCCCTGAGTCATAGGGAGTCCCCGGCCATGTCACCCTTAGGCCGAGCAATCCGGTCGACCAGGGGGTGTGGCTTGCTCCATTTAAGCAGTCCAAGGCCGGGGACTCGCCCTTTTTTCCTGGTTCCCGCTCACACAGTTTTTCAGCATAAATTGACATCTGAGGTCATTCCATCAACTCTCTCCTTTAACATTCCATAATCCCAGTGACAAAACATAATACTTTCCTTCCTGGAGGGTGGGCTTTAGGAAACCTAGTTTCTCTTTCCACCTTCTATTATAAGCATACACATTATGAGTTATTAGCATACCATATTCAGAAAGTAAAAAATAAATTTTAAAATGTGAGTAAATGCCCACTGCAGTGTTACCACACCAGCAAATGTCACTTCAGTAACTGCAATCCCTAGAAATCTCAGTCACCTCAGTAACTGAACACTATAAAGCTTTTGCTGCAACTTGTGCTACTTCTGCAATTTCACCAGGCTTTGCTCACACACTTGTGAGGATATTTTCACAATCATAAGGCCCCAAAACCTGCTTTAAAATACCACAACTGAAGTAGATATTCTTAGGAACCTGAATTCTCTGACCAATTAATTACACGTTTCATGGTTTTTCTGCATTTCCAGAGTTAAAGCAACTAGAAGGCTTTGCTAATAGGTTAATGTAGGTCTATATACATATCATATTATGATGGCCTTGCATGACAGAGTCACTGTTTTTCGAGGGAGAAACCATTATCTGACCTGGCCAGATTAGTCACTGCATGGCTGAACTAGCATGTGAACATATTAAGCACTGTTGCTGATAAAAAAAAAGCACTGTTGCTGAATATACTAAATAACAAACAATTACTTGTACCTAGTTTTTCCAGAAGCTTGACCACAGCACTAGCAGTGGGGGGAATCACACATCCATGCATGTCTCCATGCACCAACCTTGCCAAGTTAAAATCTGTTACTCTGCAATTAAAAATATAGGGGGGGGGGAGAGAGTATGTGAGAGACAGCATGTGTATGTAAAATATAGAAATAAATGCTCATTCATTAGCACACATAAACTATAATGGGGTGGTGTAAGCTAGAGTACATGCTCATGAAAAACTATAGCTTTATTAACCCATTTTCTCTCTGCAGCATTGTAGCAGCATCCACTGAATGTGCATAAATGCTTCCACTATATTTTGGAATTGCCATTACCAATTTGGTTTGAAACAGAACATCACTTCCACAGAAACTTTGTCCCCTTGCCTCTCAATAGTTAATAAAATTCTCACTTCCTCATCTGTTACAAATTAAATATCTGCTTATACTCAGGTCAGTTCTCCTGGATTTTTTTCAAAGTAAATGAAATGAATAATAGCTTTGAATAATATCTTAGGCAATTAGACTCCATAAAGGCTAAAAACAAGAAAGTAGATCACAATTTGTCAGGCCAAACTGGAACATACTTAAATTAAATCCTTTATCTATCAAAGCCAAATTAATGGATGCCGTATATATTTTGCTGTCAAATTATTTTCAAAATTAGGAACTGGGAATTATGCCTAGGCTAGGATAAGGATTAAATTAAAACCCACTTTCTTTTGTTTTAAGAGAACAGTCAGCATGCATTTACAGCTGTTGCAAACTAGGTGGGTGGGTGGCACCTCAGAGGGGGCTGGGTGTGGCCTAGAAAACATATAGGTTTGGTTCGTACATTAAGAGAAATATACTCATTGACTGCATTCACATGTCACAGTAACCCAATGATAAACAGTTCACCATGACTGCAGAGATTATACCCACTTTGCTCCCCCTTGCTAATGAGCAGGCATAGCAAACCATAATCCTTGGCTTAGCACTACATTTGGATTGAGCCATCATGGTTTATTTCACTTCCACAAACCACAATGGTCAAGCCAAGAACTAACTTTGGCTTCAGAACGTAGTTCGGTGCAAAACAAATGACAATCTCCAGTTTGGATGTAATGCTAAGCCAAGGATCATGGTTTGTTGCTCCCACTTGCAAACCATTAACCATGACATACACTGACATGCAAATATGCACTTTAAACCACACATTCAGTCATTTGTCATTTTAATACAGATTATTACAAATGTATTAAAAATGAAATGAAGTAAGCAAAGTTAATAAATATTTCTGACTGCAGGGGGAGTGGGGAATCAGCAAGTCCTCTCCCTTCCCTTTCACTGGTGGCAGCAACATCTGAATCCAAGCCCATATGAATCCACATTTTCTGGAGACTGAATAGCATTTAACTTGCCCATTCACATCTTTCTCTGGTTTCACAGCATTCAGTATTTTGCTTGTGTATGACTCTTTACTGAGGCGAAGGAGAAGACCATGAATTTTAGGATTCTCATTGAGCTTTACAATTTCATCTATAACCTAGAAAACAATAGAAGGTTAATAAATCAGGATTTAAAAATCATCAGCTTGAAGGACATTTTCAAATATTAAGAGTTTTAATATATAATGAAAATTGGATCATTGATAAATGGAATCAAACATGATGTTTCGCTTGCAGAAACTGAAAGAATATAGCAAAAGTACACTCACTATTATGATCATGTCTTGCTGTAAAAGTCCACCTTTGGGCACTTGAACCCTGCTCTATCATTCAGATCAATGAAATGTATACTAACTGCTTCATCCCACAGTACAGTTGTGAGTCAGTACTATATTAGTCTAAAGATACCACAACAGGCTGAAGATGGGTGGGAGCTGGTCAAGTAGGGGATCACAGCACAGATACAGATATACAGTATTTCTCAGAACTAGAAGGGACCTGCAACAACCCACAAGGGAAGGACATGGTCACAGGCCAACTGCAAATTTATTTTTTGAAACATGCCATTTATTAAGTGAAAACGAGACAACAAATATAAAAACATCATAATGGCAAGGAAGAATGTAGGTGTGTAATACTTCCAAAATGTGGGCATACAATTTTAACAAAGTAGATTATTTTTACCACAAAGGCGAATGTCTTCTATTTGTTCTGTGGAATTTTCTGCACTTAATAACAATATATGGAGGAGAAGCTTGCCCCATGGTCAGTGGGAACAGTGTGCCTCATGAAAGCAGCTCTAGGAACAGCTCTAGGAAGGGGAAGTAGGTTTCTAACACTAACATCAAGATAAGGTGGTAGGATTGGTAGGGGTGGCAACCTCCCCTCCTCCCACTCTGCCTCCTCTCCTCCCACCTTCTTTGTAGCTCCTGCAACCACCACTAGCTGCTTCTGCTTCTCACCCTCAAACCCCCATCAGCACAAAGTCTCTCCTTTCTCAGAGCATGAGACACTGTGGGATGACCAGGCAAGATAGCCTCAAAGAGCTTTGTAGAAGTTTTACATTCCTCTCCATTGTTAGAAGATCTGTTGATATTGTAAGTGTAGTTTATGACAGCTACTTAGGTAGGAATACTGTAATAACTGCAGATTGAAAGCTCGTCCTTATTAATATTCTATTGGCAATGGTCTTACCATGCAATATAACATACTGTAACTAAACATAGCAGATTTCTTATTGAAATAATGTCTGGGTGAGAAACCTGCAATCAAACAGCAGGCAGCCCTCAACAGTACACAGCTCAAGTTTTCAGAGATAATGTAAATCTGTAGGCAAATGCAACACATAATATATTATTAACAGGGGTGAGCTGAGGACTGAAGAGTTCCTTTGTTATTTTTAGAAAGAGTCATGCTATCCTTAACTACTTCAACGGGACTAAACATGTGATCCACAAGACTCCAACTCATGCCTACTCAGACATATGTTCTACTGAATACAATGGGCCTTATTCCTAGGTTACCCCCTGCCCGTACGGGCCAGTCGTGTCCGACTCTAGGGTTGTGCGCCCATCTCACTTAAGAGGCCGGGGGCCAGCGCTGTCCGCAGACACTTCTGGGTCATGTGGCCAGCATGACAAGCTGCATCTGGTGAGCCAGCGCAGCACAAGGAAACGCCGTTTACCTTCCCGCTAGTAAGCGGTCCCTATTTATCTACTTGCACCCGGGGGTGCTTTCGAACTTCTAGGTTGGCAGGCGCTGGGACTAAGCAACAGGAGCACACCCCGCCACGGGGATTTGAACCACCGACCTGATGATCGGCAAGTCCTAGGCACTGAGGTTTTACCCACAGCGCCACCCGCGTCCCTACTCCTAGGTTACCTCTGAGTAAACATTCCTTAGGAATAAGAGACTGCTGTTATTGTGTCCTGTTTTTAGGCTTCCCAAATGCAGGGCTGTTCTTATGGGTATTCAGTTGCAAAACTAAGTGCACTTACTCACAAGGATGTAGTCCTCTGCACACTTACACCCTACTGAACTTGTGGACTTATTTCTCAGATGCATAGACCCAGGCAGGACACGTCAATGATATTTGCTTTGGATCATACTATTAGGCAGTTTACAGGCATGTACCATAGGCATGCTTGGGGGGAAAAACACACATATAAATATTTTTGCTTGTATTTCAAGAAGCACCACTGGAAGGAGGTGGGCAGAAGAATTTTGCAGCCCCTTCTTCTCCTGTCAGACCTTCAAACCCCCAAGAAGATGATGAGTAACTATATAACCTTTAAAAGATATCTGAAGGCAGGCCTGCATAGGGAAGCTTTTTAAAGCTTAATGTTTTGGTATTTTTTTATATATGCTGGAAGCTACCCAAAGTGGCTGGAGCAACCCAGTCAGATGGGTAGGGTACATATAAATTGTTGTTGTTGTTGTTGTTGTTGTTGTTGTTTGTTAAGCCTCATGAATGTGATGGGCTATGATGCAGAGCGAATAAGAGGAAAGTGAGAGATCCTCTCATGGAAGGTGCCTCTACATAAATTTTCAGCAAGCCTTCCCACACCACAGTCCAGCCCAGCCCAGCTCATCTAGGAGGACCCTCAAACGTCAGGTAAAGCCTTTGGAAGCTGCTGGGGGAAAGGAGGGGTAGGAAAGGCAACAACCCTTTTCTATGAGCTTTTTTCTGAATTCAATCAATTAGCCATTCAGCACTACTGCATCAGGGGAAGCCCTAAATTCATAAATTATTACCTCATGTTCAGTATAGTTGTGAGGGAGACAAATATGAACAATGTTCAGGCCAATCTGCAAAAGAAAAATGGGAAAAAATATTTGCTATAAAGCCCAATAATTTCTCAGTTTAATTTGGAAGAAACAAGTATTTCCATACTCTCACCTCTTCAGCAATTTTTTTGATAATTTCTTGCCCCAAATCATCATTGCCAACCTTGAAGGGATTAAAGAAAAGGAAAAAGAGAACTGTAACAAGTTAGGAATGGTATCAAAGAAAATGAAACTGTAAGCAATTTGCAACTAAAGAAAAAATTGCAATCAATACTTGATCAGAAATTTGCAACTGGGTAAGAAATATGATTTACTGAACTGAATGGAAACGTTGAGTTTCTTAATATTACCAGGAGTATGTTGCACAATCAAGCACCTTTGGGCAAATTCTTGGCACTGAGTAGCTTGGCTTTGCAAGCCCTATTCCCAGTTGTTAAAAACATCTATCCCTGATGCTTGCACATTCTTGTGGTCATATAGAAGTGAAGCAATCCCTGACAAGATACAAATGGAAACATACTAGCTTGGCTTCCCAGAGCACTCCATAGAAAATTAGAGTACAGTGGTACCTCGGGTTAAGTACTTAATTCGTTCTGGAGGTCTGTTCTTAACCTGAAACTGTTCTTAACCTGAAGCACCACTTTAGCTAATGGGGCCTCCCGCTGCGGCCACGCCGCCAGAGCACGATTTCTGTTCTCATCCTGAAGCAAAGTTCTTAACCTGAAGCACTATTTCTGGGTTAGCGGAGTCTGCAACCTGAAGCGTATGTAACCTGAAGCATATGTAACCTGAGGTACCACTGTACTGGGAAGCAGTACAGAGGATTATAGTGTTTGGTATGTTTTCAGGATGCCAGCAGCCTTACTGCAAGAAGTTGCATAGGTGGGTTGCTTTGTACAGAAGAGTTATTTAGTTATCAAATCCAGCTTTGAGTAAGAAACCAATGTTTTAACTGGGACTACTCTTGCACCCTCAGCCCAATTCATCTCATATCAGGTTGTTGGAAAGATAAAAATGAGATAGGCCACGTATTCCGCTGTGAGCTCCTTTGAGGAAGGGCAAAGTATGAATATTTGAGAGAAGTAAAGGTAATATCACCTGAAGGTTAGATATTGAACAATCCTCTTACTTGGGAGTGGGTGAGTTGATATCCAGTGTAGCCCCAGAATAAGACATTCCACTTGTACCAATTTCCCTGCTCAACTTCAGCTCAGCATGCCAGAGAGCCTCCCTGTCCTCAGAACTCTCACCACCCTTAACAAATTACAGTTCCCAAGATCCAATACAGGGAAGCCATGATAACTGAAGTAGTGTAAGAGTGCTTTCATAGAATTGCAAAGTTAGAAGGGACCCTGAGGATCATCTAGTCTAACTCCCTGCAATGCAGGAATATGCAGCTAGCCCATAAGGGGATCAAACCCACGACCTTGGCATTATCAGCCCCATACTCTAACCAATTGAGCTAATGTATGGTGTGGATGTGACCAAGATTTTCAGAAGCTGTAGCAGGAAGATCATACAAGACGATTTTTATTTAGGGGAAGTAATATTAAAGACTGTGAAATGGAAAAGTTAAGTCCAGCAGAAATATGGTTTCAACAGCTTCTACTACTGGCCATGTTGGGAATGATGAGGCTTGTAGTTTAGCAACATCTGGAGGCCAAAGGTTCCTCACACTATCAAATATACCCAGTAATGCATTTATCTGGTTTAAAGTAGTTCTGTAGTTAAGATGTTATGGTGTGCAAGATAAATGGCTATTCACAGATCTAGATCTGTTTTCATAAAGTACTGGTTTGTTGTTTCACTTCTGAAATCATCATCTATAGGGTTTTACCTGTACAACAGCAAGTGCTGGTTTAAATGTAGGATGCTGTCTCTGCAGTAAATTCAGGGCTTTCCTTGAACTCTCAATGATTTCACTTTTAAAAACAAAAATATGATCTGTATTAGTATATAATATAACTTTATTTCCATGATCTCACCAACTAGCACACGATTACCTTTCTGGATTACCCACAAAGACAATTGCCCATTTTGAGCATATCGTGAGCCAATATGCAATATCTAAAAACTTCAAAATACCAAAAAAATTCCAATCCTACAGCAACAGTTAAGATATAAAGGCTACAATCCTAAGCACACGTACTCCCATGTAAGTACCATTGAAGATACCTCAGATTTACACAGAAAGTATTTGTTTTCTGAATGTTATTCACATTATAAGTAAACATTTATTTAAAACATTTTTACCTGTTTAGCCAAAAAGGCCACCAGGGCAGCTTACAAAGATAAGCTGTATGACCACTAGAGTGGTATCTCTGGTTAGGAACTTAATTCATTCTGGAGGTCCGTTCTTAACCCAAAACTGTTCATAACATGAGGTGCGCTTTTGCTAATAGGGCTGCTGCACTGCCGACGCGTGACTTCTGCTCACATCCCGGGGCAAAATTTGCTACCAGGAGCATCTACTTCCGGGTTAGCGGAGGTCATTACCCAAAGCATTTGTAAGGAGGATGGTATGTAACCCGAGGTTCCATTGTAGTTTTGGCCTGTAATTAGTTCTATACCAAGGTTCACTAGTATACAATATATATCTGTACAGTGGTACCTCTGGTTACGTACTTAATTTGTTCTGGAGGTCTGTTCTTAACCTGAAGCACCACTTTAGCTGATGGGGCCTCCTGGTGCCGCCGCACCTCCGGAGCACGATTTCTGTTCTCATCCTGAAGCAAAGTTCTTAACCTGAGGTACTATTTCTGGGTTAGCGGAGTCTGTAACCTAAAGCGTATGTAACCTGAAGCGTATGTAACCCGAGGTACCACTGTATAGTTGGCTTTCAATGACTGATTTCCCTGTACAAAATACCCCCAGGCTATGTTATTTATGAATGAGACACACATGTGCAAAAGTGCACCTTCTTAGGAACAATCAAACCACTGGTCCAACTTGCTCAGTAGAGTCTATACTGACTGGCAGCAGCTCTCTTGGATTTTAAGCAGGTTTTTCTCCCAGCCATAGCTTGAATATGGGACCTTCTGCATGCAAAGCACATGCTCTACCATTGACCCATGGCCCTGCTCCTAATACACATATACACACAATACTGTTACATATTTCCCCAATCTCATAGCAGTGTGAGAGTCCAGGAACTCCAGGGGCTCCTCCACGGTCTGTGTTTCCTTTGGCAATGAGGCACAGCAGAGACCGTGGTGTTTTTATGATATATGACTTATTTACACACATATACAACTTGAACGGTTTAAAGCATTAAACTTCAGATCGGCTCCATTTCTTCTATTGCTCCAGCTTCCGATTCAAACTTTGTGCTCTGACCTTGCTTGCCACATTTAACAGACTGACACAAGGTTTTCCCCTCCCGATTACATCATCCCAAACTGAAATCCCTAAACTCCCTCCTAAAAGCTCTTGCATTCTCTTCTGCTAACTTCCCAGAGCTCAGGGCAGGGCTCCACCCATTTGCGGCTGGCACATAGTCTTCGCTTTGCTGATGGCTTATCTCTCTGTCTGTGTACTCAGTTAACAACTCATACTTAGCAGCCATTATCAGGCTGGCCTGTATTTTGACACTGCTAAATTCAGCCAAGCATTGATTAAACTTCAACATTTATCAAATCCAGGAATTATGGGTGTCTTCAACCCACAAACTCTGGCACCCACAAATTCATTAACAATACATTATAGATAAATGTAGGAGGTTCTTTCTGCACATACAGTCATACCTCGGGTTGTGATCGCTGCGGGTTGCGCGTTTTCGGGTTATGGACACGCCGAAACCCGGAAGTACCAGAATGGCTTACGTCCGGGTTTCGGCGCTCGCGCATGCGTAGAAGCACTAAAGCTCTGAATTGTGTCATGCACATGCGCAGATGCAACATGTTCCAAACGTGCCTCCCGCACAGATCACGTTCGCAACCCGAGGTTCCACTGTATGCCAGAAGCGTGTTTCTGTGCAAACCTGTATTTGTCTACTCAAAAGTCCCATTGCATTCAGTGGAACTTACTCCCTAGTAAGTCACCACAGGACTGCAGCCTTAGCATAGCAAACTGAGAAGATTCTGCCCTGCAGAGCTATTCCACAGTGCACACTCAAGAGAGGCACTATTCCTTTAACACCACCAGTCTTAATTTGATTACTTGGAAGCAAATTTCAATGAGCCGAGTTTGGCTGACTTCTAAGTAAACATGCTTACATTTATACTGCACAAGTTCCACAAAAGGCTTAATTTCAAGGACTGCCAACTTTTTTCATCATCTGATATACATTTAGCAAAAGAAGCTTCTTCTGCCACTGAGAACAAATTATGGAGATAAACTTCCAAGAGATAAACTGCTACCTGTTAAGTGAGCCTTAAAGGAAAAGGAGTCTTTTACACTAACACCCACCCTGCAACCCTAGACCGTGACAGTGCTGCATACAGCGATGGCAGAAATCCAAAGTAGGTTGGATAGCCATGTCTATGTGGCAACTCTGAAAACGGCAACTGCCCTCACAGGATCCAGTCACTTGATTTTATTATTGTCTTTTTCACTGGGTTGTAAATCATCTTTGGGATTTATTATATTTCAATTTATATGTAGATTTATTTAATTTTTATCTATCCATCTGTTGGCATCCGTCTTTCTCAAGAGACGATGCACGAGAGAGAATCTATATATAATTGGTGGGTGGGGGTCTGGAGAGAGATATAAATAAGCAACTTCCAATGAACCTGAATGAACTCCGATTTGAGTTAGTAGCTCTGGAAGCGGGTGAGTGAAAGCAGGCCTCACGGGGCCAATAAGAAGCCGCGCTTCCCGCTTCTTCGAAGCGGATTGGCTGCCGGAGACGCCACTCCCTCCTTCCCCCCCTTCTCCTCCGCAATGCATCTGCGTTATTGCATCAGACACAACAGCCAGCCCGGAGGCGGAGCCCTCCTCTCCACGTGGAGGCGAGGGGCCGAGTGCCGGCTACGAACTAGAAGCGCTGGCGGCGGGACCAGGCACTTCCCACCCCCACGGTCTGCAAAAGGGGACCCGTCCGCTTACCTGGCCGCCGAGCCCCGTAGCCCTCCGCTGCCGGACCCTCGCTGCTTGTCCAGACGGCCCCACGTGCCGCAGATGCCCCGGGGGAGCAGGAGTGCGCCTGGGCAGCCGCTTCCAGGGCGCAGCAGAGGCAGAGCCCCGCAGCCCACCTTCTTCCCGCCGTGCTTGGCTGCAGCCGGTGTCGCCGGTCTCCACGCCAGGCGACGGAGGACAGAGAGCCTCATCGCTGCGAGAGGAAGGACGCGAGGGAAACTGTTGCTGCTGCTGCTGCCGAGGCTCCCTGGCGGGGAGGCGGAGTTGTTGGCTTCTGGGAAAGGACGTGGCGCGGGGAGGGGCGCCTGACGGGCAAAGCGTGGCCGGCTCCAAGAAATGCCTGAGAAAGGCGGGGGCCCAGCGAAGCCTCGGCGCCTCGCTTGCACCTCCGGGCATAGACTCGTCCGCAAAGCTCCCCTCAGGTGGTGAGCGAGCGGGTTGCCCTATTCAGCAGACCCAGGGCAAGTGCCATGGCCCTCGCTTCCCCTGAGCAAACGTCGTCACTTGGAAACATTGGCCTTATAATGAACATAGGGGGGGCATGCTAGCCTTTGCTAACTTGGAAATAAAACCCACGGAAAGCAGCTGGCCTTACTTCAAAGGAAACGGGAAAAGAGGGACGAGGAGCAATATTTGGTAATTAAAACTGCCAACCACCGCTTCAGCGTCTGCTGCTGCTGCTTGCAGAATTCTCCTTTGAATTTGAAGAGCATCTCGCCCAGCTGGCAGCAGACTCTGGCTTTTCCCACAGTACCTCTGCGTTGTGCCTTTTCTGGGGCATTATGGGAAATGAAATTAAAATGGTGGCCACCCACCACTGGTTACAGGGGGCCCAGGACAACACTTGGCACCAATTAGTAGGAAGAAAGGCTTTCCTCAGTGTCCTACTGCTACATGGATACTATGTTCATTTTTCTGCTCTGGGAGAACCTGTGCTACTCCTAGCCTATGAACCAGAGTGATATTTCTACACTAGCTCTTCAGGACCCCAGAGATTGCTAATACCCGGTGTCAGAACAAATGAACAACAAATCACAGCTCTCACTTCACTTGTTGACTAAAAATACCGAGGGGCAGAAGCAACCTACTAAGCTGGCTCATTTCACAGCAATTGCTTAGAAGGATAGCTGTATATTTTGCTTCATATTTCACCCCTCTTCCTGGAGGGCTAAAGACTTACCCTTTCCCCCCAAATGAGAGCTCACAAATCCCGACCCTCTGCCCAGGGTGCCAATGAAGGCCTTCACCATGGCACCCACAGGCTTTAGCTGGGTGACCCCCGTAATACATTATACTAGAACACACTCTTTGTTTTGGATCTGTATCTTATATTAATATATTCACCAATGCTGGCCCTTCCCAGCTGATTCAGTAAATGATAAAAGCCAAGTAAAGGAGGCAGTGGCAAGAGTTGCAAAGGGGTGAATCCCCTTGGTACACTGCACAGTGTGAAACATTTAATTAACAAAACAGACTGCATTTTCTTTTTCAATTTTGCTGCAAATAGTATTTATTCCCCCCCCCCACCCCAAGCAGCTATTACTTACATATTTTCAGGTTTGGCATGCTTTAAACTCAGCTTTTAAGCATAACAAAATGAGAAAAAGCTTTACTGAAGAATATTCTACATGTACATACATTTTTTACATCTTCCTTAAAAAAAGACTCCTTACATGAAAAAAGTGCAATGTAGAGGTTGTCTCTAACCAGTAGAATAAAATGCTAACAAATGATTTGCAGAAATTAGGAAATACGCAGTGTGAATCCATCCAGAATGACTTCATTGTGAACCCTGTCCAGTATAATCATGCTGACACTATCAACAAATAGTACAGAAATACATTAAAACCAGAGTATTTTACAAACAATGTTACATGGTTAAAAATTATAAACCTCCTTTCAAATGTTCTTTACAAAAAGTTGCAAAAGAGAGGTATGACTCTTAAAAAGAAAAGAGAAATCCACCTTTAAACTAATAAAAATATGATGAGTCTGCTATGACCTATCTAATTTGCAGCACATGTCATATTGACTCCTCTGCTGCATCCTTAATTCTCTGGCTCTATTGTTCCAGTTTTAGTAATGGCTGCTATTTCCCTACTGTGCCCTCACATTACACTTTTGTGCTACCCACTGCCATGAATGTAGTAATGTGCTCAGGAGAGTTCAGACGGTAAAATGGATCCACTAACCTACAATGTGGGTGGTGGTCTTGAAGAAGACCCTCAAATGAACTCGCCTTTTGTGTACCAAGAAACAGCTGCTTTTGATTCCATTCACATTTGTATTGTCCTGAGGCTGCAGAAAATTTATATATTTAATTTGCTCTGCTCATTTGAGAAGGCTGTGCAACAAAGTGAATTTAACCTTCTGTGTTACAATATGAAGGAATATATATTAGTGTCTTCAGGAAAAAAAGATGCATGGTATTTCCAACTGTTCATTTACCAAGTTCAAACCAGGTTAACAATGGCATTCTTTTGCTATTTTGGCTACATAAGTTTTACATGAGGAACTGTAGTTATTTATAAAATCTAGATCTGTTCTTTTGTTGGGAGTACTTTTCTTTCTAACTGGTATTTTTGGGGAAATGGCAACTGAAGATGTTAGACAGCGTAAGTCAAGCTCCCTACAAAGCATGAACTAGATACAAGGTTGGCAGCTCATTTGAGAATTGAAAACCAGTATTGCCCTTGTTTTTATGGAAACATTTTCCAGGGCTCAACTACTTGTGAATTCAGCTGTTTGCTTTTCTGCCAGCAAAGCAGAAAGTACCCCAAACATATTATTGCTTGTTCCTAACAAAGCTATGTGTTCCATTGAGCATATATCTCATTATTTTATCAGATTAACAAAATTTCTCTGTCGTTACAAAGGAACCTAAATGTGCCTATTGTTAATGCACTCAAATTAATTTCTTTTACTGTTATTTACATTATTTTACATTTTTATTAAATAAAAATTGAAGTTTGCTTATTTAATATATACTTGCATTAGTCATAATCTATTTTACTAGACATAGCTTGAATTGCAGTCAGCTCTTCTATGTAACTGGGACAGCCTGGTATAAGAAATTTTGAGATCGTGGTAAACCAGAAATAAAATCCCAACATTCTTGAAGTAGTATTTAAAAAATTAAAAAGCATTTGTTGCATGAAGTTCAGATAAATTCAGAAACCACAAAGCTTTCAGTATCTATTTTTGTAGAATGGAATATACACTCATCACTTGTGGGATTTTGTCAAAAAAATGCCTGTAAAAGCAACTTGTTGACATTCTAAAATGTATGAGGGCTACTGTGCCTTGTGCTAGAGCAAAGTGGAGTGCTTTTAAGTGGAAAAGAGAGAACTCCCATCCTTGGCAAAATGCATTTCAATTTCATTTATATCACTGTTATATGTCCTTCATCTGAAAACTGGTTAAACATTGTGTGTTTGCACACCGTATTTTTTTTTCAAGTAAAAACACTACTGCTTCCAAGCTAAAGCTATGCAAAAAATAAGACGACAGAATACACAGCAGCATAAACAGTAAGAGTCAACTCTATTCAGGTATTTGGTACCTGCTCGTACCAAATCTGTGAAGGGATTATTGAGAATGTACAGACATGGGTGCCTTTCATGTTCTCCCAGCCCATGTGTGATAAGCATCAGTCTAAAAGGTTGGGCTATGTGAGCATGGATATGCAAGTGAACAGCTCCTGCCCCAGGAACAGCTATCAATCAGCTCTGTGGAGGGAGCCATACCTGCATACAGATGGACCTATTCAGATGGATGCCAAGACATGGCCAGCATGTGTGTCGGTATTTAGATGGCGATAACGGCTTGTGCTATCTCAGTGTTCCTTCGTATGCTTGGCATTTATGGGTACTAAACATCTGATTAGGGCTGCTTACTACTTTCATGTGATAAAAGGGAGACAAAAAGGAATGTAGTGTATTGAAATAAAAGGATACCAACTTAAACAAATGGGGCAGGGGGATCCCTTTAAGCTAAATGGGCCTGAACTATCTCTAGTTTGTGTTCAGTAATATATAGGTTTGAATTACTAGTGTCAGGAAATTGTTTCCAAAACAGGGAGTTCCAGCTACCCTGCAGGCTTGAATTGGAGAAAGGTGCTTTGCTGCTTGATCCCACAGATTCCATTTTGGTCTGTACAACAAGTGCACATTTTATTTATCAAACCTACTTGGAAAAGTAAGGAGGGAATCTTAACGCTATTGGAGTTAAGTGACAATACAACAATAAGCTTCAGTCCAATCACAGTATTTCATACCTCACTTGATGAAAATATATGTGCAGTCCTTTAAGCAAGTAAACCTGAGAGTACTCTTTCTTTATCTTTCACTGATATTTCACTGCACATTTCACATAATATGCCAGTTCCCCCCCCCCTTGCTTTTCAGCATTAATGCCATTCCTAGAACAAAATCAGAATTCTGGCCTACATGACTGGCTCTCATAAATCATTGCCATGATTTCAGCATAGGGGACACTGTTAAGAATGGAAAAGCAAGGAAAAGCTAGCCAGAAATCTGCCTGCAACATAAAGCCAGTCAATAACTTGACAGTGCAAAACTAGTCACTTTAAATTTCTCACTATATGATAGTTAAAATATACACACTACAATGTACACTACCAGTACAGGCAGCCCTATTATAACTTTGTCAGCATTAAGGCATAATGTTAGGAATAAAAAAAATCAAGCAAAGCTGCTTGAGCTAAGACACTGAAATTTTTCCCTTAAGGACTGGACAATGTTCTGCTGATTAGGAGATGGTACCCTCCATAGGTAATCATTCAATTTATCTGAATCACTACATGTGGCCAGGAAAGAGTCTGATGCCTTAGCAGGAGCCAGGGGCATATTTTTGTCACTACAAGTTTCTGAAGCGGCGCAATGTATATTTATGTTTGGATCCGAGAGTTTTGTTTGGTTGTAGAAACTCTCTAAATCGGAGCCCTCATCTTCAGATTTTATTTCAACATAGTCGTCATCATCCCCTTCTCCATCATCAGTGTCTTTGAAGTTAGAAAAATAGTTCTGGGTAGCAATTTGTGCATTTGAGAGCAAGTTTCTGTTAACTCTAAGAATTTTTTGAGAATCCTGCAGAATCATTTCAGAGCGATTCTCAAGGCTCTGCTTTGCTCCATCACATGCTGCAAGTCCTGGGGTGGCGCCTGGCACAGATTCTTTATAGTGTTCAGAGAGAAAGTTCCTGTCTGAATGCAGCTGCTTCTTGTCCATTTCATGTGGATAATTTATTGAATCCCCAGACTTGCTGGCCACAATAGAGGAAGATGATTGTGACCTGCTGTACATCTGTGACTTTGCATTGTTTTCGCGTCTTCCTAAAGAGTTAAAAACCTGACTGTGGTGCAAGTTCTCTTTGTTAGGCTGACTTATAATTGCGCTCCACCTTTGTGCAGGAATGTGCGGGCGAAGAGGAGTCTGAAGGGAAGGCACTGAACAGGCCGCTGGCAATTGTCTCTGCTTTGCACTCATTTCCGAAGGGGAGCTTCTGGCCTTCAGGTGTGAGACTTCCGACCAGGGAGAGAAATCTGATAGTTCCACATTACTGTATGTTGAGTGCAACCAGTCCTCTGCTCTGAAGCATTCCGCAGCTAACTGAGATGTTGACACTGGTGAAGAATACCTTACGTTTGATGGGTCTTGAGAACTGGTCTTTTGGGGTGAGGTTTCCCGAAAAACAATCTGATCGTAGAGCTGGGAATATTCAGCAATTCTGGCACCTAAAGAAAAGTGTGACAGAAGACACAATGGTCAAAACAAAGTTGCATTGCATATTATTAAAAGGCTGCAACATGAGAATTACATTTATAGCATAGTAAAGACGCATCTTTTTAATAAGTCCTGTTGATTCTAATAGAATCTGTACACTGGCTCCCTTGGCCAATAAAGTGAGATGAGCGCTGCAACCCCAAAGTCGTCCACAACTGGACCTAATGGTCAGGGGTCCCCTTTACCTTTACCCTTTACTATTATACAATTAAGATCACAGAGGGAGAGTGGGGGGTTATATATGCTGGCCGCCGCCAGGCCCACACCTACAGTATCCACAAACTAGGGGTTTCTCTGTAAAGGGGGACATGCATGGGCTGCTAAGCTACCTGTGTGTACCTCCTCCAAAGGCATTCAAAGTATTCAGTGTAAGAATGGTTTAAAACAACAACATTGTCAGCATACCAATGGCTGGGCCTCCTTGTTTCTTCTCTTCCAAAATGGCTGCTAAGTCCTTGTGCCTTGGTTTATGTTGCCGGCTCAGAAGTTGCTCTTGCTCTGGGCTTTTTACTTTCAAAAGCTGGTTTGCCTTCTTAATTTTTTGACTGTACTGTCTTGCCATTGTGAAGACCCGGTTCTTTGTTTTATCCACAGCATCCAGTTCATTGTCAGTACTTTCTGCATTTGCACTGCACAGAATACTACTGGCAGTTTCATAAAGACTATCGACAAAAGCTCTCTCATTGGAGAGGGGAGATCTGTTGAGACTCATCAAGGAATTTGCTCTGCATGGTGTTTCCTTACACAGCGATGCTTCCTCCTCGAATTTGAGGTTGGCTTCACTCAACCTGGCAACTTTGTTGGGCAAAGCTTTTGGGAAAACAGGTGTTTCTGGCAGTGAGAGAGGGGGGAGTGAATATCCCACATCTTTATTTAACTCACAAGTAGTTCTAGTAGGAGTGTTGTCTATGTCATCTTTGCAGACAGGAAAAGCTGCAAGGACGTGGTCTCTCGTCTTTTCCTCATTCTTCTTGATGTAATTCTCCAGGTCATTCCATATTTCATCCACTTCCTCAGATAACTTGTCCGCAGCAGATTTGTGAGAATGTGAATCAGAGTTTGATGAGCTATCCACTAAGCTCAAATAATCATGATCTAATGGAACACAATGATAGGGATTTTCATCTTCACTGAAATGGAGGCTTTCTTCAGAAACAAACTGCCGCAGGTGGTCACAGCATGCAAAATCTGTTTCCAGACCCAGAAAACTCCTCTTTTTGGAACACTTAAGGCGATCACATTTGAAATTTGTCAGTGATTGCTCTGGGAGGACTATGGTATCATAGATATTTTCCTCACTGATCCTTAGATCATGAGAGCTTACAGGTGGAGTTCCTCTCCTGGGAGTAGTTTCATTTCTGCTGGTAGAAATAGAGGTCCTGCTTTGAGGTGCCTGTCTTTTATTGAAAGCAATGTCTTGGTCCTGAGCCTCATAAAGCGAGTCTCTAGCTGACCCTTGTGGAGCACGGTCAGACGCTTCCCTACGAGTGAGACCCATTAGTTTCAAATCTTCAAAACTTATATTGTCATAGACATGATCTATGTCATCAATAGTCAGTTCTTCTGAAGATTCTAGGTACACCTGCAGATTGTCTGTGTCACTCCTGGAACTTTTTATTTCATTCCAAGTAGCATTCTGACCAAGGTCATTTTTTCTGTATCTTGAACCAGAAGGAGAAGTTTTACTTTCCCCAGCACTGCTGGCCCGCCTCACAATTCTGTGAGAGTTAGAGTTAGAAATGTCCCTTTGATGAGCTAGCCCTACGTGCCAGCTGCAAGGGCGGCCTGAAGACTCTCTCTCTTCACAGCCAATGGAAACCAAGTTGGATGTAGATTCTGACGGTACAAACATCTGATAATCATCTTCGTCCTCTGTGTTCTCTTGCGGGGGGCGTCTGCTTGGGAACAGGGCTTGCCGAATCTGGTGGTCTGTCCAGATGTTTCTCACCGCATCTGTTCTGCCCAAAATATTCGCCATAAATGAGCTGTTTTGTGGTGCAAACTGCCGAGATGGATGACCACCTCCACCGCAGGAAAATGAAAGCTTTGCGTTGACCTGGGAAGGTGCTTCATTTGCAGGCTCCTTTGCATTCTATGAAGTTTTGAAACAGAGCACACTATTAGTCTATGATCTAACAAACATGCAGAATCGTAATCACATATACGAGGAGGGCAACCTTTACTGAAGTTGAGAGTCTCATTTCCTTGAGGGAAACTGGCTGGGTGCTACATATTGGTGCTGGACAGAACCAAGACAAAAAGTGGGTGCGGACACCTCTTTTCCTTCTCTTTCTGCCTTTAATTCTCCCCCCTTCATCATCCATTCATCTCTCACACAAACCCCATGCACAAACACATACTCCATTCATCAACCATCCATTCTGCCTCTCATGTACCCTAGCCATTCACAAGCATTTGTCTGCAGGCCCCTCCAGATGGTTCAGAAGACCCAGGAGCCCAAATGAGTAAGTCCCTTTGAACACAGTCAGCGGGATTTACTCTCAAGAAACCAGGGATAGGGGTGCACTGCATTATTTTCCTGGCTTTTTTAAAAGCAAAATTTGAAGGCTCCTCCTTAAAACCTCCTTTGAAACGCCTGCAAAAGAAGACATTTTATTTCACACCACTGAATACATTAAGCTGACAAATTATACAACCACTTTTCCATAAAGACTGTACCTGAATTTCACATTTACTGAGATTAACACTTCTTCGTTTCTCAAAATTTTCAGCAACTTGACTGTTTAACCTTTTGCGGCCTCCCTTTGGTTTCTGCTGGGAATTTTGTTGTGTGGTCTGCAGAAAACAGAAGGGTTACAGTATGATGACACATAATCCTTTACAGAGAAAGCCTTCAGCCAAAGCCAAGTCTCAGAAATGTCAAATGTTCGACAAGATACTGCATTATTACAGTGGAAAGGACTCTCTGGTGGGGCCTCCTAAGCTGACAGAGGTCAGCAAAAGGCAGTGCGCTAACACAAAATGTTTTTGACCTTTGTCATATATTTTTCTTGTTGCAGGGTAGATGGTGGGCTCCAGGAAGAGTATTCTGGAAGACATTGCTTTCTGATTGATATGGTAGCTGTAATGCCATCACTCTGAAAGCATGAGGATTCTACATTTCACGAAGTTTTGGGTGGTGGTATTTTCCTCTCAAATAAATGTACAATGGCTAGGAACATATGCAAGACTTGTTACAAGCTCAGAAAGGCTGCCTGAGCACTGACAGGCCTCTAGAAATTTCCACAAAAAATGTATCGGATTATTACTATTTTTCAAAATAATATTATTATTTTAAAATAATAATCATGTAAAAATATTTTGTACAAACATACACAAGTGGTGTATATTGTGTATAAATATACACATGCAATATTTTTTTTCAGTATGAGGAAGGCACTGCAAAGAGAAGATGATGTCCCCTTTTCTCTCCCGGCATGAAAATTCTCTCTCTCTCTCTCTCTCTCTCTCTCTCTCTCTCTCTCTCTCTCTCTCTCTCTGTGTGTGTGTGTGTGTGCATTTTTAAATGTGTTTATCTAAACACGTGATTTAAAAATGCAATTTAAATAACAACAACCACAACAACAGAAAACTGCATCACAAAATTTGGGGAAATGAAAATCCAAATAATGATTACATTCCAATTCACACACTTCCAATCTGGGAAGTGTGGATCAGGTAGGTTCACATTGGAATTAACAGAAATAAATCCTTCAAGCACCAGTAATTCTCATCCTTTATGTACCCATATCTGACACACACCCTACTGTTCATCTTTCCATTTCACAAAGCAAGTTGGCTACCTGTTCAGTCTCTTCTTCATCGTCAGCGTCAGTCTGATCCATCACACCAGTGAGGGCGTTATCCTCTTGGTCGCTACTATAGGCCACTTCATTGGAGTCCAGTCCTTTGTGATTCAGTGAAAACTTTTTCCTAGGATTGAGGAGGGCTTCAGCCTGAGATAGCAGGGTTCCTTCAATACTGATCCGCTTGGAAGGAAAATATATATTTATATGAAGCACCAGGTCCCATCCTTCTCATTTTAAAGCTATAGCTAGATCAGCAGCTATTCTGATGTGGGTGTGTAGCACATTCACATATATATACACATACGCATCTACATAAACATGCAAATAAATGCATATATAAACGTGCACACACGCACAAGCCACACATGGTCTTCAAACAAAAACATCTTGGAGGTCCTGGGCCACAGGGAGGTTAGGCTGGCCTCAACCAGAGCCAGGGCTTTTTCGGCTGTGGCTCTAATCTGGTGGAACGCTCTCTCACAAGAGACTAGGGCCCTGTGGGACTTGACATCTTTCTGCAGGGCCTGCAAGACAGCTGTTTCACCAAGCCTTTGGCCAGGGCACAGCCTGACCCCCCTCCTTTGGCAATCCTCACAGAACTCTAGCCCAATGGTTGCCATTAATTTGATTTGAATTGATTTTAGAATGAAATGATTTTAGAATGTTGTATTATTTTACTGTTGTTAGCCGCTCTGAGCCCAGCTTCGGCTGGGGAGGGTGGGATATAAATAAATTATTATTATTAATTATTATTACTACATCATGTATTTGGTCTCTTTTTAAATCATCTCTCACATAGCTTTTATTTCTCAGTAGTAGACACACACATCCTTCTGAAGATGACACACCGATGTATAGGAAATGTTTGTGGCTCAATATCAGAACACGGAGCACTAAAAGGGAAGTGAAATGACCACGAGTTTAGTGCAGAAGTGGGGATATTGCTGCCTTTCAGATGTTGTTGGGCTCCTGTTCCCATCAGCCACAGCCAATGGTCAAGAATGCTGGGAGCTGTAGTCCAGGAACATCTGGAGAACCATAGGTGGCCAATTTCTGGCTTAGAGGAATCAAGAGAGTATGTGGTAGGCAGCACTACTTAGTCTCTTTGGTCTCTTTCCCCACCCTTTGTTATGTTTCAAAACTGCACTACCACGACACCCAGCAGGGAACAGAGCTGGGATACCATTGAGGGGGGCAAAACGGGAGACAGACATGTTTGACGCATGGCACATAATTGATCAAGTTATTGCATAGCTCTATTCATTTCAATGGCGACTGAACAGGAGATCTTCCAGGTGGATTGTTTGCATGTTATGGTTTGGAAAGGTGGGAGAATATTCAGATTTCCTGCCTCAGGTATAAAATGCTGTATGCCAACCCTGAGCTTATTGTTTGCAGTTGTGCACAACTGGAGGTAAAGAAGGGTAAGACCATGACAGCCAGTAGGTGGCAGGCATGGATAACAATCGTAAGTGGAAAAGGGTAAACAAACTGTTCTAAAGTTATAAGAAGTATTCAGTACTTCAAATCTAACTTTTTCGAAAATCACTTTCAAGCTACTGGGGGTGGGGAGAATGATATGGCTTACCTTCTTTGTGTCTGGGTCCATTTCTGAAATTATTAGTGGGAAACAAAAAACAAAACAATCCTAAGTATCACTTAGTAAAAAAATTATGTTCCTCATTTGTGAAAAACAGGTTTAAGTCTAAAACACCTATTGACATTAAAATGGAAATTATAAACCAAAGTACTGCGTTTAACATGGGTCCTATTAATAGATAAGGCAAGCATGCTTGAACATTTTTGTAATAAATTTATCCCATGTGAAAAACTCCCCCTGCATTCAAAACTGAAAGCCTTGCCTGCTGGTTTTCAAAGGCTGCTATTTTTGTGTGTCAGATATTTAACAAATCTGACATTTCTTCCCTGACAAGAGACTGAACACAACTCCTTCCCAGGACAACAGGGTTTTGTTTTTTTATTTACATAGACTTAATCGAACACTTAAAGGTGCCATATGATTTGTAATACTTAATGCATAATATCACATACAGGACACATTGTAACTCACCACTTGGCTTTATGATTTTATGGGCTCTGGATGAAGGTTCTGCGGGAAGAACACATGTGCTTTTGTTTAAAATGTTTATGCTGTCTCCTGATTTAAAATATATTATAAAAAAGTATCCTAAATAAACCCAACTACAACCAACAGCAGCCAAAAGAGAAACAGTAACACCCCAGAAAAACTTAGTGGACTGCCCTGGACTTCGGTTTTACACCAAATTATATGTGTTAGTCAGTCCAGGCAAAGAAGTTCTCAAAACAGGGCTTACACCAGGGATGGAGAACATGTGGCCTCCAGATGTTGTTGAACTTCAACTCCCATCAGCTCCAGCCAGCATGGCCAATGGTCAGGAATAATGGGTGTTGTAGTTTGCTAACATCTGGAGGACCACAGTTTCCCTACCTCTTCCACAGGGCTTGGTGCTGCTATTGAAAAGGCACAGCACAACTCACCACATTTCTGATGGTGGCGGACCAGGAAGTATATGGACCTTTTTGGATGACTTGACTGTAAAAGAATGTTCCTATAGGAAACCACACAACAAAATATTTTATTACCTGACTTCCTTCTCACCCTCTGTGGGGCGATTCCTTCTTTAGAATTACTCGATGCTTTCATTTCTCCTTCTGGGCTATAATGGAATCCTGGGTGATCTATAAAGAAATTAGAGAAACAATATGTAAGTATGACTTCATACATCAGGTGAGCTTTTGGAGAAGACTTTATGATTGCAGCATTACATTTCTCAAGGCTTCGTCACAAACAAAACCTAGAATAGGACAATGCAGGGAGAAGCAGGCTTGGTTTTAAAGGCTGGAGCAGGCATAGGCAAACGGCCCTCCAGATGTTTTGGGACTACAAGTCCCATCACCCCTAGCTAACAGGACCAGTGGTCAGGGGTGATGGGAATTGTAGTCCAAAAACATCTGGAGGGCGAGTTTGCCTATGCCTAGGCTGGAGTCACCTGGGAACAATTTGAGAATGCCCCCTGATTGTTCCCAAGGATACTTTTCAGCTTTATTTCATATTAGTGAATGGCTTTGAGAGGGATGCTTGGGAAATGTCTTGGGTAGCAACATACAAGCTATGTAAATGTCTTTCACTCCACACACAATTTTGGAGAAGACATTCTCCATGCATAATAGCAGTCCCTTGGAAGGGTGATATTAAAAATGAATTGAAAAGACAGCATAGTTCATCATTAATTATTTAATGTGCTCTTATTAAGAATCTCAAAACACAAGGTGATGTATGAGCTGGCAAAACTTTCATAAGCAGAAAACTTTGATCCTGTTTGTGGTTGCCAATCTTTTATTTAAGGGAAATAGAGAGTCACACTGAACAACACTGTTGCCAAAACCAGTTGTTGTTTAGTCATCTTAGTCATAATCGACTCTCCGTGACCTCATGAACCAGAGCATGCCTTGGAAACTCTCACTTCCTTCTCAAAGTTTCTCCTTTTTTATGTCCATGGAGTTCTCTTGGCAAAATACTGGAGTGGTTTCCCAGTTCCTTCTCCAGGTGGATCACATCTAGTCTAAACTCTCGGCTATGACCTGTCTGTCTTGGGTGCCCTGCACGGCATAACTCATAGCTTCACTGAGTTATTCAAGCCCCTTCGTCATGACAAGGCAGTGATCCATGTTAGAGATTTGAGTTTAGACACATGGAAGTTTGAGTTTGTGGCTAGTGTATCTACCTTACTGAAACAAATTGTACAAGAGGGAAAGTATCTAAAAGTCTCACCCACGTTCTTATTCAAAAGCTCTGAGCCAGAACCAGAAAACATTGTGACAGCTAAGATTAATGCATCCAGTTGTCTATTACGTATTTTCCCAAGTTTTTTAATTAACAAAAATTAAAATGCAAGTGAATAGTTATATGCAAATATACTTACAGATAGCATCCATTTCAAGAATTGCTTGCTTGGCCTGAAAAAATAAAAACAAATATTGTGCATAAACTATATAAACTTGCTTAACACCTCAGGTCAGCAATAGTCCCCCAGACTCTGGGTCCTTGGCTGGTGCACCACCACACCAAACCTTCTAGAACCTGAAGGGCAAAATTGGTTTCAAAACTGCCCTGATTCAAGTGAACTTGGTGGAATGCAATTCATGTGCTGTTATCATGATGTGGCTACCCAGATGCATCTATCACAGAAGACAAAAATACACATATTTTATTTTTAACATATCCACACTCTTAAAAAGGCACCAAGCAATAAAGTTCCTTTTCTAACCAGGCCTTTGGTTGATTTGCTAGACATCCTATGCCTTTTTAACAACAACAACAACAACAACAACAACAACAACAACAACAACAACAAAATGTGTGGGGGTGTTATTGGGTTGTTGTTTCTATTTTGATTATATATTTTGTGGTTTTGTATTTTGATTTTGCTCTGTGAACTGCCCTGAGACCTCCGTATACAGGGTGGTATATAAATTCAATCAATCAATCAATCAATCAATCAATCGAAATACAAACAAACAAATAAGGCAGTTGTTAATATTTTACCTTAGCTGGGATTTTGGCAGGGTGGTTTTCAAGAATTAATCTCTTCAAGTGAAGAATCCAAAGGCGCTTATCTTGCTGTGATTTGGCCTGTTACAAGTTGCAAGAATGCAATGAGTTATAGCTAGACATGAAGGAGTGACGGTAGGTAACACCAGACAATAAATTTAGCAGAGTCAAGGGTTGAGTGTGAAGAAGGCTCTGACTTCCAGTGGATGGGATAGGGGAGAGATGGGGAATCTGTTGCCATCCCCATCATCTCCAGCCATGCTGCCCAAGAGTTCAGCAACATCTGAGAGAGTCATGCCTTGGCTCCACTACATCCTTCTATGGCCATCAGAATAAAATGCTTTTAGTATATTTCTAAATATTATTCTATGTCTGGTAGCTGACAACAATTTATAAAACCAAATTTAATTATTTAACACAATTGGCAAGTAACATGAAAATGGTGAGACAGCAAAGCTGAACACCACAGGCTGTAATAGTGTCTTGTGTGTCTGCATGCCCTAGTTCCTTGTCTTTCCCCTTCTAGGAGGTTATAATGTTGCTCCTGTGCAGATTAGTGGTTTGGGCAGGATAATAATTACTTCTGCATAACCAGTATAACATGCTGTGTGGTGTAGGGCAGGCTGGGTTGCTTGTTCCTGAAGAGGTCTGCTAGAATGGGAAGCAAGCACTGTTTCTATATATATCTGTATCTATTCACCCACAAAACTCATCCCATTAGTTATTTTATTTTCCAAGTCACAGTAATGTTCATTGACCTCACTATACTTTTCTAAAATTGACCTGTGGTTTCCTCCTCCAAGAATTAACTAAGATCAGAATTGAGGCCTACTGTTCAAAATTCAGTGAAATAAAGGGTTTCCAAAATATTATTATCAGTTTCAGGCACACATGCATTTTCCAAATCCCTACTTGTCTAATTCTCAAAGTGCAAAGATGAAACAGAAGCTGAGGGTCAAACTAGGTATGCACTTAAACAGGTAGAATGCAGTTGCATCTTTTGTTTCTTTCCTTCAGGGCCAGGGAGCCCAAATCATAACATGGAGCCAGCTGGATGGAAGGGGAGAGACCATAGAGATCAGAATGAAAACCATTGCTCTCTCTCTCAATCTTAGGAAAATTTCCCCATTGGTGCAACATTTTTAAGTGCATGTCCAATTTGCCCCTTAGGGTATTAAAAGCAGTTCATGTTCCCACTGCATGAGCGCATTAATTTGGGATTCTACTGCCTTCAAAAAGGAAGGCGGCAATTGGATAGATTGAGATCATAGGAAATAGGGCCTGGTTTTCCTGCACAAACCTGGAAGTGGAATACTATCTACGTGGTGCAAACTTCAGTTACAATACACAGGATACATATCAGGAAAATTATATCCTTAATAACATGTTTCAGAATGCATTCAGTATGTTATGGCTTTTAAATACCTGAACAGTATGTTGCATCTTGGGATTTTTGTAATGGAAGACACTAAAGCTCAGAGGCTCCTTTGGTATGACTTCCACTAGCATGAGATTGCCACACTGCAACACAGAGAAAGGCTTGTCAGAGGAAGATCTTGTGCACAGAATGGGTATTTATATTTTGGACATTTGGACATAGTCCATTTCCTCTCCTTTGCAACCCTTGGGCTGCTTGTTCCCTTAGCCTCCCCCTGCAAGTACAAACAGACCTACCAAGATATGAGCTTTGTAGGTGAAAGTCTCTTCCCTCTTCTTCGTAATGAGCAGCAGCTTGTCAAAGAGGAACAGAGTGCGCTCATTTTTGGCTCTCTGAATGCGGAATGTTCCTTCCAAAACCAACTCGCCGTAACTAGCAAGGTCCGGTCCCTTCCAGTTAGTGAGTAAGCTTTGTATCTCCTGAAAAAAGGGAGGAGGGTAGGATAATGAAGCAAGCACATCAAAAACACAATGTTGGGAAATATCACATGGCAAGTGCTGTGTAATGAAGCCACTATCATGTTCCTCTTATTAATCAACAGTGTGAAAAAGCATTGCTTCTACCTCAGGGATGACTAACCAAGGGCCACATTCTCTGTAGACCTACCTTCCAAGGGCCACACCCTAGCAGTGGCCTAGGTGGGCATAACCATTTCACATTTGCTCTCCCTCATACACATATTTGCACCACCACACATACAGGAAGAGCTCAGGGCAGCAGAAATGGCAGCAGGACCACCACAGGAATTGTGGACCAAAACTGGTCCTTAGACCAGGAAGCAGGCCTCCATGTGGTTTCAGAACTCTAATGCAGCTTATGACCATTTGCATGGATGTGTGTGGATCAGGTCCCCAGGCAGAGAGTTTGCCTTTCCTGTTCTACATCAACAGAAATACTACAGCTGTCTCACGGTACGTTGCAGCATACAGGCATTTGTCATATGATAGGCAAACAAAAATCTATTTCTAAATGTCAGAGTTGGCAGATGTGTATTTTATGACATGCAGCCAATTTGCACTGCACTGTTATCTGATTATCTTACATGGTCCCCTAGAGATGATGCAAGAGAGAAGGTTGGCACAAGGAGAGAGTTCTTAGCAAGCCATAAGGCTGGACATTAGACGGATAGATGGGCCACTATATGGAAAAGAATAGGAAGAAGGGGAGGGTGTTTTATAATGGTGCAAGATGTGAGAAACAACTTATGTGATCAAAGGGTCTCTGAAGTAGACAAGAAGTGGAAAGTACTAGCAACTTTTCCAGCCAGCCTGCAATTGTATACTTCCTGTTAACCTACTGTAAGTTTGCATATGGTTGCTCTTTGAATTCACATAAGTCCTTGCAGTATCTTTAGTTACATTATCAATGCAAGATGTATGCCTGAAACTTACAAACGTTAACCACAGCAACTTAAATTATATTCATTAGAGTCTCAGATATCACCCAAATTAAGAGTTGCATTGCTTATGTGAATGGATTCACCTATAGGATTTCTTCAAATAAGCAGAAGTCCAATATGATGTCTGAACCAATCCACAACTTGGAAATATGCATTTGTGAGATGTTTTGGGCAGTCGGGTGGCACTGTGGGTTAAAGCCTCAGCACCTAGGGCTTGCCAATCGAAAGGTCGGTGGTTCGAATCCCCACGGCGGGGTGCGCTCCCGTTGCTCGGTCCCAGCGCCTGCCAACCTAGCAGTTCGAAAGCACCCCCAGGTGCAAGTAGATAAATAGGGACCGCTTACTGGCGGGAAGGTAAATGGCGTTTCCGTGCGCTGCGCTGGTGCTGACTCGCCAGAGCAGCTTCGTCACGCTGGCCACGTGACCCGGAAGTGTCTTCGGACAGCGCTGGCCCCTGGCCTCTTAAGTGAGATGGGCGCACAACCCCAGAGTCTGTCAAGACTGGCCCGTACGGGCAGGGGTACCTTTACCTTTACCTTTAAGCCATGTGAACAAGTTTTTAAGACTACAAATGAATCACTGACTGCAAAGAAGCTGGGTGGGTGTACAAGCAAAACTTCATCTTCTGACAGAGAAGGAAGATTTACATTTGGGTTCTGATCTCTCCAAAGAAAGCTTGCAAGCACAATTGTGTCTTTTGTACATTCCACAGACACAGATTTCAGAAGAACCTTTTAAGCACACTTTGAAGGTACTTTCACAGGTAACAGATAACACACCCCACAATATTAATTGGGAGTTGCCATGGTTGAGTGTGATGCTTTAAAATATAGGAAGATCAAATTCCACATATGTGAAAAGATGTTAGCATTGTTAGCATGCACAGGAAAGCAAAACCATAGCCATTTAGAATGCTGGTGCCCAATCTATATAAACCAAAAACCAGATAGAAAGATAAAAACTACTGATATGGAAAACTTGTCAACCCACCTGCAGCCTGACAGCATGTTCATGTTTCCTCTTCATGTCGTTAATATGCCACGCCACTCTCTGCATCGTATCTATGGCTTCTAAAACCACATCATAACCTTCAGTGTCCTTGTCAAGGTGGTTTTCTATCTCCTAGTAAATAAGCCAATGAAGAGGGAACTATTTAACTATTTACAACTCCTAGAGGTCTGCAAAAATGTTTTGATGGTAAACTACAGTTAATAATCTGACACTTAGCTCCTCCCAACTGCAGTTCACTTCTTTGGTCTCTACAGCAGAGTTCCCTGGTCTATAAAATATGCAGCATAGAACCCCTTACTCTGCACTCGAGAGATTTTCCTTCAGCCCCATTTCCCCACTGATAGCCACCTCCATTGTATATGTCTCTTTTCCCTTTTTCCAAACCCCTCATGATTCCAGGATCCTGATAATGTAAAGGCACTGTGTTATACTGGGATGGAGACAGAAAAGTTGGACGAGACTGGCATATCCTCTGCTAACAGCAAGCACATACAATTTGTGACTGATCAAGGCCACCAGATACGTATTGTGGCATATCAGGTGTGTGACATTCTGGCCATTTTTGAAGTCTCCAGCAAGCTGCAAAAAATAGGCGGCTTGCTGAGCCTTTGATGGGCTGCCCTAAATGGCTAGTGGACTGTGTTTGATTTCATGAGCCATAAGTAATATAGGCATCCTTACAGCAACTGCATTACTCTGCTGTGTTATAGTAGCAGCTATCAAAGCAGAATTTATTAGCATTCAATAAGAGAAATGAGTCAGTCATTCAGTATGCTTTCTTGCCTCTACTTTTGGCTACAGAACCTCAGTTTGATAATTACATCCGAGCATTAGACTTAGGCAGACACTACAGATTAAAATTTCTGGACTCTGAAATGTAGTTACGGGTATAATCTCCTAATTGAAAGCACATGATAACCATTAAAAAGAAACCAGATTTCTGAAAATATTGTTAAAACCATGGGAAAGAAAGGAAGAGATATGTACTTTCTCTACCACCATGCATGCATGCAAAAAAGGGGGGGGGGAACCTTTTTGTTGGGCTTAGATGACTTCATACAGGCCCACCCTCCTCACCAGCTGCCCTTGTCTGGAATTGAAACTGCACTTTTAAACACACCAGCTAGTGCAAAAGCCCCAATGAGCACAGTATGTAAAGATGTACAGAAGAAGAGGAGGAGGAGGAGGAGGAGGAGGAGGAGTAGTAGTAGTAGTAGTAGTTTGGATTTGATATCCCGCCTTTCACTCCCTTTAAGGAGTCTCAAAGAGGCTAACAATCTCCTTTCCCTTCCTCCCCCACAACAAACACTCTGTGAGGTGAGTGGGGCTGAGAGACTTCAGAGAAGTGTGACTGGCCCAAGGTCACCCAGCAGCTGCATGTGGAGGAGCGGAGACGCGAACCCGGTTCCCCAGATTACGAGACTACCGATCTTAACCACTACACCACACTGGCTCTCTTCAGGACTGCACTGCACTCTTTTTATGAAAATATGTATAGGTCTGTACTGCATGTTTTCTGAAGAAGCTGCAGCATCAGAAAAGAAGCTGTTTGATGAGCACAGGAGGGGAGAAAGATGGAGACAGGGGTAGGAAGGGTTGGAAATACAACATCTGCAGAAGCCTAGCATGTCAGGGTGAAGGCTAGGTTACAGTACTTCTTTCTGGCATATGAGCTTTCATCAAAAAGTTTGTGCTTGCTTGTTTTTTTGACTGCAGCACAAAAGCCTAGCTACACATTATAGTATTTGCACTCTTCAGCAGGCCTCCTTCAAACTAGGCACTTTACTTTTGAATAAAGAGCAGCTGCTGGCCCAGTGTGAAACACACTGCTGATCTGGACTGCCACCCCATGCCAGGTTCCTGTTGACTATCTGAAGAGGAGGCACTTAAAATGACAACATACGTGCAAAAGAAGGTGATACTTGAGTATCCGCTGAACAGGTTTTAAGAGGTAAGATCCTAAAGGTAGAGAATGTTGTAAAGCTTCTTGTCTCTCTCTGAAAAACTTGGCCAGGGACTTGTTCCTCATACATTCGGTAAGTACAGCCACTGACCTGTAAAACAAATCAATAAAGCTCTCAGAATTATTATTATTATTATTATTATTATTTTAATCCTATATTATACAGAATTCCACAGCTTTGGATGCATGATAGGTCCTACAAGTGACTGCCTGCTTAGGATCAACTTCAAGCATTATGCATTTCTTGTGCAAGATAAACAGGAGTGTTCTGTGAAGTTTACAAACTTGTGATTGCCGTGCATGCATGCCACACAAGTAACAAGTCTTAGCATCCTGCTTTCAAAATAACTGATTACCATGCAACATAATTAAAATAAGCATAAAATTACTTGCTTGCATTTTCTAATGGGCAAGGAAGCATTCATCCTCTTTGCCTTACTAATATAATCCACAAACAGTAAAGCATACCGTTTGGATTAAATGTTAGTCTGAAGCATTATGGTCACATTCTCTATTCACCACCTTTCAAATGATAAAAGGGAAAGAGCACACACAAAAATAAGGTATTCCTACCTTGGATAATTGGTGCAATACTGTGTATATATGTGGAACTCTTCACTCTGAATATAAAGAAAAGGGGGGAAGCTGATTTAGTATATTGATTTTATTGCAGCTCCCTAGAAATTCTGAAACCAACACTTATTTGAAAGCAGTAAAAAAATCCCAACATATTACAAAAAATTTTTGAAAAAAATTACTCTTCCGTATTGATAGGCATGTAATTCATTAGCTTTATTCCAGTCTGCATGTGAATTGGATTGGAAACTGATTTTTAAGTAAGTTTTTATTGTTGATGCTTTTATTATTTTTTAAATGAAATAAAGGTGTGATCTAAAAAGAAGCAACAAAGCTGACTTGTGCCAAGTTTCCCTGCAGCCATTTCTTATTTGCTACAGGCAAGTATTGGTGCTATACAGAAGCTTATTTGAAAGTGTACATACAATGCCACCATTTGGGGTTTCCCCCCTGTATAATCTTCAGGAATAGGGAACAGGATTTCCCATTCTGCACCTAATGCACTTTTCACATAGTTCCAAACACAAGGAGCAGCTCCTGAAGACTTGAGAACAAAACAAAAAGAACAAAACAAAAACAGACTAATTCTGTAATTTCAGCAGTTCGTAAGATCTATTTCATGCAAACCATTTTGCTCTGCACCAACATGGGGTGCGGATGGTGCTGTGGTCTAAACCACTGAGCCTCTTGGGCTGAGCCTCTTGGGCTTGCCAATCAGAAGGTCGGCGGTTTGAATCCCCACGACCGGTTGAGCTCCCGTTGCTTGGTCCCTGCTTCTGCCAACCTAGCAGTTCGAAAGCACATCAAACTGCAAGTAGATAAATAGGTACCGCTCCAGCGGGAAGGTAAACGGCATCTCCGTGCGCTGCTCTGATTTTGCCAGAAGTGGCTTAGTCATGTTGGCCACATGACCCGGAAAAACTGTCTGCGGAAAAACACCAGCTCCCTCGGGCTGTAAAGCGAGATGAGCGCCGCAACTTAACTGTCAGGGGTTCTTTACCTTTACCTTTAACTTCAACATACATTCACATGCAAGTTGTAACATGCAAATAAGATGACTGCAGTTACAGCTAGCCCATTGTCATCGTCACAGCTAAGGGAAAGGGCTGTCATCAATGCTATTTGCTTTACTCAGGAGCCTCCAGTTCACACCTTGTTTTGTTTAGGGCAGCAGATGCTTGAAGATGGTCACCTGTTGCTCAGTCTTGTCTTGATTGGGGGATGGTGATAAGGATTTCTGTAGTGTTTCACAGTTTGTGATAAGGTACATGATAAGTGTGTGGTAAAACATAAGCTATCTGCCTTTTTTCCTTTTAGGATTAGTAAAAACTCCTTATCCTGCTTAAAATGCAACCCAGTGACAATCCACCCAATAATTATGGCAGATTACAGCTGAGCCTCTGCTGATATTTTATCTTTTATTTAAGATGGGAAGACTTACAGCTATCTTCACTGGCATAAGACACAATAAGCTTGCATCACAGCCTATGTCATGCGCACGCTTTTAAAAACAACTCTAGCTATAGCGGAAACCTTCACCTACAAATAAGTAGCAATCAAGTGAAACCACAATCTGCAACAGAGACGTTACAGTCTGTAATTCACTGGTGAAATCCAGTCATATTCTAGTTATCACATGTAATGGGGCAGGGGCTACCAATGGCTTCTCAAATGCAGAATTCAATATTAAAATTATACCCAAACTGTAAATAAGAATTTAAAAAGAAAGTATGAAATAGCAGAAAATAGCAGACTAGCTTACAATAACTGTGATTAGATTTCATAGTTATTAAATCATAATGTTATGAGTTGGGGGGAGGATAGGCTGTATGTTGAGACCCTTCTAAGTTCCATCAAACCTGCACTTCTAGTTTGCATTACTATACAGATAATGTATTCCTGAATCTGTAGCAAGATCCTTTGATGTTCAACAAGAGCTCAGCAACATGGCCAGCAGAGAGCCATAAATACTGTAGACCATGAAAGTGTTAACATCATGCAGTACTTAAAACATAGAAATCTGTGTATATTTTATTTTTAGGCATATATATTTCCAGATGATTCTACTGTGTGAAGTTTAACATGACAAATAAAATCTCTCTTGTAAAAAAAATAAAAAAGAGGGGTGAACGGGAGAGTGGAAGATGTGAAACAGATGCAGTCAGCTCACAACTGCCTTAAACTTTCCCCTTCTGATTACCAGCTGAAAGGACAAAACTGTCCTCTTATTTCTGAATCTAAAAGACATAAAGCCCATGTACCAGAGTCAAAAGTTTGGACATCTGCCTCTCTTAAAGCACAGTATTGTTAGTTCAAATGCCTCAGTCAACCACAGCTGATAAGAATGAAAAAGGATGTTCCAATCACAAAGCCAAGAAAACTAACCATATCCACACTTGAAGAAAATAAGTACAATTCTTCTGAAATGCAATAATGTATTTGTCACTTGAAACCTGAAGCAAAATCCAGACTGAACTGGAAACATTTTTGCTGCAGAGCTTCAAGTTTCAAAATTAAATGGCATTTGTCAGTATATTTGCAACACAGTAAGGAGAGGGACGCAGGTGGCGCTGTGGGTTAAAGCCTCAGCGCCTAGGACTTGCCGATCGAAAGGTCGGCGGTTCGAATCCCTGCGGCGGGGTGCGCTCCCGCTGCTCGGTCCCAGCGCCTGCCAACCTAGCAGTTCGAAAGCACCTCCGGGTGCAAGTAGATAAATAGGGACCGCTTACCAGCGAGAAGGTAAACGGTGTTTCCGTGTGCGGCTCTGGCTCGCCAGAGCAGTGATGTCACGCTGGCCACGTGACCCGGAAGTGTCTCCGGACAGCGCTGGCCCCTGGCCTCTTAAGTGAGATGGGCGCACAACCCCAGAGTCTGTCAAGACTGGCCAGTATGGGCAGGGGTACCTTTACCTTTACCTTTAAGGAGAGCCCTGGCCAAGTCCCACCACCACCCAAGAAAGTAAACTTGGTATAATTTAAGACTGAATGCATGGGGAAAAGCAGACAGAGAGGAGAACTTCCAAGGTTCCTAGACTGTCCTTTCTAACCTAACCCGTGCTGACCTTCCTCAGGTGCCAGACTGAAACTCTGAGAGTTGCTGACCTCATTTCCTACTTTCTACTCCTACATCATCACCAGCTGCATTTGTAAACTATGGCATGGCTGAATCAGGTGGAGGAGGCAAGAAGAAAAGAAGTGTTAACTATGTGTTTCACAACTGATGTTGCAACATGGCAGCGTAAAGCAGGACCCCATAAGGACATTGAGTACAGGGTCTAAAATTACGTAGCTGCACCTTGGTCCTGATCAGACCTTGACCTGTTCAGCTTCAGCTAAGGATCACCCTATGTACCTACGGAGCATGTTCAGGAACCATAGAACTCATTTCACCCTAGATGGAATGGAATGCTATTACCATAATATATATATATATAAAAGTTAAAGGACCCTAGACAAAGGTGACTATGGGGTTGCGGTACTCGTCTCACTTTCAGGCCAAGGGAACTAGCGTTTGTCCACAGACAGCTTTCTGGATCATGTGGCCAGCATGACTAAACCGCTTCTGGCACAACGGAATACCGTGACAGAAACCAAAGTGCACAGAAACACCATTTACCTTCCCACCACAACAGTACCTAATTATCTACTTGCAGCAGTGTGCTTTCAAACTGCTAGGTTGGCAGGAGCTGGGAAAGAGTAATGGAAGCTCACTCCATCACAGGGATTCGAACCACGGACCTTCTGATTGGCAAGCCCAAGAGACTCAGTGGTTTAGACCACAGCACCACCGACGTCCATAATATAAAACATGAGCAGTCACGGTAAAAGAATAAATCCTACACCAAATACAAGAAACAGCTGAGAATAGCACCATGTAGAATACTGGTGACTTCATCCACCATTCTCTGAAGCAGAATGTGGTTTCCAGTCCACATAGCCAGGTTGCAAAGCTGGCACATTGGATAATCAGATATGAATTATAGGAGCTGGATAATTACGTGCAGTCTTTGCAAAAAAAAAAAGTGTTAACGAAATCACTCAGGCAACTCATTACTCATACCATGGGATACCATATATGCAGTAACAGAAATGTACAAGCAGTCCACATGTCTTGAGAGAAATTCCCACTCACCACTTCAAAGGTTGTGGGGAAGAGGGGCATTAGAGATAGTCCTTTATATGGGAACCTAATTTCTTCCTGTTTACTCAAAAAGGTTTCTTATACCAGAGTTTCATAATAAATGTGAGATTATGTCACATGCCACAATAATTTGAATTACTAACAAATACGGCATGCAACTATGGATTTTTTTTTAAAAAAAATCCTTTTGACAAATGTGTTCTCAGTCTATTTTATGACAGTTCTAGAGGAAAATATTTAAAATATTAAAGATGATAAATACAGCTTTAGCCCAAAGAGATGAGTCACATTTGCTTTTCTTCCTTTAAATGTAATAATATACAGGAATTTAGCAAAAGCTGTAATGATCTGAGACACAGATGTAAAATTGTACAGCTCTTAATCATTTCAATAAGTCTGTCCTGGTAGTGATCTGTGAGGAAAAAGGAAATGGTCTCAAAATGTTTTCATAGTTCTTGATCTGTTCAGAAATATTTAGGGAGGGAAGGAAATAATATATTTTAATGTCCATAAAAAATATTTCTTTTAACTTTGAAAACTTTACTACATAGCTAACTCAGTTGCAGACGTTTGGGAACTGACTGAATCATCCTGAGTTTTATATTCAAAGAGGCTGTAATATGCTATAGCTCAGATCAATATCACCTTAGTATTACTCACCTTAGAAACAAAACATTCTGCTATAGCTACAGGATCATTTTCACAGTTTTCCAAATCTTGCAGAAGTTCACTAGTTGACAAAGAAAGAAAGAAAGAAAGAAAGAAAGAAAGAAAGAAAGAAAGAAAGAAAGAAAGAAAGAAAGAAAGAAAGATTGCATTTTAAAAATAAAAATATGGAGAACCACACACTGATATATACAAGCTATCAAAATAAGCATTGCACTTGACATAATATTTGAAATAAAGTAGCCTGGTTAATATTATGACTTTCTATAGGGCTAAGTCCTCATTAGTTATTTGGGTTACTAATATTCTAACACTTCCTTTATTCTTACCCTATCAATAAATTATGCAGCATTTACCTTCGTTTACCCAACATGCCTTCACCATTTTGCTTGTACTCTTGCCTCTACCACCAGTTCTGTCTTTCATTAAAAGACAGCCAGTTCTTTTCTGTACTGACTACGAGAAAGTGGGAGCATGGAACTTGCGCACCTCCGCAGCGGCGGAGGAAGCCGCTGCGGAGCATGAGGCGGCGCGCTCATAGGGGCAGGGCAAGCCACCCATAGGGGTGGGGTGAGGGTGGGGCACACTGCGGGGCCTCCGGAATCTGCCTGCCTCCTCCCACTCAGCCGCACTACAGCTGGGGCCAACCATTTGGGAAGCACAGAGCCAGCGGGTGCCCAAGCCACTGCATCTCTCCCAGGAGAGATGTGTGGCTCGAGCGCACTGCAGGCCCCATGGTGAGTGCTGCCTGGCATTTTGTCACCCCCCCTCAGTGGTGACACCCGGGGTGACCCGCACCCACCGCACCCCCTTCCTCCGCCCCTGCACCTCCATAGTGTGGCTCTTTTACAAACATCACCATGCACCTTTCTGCATCTCTGTCGCTCTCTTTCACGCAGAGAGAGTATTGTGTAGCTTAAAAAAACCTTGAATGGGAGGGGCAACACAAACATGCAGAAGAGCATGAAGAGCAGCAATAGGGAGGCCTTCCATGCACAAGCACAGTGATCCATGCACATAGCACCCATAGTGCTGCTGTATATTATGGGGCCACATGCCTATCTCTCTCTCTCCTATTGAGGAAGGATTTTCTCTCTAGCCACTTCAGTTGCTACTCCCTTCTCAATTATGTACAAATCACAATGAGGAGAAAAAACATAAGTCATTGCACTGCTTACACTACTTAGGAAAGGTGGAAGAGAGACAGCAAAGTATAAAATGGTTTCCTGCACCAGGCCATACGCTCAAACAACCCTGCCCTGTTGTGTTTATAAGCAGGCTCTCACGTGCGAGCTGTTCTTTTAACTTTTGACACGCTGGTAGCCAAATAGATTTTGACATTAATTGTTGCTGTAAGTGGATGCATGCTTATTTTTAAACAAAACTGGGTGGATAATTAGCAGGGTAAGTTTATAAGCTTTACAGCAGATTTAGAGGCACCAAAGATAATCAGGATTGCCACAGTCTCATTAGTCTGCTGTTGGGGAGGAAATATCAAAAGCATCCATCAGTAACTGAACTTACAGTTACAAACCTGATTCTTTGCATTTCACTTAGCAGGCCCTTTGAGATCAGTGAGGTTGTTGCTACGGAGCAGGCATAGGCTTGCAACATCTAGTACAGACTAACACAGTGCGCACAGTTGTGCTTTATCCCCACCCCAACTCTTTTGATTTGACTGTGGAAGAAAGAAGCATAAGTCTCTGTGTATCATATTTAGCCTAACCTTCGGCATGTGATCCTAACCATAGTTACTCAGAAATACATTCAACCGACTTCAGGGAACTTTTCCCCAGGTAACTGTGAAAACAACCCAGGTCTTATTGGTTGCAGGTTGCATACAATGGGAAAGTTGCTGTATATTGGCTAGGAGATGAATGGCAGATTCATCCCAGTGAGACAGGGAATGGCAAGCATTCACACAGCTACACAGCAGCTTATGACGGGGAATGCTGCTTTTGGTTGTGAAAATAATGTCAACCAGCAACTCCAGTGAGGAACTTACCTCACAGTATGTTCTTTACAAGAGGAGGAAAATGGGCATTAGCTTAAAAGGTCAGTACAGTTGTGCCAAGGGGCATCTTGGCTAGTTATCCTTGATCATCTCATTTGAGTGGGTTCCCGGCATCCCTTCACACTTTGTCTCATTAGCTATGTTCTCGTTCCCACATTTCTTTATTTTAAGTCATGGCCTATTTAATCCCTGTGCTTGGTGCCCACAGCTCTGTACTTCCTGTTCCTGCTTACAATTACCCTTTCCTGAAAGAGTTGCATAGTATTGGGGAGGGGGGCTGTTTGTAAAAATATTATTAGGTCCTTGCATCTCTGTAGGATCAAGACATTACAGAATAGTAAAGGGAGGGAATCACTCATTTTCTCCCGGTCCAGGCAGAATGTTAAATTTTACAAATGAAGAATAGCAAGTGGCTTCAAAGAATTAATAATCCAAAGCTGACTGTCATTTTTCAAATGCCCTGACAAGTCTGTGCCGTGCCTAGTGAACGTCAGGCTGCCAAAAACTGAAAAAGAGAGAGAAATGCAGTAAAAAGTCTAGCAGCCAAAACCACTTAGAGGGCCATTCTTTTACACGTCTTTATCTTTTAATTTAAATTTCATGTTTGTATGCATTGCCTGGCACTACTTAGCAAAGGCTTTTCTTGACAAGAAGCCAATAGGTCAAAGTAGAGAAATCGTTCAATATTGTATGTCTGCAGAAATGACTACGTAAAATGTTTTTAAAAGGGGCATACATTTAAAAAGAAGGGGCAGAACCCTATGCCTGCCAACTCTTGATGCAAGATAACAGTTATCTATGCCAGCAGCACTTTACACTAAAGCCCATATTAGATCTTTGACCCTGTAGTCCATCGCTCTTTAATTACATAAGCTAAATATGAACATGGAGCACTATTGCAATACAAAGCTACATCATCAGATGTTTAATCTCTGGACTAGAAGGGTAGTATTTGTGGGCGAACAAGTGCATGTGCACAACTGAACTGTTTTGGGAACCAACTATGGAGGAATGTGTACTTTTATGCTATCTTCACCACAAAATCTGATAAAGTAATGACTGGGTATTCAGCTTGTTATCCCCATGATTCCACGACATTCATCTGCAAAAGCTAATTAGAGGTAGTTAGAAGGTAATTAGAAAAAGAAATGGAAGGGTTCTTCTTACCTTCAATGAAAATAAGCAGTGCAGGAAAATGCAAATAAATAAATAAAAATAAAACCCCAACAACACCCAAAAGTATGAAGAGGACCTCTCTGACTGAAGCAAAAGCTTCCTGCCTAAAGAACTGGTACAGAAACTCACCAGAAGGTATTGACAGATTGGTCTTCCCTTGCTCAGGGCTGCTGCCTGTAAATTGTTTGGGGCTGCTGCCCAAGTGAGGGAAGGTTGCCTTCGACTGACCTTCATTTACGGGGGTTGGAAGCTGAGAGGACTGTTATGCAGTGGTTCCACTCCTTCTTCCTAGGCCATGTCCAGAAAGTGGTGTTGGAGGATGAGAGTCTGGACCCTGTAGGGTGCCTCAGGGCTCCATCTTCTCCCTCACGCTTTTCAACATCTACAAAGTCACTGAGAGATATCTTCAGGGGATTTGGGCTGGGTGTTCACCAGTATGCGGATGATACCCAGCTCTACCTCTCTTTAAAAACATGCCTCAATCCCTACCCATTCATATGCAGGGCTTATTCCAATGGCACTTGTTCCAATGGCAGTTGGCAAGTCCCGTACATGTCTTGTGCTAGCATTTGTTTTCACAGCACAGATACCTTTGGGGGGACTTTGGCCTGAAGACCAACCACCCCTATTTTAGTGTTACTTTAATATTTAATCTGTTGGGGGGAGTGCATGAATGAACAAAAGCTTGGATTTGTGGTCCCCAGATATGTTTTTATTTAAGTCCAATATTTACTCACCTGTTGAAATGGTAGATATCTTTTATGTTTCCAAACAAAGCTGATCGTTCCTCCATCCCCAAAGAGAGCTTGGATTGGTCAGTGATACAATCAAGGTAATCCTATGAAATAAATGAAAAGGGTTGTCTTAAACATGTCTGCTCTTTTCTTCCTCAGTAAATGGAACTATCTTTAATTGTGGAAGAGGAGTCTGCTCCAGATCAATTTCACTTTATATTACACTAATCCCTTCAGTAGCGCCACACTGAACAGTCCTTCCATTATGGAAAATAACAATACTTATCTGTTCACCAATACCAAAGGAATAAACCCAAAGACTGAATGCTTTGCTGCTCAGACTGTGCATGTTTTTCAAGCTGCAACATATTCAGATTTCACCCACAGTGACAGCTTAATTATCTCCATTAATTACTCAATAAGGTCAATGACATCTTCCTATATTAAGGAGGGTTTCTTTTAAAAACAACATAAAGTATCATCACTATAGCACATGGACTTCATAGAGATAAGAGGAGACCTGGAAAAGTATTCCCATATTTCAGAGCTATTGAAAAAGCACTTTTAAAACTCTCAAACACAATGCAATATAAACGTCCTGGTTCCCAGTTTATAAAGAACAAGGTCTCTCTTCTTCTGCAGTCCCCACCTGGTATACTAATGAGAAACTGCATGTTCTCGGGAACATATTGCAGAGAAGATTCATCTGCATGCTATTTAGTTGTGGGGATTACATTTTAGGTCACACAAGCAAGAGAGCTATAAACTAATTGGGGAAGATTTACTATAAAACAGTGATTTGCAGGTTACCAGACAGGCCCTTCCAGAACTGCAGTACCAAGAGTGGTTTAACCAATGCTTTCCCCCCCCTAAAAAAATGTTTAGGGGTACTCTCATTTTCCTACTCATATTGAAATACTGCCCCTCAATGAGACCAAACTTAGATTCACAAAATGTTTAGGGGTATGAGTACCCCTGTGTCCCCCCAGAAAGAAGCACTGGGTTTAACCATCAGTTCCTCTTCATGAGGATCTCTGGGAATGACAGCTCTAAGAGAGGAATAAGAGTCTCCTAACAGCTCTCAGGACCCATACCCAACTACAGCTCCCATAATTATTTGGGGAAAGCCATGATTGTTTAAAGTGGCATCATATTGTTTTAAATCTATGGTGGTAGTGGGGTTTTAGTGTGGAAACTGACTCCATTGAAAAATACTGCTTCGGGAGACTTTGAGTGCCAAAACTCTCTCATTGGTGTTAGAACTCGAAGTCGTTCTGATATTATGATAATCAAATACCTGCGTGAACTAGCATTAAAACTACTATTTAACACAACAACAAAAGGCCTAGTGTGCTTCCATAACATTTATAAAGAAACTCTGCAGGAGAAAGGAAAACAATAGACTAAGAGTGAGAACAGCTGGAACCATGTTAACAAAACCCTGACATGATCCTGAGCCTGAGGGTTTAGACAACGTGTGATGGCATTTTACCAATGGCAACACAACATTCCATAGCGCCGAATTCAAGGGATTCTGGGAAATGTCAGCTACACCATGAGGATCTTGTTATATAGTAACTGAATTCCAAAACCCACATGAGAGAATCAGATAAAAACAAAGGGAAAACGTATTTGAGAAAAATCACTGGGCATGTTCACAATAGGTTTACTTTTCTAAATAATTTGATCGTTTAAACAAACAAGCAAAACAAAATATTGTAGCACCAAGAACAGCACATAAAGATGAACATGAGTTCTTAACTAGTTCTGTCCACATATAAGCAGGTTTTGACTTCCAGCACCAAAGAGCATCACCTAACCAAAATGCAATTTTATATCTACACACCGGGGGCTTTACAACAAGGAAGCTCCATGACATTAAACATTCTGGCATACATGATCTACACCTCTACATTCCTTTCCACCCAGCCTCCATTAACTTATGACCTCATCATTAAATCTGTTCTCTTAAAATATGTTTGTGCATTAAGTCATTATAACAATGTCCCGGGGGCTTCCCAAAACTGTGTGTGACCTTTTGTTTTCACTCACAGTCTCCCTTGGAGCAGAGACTTAAGAGGCTTCATGAAGCAGAAAGGATTGCGCCACACACACACACACTCTGCAACCTGGGTCAAAAGGGTGGAAAAAATGAGTACAAAACAGGAAAAGCTCATTCCCAGTTGTAATTTCTAACACATATTTATGTTCAATAGAATGAGATGTAACAAACTGAGCCTGCCCTAACAACAACTACAGACCCACAGTAACCAGCTTTTAAAAAGTGACAAAAACGTATATAGAAACCTTACTACTTTAAAGTGGTTCATAATTTGCTTTTGTAAGAGCAAATGTTTGATGTGAAAAAGAACAAAAGCAGAGGTAGTGAATGAGGTCCATCCAAGTGATGTTTTCCTATCATGTCTGTCCCTTGGCGATGCTGGTGAATGTTAATGTGAGTTAGAATCCAACAATAGTGGGAGGGCACTACTTTGACTAAACCACACTAAAATATCATGAGAATACAGATACCTATATTGCAATGATACATAATGAAACAACAATATATTGTAATACATAATATCTGTATTGCCAAAGTACCTGATGATTGCTTTATAAGCAGGCTAGTCAAGTTATCTGTTGGATATTTGGCACAACCATCAATAGTTTTGGACAAGTATTTGTAAGTGAAATTACTGAACTAGTCTACCTACATTCTGATTCCTGTCCCCCAGACTTCTGACATCTTGTTAGCCACAAGATAATGTCACCATATAACACTACAAAACAATATTCAGAGAACTATAAAAGCTTTACATTGCACAATAAACACTGGGCAGGAAATGGATTAAAAAAAACTGCATCAAAAGGCTTAATGGAGAGTGTGTTATTTCTTCTAACAGAACTTCAATATCCCCTTTCCTCAGTCTGCAGTTCACATCACACGATACAGAGCTACTCATGAGGCCCTCTGGATGTTTCCCTACCAAACAGCTGATTAGAAGGGTTCCCTGTGCATCTTTCAGGTACGCCTGGGGAACAGGATTAAATAGTACACCTGTGCACAGGTCCACACATCTGTGTGCTTTGCAGAGAGATGCAACTTATACTCTATTGGCAGGGAAAACTTATTTAGCCCAAGGGCCATAGTTCCTTCTGGGCTTTTTCTCTGGCTAGATTCAATTCTAACCCTTGTAACCTCCTTTGGGGTAGGTTTGCAGGTATGGTAGAAGGAAATAGGATCTGCCCATGTGATGCCCACCTGGTAGAAACTCATGGCCCTTAAATGTAAAATGTATGATGATCTCTGACAACAATTTTTAGACCATCTATGTATTCCAACATGGAAACCAGAGACAGAGGTTATATGCTTCTTATTACAGGGGAGAGACCAGGAGCTCACCAAGACAGTAGCTAAGTTCCTCTATTTGATTTTCTGTTGCCGAAGTACGCTACAGGGTCCTGCCCTTGCTGGAGATCCACAATGGTGAAATAGATTGCTCGCCTCTTCTTCCCTTTGGCAAATGACTGTACTGTTGAAATGATGACAAGATCGCACTGGCCTATTTATTTTGAATGTTTGTATGTGATGCCAATAAAGGTTTGATGATGACATTCCCTTCTGGACAATTTGCTGAGGGCCACATGTCAGTGGTAGGCAGGTCCAGGGCAGGGGCAAAAGGTAGAGAATTTAATGTAAATGTTACCTTCGTACAGTAGGCTAGTTTCTACCCACCCACCCCTCTCCATTCTCTATCCAAGTAAGCAAACGGTTCATCAGAGTTCATGGACAAATTCCAGCCAAGCAAAAGCACTTAAGGAGTATATAATGCAGAGGTGGTGAGCAATGTGCATGGAAGGGTCTACAAGTCATAACCACTTTTTCAGCTGGCAGGGGCTGAAAAAAAGTTGTTGGAAAACTCTTAGCAGGCAGTAGGTTGTGAGAGTTGTGATAAGAGTGTGACAAGAGAAGGAACAAGTCAACTTTCTCATGATCATTAAGTGTAATACAGCAGATGGAACCAAAACAACAACAACCTAATCCCCAGAGATGCATCGTTGCATCATGTTATGCCTGGTCATTTAATAGCTCTGCAAACTCAACCTGAAAACAGAAATGTCATTTAGAAATAAACTTGATCTCTCAGTGAGTCTCTGAAGGAAAATGATCAAAGCTACGCAACAAAGATTCTGGGTTTTTTTTTCTGTTTAAGAATTCTTTGACCCTTTAAGGTCAACCAAAACTACAGCGGCAAACCATGTCACAGCAGCTGCAAGCATATGAAGCCATAATAAAAAGGCTGGAAACTCCCTAATCGCATAGCTGGCAACCGTAATAATGGAATGGTCTATGAATCTTTATTAAAGCTATCAGAGCCAAGTCTTATTGTCTCCCTGAAATTACAGCAAAACATTCACTGCTGTTTCTGGAGAAGAAAAAGGAGAAATGTTATCTTTTTTGTTTTATTTATTTTGGGGGGGAAGCATAGGTGTTTTGCCCTTTTTTCTGTGTGTGAGGGGGAGTGTCTTAGCATCACTAGTTTTGAAATGGGTATTCCTTAGTTTCTTAGATTGTCAAATATGCTCCCTGGGCATCAAAAGGTTAGGGACCTCTGTTCTATAGCCAAAGCAGCATGATAAACATGGGAATGTCTGAGTTCATAGGTGTAAGCCCCAGATGTAGGAAAGGTTTGGGCATAGACTGTGGGGAAGCATAATATAAGGCATACAGAAAAAGAATCAATGTGAGAAAAGGACTGTGGCTTTCCCATGCTATTTTCTCAGCCATGTAATAGTGAGGACATCAGATCATTTACTATTCATAGCACTGAGAAGAAAGCCTGTTAAAAGATTACTGTGTCTCACACATCAACAAAGCTGTATCAACAAAGACACTTCAGCCACAGAAACAGAATATGGGAATTAACTAGATTATTAACACATTTATCACTTGCTATATAAACAGTGCTTACCTGAATTGAGAAACAGGTTTAGCAAGAGGCGATAGATGGGCAATTTTGATCACTTTCTCAGAAACAGAAACAAAAACAATTCTTTGTTTTTCAATACTTATACATATATAAAATAGTCCAAGAATGGGCTTGGTTTAAGCATTTTTGGAAGACAATAGATTAAAAGCCTTTTCCTGCTCCATGAAAAAATATGCAGGGTTACAAAAGATCAGGCTTTATTTCTATACAGCTAGCTCTTTCCTCGGTTTCAAATTTAAATAAAGCATGTTATTAGACCAAAAGCAGACCATTTCCTAGTGAGATACTAATGTCAGGAGGCAGAGAACTGAAGCAACACATACTTGCAAATAAAGTGTTATCCTAGGCTAGTTTTGCTAGAAAAAACAACCTTAAAATAATGCTTATCACTACAGATATTTTTGAAACGGTTCTGCAGTCACACCAATATAAATCAGTAGCCATGATCAGGACAGCTTAATCGGGTTCAAATCAAATACACTTGAAATAACCAAACTAACAAATTGAATTTCAATAGGGACAAATGTAAGTTTCTACACATAGGCAGTAAGAACCAGCTGCACAAATATAAGATGGGGTACACCTGGCTTGTCAGTAGTACCTCATGATGCGTCTGCTTCAGGTTGCATGTTTTCGTCTCACGTCCCGCAGCAACCCAGAAGTACTGGAATGGGTTACTTCTGGGTTTCACCGTTCGCTCATGCACAGAAGCGCCAAATTGCACCACACACCTGCGCAGATGTGGCGCTTTGAGTTGTGGGCTTTTCACGTTACGGACGGGCTCTGGGATGGATCCATTGTACATGTGAAAAGGATCTAGGGGTCTTATTTGACCACAGGTTTAAAATGCATCAACAGTGTGTTGCAGCAGCAAACAAAAGCTACTGGTAACTTAATGCTATTCCAGGCTGCAGTCGGATCCCAGCCGCAAAACGAGGTACAACTGTATTGATGACCCTTTCAATCATAAAAAGACAGAACAGTACTGAATCGCTTCCACCTACTTTCCAAGGTGATTTAGTAAATTCAAGGAGGTGATGGGAATCCACAAAACCAATTCATCTAGAATACACAACAACCCTTAATGTCACACTTGTCACTGGCCTCATTATTACATGTTACTCTAACAAGAAATATAGCTCTGCATGTTGCAAAACTATGCTATCCCATCTATAAAATCTATTAAGCCATAGTGTACTTCCTACAGAGAAGAAAAACCATGCTTCTTGACCCAGTCCACACTTCCCTATCCACTTGAAAGGTTCAAAACGTAACCATAACAATACCTCATAACGTAACCATAGCATATCTCAGGAATTATATGTGGGGAAAAGGATAAGATCTCTTGAATTTAACCCATGGTGATACTCTTTGGAAAGCGTTCCTGCCAAGGTATCCTACTGTGGGTGAAGCTCAGTCCATGGCAAGCTGGGGAGCTACACTAACCAAGAGCAATACATGTTGGAAGTCAGATTTTGTATTTTGCAATGGTAATTCATAAGCAGGTCTCCATGATGTATTCGAGACCCTTCTAGGGACATCCTGCACAGGCTTATCAACAAGAAATCAGTCGTGCAAAATGGCTAGTTGACAATTATACAAGCAGCAACCTGCTTACAATAAGATAAAATAATTAGAACACTACTGCCACCAAACTTACACTCTGTTTATTTATGTTTCTCTAAAGCAGCAGCATCCTTTAATTTTGTTACAGGAATAATTTGGGGGGGGGGCGGCTAACCAGTTGTCCTGTATATTGCATTTAACATTCTCTTCCCTTCCTTCCTAATAAAAGAACCAGAGATTTCCAAAAGCTGAAACAGATTAACTCTCACCCTTTTTATCTATTTTTATTTGCATACACAATAGTGCTTGCTAGTCAGCCAACCAACCGTTTGGTTGAGTGATCCATTCATTGCTAACAAGAGCAGCAAGTACAATAGTGTTAATCTTCTGGGGCAATTCTATAGCTCAATACAGTTAGGAGTGCCAGCAAACTGTCTTTTCCACTCAGCAGGTGTATAAAAAAAGATTAAGGGAGGATCTGTAGAGCATTCATTTATATTACTGAAGAATTACGTACCAATTTGTGTTGTGGCATCCCACCCAGCTGTTGAAATCAGCTTTGAGCTATTACAGGCAACTTTGAAATATTCTCCAATGGTCAGGATTAAGAAACTGGCATAGTTACTTTTGACTATTGGTGTACATCCGGGGTGTGTTTGTGTGTGACAAAGATCCAGTTTTGCTGAGTTTCTGCCACCCGAGGCAGAAACAGAAAAAACACAGAAGATCTGGAATGATGCAGCCATCTCCTTCCCAGTGGTGCTTGACCTGGAGCAAAACTCCAAGCGCATCCTATGCCCAGACCAGCAACCTATTCACACCAACATAATCACAGCTACAGAAGAAGACTGAGCAGTAACATTTCATTGGAACACAACTTGTAATGATGTCTAAGAATCATATGGTCATCAATGTTAATCATCACTAACACTTCAAGGGCATACAGCCAATGTGGGATTAAACCTTGTTCTCCTGCCCATTGGCTGACATCACTGTGCGGAAACAACATGGTAGGCCAAGGTTGACTTGCACTAGCAGGTTATGCCCCATTCAGTCACTGCTACTCTGCATTGCAGAGGGTGTCCTGTGGAGAGCCTACAGTATTTAAAGCCCTGCATGAGAAAGGAGTACCCCATGAGTATAGCAGGGTCCTTGCTGAAGACCCTCACCCTCTAACATGTGGAAGGTGGCTTGGTTGGGTGGCAGAGACACCTCAGAGTGTCCTGGGGGCCAATGAGTACATTCACTTTCTCCCTCATCATAGCACCCCTTTAATGCTTGAATATGGGAGAAATTGCTAACCTGGGGCTCTCCCAAACGTCGTTGGGATCCAGCTCCCATCAGCCCCAGCCAGGATGGTTAGGAACACAGGGAGCTGCCAGAAGCTTATAAGATTAGCCACCCCTAAGCCATGAGCTCACCAAATTTTGAAACCAGGTTTTGAAACAGTTCAGAATCTTGGTTAAGAATGAATGGGGTTCGTCTTAATTTTTCTAAGCTGTCTTAAAAACAACACCACACAATTCATGGAGCACAGGGCAAATGAAACACCTGAGCCTAGCAGTGCTAGAGGATATACCTATCAATCTGTGTTTGCTTCTCTGTCCTACAGATTTCATACAACCTTGTCAGCAAATATTTTTTAAGGCTCAACTGCCCTCGAAAAACAGTAATGCCTACCTCTGCATATGTTGTAATGGGCCTGTGGCTTCGAAGGGCATAATTATTCAAGTGTGCACCTAGTCTTTCGAGTTGCGTAAACGTTCAAAGAGAAAATGTGAGCTGGGAGACAGGATTCCGTGGCCACAATAGCAGTCCTTCCTTTTCCAGGTGATATGAAATACTTTAATCACACCACGGAGAATGCCATCTTACTTCTAATTAGCTACTAGATGATTATACCACTTGTCATACTGCTAAGCATGTTCATGACTGCCTTCCCAGGAGGCCAAAGCAAAGGTAAAGCCTCTAACATTTTAGCTGCTCCTGACAAAGTCAAGCCGATTGCCACAGGGCAGACACTGCCCTGCATTTTTGCTTGCTCTAGAAACTACTTTCTGGGATAAAGCATGCTGCATGGACAAAGTAAATTCCTAAGAACGATAATTGACCCCAAATATGAGGCAGCATACAAAAAAGGGGAGCAGAGTTGTACTCTTTTAGGAAGTCAGAGGGAAGAAAGCCCCAAGACAAGAGGGATCGTGTAGTGAAACTGCCGTTAATACTGGCAACCATGTAAGGCACTACCCACATGCCACATTTACTACAACTCCTCGGCAGGGGCTCAGCTAACAGCTAGAAAGAAAGAACAGTCAGTGCAATGTTTTTTCAGACATGGCCTTTTAAAAGCCACGTGGTGTCTTCAGCATCAGTAACTGAGGAACGATTCAAAAATCTCAGCACATGTACAAAAGCCTGAGACACTATGTTCTTCTCAGTCTCTATCTGAGCATGCTTATTGCTACTCCAGTTCTTAACTACTCCTCAAAAATAAGAAGGGGCAGAAAAGGGATACCACCAAAAGGTGTATTTAATTCCCATGGAAATCTGTAATAAACCAGGTCTAAAATTATGACTCTTCCTTTTTGCCAAATATGTTCCTACCTTCCATTAGAATCTCAAGAAAATATAGTTTTAGAGTGAATTGAGAGTCACTACTGAGTAGGCAGCTAGCAAGAAATGCATCTACCATCACATAAATTAATCTTAGCAGGAAGCACTAACATTGCGGGAGGAATTGGTGATATCGTTTAGGACACAGAAGGTCACCCATTCAAGCTTCACGTGCCTCTTTCCTTTTGCAGCCTCTCCACTGTTTAAAAAGAGACAGAAGGGGGACTGAAAGGTTAAAGTGGGAAGGAGAGAGCAAAGCCAAATTGTGAGCCCTGAAGCATACAGACCCCCTGTAATTCAAACATGTCTAAGCTGCCCTAAGCCTTGATGAACTGCTGCAGGATGTTTTGTCTCCTGCATGCTGCAACACTGCCAGAAGGGCATCACAACCAGCAGAATTTCCCATAATATGGATAAAGCTGCGTCTTCCAGCAATAGTAGTGCCTGTGAGCCTCCCTCTCCACTGGCAGAGAAGCATTGTACCCCTTCCCAAGGCTACTCGGGAAGGAAATGTAAGATTGCAGCTTAAACCAAATATAGCATTATTTTTAAAAAAGAAATTCTCCAATATCCAGCACTGGAGGTCACCAATGTTATCTCTTAACATGTGCTCATGTTTCCAGCTGAAAAACTGGCAGTTATTTTATGCTCTATAAGTTAGTAAACACTGTTTTTATTGTGAAAATAAGATTTGAAAACTGGGTTAGCAGCTGTATTGAAATTTCTAAACCCTAGTCAGATCTATGCAGGACAAGTATGTTGGACATAAGAATTGCTTGCTTTAGCAGTTTTATTTCATTCTTGTTTAAGAACCTTTAAAATGCCTTCCATATAGCTGATTTTTACTATAAACCAGCAGTTAAAGAACCTAATGCAACTGTGCAGGAAAAGACTTGTTTCTGGGGATTAATTTTTTTTAAAGAAAACATGCCTTTGTATATCAAACCTTGATAATCTTTTTTGCCTTGCTGTCTGCTTTTTTGTGTCATCATCAGACTAGTATTTTCTTTTCCGGATTAGTGATGTACTTAACAGAGAGAATTGCCCGAAGCTACACATTATAAGATTTCCAGATTATGTGTTTGTCTCTATGATTTGTGTCTGCACTGGACAGGAGGCCAAAGAATCATAACTGACAAAGCAATAAATAAAAAATAGTTCACCTAGGAGCATGGATAGGGGAACATTTGGAAGAGCTGGTCAAACATTCAAGAATTCCACATTATACCAAAATGAACATTCAAATTCCACATTTGTTTGATCATAGAGAGAACTGGATATGATATGTGTGGTATTAATACTCAGCAGAGGCAGGAAGTTTCCAGTCACTGGTGGAATTCCATCTCCCTTGGCCACTCAAGGTTTATGATATCCTTGTGGCTGGAGGCCCACTGCTGCACCTAAAAGTAGGAGCACCTTTCACTAGCTCCACATAATAAGGAAAACATGGTGTGTGCACACATCCCAGCAACTTTGCTGGGGGTGATGGTAGAAGAAAACAGCTCTGAATACCAAGTACCATTTTAGAGAAACCGTAAAGATTCATGAGAGATTCTATGAACAGGAGCAGTTTATAAACCCTGATGACAAAGAGAAATGGGTTGAGGGCAAAACTATTCAAGAGATTTTGAAAACATGGTACAGTCAATGCTAGAAAATATCTAGCAAACAATGAATGATTTTGTAAAACCCTGCTACAGGAGCTACTACCAGCAATTCATATTGCCTGTCCAGGAAGACACCTCTACAAATAGAATTATGCTGCTGCCCCAATATCATAACTGACAAGAGCATTTATTCACCCACAGAAAGCTGACTGAGCTGCCCACCACAACATACCAATTCAGTGCAAGACTTGCAATAATGCCACATGCTCTTGGTATTGTTTGCAAGAGGATTTATTTTGCACATTGTCCATCCCATTAGGGTTTAAGAGTGATCCACTTACCTTCATAATACTTTTTAAATCCTGCACATACGTCCTCTCTGTCTCCAGGATTTCTTGGACCACTCTGTCAACGTACAGGAGCTTTGGGCTTGGAGGCTCAGCGATCAAGGACATGACACAGTTTCTGCTACTTTCCTTAGATTCAGCTCTCCGTGGCATACTTGGCCTTCTCCCAAGACTTCCGTCAGAGGTCTGCTCCTTTGAAGGGTTGTTTTTTCTCAGCTCCTTGCTGGAAAATCGCTGGGCCGGGCTCAGCTCTAGCTTTATGGCCCCTGCTTCCTTATCCTGGTTGAATAAGCCCAGGTGATTGTTTGAAACTAGCGTTGTTCTGCTGCCAAAGGAACAGTGGCTATCCCTGGAGGATGCAGAAGATGAGGTGGAGCTGAAGCTGACAGGACGGTCACTGTCTGACAGTTCCATGGTCTTAATCCCACAGTAGTGGAAGTGTCCGTCTTCTCTGTGCAGGCTCTCCCCTGGTGTCTTGGGGGTCGTGCCTACCATCACAGGAGGCGGCACGGCAAGAGGCAAATGGTAGCCATCTTTAAGGGGAGGAAAAAGAAACAATGCCTTTGTTAAATAAAGTGTCATTATCATTGAGTATCCTCCCCAAAATGGGAGACGTCCAACCTGCTTACCTTTGACAGCTGTTTGAAATCATCAGTCACAGTCCCAATTTGCTATAATAAACCAGCTTCCCTACAGTCTCTCCCTAGAGACTTCCTTCAGGCCTATATAAACAGCCATTTGACTGATTACTGGTACTGAGAAAGCATACCTTACAGCAGGCATGTCCAAATTCCGTTTCACAGGCCGAATGCAGCCCACTGGTCGGTTAATCAGGCCCCTGTGGCAGTTTATTTCCTTGGGTAAAATCCTAAAAACCTCAAGAACTTTGGTTGGCCCTCAGGGCTCTTCATTTTATCAAATCTGGCCCTCTTTGAAAAAAGTTTGGACACCACTGCCTTATAGGTAAGGGAAGCTTCAATAAGTTGGCAAATAAGCTAGTGAAACATTTGGTGGGCTAGTAACGATTGTAAACTGGTTTGTAAAATTTCCTTGTATGTTTTCCACTGTACTCTTTTCCTCTCTCTTTCCTTCTTGATACTGTATGCGGACAGGAGAGCTTTCAGATTCAAGTTTTATCTTTATATATGTGGATGAGATTATATTCCACCCCTTTTGTTTCAAGAAGGAACACTCAAATTAGTCAGCTGAAGATCTCTTGGCATACTATTTACTGGACATATCTTCTATTTCACATGTGTAAGTAATGGCTTAACCTGTTCACAGTGACATTACAAATTCATTAGGTTTTCATACTTTAATTTAAAAGGGGAGGGAGAAGAAGAATAATATATGTACTTAAATAATAAATTTGTTAAGACTTTAAGGTGCGGGCAACACTTTCTCATTTTTTACTGCAACCGAGTAAGCAAAAACCCTGATCCACCATGCTGGAGTGGGTTTGGAGGAATTGGGAAGACACTACTACCGAAATGAAGTGTTTTCAGAGAAGGGATGAGCCAGCACAGGATCTGCCCATATGCTATCAAGCAACATAATTGATCTGAGTCCCTTTGCTGCACTAGACTGGGAGCTGGAACAGCAGAACAGTCTCTGTTCTCCACACTCTGCCCTAGCTGGTACTAGCAGTGAAGCTGTGGATATGATGCTCCATTAAGCCTCACCATCGCACTCATGCACAGCTCTCTCTCTCTCTCTGTGCCCAAGAAATAATAAAAATATTATGTTTTTTGTGATTAGAACTAAAATTATTACAAAAATTAGTATATGCAGCTTCATTGAAAAAGGAGTAATTTTCCTTGGTTTCTGATAAAGAATATGTATATGTGTTATCAGCATTAAAAACACCCCTAAAACCAGAATAAAAATACACTGCAGATTTAGACTGGCTTGAAACCTGGATAAATAAGATAACTGGGAAAGTCTTCCGTTAATTTATCACAAAGACGTATAACTTAAAATCTGTGACAAAGGACACCTGATTAGCTGCCTTAGCTGAGGCAGAAAGAGTTCCTGTTTCTTTCAATCACTTTGTAGTCCTTCTTCCTGTTTCATTGATACGCTGTCTCACTTACAGATAACCTGAATGAACTAGTAAGTCATGTTTACTTTGTCAACACCGCACAGTTCAGTAATATAAACTATAGAAAAAGAAGCAAAGAATCCTCAGGAGGGGCCACATTTAAGGCAATACAAGCAAAAAGGAAGATATTGTGCAATGTAAGATCTTGATAGTTTTTTACAACCACTTAGCTTTAATTAAGTTGTAATTTGCTGTGCTCTTAAAAACCTTCAAGTTAGAGCACCTTGACCCAGGGTTTAGGACAGGAATGGAGAACCTGAGACCTGCAGATGTTGCTGGACTCCAGCTCTCATCAGCTGGCATGGCGAATGGTCAAGGATGGTGGAAGGTGTACTATATAGCAACATCTGGATAGTCACAGGTCCCCTATCACTGGTTTAAGAGCATGAAAGCTCTGCAATCAAATTCATGGGATTTGAATATTACAAAGCTGTGTCTGAAAAATTTAAGACTAACAGGTATTGAGGAGATGTTCATCGAACTTGCAGATGACACCAAACTGGGAGGGGTAACCAATGCTGCATTAAAGATGACCTTAACAGATTGGAGAACTGGGTCAAAACTAACAAAATGAATTTCAATAAGGACAAATGTAAGGTTCTACACTTAGGCTGCACAAATATAATGGGGGAGACACATGGCTTGCCAGTAGTACATGTGAACAGGATCTAGGGGTCTTAATAGACCAAAAGCTTAATATGTGTCACCAGTGTAATGCAGCAGTGGGAGAAAGCTATTCTAGGCTGCAACAACAGAAATATAGTGTCCCACTCAAGGGAAGCAATAGTACCACTCTATTTTGCCTTGGTCAGACCATACCTGGAGTATTGTGTCCAGTTCTGGGCACCACAATTTAAGGATATTGACAAGCTGGAATGTGTGCAGAACATGGGAATCAAGAGGATAAAGAGGTTGGAAACCAAGCCTTATGAGGAACAGCTGAGGGAATAGGGTATGTTTAGCCTGGAAAAGAGGAGACTGGGAGAAAATTTGATAGCCATCTTTAAATATCGAAAGTGCTGTCACATAGAGGATGGAGCAAGCTCTGAAGGGTAGGTCCTGAACCAATGGATTCAAGTTACAAGAAATGAGATTCCGACTAAACACCAGGAAGAACTTTCTGACAGTAAGAGATGTTCAACAGTCGAACAGACTCCAATGAGAGGTGATGACTCTCCTTCCTTGGAGTTTTTAAGCAGAGGTTGGATGGCTATTGGCCATGCATGATTCAGTTGAGATTCCTGCATTGCAGCGGGCTGGATAAGATGACTCTCAAGGTCATAGTAGCAAAGGAAACTTGCTTATCCCAGGCCATTTAGTCAAGTAGCTCAGTGTTGTGATTGGCAGCATCTTTCCAATGCCACAGGCAGAAGTCCATCACCTGCAACCCAACCATTTAACTGGAAATGATAGGGATTTAGCCTGGGGCCTTCTGCATACTGCAATTATCCGTTTCTTTTGTCCTGTCTTAGAGGCCTTTTAGTAGGGCAGACCTGGCCCAAGGAAAGCAGTAAGTGACACTGAAATTTTTAGTTCAGGTGGATATCCAGGTCTGCTGCTGAATGGTAATGCATAGAGGCAACACTTGTTACAAAGATTAAAGTCACGATTATAAATATATGTGGGTCTTTAAGGAGATCTAGAATTGTAATAAACGTTAGACCAAAAGAACGGGATGCTGCATTTTATGACCTATGAGATCCCTTTAAACACTGTAATCCTATGGTATATACAGTACCTCTGCAGAAAGCATACTTCAGTGGAAATACCCAAGGTGCTTGACATGTGGTTGCTGCAGAAAATGGATGTTTGTGTCAAGCAAAGTGTCCTACTTTATAAGATTTGGTTAGGCTTAACATTTCATTTCCCCAAATTCTGCCACCCTGCTCCATATCACTGGCTGCCAGTTGTAGAGGCAAGGAAGTACTGGGGTAAATCTGGCAAAATTATACTGGAGTGGTGGTGGGTAACAAGACGACAGCATTTTGGGCAACAGGTTTTTATCAAACATTAAATCCATTTTCACCCTTTTATTGTGCACTGGGGCAGGGAGAAGAATGCCAGCTCTATATGCTTTCATAGATCTACAACTGACAGGGCTATGGTTTGGTTTGTGCAAGCTAAGCAATGGAAAGAGGGCTAATTGCATGTTTATCAACACTCACAGATAAATGTGTTTCAGCAACATGATCCCTTTCTTGCCCATACCTTTCCACAAATGTAGTTAAGCTCCCCACCCTGTCTGGCCTACTGCCTGTGAAGGCACATACCGCTGATATGCCAACAAGAGACTTTAAACACAAACAAATGCACAGAGTGAACTAGAGAGACAGTGATACAATATCAGGCTGGGAAATGCACTCACAGGTAACTTTAGTACTAGAAACTGTATGTTGCAAGATCAAATATGAAAAAATAAGTTTCCCATGGTTAATAGTCTAATATTAACTTACATGAGGTTTTGATATCAAGCATGCCATATTCAGGTTTTCGCCATTCATTATGCATTTTAGGAGATGCTGATGCTTTCATTGGTTATGCTTACAGCAATTGCTGAAAGTGCTCTTATTTCTGACAATTTCAAAGGTCAAAATAATGTAGCTTGATAAATCTAACAGGGCCACATTTGAGACTTCACACCCATTTGCATTCCTTATACTAATTGCTGAAACTACATGCGAACATCTGCATCCCACATTAAAGCACACGATTCATGCTGTTGCCTCCCTGAAACACTTAATTTTAAAATTATTATCCATAATCAGCATTACACCACTAAATAATTATCATTCATTCCAAATGTTAATCTGAGCTATTTCCATTCTTAATAATTTAATTAGGGAGCTTTTAAGCAATTAAGGTCATGCTGCTGCACAACACAAGAGTAAAAAAGGTTGCTTGTAAAAAGTTGTAATCAAATTTTATTTGAAAGGTAAGGATGGCATGCTCTAGAGCTTGTCCACCTTACAGTGCGCACACACTCACAGGTGCTGTTACTGTCACAGAAACTTCCCACACAGAGACGGCACTCTGTCCTGAACATAGATGACATCAAACACCACTTTGCATAGGCAGCATGGGCAGTTTAGCTGCAATGTAATAAAAAACAAACAAACCACAATCATCTTCAACAGTCTTCTAACAGGGCCACTAAAACTGTATTCATTACAGCATACAAAGTAAATTCAGCACACTACACAAATATTAAACAGCCCATTCAAGAATTGTGAAACCTGCAGCCAGTGATGGGCTCCTTTCAAATGCCCCCAAATGCCCATAGGAAACTACAAAGTCGCCCACCAGTTTGCCTTTTGTTTCCCAAGCTCAAATAAGCTACCTGGCTCTATCACACAGCCTTCTGTCATAGCATACAACATGTTTGAGTCCCCAAGCACTGTTCCAAAGGAAAGTCCTCTGCGACGGTATCTCACCACTGTGGAATGTCTTCAATGCTCCTTACGCAGTGAACGGGCAAGCTCCCCTCTCTCTCCCTTACGCTCCCTCGCACAACTTGCAACCTACCTGTGTAATAGAAGATAAATGCTTTCTCCAACTCCGGCAGTTCCCCCAAATCACCTCGCTCCGGCGCTAAGGTAAAATGAGATGGTCTCGCTAGCCTATTCAGCTCCTTTGGTAGAAATACTGCCTGAGTCAGCTTTCGGCTATCGAAACCCTAATGCACAAAAGGCTCCACAGGAACCTGATTCACAACTTTCTCATTGCCCACACCAAATGCAGTCGTCGGCATGGCTAAGAGCCTTAAATGAAACATGACATCATTCAATTCAGGAACAGGACAATAGACACCACTGTGGGTAACTTTAAATGCACACTTCACTGAGCAACACGCCACTAACTAGTCTCTTTAGGTGGGGGAGGGAGCAGCTCCCAACATTCTGAGTGCTTTCCTTCAACTAGTGATTAACTCTATACAACACTGAGAAAAATGCAAAGAAAATATGAGCTGGGACAGATAAAATCACAAATGTCCTGTTAGTGCAGGAGAATAATAGTTTTAAAAGTACAGAAATAGGTAAATTGACACCCCTGAATTGCACCAACATGTGAAGACAGTTTTGGCATATTAAAAATGGCTGATGCTGCCCTGAAAATTTAACAGCAATATTTTGGCCTTTAACTTTTTATCTGCCCTCCGCCACCACTGCAAAAAATAGAAATCAAAGATTTCCTTTAAATTAAAAGGATGCATTCTTGCTTAAATTTTTTTAAAATATAGGACAGAGAGGAGTTTGCATACACATATACCCGATGAAGCATTTAAATTTTTAAAGAATATAAAAACATGAACAGAAAACGCTATAAATATTTTTAGTGTTTTGTTTTTTTAAAAAAATAATTCAAACTATAATATGCAGCCATACAACAAAATAACATCAATGCCAGGTAATGGTATCAGTAACGGTATCAGGGCACTTATTATGTCCAGTCCAGTTCTGCACTTCCCGTTATACCTGGATCAGGTGCTTCTAAAATGTTAGTAATATCAAAACTACCAGGCCAAAATTTCACAAATTTTAGTCTGTCTAATAATTGCACCGCACACAGATGGAGCACACATCTTGAATGTAAAAGGTCTCCAACGATCTCATCAAACCATCATGGGTTGTATGGTTTCTGGTACAGTGGTACCTCAGGTTACAGACGCTTCAGGTTACAGACTCCGCTAACCCAGAAATAGTACCTCGGGTTAAGAACTTTGCTTCAGGATGAGAACAGAAATCGCACAGCAGTGGTGCGGCAGCAGCGGGAGGCCCCATTAGCTAAAGTGGTCTTCAGGTTAAGAACAGTTTCAGGTTAAGAACGGACCTCCAGAATGAATTAAGTACTTAACCTGAGGTACCACTGTACACCTATGGGAGATAGCAGTCAAATTCAACAATGCATATTCTTGCTACCGGTAGTTAGTAAGTTTTGGAACTAACAAGCACAGAGGTGTATTGAGGATAGGCAGAGACTCAGACCATAGAAATATAATTGGCAGAGGGCTCTTTATGAAGTCATTTCCCCTCCTCTCTGGAGTGGGAAGAAACAAAGAAGTATTTCATGTTCCCCCCTTCCTTCCTTTGACCAGCAATGAGGGCAGACATGCCCTCTGCTTGCTCCAGCTCAGGCACATGCCTAAGACTGTTTCTACTGTAAATATAAGTATTTTACCTGCATATAGCCTCTCCTATATATTAAAACCCATCCCACAAAACCAACTATCACATATAGATTTCATAATATGCTCGACCTTGGTCTGACCCAGCAATGTTTTTTGTTGTTTTTTAAATGTTTTTCAAGCAAAAGTGCATACTCAAACAGCACTACATACATATTGTCTATGCCTTAAGTACTGAGAGAATGTGAGTATGTCATACTGGTTTGTAAATTAAAAACCCTATTATCTTGCCTTAGCTATATCAGCCCTTGGTGACAAGGCTGCATCCACCTTTGCTGCCTTCTACTTTATTCCCCCCACCCGCCAGCAGCTGATTGGGGCCTTCTCTAGCAGTGGCGTAGCGTGGGTTGTCAGCACCCGGGGCAAGGCAAGTAATTTGTGCCCCCTAACCCGTGGATTTGCGCACCCTAACCCTTACCCCCAGATGTTGCGCCCGGTGCAGCCGCCCCCCCTGCACCCCCCACGCTACGCCACTGTTCTCTAGTCTCCTATGAGGCTCTCCTCTCTGTCTGAAGGACATAGGGGAGAGCTAGCATTCCTTGCTTCCTGTTCCACAGTCGCAAGATAACTTCCATCATCCAACCCCAGTTTCTACAACACCCCTCCCCAATTCTCCTTCATCCGCCTCACCTGTCTAAGCCTGCCAATTCATGCCTGATCCTGATAGAGCCTCATGACTGATGACATCACTTCAGGTTTAGGCGATTGACCTTAAAAACTCTCAAGCTGATACAAGATATGATTCAGAGAAATTGAAAAACTACATTTCAAACAATGCACAATGGTCACATAAGGGACGTTGTCTCAAACTGTTCTGTGGACATCTTTCTGCAAGGTATGTGTCAGGGCTCAGGTGTGCTCATTCAGCAGGTCTAAACCCTGCAAGCAACTCTGTCACTATGCTGATCTCCATTACCATGTGGTACACTGTGGACCAGAGGTTTAGCACTGAGTATCGGTTCATGTAGTTTTGTTTTTACATTAAAAGCTTAACTGGCAGCATGTGGAATTCCCACATAGACATGGTTTATTGCAACATCGAAATAAAGTTTTCTTTTTAATCTACAGTAAAGTTACTTTTACTACTATCCAATGTAACGACCTCTGAAAATTCATAGAATTGCCAGAGCAAGAAATGGAAGATGTGGACATTTATAAAAGGATATCCTATAAAGAGAATATTATTTTGTCCAAATGGGATATCAATTTTGTTTATTGCTGCAAGTCTCTATAATAATATTAATAATAATAATAATAATAATAATAATAAATAAAAAAAATAAAAAGCTGTCTGTTTGAAATGTTCAGAAATGTATGGTGCCGAGTGCCCCTTTGCCATAAAAATTAACCATGCTTTCAAAAACATATACATTTCCTAAATGCAAATCAACTATAAATGACCGAGGGGGATATTGTGGTCTCAATTTAATGATTTGCAAGCATTAAGTTTCCTACTTCAGGAATCTTAACAAACCATAAATGAACTGCAGTCAACTCAGGATCTTCTAGAGGACATTCTGACTTCTTCCCCAAAGTGCAGGGCAATGTATTAATAACCCTCTGCAATGCAGTGCAATGATTATTTAAACCTGTACATCATACTGCAGAGATTTCTATATAAAACAAAAGCTTTTATCTTGCTGATATGCTAAAAACCCAAGTTTTGTATACACATTGTATATACATTGATTCCAGTTTGCGGAAAATGCTTTCTTAAAAGTTTAATAAGATGCTTGACAGAACACTGTTTGAAAACCCCCACCCACCCAACCTTACAGCCAAAATTATTCCAGTTGTGATCTGCAATGTTTCCACTATATTCCAAAGCACTATGGAGGCAAATACATTATCCTTCTAGTAGTAGACTGACAACATCACTGCTAATTCTAGGAGTGCAATATATTCCCACCAATAAGATCTATTTCCAGTTTGTTGTTTGTCAGTCACCTTATTTTCTTTCTCAGGATCATAACACAGAAATGCTAGAAAGGTTTATTTACACAATGCTTCTGTTATTTTTGTAAACTCTAGATTATGGTTCTGTTCATCAAAATTGATTTTTCCTCCTCTGCAACTTACAGCAAGAGAGGAAGGGCTCCCTCCAGACTTCCTGCAATAGACTTCCTCACTCACCTCTTGCTCAAAAGCCTCCTTCTGTGGAATTCAGTTTCCCCAAACCACCATCACTGGGTTCCATTTATTACCCTACTATTCTTTGAAGTCTGCACAGCTATCACTTCTGTAGCTAAAGAGATAAGCTTTTTTATTTAAATTTTAAAATTTGTACCAAAGACTAGCTTGTCTCTTCAACAGCTAAACCAGGGGTCAGCAAACCTTTTCAGCAGATGGCCAGCCCACTGTCCCTCAGACCTTGTGGGGGGCTGGACTATATTTTTTTGGGGGGGGGGGAATGAACGAATTCCTATGCCCCACAAATAACCCAGAGATGCATTTTAAATAAAAGCACACATTCTACTCATGTAAAAACATGCTGATTGCCGGATCGTCCGTGGGCTGGATTTAGAAGGCGATTGGGCCGGATCCAGCCCCCGGGCCTTAGTTTGCCTATCCATGAGCTAAACAGTTAAATGGCCAGTCACCTAGACTTTGCTGTTCTTACTTTCCCATTCAATTAACTGCCCTTCAGAGATAACTGTACATGAAGACAAAGCAACTGACTTAGCCTCTTCCAAAGAAGATTACTCCACAACTTTATGACAGTTCAAGTCCAGCTTTAGCCTGCCCCTGAATTCACAACACAGAGACATGTCTTCCTTCCCACAAGTTATCCTTGCATCAGAGTGAATTCAAAGGTGGTGTGGGATGTTCTATTCATGCTGGGCAGGGTAGACAGAACTCTCTTGGCTACTCAGTCACTCACCTTGTGCAATGCTTTAAAGACATTTGGAAGCACCAAGGTTGACCCTTGCTACTTCTAAGCAGCAATGCTGGCGAACTTCATAATACAGTGGTAAAAAGGTAAAGGTAAAGGTACCCCTGCCCGTACGGGCCAGTCTTGACAGACTCTAGGGCTGTGCGCTCATCTCACTCTATAGGCCGGGAGCCAGCGCTGTCCGCAGACACTTCCGGGTCACGTGGCCAGCATGACAAAGCTGCATCTGGCGAGCCAGCACCAGCGCAGCACACGGAAACGCCGTTTACCTTCCCGCTAGTAAGTGGTCCCTATTTATCTACTTGCACCTGGGGATGCTTTCGAACTGCTAGGTTGGCAGGCGCTGGGACCGAACGATGGGAGCGCACCCCGCCGCGGGGATTCAAACCGCCGACCATGTGATCGGCAAGTCCTAGGCGCTGAGGTTTTACCCACAGTGCCACCCGCGTCCCCTAATACAGTGGCACCTCAGGTTAAGAACTTAATTTGTTCTCGAGGTCCGCTCTTAACCTGAAACTGCTCTTAACCTGAAGCACCACTTTAGCTAATGGGGCCTCACACCACTGCTGTGCCGCCGGAGCACAATTTCTGTTCTCATCCTGAAGCAAAGTTTTTAACCTGGGGTACTATTTCTGGGTTAGCGGAGTCTGCAACCCGAAGCGTCTGTAACCTGAAGCGTATGTAACCCGAGGTACCACTGTATAAGTTTGTATGTGTTAAACTGAGCATCAACTTTCCAGCTAGAAAGCAAAGGTACAACACATGTGCAGTTGGCATTCATGACTACAGGGGTGTTTTGCAGGCATATGAACAAAAGTGGCGGAGAATCTTGCATTTAACAGCTAACTTCCACCCCTGAGAATTTTCAGAAAATGGTGATAAATACTAAACGAATTGTCTCAAAACAAAGCAAAACCCAGATGAAGTGAAACTAACTCCTTCCCTGAATCCCCTTCTCAGCACATTTTGGAATAATAAAAGGATGTGAAGGGTTTGTGGCAACCACCAGTAATGCCCAGTTACCAATGACAACCAAAACTGGTTGACTCCTTTGGATTAGTTTGCACTTTTAATTAACAGTTGGGCTTGAAGCCTTGCCTCCAGCCTAATTCCTTACCTTACAAGCTTTTCAACCCACTAGCACTTAGGTCAACTCCATTTCCAAAGTATTCCCCACTCCCTGAGAGAAGATTTGGAAAAGATGTCGACTTGTTATGTTTTTGTAGAATACACCCTCCTTCCACTCACATTACAAATGCTCCTCCAGGTAGTCCTAACACAGGTGATGGATGAGCATATGGAAAGAAGGAAATCTTAGAACGAGAGCATATAATCAGAGGGTAAAGATTTTCCTAATCCTACACAGATATGAAATGATTTGGAATATGGTAACATTGCTGGATCTTAGGAAACAGAAAAAATTGGACAATTAAATTTCTAGAACACGGGTCTCAACAAACAATGTTTGGGAATGACAAGTTCCTGGATAATATATATGTTTATAAGTTATTTACAATGCTTTATTAATTGATCAGGTAAAATATATTATTTATATATTAGGATACTATTTTTCTAAGGTTTGAAATAAAGTAAGGTAAGCCTAGGTATTTGTAGGTGGCGGACTCTGTGCTATGATTTTTTGATCTGCTAAAAATGAAGACGTCACATTTTTTGGAATGATTTGGAGAAATCTAGCTCTCCAGTTTATCCTTTGCCCATATAACTAATATCAGCATATTTCACATCAGCGGGGAGCAAAAGCTAGCAAGAGAAAGAATAATCTAGGTACATGCTATAGGGAACACTGGGATTGACTGCTATAGCACTTTCCGTCTTTCTTGTGGGTTTTCCACGGGCATCTGGTTGGCTAATACAGGATAGGAAAGCTGAACTAGATGGACCTTTGCTCTGGTCCAGCCAAGCTTCTTACATTATTAGGAATCTAGAGACTAAGAACCGAAGTCTGACTCCCCAAAGCTTTCTCCCAAGAAAATTGGTGGACTCCTAGTTAAATCAGGGGTGGAGAAACCTCCAACTCATGGGACAAAATTGACCCGCAAGGCAATTTCCTAAAAACACACCCGCCAGTCGTCACTGGTGATGCCAACTGATAGGTGGGAAGGCAGCATTTAATCCTGCACTGGCGATGGGCACTGCTTCCAGCAGGGAAAACGATCCTGCAGCCAAGGCAGCCAGATTTACTCCTTGCTCATCAGCTGGGAAGTGAGGCTTAAAGCCCTTAGCAGAAATGCTGTTTGAAGCAGCACACACTTCTCCTTTAAGTCAATGGGCTGGCAGCAGTGGAGTAAGGAAGAGGAGTCCCCCCCCCCCCGCCACTGCCATTGACTGCCCACTTGCTTAAAGAAGTGCAAGCTGTTTCAAACAGCACTGTGTTAAACAGGCTAATGCCTATAAAATCTACAATGAACTAGTTGTCTAGTTCAAACAGACTTAAATATAACTGTCGTATTTATTGTCTTAGGCATAAAGCAGCCAACTGTGCGAAAATAGTTTAAGGGGCATTGGCAAAGTTGCCATTTTTAAACGCAACTGCCCTAAACGTTCATGAATACATTCAAGTGGCACAGGGCTTTGCTGCATTCCACCCTGATCTTTCCCTACCCCATGGGTCGGCATAAGAAAGCCTTCCACACAAAAGTTTCCAACACAAATGAGTAACAGCAAAACACTGACCACACAGAAAGGTCAAGCTGCTCTCATTATGTGTGCACAGCAGGGCCACAGCATGGTAGGCATCAGAAATTTCCCCGCAGATATAAAACACTACACTTTTTCACTTTACATTGTTGATTCTATTTTTATTTTTATTTTGTAACTGAAGGGTGCATAATTAGGAACTTTCAGGGTATATTCATCTATTAGCATGAGTTAAATTCAGGAGCAACAGACACAAAGCTTCTTTCTCCCTTATCTGAGGTAATGGACTATCCTGGATTAACTCAATAAACCAGAAATTTACCTCTGTATTGCAATTTGTAACTAATTTATAAACTGACCAGTACTGAGGTTCAATCTTGCATTGCAAGCATGTTCTCAAAAGCCTTTCCTTCTTGTCTCGAACTTAACACTGAGAGGGTTAATGGTGGCACAGAAATGTCATCTGTGATAGCGAAGTCAGAAATGGAGCTTGTAATGAGGGAGGACTACGCAACATTTATGCACAAATTTGGGTTTCCGCTACCTTATATACCCCACCAGTTTTCATGTCAAATAGTTTTGCAAAAAAAAGAGGAATTTTTAAATTCATAACATACTGTGTGTTATGCTGATGTTACTCCTTCCAAATGACATTTCTGACCTTTAGCTGCTATGGAAACAAGTCACCTATATAGGCCAACTCTTTAATTATGCAATGACCCATTTTCAAAAGAAAAAGGGGGGTGTCCCAGGCTATCTGCTTGGCAAAAGACACTGAATGTTGAACACTGTTCGTTCTGTAGTAAAGACTTCTAAATTTAAGTGTGATGAACAGTACAAAAACAATGTATAATTTGCTGGACAATAAGGGGGCAGGAAAAACCCTACCTTTGCACACAGGATGCAAAGTGGGGTAATTCAGGCTACACACAGCAGGAATCTACCATTTTCAGCTGACTGCAAGAGGTAGACTAGACCAGGGGTGTCCAACTTCCAAGAGACTACGATCTCTACTCCCACTATAAATAAACTGGCAGTGATCTACCCATTTGATTGACCAGAATTGTTGAGCTTTTTTTTGGGGGGGGGAGGACAAAAGTTGTAGAGCTTTTTTGAGGGGGAGGGGAGGGACCAGAGTTGTTGAGCTTTTCTTAGGTAGAGATCAGATCAGAATTGTTGATCGACCAGGATCAACCAGAGACAGCCTGCGATCAGCTGGTTGGACAGGCCTGGACTAGGCCATTCCTAATATTTTCAATTACGATTTAGCATTGCACAATGTAATATGAAATCAGAATAAAACTGCTTTTTAAAATGCAAAATACCATATCCAGATTGGATCTCATAATATTTCTATTCTTCCCGAGTGAAGTAGTAGGCTCAGGGAGGGGTCTGTACCCTCTCACTTTAAGATTAGAGCAAGGCACCAAAATCTTTTCTTAAACTTACCTCCCAACTGCAGAACATTTAATTGATCAGTTTCTATAAGTAAAGTCCTACAAGAAAGACTCCGTGACTTTAAAAATATATAGCAGAGAGCACAGGCACCAGGATACATGAACAAGAATGTGGCACCTCTGGAAAGGACAAATGAAAGCTAAGGGCCTGCTACCAATCGAAGAATGCTGCATTATTAGGCCACTAGGATCAACGGAGTAAAGTAGTCAGTGAAACCAACATAAATTGTGAGCAATTTGCGGGAAAGAATAGAACTGAAGCAGCTAAAGAAAATACAGTGGGCGCTCGGGTTGCGAACGTGATCCATGCGGGAGGCACGTTCACAACCTGCAGCGTTCGCAACCCACAGTGCCGCGTCTGCGCACATGTGGGTGGAAATTCAGTGCTTCTGCACATGCGCAAAGAGTTATTTAGCGCTTCTGCGCCGAAACCCAGAAGTAACCCATTCCGGTACTTCTGGGTTCGGCGTGATGCACAACCCAAAAACGCGCAACCTGAAGCGTCTGTAACCCGAGGTATGACTGTATAGTTGTGCCACATTGTGATCATCATACAAAGACTGCTGGAAGTGGTGTCTTGTGTGATGATTTACCGTATCATACCGTATCTTCGTTCTGGCACGAAGAGTTTTCACACTGGTATCAGCCTCCTTCTAGAAGTAGTAATGCTAATTCTGGTTACATCACTGAAGAAATGAGATAATTGCAACTTCTCAACTTTTAAAAGGAAACAAAAAGCCAGTAACTCTCAGCCTGTGCAGACGTTTCATTGCTGAACAATGCGGCACATTCACTACTGAATGAACCCCAGAGCATGGCGAGTCTCTGGGAGGCCACTAGACTGGTTATTATTGCACTAAGCATAACCCTCTCATAAGAGCTATTAGATGGCATGCTTGGCGGAAAATCAGTGTTTCTCTGGAAGCAGCTGTTAACCACTACCACCCCGCTTCAATTCTCCTTTTTATTTAAAAGGATAAGGAATGACTAGGCTTGGCATACTCCAAGTTTTCCATGCAAATTTTTATCTTTTAGAACTCTCTCTATGCAAATGATATATATAAAATATCTGGGCCAGAATCCAAAGAGTTACTTACTATGAAATAGTTTTGCCCACCCACTCCCCAACTCATGCCATATAACAAACTGTTCTTTAAAGTACCCTATGTTTCTAAAGCAGTTTGTCATGCCATATACTTAAGCTTAGGAAACACAAATCTAGGGCCAGCTGGATGTTTGGAACTGCTTATACAGTCTCTTTGGGTCCCAGACCTGCCAAAATTCAACTTTTTTGCTTTGGTACTAGGTAAAGATTATGGTTTTTTTTAAAAAAAATATAATGCAAGAGTAGTGAGCAGAATGAACATGTGCATTAAGGACAGAATCATTTATACAGCAGACTTCAGCTTTGCATTATTTCCAGCAGCAGTTCACAAGGAGTCTAGCTGTTGTACATTTATTTTTAAAAGAGCTTGCCTCTTTGGCAGTGAAATAAGCCAGCTAAGCAGTGACTGCATATAGACAATGCAGCTACAAAGCCACAGATCAAGTTCAGTAAAGCCTGTAACTGTATCCAATGGTTACATTTAGTTATACAAACTAATGAGGGAATACATACATTGTATGTATATTGCTTTAACTGTTCAGCACAACAAATAAACACAAAGTGTGGAGTATCCACAGCAAGAGAGATTTTGACCAGATGTGTATGTAAAAGGTATATATGTAGCAGAGATTATGCTAAAGCAAGAGCCCTCTCTTAATTTTTGAACCTTCTGCCTTGCACTGCAGTCCCACCTGTTCAGGAGGGACCCCATATCCTCTGGAAAGTGTTATTGGGGGGTGTACATGGGAGGAAAGGAAAAATCAGGTTTGCAAGCTGCCTTTCACTCACACCAGCAGTGGAGACAACTCACTAATTAATTAACAATAGAGTTTGGAATGCAGCATTCAAAATCTTCTTGTAACCTTGCATCTAGTGGGGAATGCTTTGTCTGGAAGCAAAAAATGGCATCCTATTATAGTTGCAAGGATGGTGGAAAGTACCAGACAAAAGGATTATGGCTCAATTTGTAATTCCAGAGCCCTTGGCTTTGGTCAGAATTTATTAGCAGCACAAACTGTCATGGAATGTGTGCTCCATCTGCTTCTTGTTACCTTCATTCATAAGTACTGCCATCTAAAAATGATAATTTCAGAGTAATTTTTTCCATATACATACAAAGCTTGATAAAAATTCAAATGTCCCTTTAATATGATTGGTAAAGGACATTAACCCTAATGGGACATTGTAAACATAAGTAGTTTTGTGATACCAAACTCACTACTGCCACCACCAATGTAAATGCTTTCCCTAAAACCTTAAATTATATAAATTATAAACACCTGCATTTCCATAGGTTTGTATCCTTTACATATGGCATCTCCTTTTTATAGGGCACTAAGTGTGCCAAAATGGGGGCAACAAGCAAAGTCATCATTTTGACATTAGCCATTCTGACCTCAAGATGACAGTCAGGATCTAAGACCTTAATGCTGATGCAGAACAACGTGTGAAAAAGGTTCACCTCTGTCTGTCCTGAGACAACTGCACTGAGAAGTACAGTGGAGGAAAGTATCATGGTGGCAGGCTAAGTTTTTTTGGGGGGGCAATTGCCCTTCATTCCTCTTTACCAAGTTCATCAGGTAAAGGAAGAGGAAAATGGACACCTATCCTCACTAAGCAGGAGGTAAGAGGTAGCTTCTCTCTTTTGGAAGTATGGGCAGAATGAACATGCATCTCTTGAAACTGACTGAGGGGGGTTGGAGGAGCTGAATCAGATTTGAATGTTTTCAGCTATGTTAGTTGAAGGCAAACTGATTTGGAAGGTTGGGAGTTTCAGAAAGCTTAGATCTCTCTCTGCTGTCAACTCTTCCCCTTTCTTGCGAGGAATCCTATTTGGAATAAGGGAATTTCCCTTAAAAAAAGGGAAACATTGACAGCTATGCCTTGAACTCAAGTTTGTAACCTTGGGCAAGTCACTTGCCATTCAGCCTCACTCGTCTGTCTTCTGCAGACTGGGTGGTGCAGAAGCAAATGTGGGATCAAAGGGAGCAATTGAATGTTTAGCCCCCACCTCTGCCCTTGCATCAGATTGTAGTCTTGGGCTATTCCATTCAATGGCACAATCCAAAGAGCAGTGATACCATCCCGAAAATATTTTACATAGTTTTCAACTAAAAGGAATTGTCATTATGAGATGGCTGCATTTATCCCCAAGGATATCTAACTCCTTTGGAAGAAACTTCCAAGATGCTATTATCTGAAGACTGAAATGCTTATTTCTGGACAATTATCAGGTTTCTTTCCTAAGCTTTGGTTACCCCAAACCCCTTATCTATTTTCTTAGACTGTTGACTCTATAACACACACATACACACACACACACACACACACACACAAAATAAGGGCAAAAACAAAGCTGCTGCAGTGTGTTTATAACCTTTTTAAATCTATAAATATTACAAGCAATAGGACATTGTTTTCATATATTTACATCCTAATCCATGCAAGTTAAATGGGACTTGTTTCCAAGGAAGCAAGCCCAGGACTGAAGGCTTTTGGCAATCACAAGAAAGCAGGCTATGAAAAGGCATAAAAGCTGAAGCTCACAAAACGCAGTTATATTCATTTTTTAGCAAAATCCCTTCAAACGTGCTTAAGACACACAGTTATAAAAACGCAACACAGTACGTGTAAAGATGCATAAGAGGAGAAAACAGACACAGAGGAGAGTTAACAAGAATCAAAGGAAGTACAAGAAAAGAATTGCTTACCCTACAGATGCTTCCTCTGCAACAAACAAGCTCATTTTTCACAGGGCTGGATGGGTAAGCCTACCCACACTCCATTAAATCAATTGTTCATTCTGCAAATTGGCTTAAGGCTGCTCTTGGGCATTTTATACATAGAGATGCAGCTGCCTAGAAATGCATCTGCAAAGTGAGGCAAAAACAAACAACACCACATTCACATGCCGATGAGAGAGAGAACGAAAGAAAGAGAGAGTGCAGTGCACACCCACGGGATCGCTAATGAATTCTCCGAAAGAACCAGCCTAAATGGCTATTCACTGAAAGATGTTCAACACAAGATTAACAAGTGGCTAAGAGCCACCCTCCGGTTTTGATTTTTAAAGCTGCAGTTTTTTGATACCACTGCTGGCATCCAGCCATCACTGCAGGCCTCAAAAAGTAGTGGAAAGCTTAAAAGGGGGAAAGAGCCTGCCGGGAAAATTCTTCTAAGCCTGCAGCTCTGCAGCACTCTCGTTCTTTACAATAAGGAAGAGCAAGAACCCTCATCCCATCGCCAGTCTTTCAATGCAAACTCTATTTTTTTTTTTTTTTTTAATAATTTTTATTATGTTTTTTCAGACGTATACAGAAAAAAGAAGAAAAAGAGAAGCAAAGAAAAAGCAAGCAATAGACAAAAAGAAAATAAAAAATTCATAACCCTTCAACAACTTATTTCAACTTTCTATCGAACTTCCCCACATCTCCCGCACAATGCATTCTTAACAATAAATTTATCAGCAAATTATAACCTTGTTTCATATATTTCTTTTGTACTTTCAATTGCAGTTTAAGTTTAAATCCCTTATTGCTCGTTTACTCTAAAAACAGAACATATTATCATTTTTAACATTTAAACTTGGGTTCTTTCAATAATGTTATCCAATTTCATAAATGTTACACACTCATTGCTGGGGCTAGCATTTCAAATTATGTGTCATTTTATAGTTCATATAGCTTATAAAATTTTTGCAGATAATTCTTAAATTTTTTCCAGTCCTCCTCCATTGCTTCTTCTCCCAGATCTCGGATTCTGGCAGTCATTTCGGCCAACTCCATATAGTCAATCAGTTGCGTTTGCCACTCTTCCAGTGTGGGCAAATCTTGAGTCTTCCAATGTTTGGCGATCAAAATTCTTGCTGCCGTGGTGGCATACATAAAAAACGTTCTATCCTTCTTTAACACCCCTTGGCCCACAATACCCAAGAGGAAGGCCTCCGGTTTTTTAGAGAAGGTGTACTTAAACACCTTTTTTAACTCGTTATAGATCATTTCCCAGAAGGCCTTCACTCTTGGGCAGGTCCACCAAAGGTGGAAGAATGTTCCTTCAGCTTCCTTACACTTCCAACACTTGTTATCAGACAAATGGTATATCTTAGCAAGTTTAACTGGGGTCATGTACCACCTGTATATCATTTTCATGATGTTTTCTTTCAAGGCATTACATGCCGTAAATTTCATACCGGTGGTCCATAACCTTTCCCAATCTTCAAACATGATATTATAACCAATGTCTTGAGCCCACTTTATCATAGCTGATTTAACTGTCTCATCCTGTGTGTTCCATTTAAGCAGCAAGTTATACATTCTCGATAATACCTTGGTCTTTGATTCTAACAGCTCTGTCTCAAGTTTCGATTTTTCCACCTGGAATCCTGTTTTTTTATCTAACTTAACAACCTCGTTAATTTGGGCATAATGAAACCAATCTTGCACCTTATCTTTTAAATTTTCAAAGCTCCGCAACCTCCAATTGTCATCAATTTTTTCTATTAGTTCCCAATATTTCGGCCAGCCGACCTCCATATTGGGTTTTTTCCGCGCCTTGGCCTCCACTGGTGATAACCACCTCGGAGTTTTACTTTCCAATAAGTCTTTATATTTCATCCAGACCATAAAGATTGCTTTCCTGACAATATGGTTTTTGAACATTCCATGTGTTTTTGCCTTGCCGTACCACAAATACGCATGCCATCCTAACGAATTGTTAAAGCCTTCCAGATCTAGGACATCTGTATTCTCTAATAAAATCCAATCTTTCAACCAGCAGAGGGCTGCTGCCTCATAATATAACCTTAAGTCCGGCAGGGCAAACCCCCCTCTTTCTTTTGCATCAGTTAGTATTTTAAACTTAATTCGGGGCTTTTTGCCCTGCCAGACAAACTTTGATATATCCCTCTGCCACTTTCCAAAGCATTCCACTCAATGCAAACTCTAAAAAGGAAATGCAAGGAGGTCTATGTGACAATTCACTTAGCCCAGCTCTAATATAGTAAATATTATGACCTGAGTATTCTTGCAAGGTTTGAACATGTGGGCTACTCTTAAAAATAAAACCACACACACACAAATATCAAATATGTTCTCGCCAGCAGCAACATGGGTAAAACAAGGGAAGAGAATGAAGATAATAAAGCTAAAGAAACAGATTTTCTCAGGCATTTCTCCTGTTTCAGGAACTGACGAAGGGGAAGTTCCATAATCAAAGATCAACAGCATCAACCATCAAAGAAATCTTTATATTTTACATACATTGCAATTTATGGACAACCACTTGTTTCAGTCTGACATTAACCACAGTCCTTTATATACACAATGTAAATAAAGTATGCTGTGCTAATAAAACAAGTCCCCTTTCCCTTAACAAGGAAAGACACAAACCTAATAAATATATGGTTTTACAATATAAATCACAGTGGAACAGCTTTCCTTTCATATGTTTTACAGTTGTGCATTTCATTGTTTAGCTCTGTCTATATTTTAGGATGCTCAGCTTTATTCTTCTTGGAAAAATTATCTGTGTAATTTCCCTATTAACTTTTATCTTAACTGCTGTCACACTGAAAGAATTCTGTAGAAGGTTTTAGGAAATGTGAGTTTAGGTTAGTTTCCAACATATTAAATTGCTGTGATTTAATGTTCTATATGTCTTGCGAGTCAAAGAAAAACAAAAACAAAAAATCCTGTAAAACACAAATGTCTTGTGCATAGATGAAATCTAAAGTTCAGCACTGAGACTTGAAGAAAGTTTCCAAGTTTCAGTAAACTGGTCATAAAATGTAACTGCTTGTTACATTTGCTGGAAAAGTGGGGAGATAAATAGTTGCCTATAGGTGGCAAAAAAACCAAAGTCAATGGTAACTTTTTAGAAAATGTTTGACTAACTCAGCCTTGCCCAGCCTGGTGATCTCCAAATGTTGCTGGCCATATTGACTGGGGCTGAGGGGAATTTTAGTCTAAAACATTTTGTTTGGTGACTGCTGCCTATGTCATAATCTCAGAATTCCAAATCTGCCCAGGGTGCCAAAAAAACTTGTGACAACCAGATAGTATATTTTCACAACCTGGTTTAGTCCATAGGAGCCAACTCCTATGGGCTGAGGTCCCATTGCCCTCCATAAAATATTTGAGGGGGCTGCGCCCCTAAGTTGATGGGCATTGCCATTCAAATGGCGTGTGTGTGTGTGCTGCATCTTGTGATTAATTATACCTGGGGCCCCCAATATTTTATTCAAGTTGGCACCACTGTATAGAGAGGAATAGGATTCTCTAAAATTATACCCTCAAACCTGAGTTTTAACCAAGCTTAGCAAGTGTCGCAATAGTGTACTTAAACCAGGAAGAGAAGGGTGGGATGCTATTTTCTTTAATCACAAAATAAAATTTCTGTATTCAAACTAAATAAGCCACCAGTGTTTAGGCTAAACATATTTGATAGAATTATTACAAAAGTAACCAAAAGAGAGAAATGTTTGGATATTACATTCAGGGCTATTTTGTTGAGAAAGAAAAAATTGATGACTTTAGATAAGAATCATGTGGATGTCCCGGCACAATCCTGTGCTAGAATGTTAAGACCACCACATTTTTCTTTCCTCAGTTCTCAAATATATTCAGTAATTATTTTAACCTGAACTTTGCAAGGCCTTAAATGTAAAAAGCAAGCACACAGAACAGCTCTACTCAGTGCTATTTGGGTGGTATAATAAATAGGAATGATACTTGAAAATATCAACTAACTTCAAGCTGAGGACAGGAGGAAGTTCCTTGGCAAATAAAAATATATTGCATCATTACATGCTACATTGTGATGAAAGATTAATGACAAATCCAGTCCAGGAGGGATTGTTGTTTGAGGAGTGACACCAGACAATTCTTAAAAATACTCAATTAGGAGATTAAAATGACTGATCCCATTGTGGTTCATACCATAGATTCAGGTTCTTTAGTCTGAACAGGTAGAACACAACACACTGCCATTCAGCTATCACTTTAGCTGATTTAAAACTGGTGTTTACTTATTCTTTCAAATTTTCAATCCATTACCTAAACCGATGGACAAATGTATTAGAACACAACAAAGGCAAATAGTCTACCTTCATACAGTACTTTCTTTTACTGTTCAGAGTAATCTTTGTCCAATCTTGTGAATGCAAGATGCAATTAGAATAAAAGGAAAATAAATCAGATGTAAAAGCCTTTACCAGCAAGGTTTCCTCAATGACTTGTCACAGGAGCCTTTCTTAAACCTTGACGTGACCTCAAAAAAGATGCTTGGTCTTGATGACAGCACCGTTTCCTTAACACGAAGAGGCTTTGGGGAGCCTAAACACATGACTATCACCAACAAGGACTACCATCAAAAGATAAGTCTTACTGTTACTTGTTGCAGGGGTGGGAGCATGTAATTTTCCAGATGTTGATGAACAACAACTCCCACCAGCTCCTACTCTTGGTCATGCTGGCTGAAGCTGATGAGAGCTGGTATGTAACATCTGGAGGCCCACAAGTTTCCCATCCCTGGACTGTTGAATGGCCATGTTTAGCCAGTTATATCTCAGCTCATTCAGATAAGATGTACAACAACCTCTTGACCCTGTGTGCTGCCCATTGATCATCAATGAGTACTAGGCATGATGGCTATGCTGTGCCTGCACAGCTGGAGGCGGTTTGCTTCTGAATGCCAGTTTCTGGAAACCACGAGAGGGGAGAGTGCTCTTGTGCACTGGTTGGCCACTGTGAGAACAGGATGCTGGACAAGATGGACCACTGACCTAATCCAACAGGCTCTTATGTTCTTAGGGAGTCTTAGATGTACCTACTTCAGGGTTGTTGTGAGGACAAAACTGGGGAAGGGGCGAACTGTGTTCATCACTTTGAGCTCCTTGAAAGAAAAAAAGGGGGTATGTTTTACATAGGACTAAGTAAAATTTCTTCATTGAGGCTTTAGAATATCCATTTAACTTTTAGATATAAGATTTCAAAGGAACCAAGATGCGGTGCACAATGTCTGAGTTTTAAAGGAGCCAGAACTCTTGCAATATCTATTACAACTGAAACCAATACCCTAAATGAATATTTGTAACAATTGTATTTCCCAAGGCTGAAATATAAAGCAGCAAATAATTTCGCTTTTTGGCAGATGGCTAAAATACCTCTAGCTCTGAATCTTTGAACTGGAATTCTAGTTTATTCCATGTATCAAAGTCAGTCCGCCAAACACAATAATTAAATGCCTCCAGAATAAAGGAAACTTGCCAGAATTTGCAAGTTCAATTGAAAAATAAGCATCAACTTGCATAGTCAAGATGCAGCAAAAAAAGTTGAACTTTATACCTCAAGTTATAGATGAAAGCAGATGCTAATATTTTTGTTTGTGCTGTCTCCATAGGAACTAAAAGCAACAAAAGATGAAGATTTCCAAAGGACAGTTATCAGGTTTGATTTAGTACCTCCAGTTCACACGTACTAATACTTCCCTTGAGTCACAAATATTGAAATAACGTGAAGAGAAGCAAAGAAGACCCATCTTGAAGCCTCCCAGTTATCCCTAATCTGAAATATTACTTCCCTCTTGGGCTGGTCCCAAACTTTTAGATAAAAGTTGGATCATAGCAGTTAATGTCAACTTAAACACAGATACATAGTTATGTCCAGGGGATCTGGACTGAGGGATCTAGCCTTCAATAATACTGGTCTCATGGGGAGAATCCCATTCACCTCCCAGTCTCAGGAAGCTGACTATGCCTGATCTATGTGTATGCAGCTGTTAAGGCACACCTCTGCATTGTTTAGGTTAAATGCATTGTTGGGCCCAGTATCATATACCCCCAAAACATTCCTCAGATGAAAATAGGGACATTTCTCACTCCCCTCCCAAACTGTCTCTCCTTGACCCCTCATTTTTTGTCCCTCAGCCAGAGCATTCTACCACCACTACACCAACGGGCCTTTTCACCAACACCCTTCATGATCCTGAAAACCCCTGAACCCTAATTTTATTATATTCATTGGTAGATTTGCCAAAAGAAAAAAACAAACCAATAACTAAATTTTAGAGAGGTACAACTTTTTTCTGGGGGTACGCATACCCCTAAATATTTTGTGAATCTAAGTTTTGCCTCATATTTCAATATGAGTAGGAAAATGAGAGTACGCCTAAACATTTTTTAAGAAAAGAAAGCAGTGTGTGTGTGTGTGTGTGTGTGTGTGTAAGTGCATGTGTGTGCGTGTAAAGACTCTTTTCCTTTCTTCATGTCCAGGGTGTCCCTGCCCTCTGCCTGCTTCTCAGAGCCTGTTTGTGTCACAGCCACTGCTGCCATCACTCAGAACAAGCACCAGCTCATTCTCCACCCTGAGCTCGGTGGGGAAAATAGGGACATTTTGGGATCAGAACAGAAGCTGGGGTGGCTTTCATACTTCCAGGACTTTCCCTGGAAAATAGGGGCACTTGGAGGGTATGGGTTGCCATGCCATGCCAAGGAAAGTTGCCGTGTTATTGCCATGTTATTGGCAACCAACTATATGTACCTCCATGCAAATGGGTGCAAAAGAGGACGGGCGGGGGGATACAAATATTAGGTGCTCTCTATATACAGCACCTCCTGTACAGTTTTTCTGCTGTAAGACCCAGTTTACACCTTACTGCAAAAAAGAGAGCTCCAAATGAATATGAGTAGTTAATACTATGGGTACAGGATCTGTCTGCATTATTCTATGATTCTATGTCTTACAGGTATGCCACCATCTACTTTATTTTCCTCATTCTCCCCCAAGTGGGATGAGAATTGAGCTGCAAATATAGTTTGGCAGAAAAAGAACTCTGCTCATCCCAATAGTAAACTGCACCAATGGAATACATATTCCCTACACACACAAACCCCAAGCCCAAGTAAAAGGACTACAATTAGCTGTTGTGGTTTTCAAAAAAAAGCTAGTAAATTTTAAGACTTACAATTGTCAGTTACTTAAAGAAAACACTGGATGTACCTTGAAGCTTTTTTTGGGCGGGGGAGGGGGAAATCCAGCATGGAGATTTTCTGAGGTTCCCATCTCTATGGTTTGCTATATCAGCTTGCCAATTTGAAAGTTAACGTAATAGCGACTATACCTCCAAGCCTGATTTTCTGAAGAAATAACAGTTTAGTTGTTTGACCAATCTCACAGAAAGAACATATGCTTTTCTATTAATATTTTATTGCTTATAAAACATCAAAGCTGGCTGCCTTCCTACTTTGTCAGCAAGCAACAATCTCCCCCTTTTAAGCTAATTCAAACCACAGGGAGCCAATTAAAAAAAGTGAAGCTTAACACAACTATTTCCTTCTAGTAATCTCTCTAAATTTGGGGTTTATCAGGCCTTATGGGGTCTTCTTTCCAGAGCAATTGGCATTTATTCATTTAACTACCATGTGTGTAGCTAAGGGAATGAAACAAGTTCAAACGTTACCACTTGATTTCAAATTGAGAAAGACAGAATTTATTTAAAACACACTTGAGATTTCTTCTGAAAAGTTTTTCTTTTAATACAAGGAAATATGTTACAACATTCCTTCTTCCTTTGTCAAAAAGGGGCTAAATTAGTATTTTGGCAGTCACCAAAGGCTTTTTCCAGTAATATTAAATTTCGCCATGTTACAGGATATGGACACTAAAAGGCTACTGAAGGCTAATGTTGCTGTTATTTTAAAAGAATCCTTAGTTGTTGTTTTTTAAGGCAATGATGTGCTTCAATGAGGTAATACGAAAACATTTCCCCATTTTTTTGTTTTCGTTTTTCAGTGAAAAAAAAGTTGGGAAGGGGGAAACAGAAGCATATACAGTCGTACCTTGGAAGTTGAACAGAATACGTTCCAGAAGTCCATTCGACTTCCAAAACGTTTGAAAACCAAAGCATGGCTTCTGATTGGCTGCAGGAAGCTCCTGCAGCCAATCGGAAGCCCCGCCGGATGTTTGGCTTCCAAAAATAGTTTGCAAACCAGAACAGTCACTTCAGGGTTTGCAATGTTCAGGAGCCAAAACGTTCGGGAACTAAGCTGTTGGCCTTCCAAGGTACAAATGTATTAAATTCTTAGTAAATCCGGTGAAGTTTCAACTTCTGTTTTTGATTTATCTGATGTTTTTAAAACAAAAAGCACTTTTATCTGTCCTGACCACGCAAAATGAACTCAGTAATCTCAGCAAAGGAATGCAAACACCAGCAATGCACAAGATGAATTGCAAGTCCTGTGTTAAAGCTATCTAAAGCTTCAACATTTACATGCAATTGCATACTGAAAAACTGCATGCAATTGCAAAATGCATAGAATTATTATTATTGTTATTTTGCATTATGTGAGGAATGTAGATCTGCCTCTTTGACGAGACACTTTCATCTCTGCTTTAGTTTTAATTTAGTAGTTTGTGCAGAGAAAGGAGATGCAATTGAATACACAGTAGCAAGGCGCTTTTTGGCCTGAGGGCAGAAGCTTCCATACCCCTGGGCTAAAGGTTAAAAGATTCTGATAAACCTTCCTAAAATAAGCCAATCACAATCAGAGAACAAAGTACTGTGTTGCATGAACACAAGTGTTTATTTGAGCAGCTAACACCCCTTTTTATATAATTCTTTTCCATTTTGTTTGCATTACATTTTCAACTCAGAAATAAAGCAGAATGGAAAATAAAGAAACCCTACAAACATGTGTATATATATAAAACTTGGCAAAGAGGAAAGTGGGACATCCAACAATTTAAAAATTGTTCTCTATGGTAGAATTGACTAGATGTCAAAATAAACTGTTTTTAAAAACACCTTCATGTGGTAGCAATTTTATCCAGCAAAAATCCTTACTTGAAGCAAAGAATTCCAAACAACAGAGCTGCATAACAAATTTCCAAATCACCCATGATGTGTAGCAGGTGAAAACACATGAGCTGTGTTATTTAGATTTGTTTAAGGGAACCTATAAAATGCTTAGCCTCCAATAATTTGTTCAATATCAGATCTAGTTGGTGATCTTTAGAATAACAATTGGCAGCTCACTGCAATACAGTGGACACTCAGGTTGTCAATGTGATCCATGCGGGAGGCACATTCACAACCCACAGCACCACGTCTGTGCACATGTGGGTTGCGATTCGGTGTTTCTGCGCATGCCTGACCACCGAAACCCGGAAGTAACCCGTTCCGGTACTTCCAGGTTTCAGCACATCCGTAACCTGAAGAAACGCAACCTGAAGAGTCTGTAACCCGAGGTTTGACTGTAATGAAACTCTCAGGGCTGCATCGCGCATTACAAGATTTGTTCCTAGAAGGCTGTTTAATGAAGAGAACAATGCTATTGTTGGTATTTCACAGACTGATGCTCACAGCTTCCCTCCCCATGTCCACAACAAAAACAAACAAGCCACCAGCACATGTATTAATCAGATTATCACATCATTTACAGACTACTCAGACAATATTTTTTTCAGAGGTGCCTTCTGCCTAGGAATTCTGTAAACATGTGAGGAGAGTCAGAATCTACAACACGTGGAAGCTTTCATCAGTGACAGCTATTTTTAGCCACCTATATACAAATCCAAATTGCTGCTAAGAAGGGTAAACAACATAGTAAATTCATGGCTATTTTTAGAAAAAGGTATTTAGCACTGCACTTTGACATATGTATCATCTGACATATATTTAGTACCTTTCACTAGCAATAATCCATTCGCCAAACCCGTGTGCTGGCATTGATATCAGCATGTGACACCAGAGTAATTTAAGTATTCATGCCTCCTACCAAAAAACATTATCATCTATAAAAAACAGGCAAGCACCCAATACAACTGGTACATAAAACTCCAAATATATTAATGTACTCTAGATTGCAGTAAGTATCTGTGAACAAGCCCCTTTAAAAACTCTTTCCTTATTTAATATTTATACTGGACAGCTCAGTTGGTTAGAACATGGTGCCAGTAACACCAAGGTCGCAGGTTCGATTCCCATGTGGGACAGCTGCACATTCCTGCATTGCAAAGAACTAGATGGTCCTCAGGGTCAATTCCAGCACTACAATTCTTTGATTCTTACAATAAGTACAAAGGGATCTGCTTAGCAGGTGAGAGAGTGGATTTTCATACAGCTATTTAAAATAAAAAATCGTATTATGTTTGAGGCCAAAAATAAAGCAAATCAGGCAACTTCTCTCAATACTTAACCACCAAAAGCACTTCAGTCTAGCACAGGGAGGGATTTTAACTGAGCTCAAGATAAAGAAGGAAGGGTTAACTTTCATGGAAAACTCACGCAAATAGGCTTGTGTCTGAATACATCCCCAACTTCTGAGCACAATTAGCGGCTGTGGAATACTGCCTGTGCCAGACTGCTGGAAAGGCGAAATGGATATCCAGGGGGAGGGAAGAGGGGAAGGAGTATCCTGGAAAAAGGCATGGATGACCGAAACTTTCTACAGGAGACCTCTCCACAATGCAACATTTTGTTATAGATCCCAAATGTGCTTATATATTACACACTATGATTTATGGTGTATGTTGTTTGGGATTTCTAATAAATATTTCAGAACACTGAATATTTCAGTCCCACCATCCATCCAACAGAGATCATATAATACACACACATTTTGTGTGTGTGTGTGTGTGTGTGTGTGTGTGTGTTATAAAGTCACACACACCTTAAAACTCACAGGCCATTCAAATTTTACAGGCATAATTAAAAGGAGTATTAGATCACAGCTGACTGGAATGCTGAACTCCAGCTGGACACCAGCCAACCGGGACTCATGGTAACCATTGTGTTTTTAAAGATCCATTTTAAAAGAGTCATTAATATTCTCCTCAGGACTTCAAATGCATGGCAAGTAATCCAACTTGGCAACAAACCTATGGAAGATGGTGTTACTTTCTACTTTCAGCCAACTCAATTTCTTGAGCAGATTTGAAGGGTTAAGGCCCAACACTTGCTTTCATGCATCAGGGCATAACCAGTTACAGATAGGTAGCCGTGTTGGTCTGCCATAGTCAAAACAAAAAAAATTCTTCCAGTAGCACCTTAAAGACCAACTAAGTTAGTTCTTGGTATGAGTTTTCGTGTGCATGCACACTAAGGTGTATCTTCAGATACAGTGTATCTGAAGAAGTGTGCATGCACACGAAAGCTCATACCAAGAACTAACTTAGTTGGTCTTTAAGGTGCTACTGGAAGAATTTTTTTTGTTTTGACCAGGGCATAACCAGCAAGACTTCATGATGTAAACCCAGGTAAATATTTGTTTTGTATTCTATTTATAAATACTTTAATTACAAATTGGTTTAATGTAGGGTGCACTAAACGCTATATAATTTTGATATTCCTTCAACTGTAGCACATTCAAAGACAGCTGAACCCCAAAATACCTGCCACAAGGTTTTCACATTCAACTTGTTTATCACAGTCTTTTTTACTTTCACAAATACTCTAAGCGGTGTTGGAAACTGACATATGAAAGCTAGGAGCTAAATGGCACTGTAATGGTTCTAGGGATTGCTCGTCCGTAAGTTGCCGCCACTCCTGGCTAGGTTGCCTGGTTGAACCCTTTCTGTCTGGACAGCCTTTCACCCGTGGCTGTCTCAATCGCTGGCAGAATCCGTCAGTGGGCGTTTTGTGAACTTCTTCCAGCAAATAAGTTCTTTGACGCCAAGTCTCCTCCTACTCTCCCTGCGTGGAAGTCTTCTGCGCAGGGAGGGTGTGGGCAGCGGAGTACCCCTGCTCTCCCCGCTGGTCTCCGGTGAAGAGTCCTGGAGCCTCCTCTCCGATTCCCCCATCTGCCCCCCTTCACCACTGGTGTTACGCTGATTTCCTTCCCCAACAGATGGGCTGCCTCTCTCCCTACTGGGACCCTCTCCGGCATCCCTCTGGAGCCTTCCCTCCACCTCTGGCTCCGATGGCTGTTCCCTGACAGGCACCTTAAGCATAGGTTATGGGCGCAACAATGGAATGTCTAGGCCCACTTTTTTATAACAAGGATACAAAGCAGAAAATGAATGAACTGCAGCTAAAATCTTATATTCATTTTTCACATGGTCTAGTCCTCATCTGAAGACTGCAAAAAAAGCCAAAGCCATGCTTCCCCTGCCCGCCCCACTAATATTCTTAAAAGAGGGTCTCTTCTCCAGTCTTCAGAGAGTGGCTGGAAGTGGGGAGGCAGAAAAAGGTCCTCCTTTTCTTCCACTCTGCAGTTTCAATCTGAAACCTTAGGTGCAGTACTGTGTCCAGAGCTCAGAAATGGCTCTCGCTAATGAAATTCCTTGTCGCAAAACGCGCCTAGAACAATGGGAGTTTCGAACACTGGCTTTAAGATAGCAGCCCAAATGCCTCTTCTTAAGCAATGTATATGGATTAGCTTGAAAAATGACCTCTTTACAATTACCGTATAGTGGGAGTAATTTCTACAAGCAGACCAAAGGAGGGGTAACAGCACCAAAGCCAATACTTTTCAGATTGGAAAAAAATAACAACTTGCAATGCTTATGACTGCCTCATGAGTTGTTCTTCAGTGTAGTTTGTAAATTTATCCAGAGAAGGAACCCTCTCTCCCTGCCCAGTTCCCTCCCAGCTGATCATTTACCTGCCCTAGAAGTAATAGCAACAATAGTAATAAATTTCTGGAGGCCTCTCTCCCTGATATCTGGACTCTGAAAATGTTATGACAGTGTTCCAAGAGTGAGAGGCCATTATGCACTCACTTCAACAAAACTAAGTTTTACATCAGCTCTAGAAGATGCTCGACCAGTGTTTCCCAAACTTGGGTCTCCAGCTGTTTCTGAAGCACAACTCCCATCATCCCTAGCCAGCAGGACCAGTGGTCATGGATGATGGGAACTGTAGTCCAAAGACAACTGGAGACCCAAGTTTGAACTCTGAGCTTCAACTCTGGACAACCTGGAGGGAAAGAGAGGCCCAAATTTAGAGAATAGTTGTTAAATATGTCTGTCTCTCTGCCGGCACCATTCATATTTAAAACTTGACAAATTCTGGCCCATGTTATTTAACATCTTCTGCATTGAACGGGAAGAATAATTCAAGGTGTTCATTGTCATCTATATGCAGGTGACATGTAGCACTTTTAAACTTTTCAACCTAATAGAAAGGAAGCTGTTGAGGTTCTGAACTGAAACCTGGAGAAATTAATGAGCTGGATGAGCACTAAGAAACTGAAGATGAATCCACACAAGACACACATGCTCCTGATCAGGAGGGAGATGGCATTGGAACAAGAATTCTGCCTGGCTTGAATGAGAATGCACACACATAAACACATCTTGAAAACTCAGGTTTGCAGTTTGAAAGTGTTCCTAGACTCAGTTTTCTATCTGGATGACCTGGTGGCAAAAGTGGCCAGTTCCAAGAGAGTCAGACCTGGCTACAATTAAGAAGAAAGAGAGCCTGAGTTAAATCAAGATCAGATTAGTGCTATGTGCTCTAAATGGGGCAACTTTAGAAAAACCTTTAGAAGACACACTTGATCCAGAATGCAGCAGCAAGCTCATCTATAGGACCATGTGACACCTGCAACCTCTGTGCCCACTGCCATTTCTTCCAGACACAACTTTGGCAATTACCTTCAGATAGCTGAATGATTACCTATACCACCCTGTTTGTTCCCTAATATCTGGAGAGGTCCTTTTTGTGCCATGTAGCTGTTTTAATGGCTGCATCCATATTGTGGGACATTTTGCTCCATAAAGTTTGTATGTCCCCTCTCAGGCTATCTTTTGGCAGTAGGGAAAGACATTATTATTTAGATACGCGTTTACTCAAGTATCTGCTATAAATAATCATGGTTTATCAATGCCTTTTATTATATTTTATGATATTGTTGATTCTGAATTACAGTAAGCCACTCTAGTGGGATAGAATTTCTATGGGAGTATCACAAGAGGACTCTGGTGCACCAAGGAGATCAAAATGGAATATATAAGCCATACCTGAGCTACAATTTTTAACAGTGTGTTCTCCCCCTCCCAGAGTGACTTAGACTTTTTTTGTATTCAGGGGATGGTGTGGAGGGTTGTAGTAATATTACTCATGACAAAGGATCCTGCTGAGCAGGGAAGATTAGCTACTCCGGTGGTCCAGAGTGTCCCATTACAACCCACTCAGGGGGGGAAATGGAAATATGTTAGATGCTGTGTGACAACTTAATCTACTACTCCTTACAGTGTACAGACATCTGGCTCAGCCTGTATAGACATAATTCGACAGAAGCAATAGAGAAGACAGAAGTTATCACCAAACACACACATTTACTATCCTCTGCATTGTCACTTGAATTATTATTAGTTTAAAATGTGACCTCTTAAGTTTTTATCTACACAAGAATTTTATTCTCCATTTGCAGCAATCTCTTTGTGTTATAAATTATCATGAACCAAGCCTTTTTATTTGGATACACACACAAAGGAAGATAAAAAAAGGAATACAGAGTCTGGATAAATTTGTCTCCTACAGCTGTCCAGGAAGAGATGCTAAAAATGATGGTTTATCCAGATGACCTACAAAATCTAGGGGAAGCAGTCTTCAAAATAATGTGAAAAACTTATCTGGCTCACCAGGAGAATACAAATGCCTTGTTAGGTTACTACATCCCACAAACTAGCCAGCTGTGAAGGAAACAGCCTGGTGACAAACCATACCAGGAAAGCAGGTCAGGATTTCCTGCTGTAATAGAGCCTGCTACTCAAAGAGAAGCTAAAAAGAGGGTCAAGCTGCAAAAAGGTTTTCTTGTAAAAGCTATGTCATAAATTGATAATAAGTAGCAGCCTAGAATTGGATTTCCATTCCACAGCATTTTCGATTTTGTGCCAACCTTAGACTACCCAAATTACCTTGGTAATCAAATTTTCCATAACCTTTGCACTACAGGTGCAAACATACAGCTTTAGCTTCTGAGCGGCAAGTAATTCCTTCCTAAACCCAAGGTTTTTGTATGCAGCCCACAAGCTTCCGTTGAAATGCTGATAAACTCATGGACATTTTTAAAAAGGCTCTAGCCCTCACAGATTTGAATATATGAAGGTCAAGTTTCTAATATGAGGATTAATGCCAACCAGGATGCTTGTGACATGTTTAAACAGAAGTTATTTCAGATTGCTCCAATTCTCATTCATACGCAAAGTCACGAACAATTTTAAAAAGGAAAATATCACTGAACAGAAACACTGGAACTACATTAGGAACAATCTGGGCTAACAATCTGCATAACAATCTACTCTTGCAGTTCTAACACACTTCTCTGTTTCACTATGGACTAGCATAATAGTTGTTCACTAGAGAGTGGGTTTCAAGGCTGTGATTAAGAAACACACAAATAAATTGTTTAATGTATTTGTATCTCTCAATAATGTTTCCATATATTCCTCATGTGCGCACACAAAACAAAACAAAACAAAACACCATTGCTTTGGTGAAAGAAAGTAGACCAGAACATTATAGGTAATTTTTGTTGACCAAAAGGGCTTGGTGGGAGAGAAGATTAACAAACTATCTGCCAATTTTTAGTAAAGTAATCACAAGACTTTCTTTCATTCACTTCTGTTTATTGTTTGTTTACATGTGTATGCAGTGGCAGCTGGTAGCATTTTGACATTTTGGTAGCATTTTGACATGGTAGAGCTGCAATGCTTAACCTTGCTTTGTTTAAACTTCAGGAAAGTGTGCCAATACACATGTGCTAAGTGCTACTGTCTTCTCCTCACTAAATAATAATAATAATAATTCACCCTAATGTCCCAAAGCGAGTTACAACATTAAAAGACAATTGGAGCTACACTTCTATGCACAGCTAGGTGGGAAGAAGCTGGCTGAGGCTGATGGGACACTGAAACGAACCAAGAATTTCATTAAATCCTACAACCTGTAGCAGAACACAAGATAAGCAAACCAACGCTGTGGAAAATACTGGCTGCTTTCAGGCTAATCCTTAGCAACTAGTGAATTTACAGTATTCAGCAGGCAAGGGAACTAATTGGATATTGATGAGTTTCTGTGCTGAAATATTAAATCCCAACACATGTCATTGAAGCAACTTGCATTGCAAGAGAATGAAGCTTCACTGCTCATTTTTCTAGAGTACAAAAAATAGCTTTTAGAGACTCTTCCCTCATCATAACAGCATCCTCTTCTATTTCTGAAGCACTGTCCGGAGTTCTAAGCTATAACTTAACATGACGGACAAAGTCCGCAGGGCCAATAAAAATCTGAAACACAATTAATTCCTTGTTTGACTATCTTCAGAAAAGAAAAAGTGATAGCAGCACAGAACCCCAAACAGATGACTGACATTACCAGATAACAATTAGTTAGGTTAATGGGTAACACTTTGTCAGGCTCCTACAAATGTCAATACAGCACATCAATAGCTATAAAACACCCAAGGGAATGGTTAATATCACTCTAAGGCAAACTGCCTTATTGAGGAAAAAGATGGACTGGCTGATCAAGTCATTACTACCAGTCATGGTTAGCAGTAGTAATGCTTCTGAACACTGGTTGTGGAAACCACAGAAGGAGAGAGTGTTCCTTTACTCAGATCCTGCTTGTGGGTTTCCCATAGGCTTCTGGTTGGCCACTGTGAGAACAGGAGGCAGGACTAGTTGGGCCATTAGCCTGACCCAGCAGGTCCTTCTTACGTTCTAATTATCTTACCATCCCCCCTAATTAGAAAGCAAAACAACAAACTCCAGATTAACATGGAAAATGCAGAGCTTAGGCCTTACTTTGCTTTGGCTATTTATTGTGTTCAGTTTTACAAAACATGGATCTGAAGTGAATGTTGAAGCATCAAGTGACTTTATTACTGTTCAGGCTGCAATCCTGTAGCCACTATAGAAGTCAATAGGACTTACTTCCAAGTCAATACATACAAGATTACGCAGTCAGTTTAATTTTGCTGTGCAAGTGGACTTACACAGTTGTACCTTGGTTGACGAACACCTTGCGCCTTGAACATTTTGGCTCCCGAATGCCACAAACCCAGAAGTGAGTGTTCCGGTTTGCGAACATTCTTTGGAACCAGAACATCCGACACAGCTTACGCAGCTTCCTTCAGCCAATCGGAAGCCACACCTTGGTTTCTGAACGTTTTAGAAGTTGAATGGACTTCCGTAATGGATTCCATTTGACTTCCGAGGTACCACTGTACTTACCAAACATTGGCTATTACACATAAAAACCAAATACCACACCCACCCACACCCACACACCAAATACCACACCCACCCACCCACCCACACACACACACACCATAAAGTAACACACACCATACAGGAACCTAACATGTCCCTAGCCACACAAACATTGTTTGAATCATCTCTCTCACTTTCCCTCACCACAAACTAACTTTTCAGAAATGAAACATTTTTACATAATCATGCTTAAAATAAGCAGGGAAGGAGAGAAACACTACATTTGAGAAGATAGTTTCACCAAAAAAGGATTGCTATTATATTTCCTACAATATGTATTCTGAGAAAATGAAAGAACAAGTTTTCTTAAGAGAAAAACAATACCGACCTTCATTCCTGGATAAGGTTTCTTTACCCTCTGGTGTTTTATCTGGCATCTCAGCCGAGACCAATTCAGTGAAACCTGAGGGACATAAAGAAAGAAAACTGTTCTCATACCAAAGCCAGCAGGGGAAAACTTTTCTATAAGTTCAGGATACTGTTACAAGCTAATTCACACACATCCTATAAAACACTTCATCAAAAGGGCAAACAAAGCTAACAATTTAATATATGTGAGCACAAAGAATTTGCTGACCCTATCATGTGTCGTTGAGCTTGAGTAAAGTACCAGCAGTTTGCGGAAACATTTCCTTTAAAGCAGGAATAGGGAACCTGAGGCCTCCAGACATTGTCTGACTACAACTCCCATCATCCCTGACCAGTCCCAGCACCAGCTGTTGGCCACATTGGGCACCCACCCAGGGCCTGACCACTTGCCCTGCTGGCTGGGAATGGTGGGAGTCCCAAGAACAACAGGAGCTCCACAGATTAGTCATCCTTGTTTAAGGAATACACAGGCCCATATAATTGAAAAAGGGGCTTTGGGGGGGTCAGTTAACTTAAAAATTCAACAGAGAAGTCCTACTAGTGAACACTAGCCAGTGAATCAAAGATGAATGAAAATATCTGGCAACCCCTTAGGGCAGGCATAGGCAAACTCCAGCCCTCCAGATGTTTGGGACTACAATTCCCATCATCCCTGACCACTGGTCCTGTTGGCTAGGGATGATGGGAATTGTAGTCCCAAACATCAGGAGGACTGGAGTTTGCCTATGCCTACTTTAGGGCCTTCAAGTCAAAACAGTAAAAGCATTTTTGAAAAATAAAGCACACACCTCTCCATTCTCTGTCCAGCTAAGTAAGTCCCACCAAGTTCAATAGGAATTGTTCTTGTTTGCACAGCATCAACCTCAAGACATCCAGAGGAATGCCAAGCAGAATAATTTAATCCCAGCCATTACCCCACTATTTGCTTCACTGTGAAAATATATTATAACCTCGCTTTATCAGATATCAGGGTGATGTACAAAATAAGGCCAAAAATAGTAATGAGACCATAGATAACAACCATAAAGCAGAAGCAAATGTCAGTGCATATCCCTCAGGATCAATTTAACATAATTCTCTCTGGCCACACCACTTAACATTTTGGCAACCACGTTCTGCATTAGCTGAAGCTTCTGGATCTATATCAGGATCTGCTGCCCCTGTGGATCCTGCTGCCTGAGGTGGTCACCTCACCTTGTCTCATGTGTGGGCCAGCCCTGTTTCTGAGTCATCTTCAAGGGCGGCCCCACTTACAATGCATTGCAACAACCCAATTCAGAACACGGACTGCCATGGCCAGTCTATCCCTGTCTGGGAACCACCTGAAGCTGGTAAAAGGCACTCTGAGCCACCAAGGCCACCTGGTCCTCAAGTAGCATAGCTGAAGCAAGTCCAAGTTATGCACCTCCTCTCTCAGAGACAGTGAAACCTGAGACAAGAGAACCACCTGCTCACTGAGTCTCAAACTTAATGGGATTCAACTTCAGCTCTCTGGTCCTCATACTGCCCATACAACTGGAACCCAAACACAGTCAATTTAAGGGGGGAGCAGGGTGCTGCACTATTAAAAATTACCTTTCTCTCTGTTCCACTGATAAGATTCCTTCTGTAAGTAGACAGTCACTAGTAAGAGTTTTGCCTCTGGTACAAGGACATAATTGGTGTCTTCAAGCTAATAACAAAACCTCACCCCAGTCCCAACCAACCAGAAATACTTCATAAATTCAATTACTTAAAATGGATTATTATTTGTTTCATCAACCAAACCGCAGAGGAAGGTTTCTATTTCCACACATTTCTGGGAATAAGCCCTACAGAACAAAATGAGACACATAGCATTGTACGGTAAGTGATCATTTTGAATTTTTAGCTGTAGAATGGGAAAAGCCGAATGAGTACGTTGGGTTTGTGTTTTTTTTAACTTAAGTGGCCTATTAAGTATCATGAAACCTTAGAACATCATCTTCACCCGTGCCAACTTCCATGCCTAATTTTAGAGAGATGTGAAAACAATGTCAAGTAGCAATTTGCTCAAACTTCAATTAATCTTTCTTTGCTAACAGTACACTACTTGGCCATGAAAGCATCATGTTACAAGAAGCACTCAGTCACAACAGAACTGAAGTGATTTATTTAAAAACCTTCCCTGCTTGTATGCTACCACAAGAATGAGCTGTGCTGGTTAATATTGTATTGGCTAGACACACTTTGGGGCTGCATTGTTGCATTAGTTTTGCTGGTTATAATGCTAGCACTTCTGTCCTGATTTTTAATGTTCCTTTTACACTGCAGGCTGTGTAACTGAACTGTGGCTTTTTGAATGACATACTGCTTTGCTGTGCTAAATTTTAAAGGGCAGAAAATATAAATATTAAAACATTAACAGTGGAATTTGAATTGCTTATTTCCCCCAACTTATGTGGTCCTTAAGCCTAAGGTCCCAAAAGTCTACCGGGGGGGGGGGGCACACATGAAAGAGAATGAACTTGAAGAAGAATGAGAAATTATTAGAAGTTCAACACTGATACAGACTTAATTGGCATTTTGTTCACCCAACAATTATGGAAATGGCTTCTACAGGGCCAGCACACCCATGAGGCAGAGTGAAGCAGACATCTTAGGCAGTGCTTTTTCCTAGAAAAATAGGTGCCGGTATTCACCATGAAGTTGTTAGAGTAAGTGCCACACTGTATAACAACAACAAAAAGAGGTGCCTGTACTGCATACCATTGAGTACCCCCTGAAAAAAACTGGCAGGTGGCAGAATTCCCTGAGATGGCACCACTGCAAGCACCCTGCCTGCCCCATCACAGCTAGAGTCGTAATGCAGGCATCAGCACTGATTTCCGCTGAATTTTTGCGAGATCTTGCCAAAATTTCATGAGACTGTGTCAGAATCTGCCATTAGAGCTGCTTTGTACCGCTACTGCACAACTTAGGGAAGAGAGGCTTTGGTGAAGGCGGCGTGGCACAGGAGCGCCACCATGTCATGGCCGCACCTCTCATTTCACCTCAAGTGTCAAAATGGGATGCACCGGCCCTGGACTTCAAGGTGTAGTTCAAAGATCACTCAACTAATTCAGTGAACTTTGTTAAACCAAACTACTTCATTCCAAGCACTTCACAGAAATATCAAAACTGTGTTTTCATGATTACATATGTTAAGGCATCATATTCTTAACAACTCTTAACTCGATTTGACTGGTTAAGAAAAGAATCCTCCATTATCATGAACACACAAATAATTAGTAGGGACCATGATTAGCATATAATGATGGAGACACTGGTATTTTATACTGAAAGTACTTTGTTATATGGTTCGTTATGTTCTCAGTCTAAATGGGATCTGCCCTGTCTAAAAATACATCTCTAATATCCCTATATTTTCTTCAGACTAAACTACCAAATACAATAGCTATTATGTGTAACACAGGATATGCTTCCCCCTGTCCCCCGTCTACTGATAATTGAGAATGGATGCATATACAAAAACGAACAAATATCCATATCAAATCTGAGTTCATCACGTCACATGCTGATTTGTAGAGCGGTTATCGACAAGCTGCCTATGAAGTCACATAGCCTTTGTCACTAGAGGGAGTCCTGATCACACAGCATGTTCGGTAAGGCAAAACAAAAGGAATGAAAGGATGAGAAAACTGCCAGAAAAAAAGATTGCAGGCACTTTTGAATGTTTCTACAGATTTCATCGTAAGAAATGTTTAAACAAAACATGCCTGTTGAACACACACACACACACACACACACACACACTCCCATCAACCAGCATGACTAAAAGTCAGGCGGGAGGGAAGTTCTTGCCCAGGAACATCTGCAGGGCCACAGGTGAGTCACACCTGCTGTAAAGGCTGCAGAGACAAGGCAAAACAAACCATTATGTAGCAGACAAGTACAATACAGTAGACTTTTGGTAGCTTTTTCTTTTTTTCTAAGCAGATAATGGATTCTACAAAATATAGTGGGAAAAGTTCTAAACTCTTTTCCCTAGGGGGTCATTCTGATCAATAGGAGGGAAAGATATTCCACAACAGATAATGGGTGTAATGAATAAAACAGTTTCCAATGTAAGTGCATGAAAAATAATTATGTGGGCTGTCCAAATGCATAAGATTTGAATGTTTAGCCAGCCTGACCCATTCCAGTGGCTGTTTCAATTTAAGGTCTCACATTAAATGCAAAGGAGCTTACTGGGAGATGCTGATACACGGAAAAACACTCACTCTGAAGACAATTTAAGACCTGCAGCACACAAACAACTGAACTTTACACAAGGGCAAAATTTTACAACTATAATTTGTACTGGCAAGGAGAGAACGAGGAAATGGGGTAATGTTTGGCTTGGCATTCCTTATGGTTATCCATGAGCAAAAGTCTATTTAAACCTTGCGAGCAAATCATTGTAACATTGCAATGTGGCAATGCTGCTGACTCATTAATTCTACCTAACAACCTAAGGCAGTTAACACTTTTGTTATCCCAACGAAGTCAGCATAAATAGCCTTTTAATAATCTTCCAAGGTTACTTAATGTGCTACCAAACAATGTATACTCAGTACAACCTATTTTCTTTGAACTAAAGCAGAAAGTTTAATTTCAGTTTGCCGAACTTATAGCATTCAGTCCAGGAGCAGATCTGCAGGTAGAAATATGAAATGCATCTTGGAAGATTATGCTGTGAACAACCCAGACACTGAAACCAGTAAGTTACTTAGGCCCTCCAGATGTTTTTAGACCCCAATTTCCATCATTGACCCAACCACTGACCATGCTGACTAGAGCAGATGGGACTTGGAGTCCAAAAACATTTGGAGGCCCAAAACACCCCTCACCCTGCACGATACAGCCTCATATTGTTAAATAATAAAGTGGAGGTAAAGCTCAATGGTTCAGTCTGATCTCACCACAATTCCCAGCTCTGCCTGTGTCAGTCAGAAGGTATTTCAAGAAACAATGCCCTCAGCTATTCTCTGCAGTATAATTGCACAGATACTGATAAAATGAAAGCAAATCAAACAAGGCCTGACGGACAGACAGACTTTTGTTACTGGTGCGCATCCACATTATACAAAGAATAGAATGAGTCATGCCTATTGGGCAAAAAGAGTTTAGGGGATAGATGCCAGAAAGGTCACAGTGCCCTACACCAGCTTATTCAAAATAGTATGAAGACTGCTGTGCACCTTCACTGGCTGGCACATGTCAGCTTTCGAACCAAATCATTACAAGAAACAGTTCTCTTAGAGGAGAAACACTACAGGTTTCTGGTTAAAGAAAAATAGTGACCCAAAAATTGAAGTTGGACATGTGCACAGCAAGAGTAAAGTGCCCCCAAAAATTTTAGGCTGGTATCAACACGGCCAGTTCGACGCCAGCTCATCAGTACTAAGTACATTTGTCACCCACAGACAGTTAGGAAAGGCAACCAGGCACTTCCATGAATCATTTGAAATGGACTGTTACATTTATGTCTATTAGCCTGTCTCCCTTTAGCAGCAAATTCTAAAGCCCCACATGCTGCAAATTCTGTAAATCCTTCCTCATCACCAAAAAATGATGCGTTTTTAAAGGACCTATATTGTACTTAGGCCTTTGCCAGCACATGGGCAGTCTGAGATTTTTTTCCCCTCAAGTGCTACACAAAAACACAGGGCAAATGTAGTCTAATAAAAGTTCTTTGACTGCAATACTTCTAACCATGTCTAACTGAACAAAGTTACATATAACAAAGCAATGGGCTATGAACACATTATGTAATGCAATACTGTATTAATAAACAATCCATGTACTCCTGCCAGCGCACTTCAGGGTAGGTCCCCTTTAAAGATGATGACTCATGTGTACAGCTAAAACTAGGTCATCAGGAACAGCAGTCTTGAGCCAAGGAACCAGTTGGGTGAGGGGAACACCACACACACACACACACACACACACACTATAACCCAAGAGGTGGGAACACATTATGTTGCCAGGAAACACAAATAAGGAAAGGCCTCACTTCATTCAAATTTTCTCACAGACTAGTGAATAGCAAAAGAACCCAGTATACTTTCTAGCAACATGCACAATATGAATATAATGTAATTGTCCATTTCCCGATGTCTTATCTATATTATGATGGTGATGATGATTTTACTTGTGCAGACATTTTATAACTTTGCAGGTCTAGAGAGAAAAAAAAAAACATTCTGTTGACTCCGCAAGACTTTGCCAGAGCCCAGGCTTCCATCCATACCAACATGCTTTAGAGGGAAGATAGCAAAATAGACTGTCGTAACGTACAGAGTTCAGTCTCCATTGCAACTGTGGCTTGCGGATGCCTTTCTGCTGAATCTGCAGATTGCTAAGAGCCACAGTGATGAACTATAATGTGGAAGGTAGCCATTCAGCCAAAAGCTGTCATTTTCCCAAGCTTATCCTATGTAGAAGTCTTTAATCATCTGCTAAGATAAAAGCAAGATCCATTTCCTAAACTTGGCAAGCAAAAAAATGTGAACGTGCTCATTTCAAACCCATTAAATGCAACAATTATAATATTTCAGATTTTCATTTTTAAGGCAAAATAAATAAAGTTTTTGCTATCTTTCAGTTATTTAACGAATATTTTGCACTCCTTGTGGTACAAGTGAGCTCGGGGGCATATTTTTATAGGCACAACTTGCATATGGAGCATCTACATATGCTTTTCAAAGTTCCCAGTGCAAAGTCAAGATGCTGTATTGAAGTTCACATCAAGTTTGATGAAATTCACTAAATAATTCAGAGGGGGCCAATAAGAATATGCAAAGCATGAGACTCTAAATCTCAGGGTCGTGGGTTCAAGCCCCACATTGGGCAAAAGATTCCTGCATTGCAGGGGGCGGACTAGATGACCCTGATGGTCCCTTCCAACTCTATAATTCAATGATTCTATAACCCTCCTAAGATGTATAAGAAAATATGGCCCAAGTCATTAGGTGGTACAATGCAGGCAGAGGCAGAGCTAGCTGCTCCAGCACCCGGAGTGGCCCGCAGGGGTGGGGCTAGCTGCCTGCGGGGGTACACCGCCGCCGGGCGTCCCAGGGGATGCACTGCAACGGTGCATGTCCCGGGGGGGGGGGCTGCCTGCAGCGATGTCACTCCCCCTCAGGGATGGCACTCGGGGCAGACTGCCCCAATCACCCCCACCTTTCTCCACTACTGAACACAGGTATGAGCATATATCCTGGCCATGGGATTTCTCATTTTCCATGCAATTGTGAATGGTTGTTGTATTTACTATGTGCATGAACATCAGCTGATTCACAACAGCTGTCAGCTTAGAAATTTGTGGTCACAAATCTTCAAAGTCCAGTTAGGTATACCACAGCTCTCTGCTGCAATCATGTCTATAAGGTTACCAGATTTTTTTCCAATGAATCCGGGGATACTTTTCAACTTCAATGGATTTTGTATGGGGACTGATTTGTAAATCCGGGGACTGTCCCCAGGAAAACGAGGATGTCTGGTAACCTTATTCTAGAACACTTTGGTGTAGCTTTCCACACAAATGGTCAACAGATGTAATATGTCTCAGGAATAAAACCACTCTTGACTTTTGTACTGTACAGTACTTTCTGCTAAAGAGATTCCTAGTCAGATTAACAACCATCCCTTCTACAGGTCAGAAAATTCCACACACACTCTTCAGAGGTGCAAGAGAGGTGAATCATTTACCATGAGATACATGTTTAGAGGATTCTTACAGGTGTTATAGTGCCACACTCTCCTTTGCCCAGTATTTAATAGCAGTTTTGGAAACCGACAATTAAAATAAGTAAAAAATGAAGTTTGCCTTTTCTGTGGAAATTCCGCCGTTGCTGCCGCAATCTTAAAAGCAAAACAAAGCCTAAACAAACAACAGCTTTGGCAATAGTGACATTCCTTTGATTAGGCTGAATGCTCAACTCCTTCAAAATAAAAACTATTAGAAAAATATTTATTTTTACAAAGGGTCAAAGGAAAAATATAATTTTTCCAGAGGGAAGCCAGATGTTTAGTTTCTTCTCCTCCAAAAGCGATACTTTTGCTGATAAATAACATTTAGTCACTGTTTTTAAAAAGGTTCGTGTTTCACTTCCTCTACTTTAAAGATCCACATCACAACATTTAAGCCAAGTATTCCATGCATGTTGAAATCGTTCCATGTACTTTTGTAGGAGAAAAAGAGACAAGAAGCATTTTCCTAGTACAAGCATAGATGTTAAGGCATTCAGATATAAAATGCTGCTGCTCAACAAGTCATTATTAATTTCAGTAGCTAGTAGTACTAGTAGTTCTAGTAGTACTAGTTGGTACTTGTTTACATCAGCAGCCCAGTATATGCTTTGCTATACTTGTACAGGTTCTAGGTTACCCCACTCATCTCAGTAGAGGTAGCAGCTCTGCTTATTCTATTCTAATGAACAACAAAGACATCGGAAGTGAGGGGGACTTTGTGGGTGCACATCTAAGACCCTGCAAAGGGTTTGGAAGAGATGCTAATAATTGCCTGTGATTTGGAGTTGTGCATACCCTGTTTTTGTGAAAAAGTGTCCCTGAAAATGCAGCAGAAAAACATTAAGAGAGCTAGAAGATAAACATGAAATGTCTGGGTCTTGTGGGTACTGAAACATGATAGATCTTAAAGGGGAAGAGGAAGAGACATTTTCTGCAGAAAAAAAGAACACCTCCTTGGTTCTCCTAAGTCTATATTTCAATTTGTAACACACATGCTTTTCAGTGGGGAATGCAATGAAAATTTACATCACTTTCAATACATCCATATCTCACAGTGAAGCTTAGCCTATATGGTTTTTATATGAGCTTCAAGAACAGAACAGTATATGATTTTAAAGTCAATCAGTTCTTGTTTAAGCACTTGTGGATCCAGTCACCAATTTGAGGATTTAAAAATGCACACTCATTTTGAATTGCAGATCTGAATATTTCTTGTGCATTCATGTTTTGAGTGTGATGTCATAGCCACACCAGAGATTTAAAGCACATGACTTCCCCCAAAGAATCATGGGAACTGTTGTTAAGGATGCTGGGAATTGTATCTCTCTGAGAGGTAAACTACAGTTCCCAGGATTCTTTGGGGGAAGCCATGTGCTTTAAATCTCTGGTGTGGCTATGACCTCACACTCAAAACATGAATGCACAAGAAATATTCAGATCTGCATGGCAATTCAAACCACTCCATGGATATTTGTGGATATCCAAAGATGCAGGAAGGCAGCATTATGGAAATGAAAGATGTTTCACATAACATATATATATATATACATATATGAGTCCAGTAGCACCTTAGAGACCAACTAAGTTTGTTCTTGGTATGAGCTTTTGTGTGTGGACAATTTATTTATTTTTTATATATATTTCTACTGTGTCAGACCAACTCAGCTACCTACCTGAACCTATCTCTAGATTAGGTAGAGAGTTAGGAGAAAGCACTATTAAAAGATTAATCCTGTCCTACAGAAATTTGCTTTTAAAAAGCTTCATACATTTAATTGAACTCACTTCTTAAGGCACACAAAATGCTGCTACTACTAATAGAGAGCAGGCAGTTACTGAATCAAACTACGAAAAGCAGTTTACACTGTTTCTATACAGTGGTACCTCAGGTTACATACGCTTCAGGTTAGACTCCGCTAACCCAGAAATAGTGCTTCAGGTTAAGAACTTTGCTTCAGGGAGCCAGCTCAGCCCAGCGGTCCCATCGAGCAGAGCATTAGCTTAGATCCCCTAATCGCTTCCAGCGGTTTGAGATCCGCGGGCGCTGCCTGGCTTTTTTTTTTTTTAAAAAAAAGAACTTTGCTTCAGGATGAGAACAGAAATCGTGCTCCAGTGGTGCGGCGGCAGCAGGAAGCCCCATTAGCTAAAGTGGTGCTTCAGGTTAAGAACAGTTTCAGGTTAAGTACGGACATCTGGAACGAATTAAGTACTTAACCTGAGGTACCACTGTACATACATAAAACTGCTACATTCAAAGGGCGCAGGAAAACTTGTAAGATCCAAAACTTGAAGGAAGTTCATTTTGAAAGCTATCTTGTGCACATGAACATAAACACACAATAAGCAAAAATAAAAGTATACTTGATGAGATGAACACAATGGAATGTTAGATACCCTTGTCCAGCTAGATCTCAATTTTGTTCGTTTAACCTGCACTGTTTGGCTGGCGCCATAAACAATATTTAGATATAACTTTATGCTTCCCAACAGATGCCACTTTCCATTTGATTATTTTCAGTTAAGGAAGTGCAAGAAAGATTATAAAAATCAATGAAGAACTTATGCAAGTTTACACATAAGGCAAGCAAGTCATGCTCAGTGCACATCTCGACAAATTTACAAATATCCCTTATGTTGTGGATTAGGCTGTAATCCTTACCCCACTTTCCAGTGAGTAAGTAGCATTTACGTCTGAGCAGACTTTGTTAGGACTCTGCATCAAAGGCTTTTGAAAAAAAGAGGAGTACAATTACTGTGCAGAACTACAACTCAAAAATGCAGACTATGCAACTGTAACTTCATAAGATGCTTTCAGTGATACACACGATACAATATACAATTTTGTGACTAGCTTGAGGGAAATGGGGATGGGGTTAAGTAATTAATTTATGTCTGTAGCCATATCTGTAACTGTTATAACAAAGCAAACATATGCCTCCATTTCACCTTTGCTGTGTGGGTGGGGGGATACTGAAGACAGTTTCACCCACATACAGGATACTTAACACAAAACAACAGATGTGCAATAATCACAAATGTCCATTCATTTCCTTTATGTCAGCAAATACAAGCAGTTGCTAATTAAGAATCTCTATCTATTGGATACAAAAGGAAGTTTACACATTTCCCTGGTCATTTTGAAATAGAAGATGGAGACAATAGAAAATGTCACAGGAAGAGAGCAATCTGCTTCCCTGCAACTACCATGTCTTAGCGAAGTTATCTTTTCCCTTAAAACTGTTTTACACTGACTAAGGAAGAACAACTACAATAAAATACTAACTGCAAAAATGTAAGATCAGAACAGTTAGGAGCTGTACAATTCCGTCTTGCCTTCCTACAACTACGTGGGGTTCCCAGAAGGTCTCCCACACAGACAATGGCAGGATTCCAGACCTGCTTAGCTTCAACAAGGTGACTGCATTGCATGTTCTCAGAGCATGGCAATAGATTTCAGCTCAGGGGTTGGAATTCTGAACTCCTCAAAAGAGCAGGTAGCTGTTGGATGCTGTGGACCATAATTGGAGGCCTCCTTAGAGAGGTTTCAAGTTCCATCATGGTTGCTGATCTGCCTCGTGTCCTAAGGTCAAAAAGTGGGTGTTCCAGGGGAATGACAAGGGAGGATTAGGGGACGCTTTGGATCTGCAGAATCCATAGGCCCCTCATCCCCCAAACATGCTTATGGAATAGGCGATGGGGGGCTATGCCAGCCTTGGAGTTGGTGTGGCTATTTTGCCTGCCACTGGAACAAAAAATTAAAATTAACCCAACATTTAAAAGAGGAACCAGCAACAAAAAGGCAAGGGGCTAGAAAAAGCCACATATAGACACCAATTCTGTCCTGGCCCCAGCAGGGCTTTGGAATTGACAGCCCATTGGGTCAGACTCCTTTCCGTTCCCCAACCTCTGAAGGACGGCTCTATCCAAAACTTCAATAATTTCCCACAGAAATAAAGTGAGACTTAAGGTGTTGGCCTTTCTGTTTGTACTCAGCAGCTGGCTGCAATCCAGATATTTGGCATGTCCTGTGTGGTCTATTTTGCCTTTTTTTTTTAACTAGTATGTCAGGCTATGGCATGTCAAGCTATGCCCTACTACAAAAGCATATTGAACTAATAGTTTTTTTAAACAACAACAACAGTGGTCACTTCAGTTTAGGAATCCAACAGCTTATGAAGCTCTGGCCCATTTTGGCCCAGTGCAGCCAATGGCCTCATTCATACTGACCTTCTCAGAATATACACACTGTATATACCGTATTTTTCGCTCTATAGGATGCACTTTTTCCCCTCCAAAAATTAAGAGGAAATGTGTGTGCGTTCTATGGAGCGTAGGCAGGGTCCTTGGCTTCAGCAATAGCAATGTGAAGCCTCTGAAGTGCAGAGGGAGCGCTCCCTCCACGCTGAGGCTTCGTGTTGCTTTCGCAGGGATAGCTGCCTGAAGCCTTTGGAGCACAGTGCGAACTCGCACTGTGCTCCGAAGGCTTCGGGTTCCTTTTGCTGAAGCCGGGAGAGCAACACTCTCCCAAACACTTTGCTGTTCTCTTCATGATGCGCTTCAATAATACAAGAAATAAATTGTGGTTTCCCATTTCTGCTGAACAAGATGACTATGGTGACCAACTTTGAAACAAACCAGAATCTTAAAATTTCAAACTGTGGCTTTAAGATCATGGTTTGTTCTGAAGCTGGTGGTTATAGTTTCCTGGTTTAGAGAAATGGGAAACTGTCATTAATTAAGCCTTTCTGATTTTATTCTTCTAATTAGTAAAGCACTTGCTTGCCAAAATGGCTCCCTAAGTGGTTTAGAAGTAGAAAACGGATTATTAAAAATATAGCTATGGTGTGTACCATATTTTTCGCTCTATAGGACGCACCCGACCAGGAAACCAGGAAACTCTAAACCAGGAAACTGGGAGTACTGGATATGGTGAAAGTGTGCAACTCCACTGTCCACTCACATCTGTTAGGAGTGGTCTAAGGCTCCTTAAGGCACAATGCGCGCACACACACACTATCAACCCAAACATTATGGGACTCCCTACTAAGTTGTCTGTTAAACCTGAGATTACTAATTTCAAGTTCCGCACAGGAATTATATTTAAAGATTATATTTAGCTCTAAAGTGTGGCTGTTAAACTCAGGATTCCCCCATGTCTACTGCTCTGGAGTTTTGTATAAGGGGTAGTCTATAAGTAAAAGTAAATAAATAAATATGGAAAGCACAGTTCCCATCAGCCATAACCAGGCTGTAATTAAAATACATTTCCTGACAAAATACAAATATTGGTTTGGATCCAGAGAAGGGCTCCTTTCATTTCTACAAGAAGTTGTGACTCAGTAGAAGCTGCTACTCATGTATGGGGGAAAAGAAGCTGAGTTTTTACCAATTCCCTCTTCCCCAGCAGTCCCCAGCACCACCTCCCATGCTCTTACAAAGGGTCCTTCAATCTTCTGGAGAAGATTTTCAGAGATTTGCAGGGGAATCAGCAAAAACGACTTCCTTGTCCCTTTCTGAGGTCCAGCGCCGAGGGCCTTCTGGCGGTTCCCTCACTGCGAGAAGCCAAGTTTCAGGGAACCAGGCAGAGGGCCTTCTCAGAAGTGGCGCCCGTTCCGTGGAACACCCTCCCACCAGATGTCAAAGAGAAAAATAACTACCAAACTTTTAAAAGACATCTAAAGGCAGCCCTGTTTAGGGAAGCTTTTAATGTTTAATAGGTTATTGTATTTTAATGTTTTGTTGGAAGCCACCCAGAGTGGCTGGGGGGACCCAGCCAGATGGGTGGGTCCTAAATAATAAATTATTATTATTATTATTATTATTATTATTATTATTATTATTATTATTATTATTTCTGTGAGCTGAACTTTGCTCATGTAAACTGCGGACCCATAATGCTTAAAGGTACACAGCAGCAACCTTAGATGGTAAAGTAAAATACTGTCAAATAATTAGCATAAAAACAACAAGTTGTAAATTTATTTAATTTACACCACACAGTAGTAAAATAAAGTGGTTGGAGAGATGTGGATATTATTAAGTGTATTATTTCTGCAGAACTCCTAGCTAAAAGGTTTCAGAACTTCCTTGAAATGTGTGATTAATTACAATGATAATCCTTCTCATCCAAAGGATAGTACGACTGCACTAATTCTCACCAGATGTAAGTTATGGAAGGCATTAATTTAACTGCTGCGCCACCAAAAATCTGGGAATGAAAATGCTTATAAGTAAGGCTGTAAACATAGTTGAATTCTCACTTTCATTATTAAAACCATTATGACAGACTTAAAAAGAACCCGCAACGCCATCATATATTTTAGTTCTCAACACATTTTTAAGGCATGAGAAGGCCTAATGGCAAATAAGTTACAGCCAGGGTTCGAAATTAGCCGGGTGCCAGACACATTTTGCACCTAAAGATTCTCCATTTGTGAAAAGTCCAAAAGTCTAGGTGCCATTTTTTTGCACCTGGCTGACACTCAAGAATTACTGAAATGAATGTGCTTTGAAGCCTTGAAGTATATGTTAAGGATAGACAATACGATAAGGAATTTAACAATAAAGAGTACAGTGTTTTGAAAACTGAAGTATGATACCAATATTTTTATTATAAACACCAAATTAAACATGTATTAACAATTTCTGGGGGAAAATGTGTCTCTAATGTAAATTGCATATTAATTCATGCTTATCAAAATAATAAATAAAAAGTGATGACCCCCCGCACACACAAATGGTGGCTAGACATTCTGTTTTGGCACCTACAATCCAGATCCCAGGAGCCACTTGGCTCCTAGCTTTTCTGTCCCAGTTTCTAACACTGGTTACAGCTTCTGCTGAAGAACAGGTTCCAACTGTAAGAACAGCTAATAAGAGGGAAAGAGGCAATTTATGCCCATATGTCTTCCACTGGAATAGCTGTAAGAAGGTCATATGAAGGACAGATTAAGATGGAATGTAGGTGCTTCCCTAGAAATGCTGCTATACAGTGGTACCTCGGGTTACATACGCTTCAGGTTACAGATGCTTCAGGTTACAGACTCCGCTAACCCAGAAATAGTACCTTGGGTTAAGAACTTTGCTTCAGGATGAGAACAGAAATAGTGTGGTGGCGGTGCGGCAGAAGCGGGAGGCCCCATTAGCTAAAGTGGTGCTTCATGGGATTTAATACCGAGGAGAAGGGGGACTCTTGTAAATATGAATATGAATTTGATTTGTCCCTGAGCCACAGTGTTTGTCACTTGGCTCTGACTGATTCTAGTACAAAAAAAAGTAGACCCAAAGCCTGAACATGCCCAACCTAATGCATTGAGATGGTTATTTCCTGCATTTAGCTGTTTCCTAGGGCCACAGTATCTACAGGAAGCATCAGTACTTGAACTAGGATCCCAAGAGAGATGTAGATATAGAGGTCCTCATTAGTCACAAAGGGCTGCCTTTAAAAGAAAGGCTTCACATGCATTTTGAACCCCATATACCACATTGCCAAAATAACATAGTTTCTTTCAAAGGCAGCAACTTTTAAGAAACAAGACTCTAGTGTCCCCCCCCCCCAGTCTTCCAAGTCACTTTTCAAGGTAAGGCCCTGGATAAAGAAAAAACGTTTTTAGTAGAACACTAAAAGGTGTGTTCATATACTTGGAGTGGAAACTTTGTGCATCCAGCTGCAATTGATTTCCTGCATGGCAAAATACTGCAGGCATTTTACTAGATGGGAACATTACAAAGGCTTCCTACACATCACTAGGTTTTCAAACCAGGAAGGTATTCCCACATGGCCATTCCTTTGTCAGAATAAACAGCCTCTACTGATCTTTCACTGTATATGGTTTGCTTCTTCCCAAACCATAAAAAGGTGGGGGGGAAAGTGGTTTCAAAACACCCAATGACATGAAATATTCTCCTCTTTTGAAGGAAACAGTAAATTACAGTATTTAGGTATTTCTTCTTTCCTCTCACCAGAAAGCTATACAGCACCTAGCAACAACACATCCTTTCATACTTCTTTTAAAAAAAAGACCTAGCCAAAACCATCAACGCTACAGCAAAAGCAAGCCATGGGAGAATTTCAATGAAACACACTATTAAGACTTTCTGGAGTATTTATACTTCTAATCTCATACATGGGGGAAAAACTCTCTGTACATGTATCTAGTGAAGAAGGACAATTCTTCAGGAAAGAAAGAGAGCATAAGGTGAACCCAGCACCAATGGTCCCATGCCTCTGGGAAGTACACAAGCAAGTTATCTATGCACAGTCCTCCTTCCTTTTTTGCAATAAGCAGGAAAACTTTCTGAGACCTTTAGAAATTCCCTTCTCCAAGGTGCCTCCTTGAATGGAATGGGCCGTCTGTGCCTCAGCTTTTCTCCATGAGCTTTGCTGCCACTGAGAATGTAGCATACTCATGTAGCATAATTCACATTTACAATTTGGAATTGTAAGCTCTATACTTACCCAAAAGGCATTAGTCAATCTGAAATCACAGGAACTGGCAGTGTGTATTATCTGGGAGCTGAAGATCAATACTAGAATTTAAAGTGGAAGAGAAGCCCAATACCAGTGTCTAGATGTCTTTTTTTAAAAAAAGAACTTATAAACAAAAAATAAATTTAAACACAAGAGACAGAGCTGTTTAAAATATAAGTTGGCAAATGGTTATCTGGTAATGTCCCAAGTAGTCAATGCAGAACTTTTGGCATCTCATGCTTCACTCGCAAAGAACCAGAGATGTGAAAAAATAAATTCTACTGTCAAACATGTGGCAATTCAAATCTTTTATTTCTTGGCTGCCAGCAACCATGTTACTTCCTAAAGAAAAGGGTGTTCAAAAGGTTCAGCAGCCCAGTTCCCAAGATGACCCAGAGTTAAAGGTCCCACTGAAAAGAACGGGGCTTACAACAATGGGATGTGTTCATGACGCCAACAGCAAGTTCAAGTTGAAGCACAAGACAGAGTTCACACTAACGCATCCTCAATCAAAGGCATATGTTGCACTCCTCCTATTGTGGCAATGAGGGCCAAAACTGTGGACTGTACATTTCATGTTTGCCAAAAGGAATGTACATTTTTTAAAAACTTCATCAGAAGTCATTCAATCCCAGACTGCCATAATTTCCTCCCTTCATGACCTAAAAAGTAATCAAGCCAAGACCTCCCAAAAAACCATCATATGTTTTCTGAATCCTAGCCAATTTACAATATCTTCCTGAATCCGAAACCTCTCCTAACAGATGTGATGTCAGTATATCAAATCAGCATTCCGATCTAGTTTCTGGCTATAGTATACCAATATAAAACTGTTTCAACATTTGGTTTCGATTGAACAATTGAAGCAAGCCTGTAATGAGCTCTGAAGTACAACATCATCTTCCCGTTTACCAATAAAATATGCATTCACTGAAGCTTTTGTCATGAATTAAAATTGGCAAATAGGGACATATCCAAAAGATACAGCTACATTCATTTGCAATAAGAATTACTTGAAAATGGCAGCCATTAATGGTATAGCTATCAACGGTTTCCATTAATGACTTTTTCCCTGCAGCAAGCCAGAGAAGCATGGCTCAAAAGGCAAAGTATATTGCTTTTGCTTACAACGGGACACTAGGATTTCCCAGGTTAGGGGTGGGTAGAAGCACTTTGTGGTGATTCTACTTTACTTGGGTGGTCATTTCCAGAAGGTGATGCTTAGGGAGTGTTCTTTGGCCCCATGGAACCTTCAATGTGGGGTTCCTCAGCATTCGATTTTATTCCTCATGTTATTTAACATCTACATGAAACCTCTGAGTTCATCCAGAGTTTTGGAGTCCATGGTCAGCAATTTGTTGAGGACACACAGCTCTACTTCTCCTTTACATATGCAGGTGTTGACGTGGATGTACTGGACCATTGTCTTGCCTCAGTAATGGACTGGATGAGAGCCAATGAACTGAAGCTCAATCCTCCACCTTAGGGTAGTTCGCTAAACCAGATGGATGGGAGGTTGCCTGCTTTAATGGAGTTACACTCCCTCTGAAGGAGAGGGTGGTGCACAGCTTGAAGGCACTTCTGGATCCATTGCTGTTACTTGAAGCTCAGGTGGCACCTTGGTGGCACAGAGTGCTTTCCATTACTTTTGGCTGGTGGCCCAGTTGCGCCCCTATCAGGATAGGGATAGCATAACTTCTGTTGTCTATCCTCTGGTAACCTCTAGGTTAGATTACTGCAATGCACTGTATGTGGGAGCTGCCTCTTAAGATGGTTCAGAAACTTCAGCTGGTGCAGAATTCAGTGGCCAGGTTGCGATGATTTGAGCATGTGGTGGCAATCCTGGCCCAATTGCACTGGCTGCCAATTAGTTTCTGGGCCCAATTCAAAGTGCTGTGTTTGATCTATAAAGCCTCAACCTGCTCACAGCTGTAGTACTCCAAGGACTACAACTCTCCATATGAACCACCTCAAGACCCTGTGATCATCATCCAACACTCTTCTACGTGTGCCTCCTCCACGAGAGGTCTGGAGGGCAGCAACATGAGAGCAGGCTTTTCTGTGCTGGTTCTCCACTTGTGGAAGGCTTTCCCAAGGGAGGTCTGCCTGGCATCTTCATTACATATATTTAGGCACCAGGCAGAAAATGTCCTCCATTGGACCTAGTGGCTGCTTGAGTTTGGACTCACTATAAAAGTCAGCTTCATAGGTCATGATTCCACAAAAACCATAATTCCCTTGCCCAATTCCATTTTTGGAAAGCATTCAGGAAACCTCCACAAGGCCCAATAAAACTTAGCAGGTTGCACATACTGAAAACCACTTCTGCATGTAGGGAGATGTCATGCATTTTTAGTTTTATTTAGAACTTTCAGGTCAGGGCTTCTCAGATAAAAGCAGGGTTCCTCCATGCTAAGCGAAAGAAAATAGTAAAGCCAACTTTCTTCCAGCAGTGTCTGGCTGAGATTCTCTGGAAGCATCATTAAAATAAACAGAACCATGTGCAACAGCCATGTATTAAATTACTTTATATATATGTCTTGTTGACTTCAAAGCAGTCTGCACAACAGAAAAATACAATTATGAGTGTAAAGATGCTAGCAATATTGACAGAGAACCAACCTATCCATCTCAGAACCTGCGTTTTTCATATGCCTTCAAAGGTAAGTGATCAGAATTAAACTTTTAACTTAATAGTTCTAAAATACTATATGGCTCTCCTGAAGATTCAAAGTGAATCTCCTGCCTGAAGTCAGAGGCTTCAAATGGATATGGCAGGCCTGCAACCTATGTGAGGGTTATGTTCTGGGGATGGCACCTGAAGCCAAAATTGTATACAGTCAAAACCCATTGGGCTCAATGGAGAGTGGGATTTCCAAAGTCATTTTTCCTGAGACCCTGCCCCCCTTTTAATTTTTTTTTTATTGCCACACACATCAAGTTAAATGCACATAAGTTATGGGCTTACTTAGGGTTGCCATACGTCCATAATTTCCCGGACATATCTGGAATACTGCAGTTGGAAGCAGAAGTTGTAAAAATGACCAGGAAAATCTGGACATATGACAACCCATGCTGCCAATGTCATTTTTGGTGAATTTTCTTAGCGATAGTTCAAAAACCTCTCTCTTTTTTGTGAATATGCAACTTTTCTCTCTGGGTTTTCACTGTTTGAAATATGGCAACCCTAGCTTACTGCATACACATTCAGAAAAGGTGCATGGCATAGCCTTCCAAGGACTATACCACCAAAATCCGAATTGTGGAATCACTTGTGCGTGACTATTCCATCACATAAATAGCAATGTACAGTAAACTAACACATCTGAAGAAGGTAAACTAGATTTGTTTCCTAGTATGCTACTTTTGCAAGGAATATTCATTCGTATATTCCCAATCATACTCCAATGTGGCATCACTCCAGATGGACTGTACGTGTCAGGGAACTGCCATCGGAACGAGAGGAGGAGGCGAGGCTCCACAACGATGCTGGAGAGGGGCGAAGTAGGGAGAGAGGCAGGTCTCCTGTTGGGGAAGAAAATCAGCGCAACACCAGGGATGGAGGGGGGCCAATGGGGGAAGCAGAGAGCAGGCTCAGAGACTCTTCACTGGACACCAGCAGGGAGAGCACAGGTCCTCCGCTACCCACGCCCTCCCAGCGCAGAAGACTTCCACGCAGGGAGAGTAGGAGGAGACTGGGCGTCAAACAACTTTTATGTTGGAAAAGGTTTAAGAAACGCCCACTGTCGGATTCTGCCAGCGACTGAACAGCCACAAAGTGAGGGGCTATCCAGCCAGGAAAGGTTTAACCAGGCCACCTAGCCAGGAGTGGTGGCAACTTACGCACGAGCAACCCCATATAACCATTACAGTACGGTTTTCCTTTTCCGACTGTATCAAGATCAGGCCACAGGGACAATACATATAACCACGTTTTAGGGTTATAATTGGCTTATCGTGCTTCTTTGGTGAATTATGATTAAAGGAGCCATCCTATCGTTAAATCGGCATTCATGCTTAAGGTAGTGCACCATGACAGCTGCCTCACTGCCTTCACATTTCAAATCTCAGCTGGCAACAAGGGAGTTACTCAAAATAAACTCAGACTGTGGTTGTATGAATTGGCTCCTAAGACAAAGATTAAATTTTCCATGCAGACTTCCAGCTTTCAAAATCTGTTTAGACATCCATAAGAACAAATATTTGTGCTATGTGTAGATGCTGGCATAGTATATGAATATATATAATTCACACGCAGAAAGACACATACAATGTAAAAAATATTCTAGTACTTCTTTACCAGTCAAGCTAACTGAACATATGGTGCCATATTAATTTAGGACTACTGGGTGTCAGGAAAAAAAATTAAAATGTAAATTGTAAAGTTTAAAGGCAGCCCTATACTTCGCCTTTCCAAACACAATTACTTATATATCCCATAGCTGCTATTTCCAGATTTAGCTTTACTACAAGCAAACAGGATTCCATTATAAATTTAGCTAGAGGCCAGGACCACAAGCAGTTGTGGAAATTTGAACCACAAGCCTTAATCAGTAAAGGCTGTTCGCTCTGAAAAAGGAAGGAAGGCATTAGATGAAGACTTCTTCTAACACTGCTATTTTATTCTAAAATGTTATCTTTTCAATTATTATTTTGATCACATTTATAAATATATATTTCTGTTTATTATTATTATAAAAACTGAGCAAAACAGCATTCACGGGAAAAGCTGAGTAGAGCAACTGGGCCTCTATTGCTACTGAAAGACATCCGTTTGAATCTTAACTTCCACTAATGGAACAGAGTTCATAGCTGAGGAATGGGGCTTTCCTGCTTCCAATTCCAAGTCCCCTCTGCAGTGCCTTGTGTTTTCACCAAAAAATAATCCTGGGATTGGGACAGTGCTGGGAAGGGAATGGAAGCTGCAGGCAGAGGGATAACTGTGAGTAGTCAATGGGAAAGCAACTAACACTCCAATCCTTTGCAAATATTGAGTTGAGCTGCTGTCCATCTATCTCAGGAAACAATGGAGGACTGCACATTTGAGGGTAAAGTCAAACTGCTGGAGAGTCACAGTGCCTGTGGTTGGCTGTCGAGTCCAACATGGGAGAGACATGTTTTGTTGCAGCTGAGGCAGATGAAGGTGTCCGGTTGTGCTGATGCAGGTGTACCACGGCATTTCTTCTTTCTGGCTTCCTCCCAGTGGCCATTCCTCTTCTGGTCACTGCTGTCTCTAGGCACTGAGGTCATCTGCCCCCCCCCCCATTTGGTGGCGTTAATGTTGCCAGCCTTCATGTCACATTTGGAGACATATTTGTAACAAAGAGTTGGTCTGCCAACAGGCCTGGTACCTGAGGCCAGATCCTCATATAGCACTGTTGATGGTTTTAGTCTAACACTGTTTTAACTGAGCTTTATTTTATTTCTTAGTTCTACTTTTTACCCTCTATAGTTTCAACTATTTGTTGTTGTTGTTTAGTCGTTTAGTCATGTCCGACTCTTCGTGACCCCATGGACCAGAGCACGCCACGCACTTCTGTCTTCCACTGCCTCCCACAGTTTGGTCAGACTCATGTTTGTAGCTTCGAAGACACTATCCAACCATCTCGTCCTCTGTCGTCCCCTTCTCCTTGTGCCCTCCTTCTTTCCCAACATCAGGGTCTTTTCCAGGGAGTCTTCTCTTCTCATGAGGTGGCCAAAGTACTGGAGTCTCAGCTTCAGGATCTGTCCTTCCAGTGAGGACTCAGGACTGATTTCCTTAAGAATGGATAGGTTTGATCTTCTTGCAGTCCATGGGACTCTCAAGAGTCTCCTCCAGCACCATAATTCAAAAGCATCAATTCTTCAGCGATCAGCCTTCTTTATGGTCCAGCTCTCACTTCCATACATCACTACTGGGAAAACCATAGCTTTTACTATACGGACCTTTGTTGGCAAGGTGATGTCTCTACTTTTTAAGATGGTGTCTAGGTTTGTCATTGCTTTCCTCCCAAGAAGCAGGTGTCTCTTAATTTTGTGGCTGCTGTCACCATCTGCAGTGATCATGAAGCCCAAGAAAGTAAAATCTCTCACTGCCTCCATTTCTTCCCCTTCTATTTGCCAGGAGGTGATGGGACCAGTGGCCATGATCTTCATTTTTTGATGTTGAGCTTCAGACCATATTTTGCGCTCTCCTCTTTCACCCTCAATAAAAGGTTCTTTAATTCCTCCTCACTTTCTGCCATCAAGGTTGTGTCATCTGCATATCTGAGGTTGTTGATATTTCTTCCAGCAATCTTAATTCCGGCTAGGGATTCATCCAGCCCAGCCTTTCGCATGATGAATTCTGCATATAAGTTAAATAAACAGGGAGACAAAATACAGCCTTGTCATACCCCTTTCCCAATTTTGAACCAATCAGTTGTTCCATATCCAGTTCTAACTGTAGCTTCTTATCCCACATAGAGATTTCTCAGGAGACAGATGAGGTGACCAGGCACTCCCATTTCTTTAAGAGCTTGCCATAGTTTGCTGTGGTCGACACAGTCAAAGGCTTTTGCATAGTCGATGAAGCAGAAGTAGATGTCTTTCTGGAACTCTCTAGCTTTCTCCATAATCCAGCACATGTTTGCAATTTGGTCTCTGGTTCCTCTGCCTCTTCTAAATCCAGCTTGCACTTCTGGGAGTTCTCAGTCCACATACTGCTTGAGCCTGTCTTGTAGAATTTTAAGCATAACTTTGCTAGCATGTGAAATGAGCGCAATTGTGCAGTAGTTGGAGCATTCTTTAGCACTGCCCTTCTTTGGGATTGGGATGTAGACTGATCATCTCCAGTCCTCTGGCCACTGCTGAGTTTTCCAAACTTGCTGGCATATTGAGTGTAGCACCTTAACAGCATCATCTTTTACAATTTTAAGTAGTTCAGCTAGAATACCATCACTTCCACTGGCCTTGTTATTTGCAGTGCTTTCTAAGGCCCATTTGACTTCTCTCTCCAGGATGTCTGGCTCAAGGTTAGCAACCACACTACCTGGGGTGTACGAGACATCCATATCTTTCTGGTATAATTCCTCTGTGTATTCTTGCCACCTCTTCTTGATGTCTTCTGCTTCTGTTAGGTCCTTACCACTTTTGTCCTTTATTATGGTAATCTTTGAACAAAATGTTCCTTTCATATCTCCAATTTTCTTGAACAGATCTCTGGTTCTTCCCATTCTTTCAACTATACTTTTTGTTAAATGGCAGAATAGAAATGCTGTAAATAATACCTCTGGCACCTCTGGTTACAAACTTAATTCATTTCGGTAGTCCATTCTTAACCTGAGGTACCACCTTAGCTAATGGGGCCTCCTGCTGCCGCTGCGCCGCCGGCACACAGTTTCTGTTCTCATCCTGAGGTAAAGTTCTTAACCCAAGGTACTACTTCCGGGTTAGCGGAGTCTGTAACCCGAAGTGTTTGTAACCTGAGGTACCACTGCATTCAAAATGAGCTGAAACCCAGGAATGAGGGTTTATTGGTCTCCAGTTCCACATTTTATAATTTGTGCTTCACAGATAGGATTATTTACTATGCAATCCTGTACATGCCTATTTGGAAGTAAACTCCATTGAACTTAATGGGGCTTACTCCCAGGTTAGTGAGTTTAGAATTACAGCTTTAGCCTCCAACAAAAGCACCTCAGCCAACTAAACTGAAATCTGTTGGCATCACTCCATCATCACCTCAATTCTTTAGTCTTTCCAGCTTCTGACTGTAGGGCTTAGAGTTTAATTTTTTTTTCTACAAATGTATGTATACTTTGTCATCTCATTTGTATCTATATGACTGTGTTAAGTGCCTCAACTGTCATCCAACAGACGTTCTGATTGTGCTGTTTGTATACAAGACCATCACTAGGAATTATTTATACCATTTTTGCTATGAGGAGTGAGTGGGAAGAGACAATGTTATCCATTGGCTACAGTCAGTAGCCTGAGAGACTTAGATTATAATCACACCTTTGCTATGAGCTCAGTAGGAGATAGCATGAAAAGTATCATGTGTCACACAATAGCCTTGAATGTTAATGCTAGGAAACCGGATAAAAAAGCAAGTCATGCCTCTGACATAATCCAAAGGGTAAATGACTTTTGTTCTATGTGATTCAGAAAAATATTTTTAGAAAAACGCAACTTAAAAGGACATATCGAACACTTGACAATTAATACCATTTTTCCAAATTGCTCATCATCTTCTAGGTACCACTTAGCAGAATATAATTTTTTCAGATAAAAACAAGCCATATAAGTTAATCCAGTTCAGATATCAAAGCCAAACCATTATTGTTCATCATAAAGAAACTTTGTACCTGTGTACTCTCCTCCTCCCAACTTTCCCCTGTACACTCCAATTCTGCCTGTCATTTCCTGATTCACATAACTATAGTTTGCTGTTGTGTCCGAAACAAGCAAACTATGGTTACTGCAGACCTCAGTGGAACTCTAAATAATAAGTGGAATCCCAGATCAAGCTGTACTTTGCTGCTGTATCTTATTTTCAGTTTGGTATGGGCAACCTGTAGCCCTCCAGGTGTTTCTAGACTACGATTATGAGCCAACACTGAGATAGTGGTTTGTCTAAGGATGCAGAATGAGTTCATAAGGTGTACCAAAGGTCAACCACCTTCCTGCTTGCCCACTTAAATACTGAACTGCACTTGCTCAGCACAGTAGCACATCATCTCCACACTAAGATGCATAGCCGTCATGCATGTAGGCACCATGTATCACACAATGCCTTGCATGTACCACCCCTCCTATAAGCATTCACCAGAAGGACAAAAGGTGGGTGTGTTCATGACTCCCATTTTCCATGCTTCAGCATGGCATCCCAAACCACCTGTAGCTCTATATGAGACAGAATAGCACTGACATCTACATGTATCACAGTTCTGTGAGAATGAGAGAGGTAAAACTTGTAAAGTGTACCAGGTTTCAGGAACTGCTATATAAAACTATGAGTGTTGAAATGCAGCACAATTCAAGGGAAGACAGAACCAATGGTCTTACTTTGCTCTCTTGGTATAACTCTTCCTAAGAATTGACTTCACTAAAAACACGATGGCTTTGATCCAATGCAATGCAAAGTAAGCATCTTATTAGTGCAAGGATGTCCACTTCTGCAGGGGGATTTTCTTGCCTCTCCACCCCCCATGCACCCTTCAAATCTGTTTTGGGCTTCCCCTTTAACTTCCAGAGCAGATTTAGGGAGGGAGAAGATGGGGGGGGGATCCTGTTGCACAAGAAGTTACCCTTGCACTGATGGGATGCTTACTTAGCACTGCATTGATACATGTCAAAATCTCTCTTTTTTAAAAAACACCTCTCCTCTCCTAGCTCCCACTGAGCATATCATCCCCACTGCAGTTTGAAACTCAAAAATTCAACGTAATCTGCTTTTCTCATCTGTGAAGCTCTAGGACAAAAAAAAAAGCTATTTCGATTCCGCATCTTCATTTAATGTTTAAAAGCTCAAGAGCTTGTCTCATTAAAAAGTTTGCAATCCTAGTGAACACATGACCTAGTACAAACTGAACCAAGAGAGCCAGTTGTGAAGGTGGAAGATCTAGTTAAATAAACTAGTGACTGATAAACCACTTCATTAACTTTCCGTACATTTTCAGATGAGCAATAACACCAAGTTTAGATGCAGTTTTAGAGCAACAACAAATATCGCAACCAAGATGTCACTTTTATGGAGTCAAAGATGTTACAAAGATGACTACAGTGGTACCTCAGGTTAAGTACTTAATTCGTTCCTGAGGTCCGTTCTTAACCTGAAACTGTTCTTAACCTGAAGCACCACTTTAGCTAATGGGGCCTCCTGCCGCACCGCCATAGCACGATTTCTGTTCTCATCCTGAAGCAAAGTTCTTAACCTGAAGCACTATTTCTGGGTTAGCGGAGTCCGTAACCTGAAGCGTATGTAACCTGAGGTACCACTGTATTTGTAATATGCTACTGAATAGGATTCCTACGTGATTTCGTCATCAAAAGAAAGCGCCCTCCCAAATTAACTGTCCATAGCTCACATCACATAGCAAGTCCTATGAAAAAGTAAATGAGTTCTGTATAGAACACATACCACATAAAACAGATTTTTAAGAAAAAGAAAAAAACAGGAGCAATTGTTACAAGAGGAAGAAAACAGCTTATGCAGTCTAGACAAATTAATGGGTGTTGTTCATCAGAAGATATAATAACCAACTGAGTGGAGTTTATTCTAACAATCCTCTAGTGTGTATGGAGAAATCCCTTAACTAGAAGTGAAACACTTTTATTGAGAAGTTTCCACTGGCTGCATGCTTAACAGAAAGAAATCAGAGAATCTGTCTACATGCCACCTGGAATAGCAGTTACTTTCAAGAAGAGGGCTAGCATTGTTTTAAGTAGCAGCAAGTCTTTCTCCTCAGATGTCAGAAATCCAACAAAGCTGCAAACCACCAGGTATTTATTCCCCCATGCCACCTGAGCATATACCCATATATTTTAAAAAGGCTCGTTCCAATAAGAACAAAGAGAAAGGGAGGTGTTATCAAAAATAAAACATTTGCCCAGCGATCTGACTCTACAAACATCCAGTGTTCTTTCTCTTCACAGCTACTTCATATGGAACATTCAACATACAGATGTGTCTGGGTGAGATGTGCACAGCCATGTAAGCAGTCATAGGTCAGGAATGCACACCTGTCTATTTAGCCATGCACGCTCACTTCAGACACCCAGTGTAGCTAAGTGTAAGCTTCACAATGGATTGATACAAGACGGACAAAAACCAAACAAACCCCACATTATTCAGAACATAACTGCATACACAAGCTACCTCTAGGGCCAGAGATGCAGGTTTAAAATAAATTTACACACACAGCCCAATGCCAATGCAATTCCATGCAGGGAAAATATGTATGCTGTAATGGGAGAGCAGCGCTCTCTCTCTCTCTCTCTCTCTCTCTCTCTCACACACACACACACACACAGAGTTACAAGAGCTTTAAAAACACTCCTCCTTTGCTGCTGTACAGTGTCTGTTGCCAAGTCTTTTCAGGTAACAACAGATAAGGATACTATGGGCACTTTCTGAACTACCCCAGCTTTTTGTTTCTGCCTGCAACCTGAGAGCACTTTACATGGGCGTGTGCAGATTGACTTTTACCGTTCACCTCTTTAGCGGGATGTACTGTTTCCAAGCTGATAAGCCACAGGGTTCCTGGGAACCTAAAGGAAGGAATGATGCTGTTGCTGTCGGGGGAAAGAGAAGAGAGAAGAGGGTGGAGGGAACGGAGGCTTCTACAGTAGAGAAAAGCCCAGGAGAGAAGGGGGAACCTCAGGTATATACAGAAAGAGGGGCTTCCCCAGTCGCCCCCCCATCAGCTATACTCTTCAAGTAAATCCATGTTCGGCCCCCTTCTCCAACAGAGCCCCCCTCCAGGCCCTCCTCCCCTTTCAAAGCAGCCGAGGGAACAATACAGAGTCTCCGCAAGTCAGGAAACAATGGGGCGATCATGATATAGCATACCTCGCGCGCAGGGCATTTAACCAAAAAGAGAGGGGTGGGCGAACGAGGGAGAATCAGGTGGCGCCCGAAGATCCGCGCGCGACCTTCCACTGCTACCCCCCGCCCGCCGGTCGGTGGTTTCGGCGATAAAGAGATTTAAAGGGAAGGAGGCAGGGAGCCCGAAGAAGAAGGAAAGCTGGCCAGACTCTCTCGCCCACTCCGAGAAGTCCGGGGCGTGGAGAGGGGAGTGAAACAAAGCGGCGGCTCTTACTGGAGTGGCGGGCGGCAGCTCCGAGCAGGCGCGAGGGTCGTCGCCCCGACTCTGCCGCTTCGGAGCCCGGCTAGCCGAGGCTGCTAAATCCAGGCGCAGCAGGAGGGAAAGCGGCTCCCGCTCCTTAATTCATTCGGAGGCGCCGAGCGGCTCGTCCCACCTCAGTGCGCTGCTCCGGCGACTGCTGAGGAACCCGAGTGGGCGCGCTTTAGAGGCGGGCGGCAGTAACTGCAGCAGCAGCAGCAGCCGCCTCAGCCTCCTTTCCTCCCCGACCGCCTCCTCCCTCTCTCGCGTAGGAAGCAAGCCGGAGTTCCTCGCGAGGCCGCTAGGAAAACTCCTCTCCGGCGTCCCTCCGGCGCTCGCCTTCGAGGGCTCGGCCCCTCCTCGCGGAGGGAGGCCTGGCTTCTCCTGGGGCTGCAGCTGGAGTTTCCCTCGAGGGAGGAGGGAGGGCGCGGAGTTCACCACTTGGCTGTGGAGCGAAGCCAACGAGGAGAGGGAAGCGCAGGCTCCGCAGAAAGTAAAACAAAAACAAAACCGCCACTGTTAATACGCGCAGCGAGCCCTTGATTTAGCCCGACAACTTTTGCTTCCATATTTCTTTCCAGAGGCATTTCTTTTCTTTAAACATCCATCCCCAACCCAGTCACACTAGCGTTTCAGTCCTCCCATTGAAGGCAATGTAACTCGCTTCCGGAATTACGCTGTTAGCCTTTGCCCGTCTCAGCAGCTCTTTTTCAAGTAAAGTTGTTAGTTTTTCCTCCCCACTTACTCATTAGGGTTTCTCCGTGTAACAGCCAGAAATTATTCAACAGGTGTAGTTTCCCAGCCAGATGGATGGGGAAACTAGACCAGCTGAATAATTTCTGGCTGGTAAGCGGATGCTGAAGAGCACTGCCCAAAGATAAATCCCAATCGTTTTTTATAAGGGCAAAATCCTGCTATCCCATCTATTTCTTCAGGGGTGGGAAGTTTGGTCAGAGGGCAAGATTCTCTTCTGGACAGCTTTCTGGAGGGCCACATCCCAGGTGGTGGCAGAGCAATGAATATAAGTCTTACCTTCATTTATTATTTTGATTTATGAAAGTATATATACCACCCTGTTGTAATACAAACAGAATTGCCTAGAGTCTTGGATGTTTTAATAAAAAGCTTATGATGAGGATATGGTTAACATATGAGCACAAATTTTAAATCTACTGTATATTAATCAAATTCATCTCTTCATTTAGTAGTATAAATTGAATTCTTTACTAACATCAGTTTATCTCATGCAACCACTATGAATTAGTTGAAGTTCATTCATGTTTCACGGAGTGCATATTTAGCGGTGGCTGATGCCCATTGGTGGGGCCAAAGGCAGGGAATCCAACAACAGATAAAAGTAGAGCCAATGATAAAGGTAAAGGTAAAGGTACCCCTGCCCGTACGGGCCAGTCTTGATAGACTCTGGGGTTGTGCGCCCATCTCACTTAAGAGGCCAGGGGTCAGCGCTGTCCGGAGACACTTCCGGGTCACGTGGCCAGCGTGACATCGCTGCTCTGGCGAGCCAGAGCTGCACACGGAAACACTGTTTACCTTCCCACTGGTAAGCGGTCCCTATTTATCTACTTGCACCCGGAGGTGCTTTTGAACTGCTAGGTTGGCAGGCGCTGCGACCGAGCAGCGGGAGCGCACCCCGCCGCAGGGATTCGAACCGCCGACCTTTCGATCGGCAAGCCCTAGGCGCTGAGGCTTTAACCCACAGCGCCACCTGCGTCCCAGAGCCAATGATAGGTGGAGCCAAATAATTCTAGCTTTGTCTCCATCCTTCTCTTTGCTGAGTCAGTAGAGCATGAGACTCTTAATCTCAGGGTTGTAGGTTTGAGTTCCATGTTGGGCAAAAGAGTTCTGCAATGCAGGGGGTTGGACTAGATAACCCTTGGGGTCCCTTCTAATTCTACAATTCCATGGTTCTATGAACACTGAACCTAAGAAGGGGAGTGACAGGCAGTGCTACCACCCTCTAGACTGGTTGCAAGTAGGAAAGTGGGGGCTGGCTGAGTGTAGACTGAGGATAGGGTTAGTCACAGCGGAGCTGGTCTGTTGGAGCTAGTGGGGAACTGCTGTGACTGTCAGTTGTTTTAATTCAGTATGTGCAGGTATTGTCTACTGATGGCAGCTTTTGTGATTTATTAATCGTGCCTTTTCACATTAGCAAATACGGTTCTTTTCCTCCTGGCTAACAGTACAATCTTGCTCCATGAACACTTACAAACATGTTGGAAGCACTTATGCCCACTCAGTTTCATTGACTTAACTGGGTGCCTATTTATGTAATCCTTATTACACAAGGCTAATCACCATACTTGCTGCTTGTGTTAAGTCCTTTATGCTTTTTAAGCTCACAATGTAAAGACTTTCCCCTTAGATCTTGTGGCCTTATAGCTTTGATTTTTATTAGACTGGTCACATGCCACATAGCCCTAGATGCTTAAAAAAACAACAACCATGAGGATAAGCTGAGGCCCAAATTCCAACTCTCCACATCTTATAAAGATATAGGAACATTGTCGGTTTTTGTGGTTGATTCCCTCACATGACTGTATGAAGATTTCTCTGTCCTTTTAGTTGTGAGGGTTCATTAATACTAGAGTGCATTCCACTTTATTATAATGGAAGCCACTTGAGGAGGTAGGGTGAAGCATGCCTCTAAAAGGCAGACTTACAGCAAAAGAGCCACACAGGTTCATTGTTCAAAGCCATGCAAAAGTACTTGAGATGGATGCAGATCAGGGTGAGCTAGCCTAGGCATGAAATGTAACTTGAGCAGAGTCCTGGGGTCCAGAGAGAGAGACCTGGTCGGCTTCATTTGGCCCCTGGCCTGAGGTTTCCTAACTCATAGGAACCTCACATACTTAAGTCTCTGAAGCTAAATGTTTACTGATACAGCAAAATATGAATATATTCTGAAACCACAACAGCTCAAATATATAAATGTATTTTCTTTTTATGCCCCAGACCTTAAGGGCATACCCACAAAGCAATTTTACAATAAAAATGATATGAACAAAACTATTGAAAATGCTACATTCACTGACTCCTAACTGGCATTCAGCTGTCCTGCTGCAGTCACAGACATACAGGGGCTGCCTTATGATGAATGGTTAACTGATGGATGGATGAACTATATTTTCCACAGACCTGCATGCATGGTCTGATTGTTACAACTGCTGTTTGTGATTTTAAAATTGTAGATCTTTGGGGTTTTTTTATGTTGATGATGATGGCCGAAAGACAAGGAGACCAAGTGCTTCCATACACTATTGAGATCCTTCAGTGCCAAGGGTGTGATATCACCTTAATTCTAGCCTTAACTCCCTACCTTTGTGACTCAGCAGATTACATGATAATTGGGAGGAGAGGGAGTGACCCTGGAGATGTGCTCAGATGGCAAAATTACTTCCTCCTGTTCTCTGTACCTAAAGGCTTCTAAGGAAGAGCAGAAATACCTGCATCTAGTATCACCAATCTTGATATATGGGGAAATGAAAAACTTATAATACCTCATGTTTCCTGAGGTGGTGGTTGTTATTGTTATTATTATCATGATTAGCACTTTAGAAAATGGAAATCTTATCCAAATGAGGTGAACAAAAGGAGCACAAACTCTCTCTCTCTCTCTCTCTCTCTCTCTCACACACACACACACACACAAAAGTGCAAGCAGAAAATAAGGGATGAAAACAAACAATGTGAGGTGCATATTACTAAAAATAAATAAACACTCGGCAATTCAAAAATAATTAAAAAGAAGAAGTGAGGAACTAGTTACAGAAGTGGCTTGTTGGGTGATTGTTGGGTGAGAAGACAACTAAAGGTGTAAGTTAACGCAAGCCCTGCTAGGAATGGTTCTGCTCAGGAGGTCCCACTCGGATCTCCCAAGTCCTGAGTGAAGCTGATTCCTGCCAAAAGCAGGAGTTGCATTTGCAAGTCAGCTGATCGGCAGTGGCTGCATACTCTGCTTCCTTGGTTTGAAATCAGACATCTTCTATCTGTTATTTTCATTCTGCATGTTAACCACGTCAATGTGATTCAGACTCTACATCAAAGAAATTGTCTGCCTTTTACTAAAACATACTAAGTAGCCCTTTGAGGACGTGGCTTACAGGCCAACTTTACCAATTAAGCACTGTCCAAAGGTCTTGTTTACAAATCAGCAGCATTGAAACTGATGGAATAGCTCACTAATGAGCTCAGGCCATCATTATGTTTGGGCCACATCCATTAATCTAAGCTTTTTATTGAATGCTTTTCTTAAAGCATATAAACTACATTGTTAATTTAGGTTGGAGGTAATAACCACACATGCCCCCTCCCCTTCTGATAGTACTGCTGAAAGTGAATTTTTGATGTTGCTTCAGCTCCAGGAGCATAGTGGCCTGAATCAGTTGGTGGTGAAGAACTGCAATAATTTGCAGGTCTACTCATAAGTCAGTCTCATTGAGTTCAATGGGGCTAACTCCCAGGTACATATGTATTCAAGTGCAGCCTATTATTTCCAGGATGAGGAAGGGCAGTATGTGTTGGGGATGTGTTGTAGCTGATACACACCACCGTAGGCTCTACTGCCTTTCCCTGGGGTAACATGATCTTTAGCACTGAATCGGACCAAACGTCAATAGAGTTTTTCGCAGATTGCCATTTTTTCAGATTTACCGCTAAAGAGCGGGTTTTCAGAGAAAAAGCAGTGGGACAAAGGCAAAACCACTGGGACTCATATCTAGAAAGTGCCAGTCAAGCAGAAAACCACTTGGACCTGTGTTTTCTAGATACAGGACAAGCAGAAGTGTGGAAGAGCCCTTATTAGTGCTAGAGCATTAGTGCTGCATACATCTCCTGCTAAGCCTAGGAAAGTCTCCAGCCTGAAACCTTGGACAGCCTGTGTTGGTCAGTGTAGAAACAATTCTGAGCTAGAAAGATCAACGATATGACTTGGGACATGGCAGCTTATTATACTCCTAGTTAACTCTTTTAAGGCAAAAAGACAAGTTTCAGTGGACTCCGTTTCCAGTTAAGTGTGCTTTGGCATCTATTAATCTTATGGACAGCGTATGCTGTAGCGATGAAGGTTTAACTCTAAATGGAAAAGTTCATTAATTTGGCTCCAGAAAAGGTATTCACTTATCCAAAATCTTAATGATACCCATCAAATTCTTCTGCAGGTTTGCTCAGTCTGCTGAATTATTCAGTGAATATTCAGGCTACCTCCCTGTATTTACAGAGTTGCAGCATAGACAACACCATTACTAATCTTTTTTTTTTAAAAAAAATATTTATTGACATTTTTTAAATACAATGCACAAAAATAAACAATATCACATATATCTTGACATAGTTTCATAGCTCCTTTGGACTCCCTCACGTCTCCCGCTCCCACTTTCATCCCAATAAAATTTTTCCAGCAATTTATCAGCTTATTTCCATTCTTCATATCTAACTTTCTCATGTTACTTCTCTAATTTCAGATACCCTATGTTCAAATCCCGAAAATTTAAATATGATCTGATAGTTATCCAAAAAAGAAAAATTTATATTTTCCTAAATCTAGCTTATCTTCATAACTCCATCTAATTTAATGGTGCCAAATTATTTATGATCTAGCATTCTTCTTAACATTCAACCAAATTACAATGTTTCTGTAGGTAAATCTTGAATTTCTTCCAGTCTTCTTCAACCCTCTCCTCTCCCAGGTCTCGGATTCTGCCAGTCATCTCAGCCAGTTCCATATATTCTATCAGTTGCATCTGCCATTCTTCCAGTGTGGGTAAATCTTGGGTTTTCCATTGCTTAGCTACGAGTATCCTTGCTGCCGTTGTTGCATACAGAAAGAAAGTTCGGTCCTTTTTTAACACCCTCTGGCCGACAGACAACACCATTACTAATCAACCTGTGCAACATGCTGTGTTCCTAGCACACGAGCTAATGGTTTCATTTCTCACATTGGCTACTTGGCATGTGGAGGTACCTTTATTTTCTCTGTTGGATTGATGGTCAAGCAGGTTTGTGAAGCCACCGTTCTCATTCATTGTATACTGGTAATATCTGAACCATTGACATAGATACAGATTTAGATACACAGCGTTTAGTACTTATGCTATAATAACTTGGAAGGCAAACAGGTATACATAGCTTACAATTTATGTTTACATGCAACTTGACAAACTCAAAGTACTTTGCTTCTAGAAATAAGGTGGGAGGGGCCCTACACATGCTTTATATGCAGAAGTTCCCAGATTCAATCCATTAGATGTAAAGACCTGTCATAGACACTAGAACAGGGGTCTGCAACCTTTAAAACAAAAAGAGCCACTTGGACCCGTTTCCAAAGGGGGGAAAAACTGGGAGCCGCAAAACCGGCAAGGTGACGTCGGGACGGTGCGTGACTAACACACACACCACCCCATGTGACGTCACAGCCAGTACAGTGCCCGCCACAGTGGGGAATGTCGGGGCGCACAATGCGCCTCCTCCCCTCGCTAGTATCTGCCCCGGAGCCACGGCAAAGGTGTAAAAGAGCCACATGTGGCTCCGGAGCCGCGGGTTGCAGACCCCTACACTAGAACATTGCTGCCTGTAACTTGGCTTAATGGACAAATAGTCCAAATAAGTGGAGGAGTGGACTTAATTGTAGAGTGCATGCATGCATAAAAACCCAGGTTCCATTCCTGTTTCTTTTCACTTAAATTTAGGTAGCAGGATGCAGTGGGGTAACGTGGGGGTGCAGGGGGGGCCGGCCGCACCAGGCACAACATCTGGGGGGGCACGCTCGCACTCACAGCTCTCTGCCCCTACCTGGCCCACTCGGGTTAGGGGGCGCAAATTACTTGCCTTGCCCTGGGTGCTGACAACCCACGCTACGCCACTGGCAGGATGGGAAGAAAAAGACAGTGCCTGGAACTTTAGGGACAAACAAGCAGACAAGGAGAGTGAGGACTCCAACTCAGTGTTTTACATATATCCCATGTTCAACCCCCCACATTGATAGGTGGGCCTGAAACACTTGAGAGCTACTACCACACAGACAGTGTTGAGCTACATGGAAGAGTATAGGGCAGCGTCCCAGTTCCTTATCAATAGAAATAACTCCAAGTATTCAGGTTTCTATCATGTACTGAATGGTTGGCAGCAATATGCCGATGAAAAGATTGGAACCATGAAGAATGGGCCCAGTTCCATGAGATTAGAATGGCTCCAGAGCAAAGGTGAACTTTCTTTGATGTTGCTTTAGGCTGTGTAATGACTTCCTGGAGGAAGTCCAGTGTTGCACCTCCTTCTTAATCTTACAAAAGCAGTGCTCTCCTATTTGTTTGTTTTGAAATTATTATTATTATTGCTTGTTATGAGGCATATATTACAATAAAGCTCACCGATCTGGGAAAAACTTTGACACTAGAGCAGGGATGGGGGACCTTGGCTTTCCAGATGAGCTACAACTCCCATCAACCCCAGCCAGGGTGGTCAATTCTGATAGCTGAGGAGGACCCCAAAATGCACCCCCTCCCCACCATGAGCATAAGGGGTCAGGGAAGATGTACATGAGGAACAAGGGGGAAACATTGGGATCTGCTAGCCTCGTGAATCCTGCTACCTGAGGTGGTCACCTCATCTCATGGGTGGCCCTGAATAACAATTTACATCAGGACCTGCTGCCCCTGCAGAGCCTGCCACCTGAAGTGGTTGCTTCATGTTACTTCATGGATGGGCTGGCCCTGTGGTCAATGGTGGGAGATGATGAAAGTTGTATCCCGACAGGATTGCAGGTTTCCCAACCCCTGGGCTAGATATACTATGGTTGGGTCTCATGCTCTGATTATTTCCCCCCTGATATTTTGTTTTTTCTTAATTGTTGCTTACCACATGAATCGAGTATTATTATTTTTAATGTGTAAGATTGTCACCTGAAGTTTTATAAAGAGGCGAGAGAAAATGGATAAAATTAAACCTTTGCAATGTGCTTCTCACATAGGTCCCACACAGAATAAGGCCTGGCACATCTGGGCATGCCCACCACAGTATCACCACACCTTTGCTTGTGCAAAGAGTATTGTCCCACTGCTGGCTTTCTTCTCTGCTCTGCAGGATCCAGTTTAGGCTGAATTCCCATCGGCACATAAGCTGGAGGGATTTAATTTCCTGAATGAGTACACTCAGTTGGAGTGCAGGTAGGGTTTTTATCTTTTCTTTTCTTTTTATACAAATCATCACACCAGCCCTTGCTAACCTGGTGCCCTCTGGGTGCTTTGTACTACAGGTCCCATCACTGCTATAGCCTTTCCATTCGTAGAACTAAACTGGTGGGATAAGCTTTTCTTAAAAAGTACAGTTGCACTATCAAGGCCTGACAACTAAGTAATAGGCTTAGCTGCCTGCTCATCCCTGCTATTGTTATCCAGCTGGTGCTGGCTGATTTTCCTTTTGATGTAAAGTTCACTTCTGAAAAGAATGATGCATTGCTTTTTAAGGAGGCCGTTCAACACATTGTCTAGACTAGGATAGCCAACCTGGTGCCCTCCAGATGTTGTTTGAGTGCATCTCCGATCATTGGCCCTGCTGGCTGGGGCTGAAGGGAGTTGGAGTTCAGCAACATCTAGAGGGAACCACATGGCCTATCTTGGGAGGTTTTGTTATACATGGTAAATGTAGCTTGGCTAGAGTCAGAGAATTGGTTTTCCATTTTTAAAAGCAGAGGGCTTTTGCTATAAAACTTCTGAGGATCTTTGATTACCAGCTGGTAATACTTAAAGCAAGTAAGTAAGTAAGTAAGAAAGAAAACAAGATCCAGCTAGCAAGATGTCAAGGCTCCCGCCTGTTTCCTTTTCCTTAGATAACAAGGCCAATAGCGCCAAGTCGGACTTTTTCCAATACACAGCTATTCTCAAAAGGCAACTCTGCTGAAGTGGTGCTTCATTCAAGTTACCTGACTCTAACAGCTGGGTTTTTATAAGCTGCTGTGTTGTCCAGTATGACAATGGATATAAAGGTGGTGACCTTGGCGAAACACTGAAATGTATCCTACTGGTCTACCCAGGTTATTACAAAATGCTATACTTCTATGTTGAAGTGACTGTCCTAGAAACAGATATCTCTGGCACATACACACAGTGGGTTTATGATGTTGAAAAGGTGGAAGACATGGTGGAAGACATAGTGGCTGCAGCAAGGGTTGGGTGAGAGTGGGGGGGTGAAGAGACTCGGGGGCCAGGAAACAGTGCTTCACTGCTCTGAAGCCCCTTTCTCTGGTTTGCATACCTGTAAGATCTGTTGGGTTGGTGAGTCCCAGGGACAGGGCCTTTTCTAGGGTGGCCACATACCCCCGAATACCCTCCCCAGGGAAATATGTTGCACACATAGTCAAGAATTTTTATAGTCAAACTGGGCTTCTGCTATGAGAAGGCAAGTTTGCAAACCAGCCTTCTCACCTCTGCGATCACTCCCCATTCATTTCCCTTTCCTCTTTCCATTTCAGGGCCATATGCATGCATAGTTATCCTCCTGTAGGCATGTTGTATACATATGCATACCTCACCTACATAAGTGATGAGGGAACTCTCCCTCTGAAGCTGGGAAATAGTGAAAATTAGGAGAATCAGATAAGAGCCAGAGAGAAAAAGTAAAATTAACGTATGTTATTGAGCCATGTGCTGCCTCAGAACCAAGTTTTTTTTGTTGTTGTTGAGAAATGTTTTCCCCTTGAATATTATAGACACAACCCAAGAAAGGAGCTTTTTATAGAAATTAAAACAATAATGCTTAAGTTAACAGTGTAAGGCAGTGTTTTTCAAACTTGGGTCTCCATTTGCTTATGGACTATAATTCCCATCATCCATGACCACTGGTCCTGCCAGCTGGGGATGATGGGAGTTGTAATCCAAAAACAGCTGGAGGCCCAAGTTTGGGAAACACTGGTGTAGGGCAACCTACTATCAGTTACACATTTGTACAGCCTTCAGCTATGTGAACATAATAGGAACAGACATGGCATAGCTAGGATTTATGTGTGTGGGGGGGCAAAACCTCAGTTAGTTAAGTAATTTTATTGGTTTACTTGATTTAGGGAGGACAGCTGCCCACCCCCCAATCCCCGCTTGACTACAACCATGGGAACATAGGAAGCTGCCTTATACTGAGTTGGACACTGACTGGCTCTTCCTTTCAGATAGGAAACATTCATCTTGGTCCCACCTGGTGATGGCAGGGATTGAACCTGGGAGCTTCTGCATGCAAAACAGATTCTCTACCACTAAGCTACTGCCCTTCCCCAAAATTGGAAATGTGTCCACCCGGCTAAATGTGTCAGGAATTGGAACTAGCTAATGAACCTGAAGTGCAAGTAGAGCCACAATCCTTTAGGATTGCCTGCTTCATTGAATTCAGGTGGCCTTGTTTTCAAGCAAACACACATAGGATCACTGCTGTAATCCTATGTGCACACTTATATTCTCTCCGACAAACTTCGTGGTCCCATGCCAAGCAGTGAGGGTTTCCTCACAGCCAAAACCCTTCTGTAGGAAAGGAACACTAGCTATATGCTCCGAAAGTGATGAAGGCAAGAGGAGTGGGGAACTTGGTCAGGAAGGAGGCCTTGTCAACAAAGATAAAAAGACGGAACTTCTGCATAAATGTGGATAAGTTGCCTGCACGTTTGGCCACACACTGAATGTAACATTTGAACAGTGCCTTTGCATGAATGACTAACTGCCCACCAGTTATTCATCTATAATTCTGGCACAACCCAAACAAAGTAAACTGCTTTTCAGCACAATTTTCTGCAGAGGTTTACTTGAATGTAAGCCTTGCAGAGTCAATGGGGTTTTCCCCCAAGGAGGTATGTGTGGGACTGCAGCTTTTAAATCCCCTTCTTTACAACAGGAGATTTCAAGGATGTACTTCAGACTGCAATCCTATAGTCACTTACGTGGAAGTAAGTTTCAGTGAAAATGGGACTTCCTTCTCTGAGCAGACATGTACAGGATGGTACTGAGGTTAGTCTGATTCACTGAAACCAGAGGGACTTTAAAAAACTACTTTGCATAGAAACAGACCAGGTTTAATAGTACACTTTAAAGGAATAAAAATGCAAGCTCCCCACAATGACCTTTCTCCATAGGTAACTGATTACTCACATAGTGGTTTCGGACAATTATCCTAATGGTAGTTTATGTGGTAATTGAAAGGGAACACCTGAATGTATATAACTATAGTCTTCTCTTGGTTGCCTTAACGATTAAGAGAAAACAATATGAAATTGTGCTTTTGTAATGCAAGCTATGCCTTTCAACGTTGCAGTATAATTAACCTAATTGGTTTAAACTACCATGTGCATAATGAGAAATAACCATAGTAAAAAGTAATAAACTGAATCAATCCCTTGCCTCAATTTACTGACTTCTCAGGAGACACATGCAGTCATGGACTTGGTATTCTTGATTTTTCAAGCATAATTTTCTGGTTAGGAATGAAAGTATCCTTAAAGGCCTATACCTAGCGGCCTGGGACTAAGTTCCATTTTCATTCAGACTTTCTTCCTAGTAGACATTTATAGGATTGTTCTATTAAAGATGAAATAGCCCGAAGCTGTTTTAAAAAAAATTAAACCCAGTGCTTTGAGATTCTTGAACAGTTACACATTTTCAAACAGCCAAGAACCAAGGAGTAATACTCTATTTTTTCTTCTCAAACTAGAGATCTTTGTGTTGTCGTTGTTGTTGTTGTTGTTTTAAAACAACAACGTTTTATTGCTTTTAAATATATGCCAACTGTAATCAACCATGGAATAAAAAAAAATTGACCAGCTGTAATGTAGTATCTGATATAATACCCAAGATCTCAAACACTGCTTTTTGTCTCTGATTTCTCCTATTTTTTGTTGCTGATCTCAACCTAGGGATTGGGATTGCTAGAGAGCATCATAGCACAAGGTATATACTGAATGGGTGGAAGACAAAAATAAATTTACAATGCTGTTGTCTTTCAGAAAGGAAGTCGCCAGACAATTTTTGTGTGTAACATTGTTGCAGACTGGGAGCAGTTTTGAATCATAGCCAAGAGGGGTGTTACTAGATTGTTGTTTTTATTTTGGTTATGTACTTTGTGGTTTTATATTCTGATTTTATCCTGTGAACCGCCATGAGACCTGCAGGTATAGGGTGGTATATAAATTCTAATTTTAATTCTAATTTTTATTCTTATTCTTATTATTAATGTTGATGATGATGTCACTTGGTCCCTCAACACCTTTCACAATTTAGGCCCTTGGGTGGCTTGGTTGATGTGCCCCAGAGTGATTATAAGGGATGTTCTAAGAAGTCTGTGAAAGGAGGAAATTGCAGACTTCTTAGGAACTGAGAATGTGGAAAGAACAAGCGGGGAAACTAGGTGAGTCATCATACTTCTGAGATGCACAACCTGCCTTCCTGACCTTTCCCAGTTTCCAGGTGCTTTGCTTACATTCTCTGAACCTTCGTCAAGGCTGTATCAGCATTTCTTAATGGACCAGGGCATGCAGATGATAATCACACACAGTGTTTTGTCACACAAGACCATTGTGATCTGCATCATAATCTGGTGTGACTCCTGGTGGATGGCAGCTGGGAAGAATATAGACCCTGTCACTTCCACTGTGTGTCATAATTTTAGACATTAATCAAAACGAGGGGTTCTTCTGGAGTTCATGTCTGGGAGGCAGTTCCAAGCATGAGTGGCAAAAAGGAGAAGGACTTGAGGGAGCACGAGATCTTCACATATCTAAGCACTGGGGGAGTGAAGGTCAGCGGCAGGGAGGTATCAGGATGGGCAAGACCATTGAGGCCTTTGAAAGTAAGGGAAAGGAGGTTGTGCTGGATCTGGGAGGAAGCTAGTGTGCAGATCTAAGGAGCGGGTGTCACATGATTAGAGTGATGAGGGAAGTGAGCCGTTTTCACAGCAGAATGGTGGATAGAGGTGAAGAGAGCAAGGTGTGGCAACAATAGTTCAGAGAGGAGAAGATTACAGTGGTCAAGGCAAGAGATGATCAGGGCATGAACCATGATGAAGGGGCAAAGCTGTTGTTTTTCTATGGCTGGCTACATCAGAGGAGATCAAAGTTTTTGTTGAATAAACTCTAATTTACCTCAACAAAATTATGTAGCTGATGTTAACTGATGGCACAGTTAACGTACAGCTAGTGGATTTAAGTGGTTATTGGCTTCTTTGTCAATTCAGATTGTGAAATTAAGCTTTTTTCTGGGCCTGCTGTATCTCACCATTAAATTTAAAAAATGGTGATGTATAGCCATGTGGAGAACTCTTTGGATTTCATTGCTCAGGAAGTGGAGCAGAACTTCCCTCATCAATACACCAGTGTATTGCTCAATGAGCCAAGGGTAGGGATGTTTTTAAAATCATTTAACCAGAAATTTCGTGGAGTGTGCTATTGCCTTGACAACTTAGTAATAGCCTCCAGTAAAAACCAAACATTATTTTGGCAAAATACAGTAATCCTTTTGGAACTTGCAGACAAGAGGCTCCAGAAAAAATAACATTATTTTAAAGCAATTATATTATTTGCTTTTTTATAATGGCCTTGGCCCAGTATACCTGAAGGAGCATCTCCACACACATTGTTCAGCCAGGACACTGAGGTCCAGCGGTTCCCTCACTGAGAGAAGCAAGGTTACAGGGAACCAGGGAGAGGACCTTCTCAGTAGTGGCACCCGCCCTGTGGAATGCCCTCCCATCAGATTTCAAGGAAATAAACAACTATCTGACTTTTAGAAGACATTTGAAGGCAGCCTTGTTTAGGGAAGTTTTTAATGTTTGATGTTTTATTGTGTTTTTAATATCCTGTTGGAAGCTTCCCAGAGTGACTGGGGAGGCCCGGCCAGACGGGTGGGGTATAAGTAATAAATTATTATTATTTATAAGGATGCATCTAAGGTTACTTTTGCAAAGCAGAGAAACTGTCATGGACATGCCACACACCCCTTACAAGGGTTAAATGAATGAGAGGAAGAGGGCATGGGTGTCTGGAGGACCTTGATAGGGGAAGGTCACTGGGAGAGATTAGATCAAACCTTCCTTGGCTGATTAGTTTATTGAACTTATTAATCACTTCTCACAACAGACAGTTCTGAAACAATTTACAAGAATACAGTACAGTTGAAAATACTTAAAGATTTTTTTTTAAAAAAAATCAGAATAAAAATATCCAATCATTGGTGGTTCCCATTTGCTTGGGAAACAAACAAAAAAATATTTGCTTGGTGGAAAGATGACAAGTGAGCCTCCTTTGGGAGAGCATTCCATCGATGGGGAGCTGCTACAGAAAAGGTCCCGCTTCCTCATTCCCATCCTTTGGAATTCCCTAGGAGGTGGCACTCAAAGAAGGGCCTCAGAAGACGATCTCAGGGTCTGAGCTGGTTCATAAGGGGAAAGGCAATCCTTTAGTTATAGAGGTCCCTGAGTCATTTAAGGATTTAAAGTTCCGAATTTGAACCTTTAAACTGGGACCAGAAACAAATTGGCAGCCACAGTAATTGGGCCAGGACCAGCGTTATATATGTTTGTACCTTCCTGGCCCAGCTAGCAGTTGAGCTGCCACAATCTGTTTAGAATTGCACCCTCTCTGGAACGACAGCAATGGCAGGATATGCATAAGAAAAACAGGAAACGTTTCCTTTACTTGCTGAAAACTAAATATTTATACAATACAATTGCAATATTCTCCCATTGGCAGCTATTATATTTCATTGCATTGCCAGGTAGATTTTGTAAAAATTATGATTTCTGTGCAGGTCATATAAATAATGCCCTTAATGTGAAATGCTTTAAAAAATAGAAATTGGGTGATGACCAACTTTAGTTGCAGTCAGAGCAGACCCACTGAAATAAATCGGCTTGAGTATTAATTTGCTGGATAGAACTCTTTATTTACTATGTATATCAGATTTTAATGTGATTAAATTGCACAAAAAGGACCTGACATAAACTCTATTCAAAGTTGGTTAGGAGTAAAAATCCTGGCATAATCAGGGGCTCTTGATTCACTTTCTTTTCAGTCCAGGATAAGTGGTCACAGAAAAACATGGATTGTTATTTCTGGAGTGTGCACTTCACAGTTTCCTAGGGAAACACAGTGACCTGAGAAAGATACAAGATTGCCAGTGAGGGCAATCTTCTCTTATCCTGTAGAGAAATACTCCATATAGAACATAGATTTAATTTCTATTGGCTCCCTCAGATTTCCATACGTCAAAGGAACACTGGGTATGTTTCCAGCAGTAGGAAAAAGGCACAATCCAATCTCAGGCATGCTTCTGGAAATAAGTCCGATTGAGTTCAATGTGTGCATAGATTTGCATCTTTAAAGTATTAACAGCATTCCCAGCACGGGGAACAGAAAGTTGCTGTTCCTCAGGACGGTAGGTAGGTGGGTGGGCTTGGTGGGCAAAAGGTGTGAATGTGAGCTGAATTTCTCTCTGTCTGTGGCAACGGAGGGTAAAGCGAGGCACAGACCACAAGAGGAAAAACAGATGCTGTGACTATACTCCAAGCCATTGATCATATATACCAACTAGAACTGAAATAAGAAACTATTGAAATTTGCCAGCCTAGCATTCATATGTCTTGGAAAGCAGTGTTTGAATGAACACTTAGACACATAACGAGGACATTTTTTAAATGAATATTTTGCTAAGACATTATATTAAATTACATTACGTCATGCTATATTTTGCAGAATTTTAAACCTTTCATATAATTGATTTAGGAGTTTAGGCTGAACTTCTATGGCAGTGCAAGGGGTCACAAGGCAGTGCAAGAAAATAGAATTGGAGGGCAAAGGGTGAACTATACCTTGTAATTAATTTAAAGATAACAGTCCTGTTGTGTAAAGACACCAATCCAGAAATTTGGAAACACAGTAGCTTTCAGCCCACACCCCTTGAAAAGAGGACTAATGAGAAGGGAGACAAAAGTGTCTCCAGTACTAATAGTTTTGGATGTTACAGAAGTGGTAAAGCCTATAGGAGCCAACTCTTGGGGGCTGTGGGGGCTTTGCCCCCATAAAATGTTTGAGAGAGTTGGGCACCCCAAAGTTGATGGGCATTGCCATTCAAATGGTGTGTGTGCACCGCATCATGTGTTCGATTATGCGAAGTGGGGCTTACATGGGACCCCACAATATTTTATTCAAGTTGGCACCCCGGGTAGAGCAGAAGCATGATTGCTTCATACATCCTGTGTTTGTATTTCCTAAGTAATCTCCAAAGGGAAATGCATGCATCTCAGGGCCAGATTAAGACATTTAGAGGCCCTAAATATATTGGTGCCCCCATATATATCTAATTCAAAAGATGAACAATAATAAACCATAAAATAAAGTTTTATTTTTCAAAATGGAACAAAACCTACAGTGTGATGGAAAATAATGTTTATTTTTCCATACTTCCATTTTATTTATAGCTGAAAAACATTTCTCCTGTTTTTTCTAATTAAAGAGTCTTTGATCACATCCTCAAAACTAATCTTATGTAACACATTTGCTTCTATACTTAGTAGAGATAAGGCAACATCACATTTCTAGCTGTCTGTCCATTAAACAGAGTGGTAACTCTAGGTGGGAACTATAAGACCACAAGGAAGGCCTGAGTCCTGACCTTGAGAACTGCACCCTCAAATTCACCAGTGAAAAATCCTGAGGTCCATAAACAGGGCTAACCAGGTAGGTCTGTGTGTGAGAGAGCCAGCCTTCCATTGGCAAAGGAAAGCATATTTTGGTGACTGAGGTCACAGATTTATGGGGGGAACCCTCAAGATGTTGTTGGACTCTACCTGCCATCATCTCCAGCCAGCATGGCTGTCAGGGAACTGACATCTAAAGCGCCGGAGGCGCAAAGGCTCACTGAGGGTGAGAGAGCAGTAGCAGCGGAAGAGGGAACCAGTAGAGGGCGAGCAAGAACTCCAAGGGAAAGTGAGTCGGAGGGATGGCTCAGAGACGCTTCAAGCGAAACCAGTGGGGAGGTCTCAGGACCTCCTATAGGGACACCCACATCTCGACGGAAACTGTCACGCCGAGAGGCCAGACGACGTGTTTCCGTTAAGGAGCTTTTATGTTGGAAACGTTTCCGAAAGCAGCCACTTTCGGATTCTACTAGTGATTGACGCAGCCATGCTGGAGGGGCTCCGTCACTGGCAGAGGTTTGAAAGCCTGATCAAACTCTGAGGGACTTGCATTTTACGCACAAGCAGCTCATCGTCCCATCACAGCAATCCGAAAGTCTCCGAAAGCCAGCTTGTGCAGGGAGAAGCATCATGAGCAATCCAGCCGGAACCGGGGAAGCAGGAGCAGCTGGAGGAGGTCCAAGCCTGGAAGAAAGGTACAGGGCGTTGGAGATCCAGTTGGCGCTGCAAACGGCGAGGCTTGAGGAGAGGAGGGCTCAGGATGCAGAAAAGGGAAAGGAGAAAACCACCCCGCTCGCCAGAAAGGTGCCAGGATTGGTGCAGAAATTCGGGGGGGATCCCAGGAACTATCATGCCTTTAGAACAGAGATGCAATACGCTCTAAACTTGCAGTTTGATGACTTCCCCGATGAGGAATCGCGAGTGGCGTATGTGATTGGCCATCTCGAATCCGGGGCGAAAGATTGGGTTAGACCCCTGATGGCAGCGAATAATGAGATCTTAAAGGACATGAGGAAGTTTTTTCGTGCCATGGACCTGATGTTTTCCAGCGATATTGAGCAGGGGGTGGTGCGAAGGCAGTTAATGGCTTGCCAGCAAGGAAGCAGATCTGTCCGTGAGTACTGGACTGAATTTACCATGTTGATTCACAAATTGGGGTGGGACCTATCGGCGGAGCCCATCCAAATGCTTTTCGAAGAGGGGCTTTCTTCAACCGTCAAAGATGAGCTTTCCCGGGGCCCCAGGGCGGAGTCTATGGACCAGTTAACCAAATCTGCGCTGGCCATAGGAGCGCGCCAGGAGGCGAGGGCTATGGAAAAGCGGGAAGGGAAAGGAGACCGTTGGAGGGAGTTCCGCATTCCAGACATTCCAGAGCCACCTTTCCCGCCGGCAGAGCCGATGGAAGTTGGAACAGCGCGGGCGCGCGCAGTTTCAAATCCCAGTGAAGGGCGGAAAAAGGAGGGAAAGAGCGCCAAGAGATGTTATCTCTGCCAACAGCCAGGGCACTTTGCCAGAGTTTGCCCACAAAGAAAGGAATGGCAAGGGATGGCAGGAGCTGTTGGGGGAAAGGAAGAGGAAGGCAAGGAGCAAGTAAAAGCCAACGCCTGGCTGCCACCGTTGGGGCACAGCAGCCAGGCCAAAGAGCAATGAAAGTGCCCATGCCAGAACCCCCCAGACCCGCTTTAGTGATAGAGGTGTTACTAGAACTGCCAAACGGACACCCACTAAAGGTCAAGGCGCTTTTGGATTCAGGCAGCTCCTGTAATTTCATGAGTAAGGAGTTTGCAGCTGAGCACCAGATACAGACTATCCCTTTAAGTAACCCCTTGCAGGTGACTACGATTGACGGCAGAGAGCTGTTGGGGGGAGAAGTTAGCCAACAGACTGTCCCGATGATAATGAGAGTGGCAAGGCACACCGAACAGATAGCGTTTAATGTGGCCATCCTGGGAGGAGCGCCCATCATTTTGGGGATGAGCTGGCTGGCGCTACACGATCCGCTAGTGGGCTGGCATCAGAGGGTGGTCTCCTTTGGGTCAGCGCATTGCCTAGAACACTGCAAGGAGGGGAAGGTTTCGGGAGGAGACAGAGTCACCCTAGCGGGGATGGAAGTGATGGACAAAGGGAAGGTGCCCCCGCAATACGCAGATCTGAGCAACGTATTCAGCGAAAGGGAAGCAGACAAACTGCCACCGCATAGACCCTTTGACTGTCAAATCAACCTACTCCCAGGGGCCCAACTCCCAGTAGGCAAGCTGTACGCCATGTCAGACAGGGAGATGCAGGAGCTGAGGGAGTTCATTGACAAAAACTTGAAGCGAGGTTTCATCAGAGAGTCCCGAGCGGTGGGGGGCAGCCCAGTGTTCTTTGTGGACAAAAAGAACACAGACAAACCGAGACTGGTGTGTGACTTCAGGGCCCTCAATGCAGTGTCGGAGCCCCTGGCTTTCCCTATGCCCCGAATTGATGACATTTTGACCAGAGTAAGGAAGGGAAAGATTTTTACAAAACTGGACCTGCGGGGGGCGTACAATCTGATACGCATAAGGAAGGGAGATGAATGGAAGACCACCATGTTTACCCCGTTGGGAGCCTTTGAATACCTCGTTATGCCCTTCGGTCTACAAGGGGGCTCCGCGTGTTTTCAAGCTTTTATAAACCACGTTCTGGGACCTTTGCTCTACAAGAATTGTGTGGCCTTTTTAGACGACGTGTTGGTGTATTCGGAAAATGAGGAACAGCATGTGAGGGACGTTCGAGAAGTGTTGGGCAGGCTGCAAGCCAACCAGCTGTGGGTGAAACTGGAGAAGTGCCAGTTTCATACCAAGGAGGTGGAATTCCTGGGGTACCGCTTGTCAGACAAGGGATTGGCCATGGATCCAGGCAAGGTCCAAGCGGTACTGGAATGGAAGACACCGAAGACCAAGAAGGACGTGCAAAGATTCTTGGGATTTGGGAACTTTTATCGGAAGTTCATCAAGAACTTTGCCCACTTGACGGCGCCCATCACCGACTGTCTCAGCAGCAAGAAGAAATTTGTTTGGACGGCAGAGGCGGATCGAGCCTTTGAAGAACTGAAAAGGGCTTTCGCCTCGGAAGAACAACTTCTGCATGTGGATTTACGAAAACCCATGAGAGTGGAAACAGATGCATCCGACCGGGCGGTAGGGGCGGTCCTTCTTCAACCGGGGAGGAGTGCGTCGGAGTGGAGACCGTGTGCCTTCTTCTCGCGGAAGCTGAATAAGTCCGAGAGGAATTACACGGTGTATGACAGGGAACTACTTGCCATTCACGAAGCATTCCGGAGGTGGAGACATTTATTAATTGGGGCACAACACAAGGTGCAAGTGTGCACCGACCACAAAAATTTAGAGTATTGGAGAACAGCTCGAGTGCTCAACCAACGACAAGTGAGATGGGCACAGGAATTCTCCAAATTTAACTTTGAGATTTGTTATGTGCCAGGCCCAGAAAACGTCAGGGCGGACGCGCTCTCACGCAAACCAGAATATTGGGAAGGGGAGGGGGTGATCGAAGAGAGACATGTCATCCCGGAGGACCGCTGGGTGTGTGGGGCGGCGATGGTGGGGCAACGAGAACTGGTGGAGGAAACGGAAAATGATGAATATGCCCAGGATAAGCTCAGAGGTCTCAGGGGGGAGGGCGAGAGCCCCGGAGGTTTTGAGGAAAGAAATGGGGCATTGTATTACAAAGGGGCACTGTATATACCCGAAGGTGAATTGAGGGGGAGAGTACTCAAGCAGTTGCATGATAGCCCCACGGCGGGACATTTTGGGCAACACAAGACCATGTGGTTGGTTACCAGGGAATTTTGGTGGCCTAAGGTGAGGGAAGATGTAAGGGAGTATGTAAGAGGGTGTGACCAATGTCAGCGAGCCAAAGGGGAAAGAAGGGCGCCGGCAGGGTTATTAGAACCTTTACCCACACCAGAACGGCCTTGGGAAGCGATATCAATAGATTTTATGACGGATCTGCCAAGGTCCAAGGGGAAAACAGCCATCATGGTAGTAGTAGACCTGTTAACTAAGATGTGCCACTTTGTAGCATGCTCACATGCAGTCACAGCGGAAGAAACGGCGAAGTTGTTTGTGGAACATATCTTTAGGTTGCACGGGGCTCCCTCGAGGGTGATCTCAGATCGAGGCAAACAATTTACTTCCAGGTTCTGGAGGAAGCTCATGAGCTTGTTACACGTGGAAGTCAATTTTTCAACTGCCCGGCACCCTGAAACCAACGGGCAGGCGGAAAGGGCAAATGGCATTCTTCAACAATATCTTAGGTGTTATGTCAATGACAGAGAGAACGATTGGGTCGAAAAGTTGGCGTTGGCAGAATTTGCCTACAATAATGCGGAGAATGTGTCCACAGGGATGAGTCCCTTTTTGGCTAATTACGGGTGTCACCCCAGGGCATTTCCAGGGGAAGGAGGGGAGAGATGGAGCGTCCCAGCGGCTGAACATTTTGTAGAAGAGATGGAAGCCATCCATCAGCAGCTCCAGCTCAACTTAGAAAGGGCTAAGGCACAATATAAGAAGCAGGCAGACAAGAACAGAAGGGAAGGTGAAACCATAAGGGTGGGGGATCAAGTGTGGTTGTCAACCCAAGGGTTGCCGTTCAAAGGGGGTTGTAAGAAACTGAGGCCCAGAAGATTGGGACCCTTTGAGGTGATTCAGCAGGTCAACCCGGTAGCTTTCAAACTCCGATTACCCAATCACATGAAATTGCACCCAGTGTTCCACAGGTCGTTACTGTCACCATACAGGGGAGGAGGTGAAGGGGAGCACGTCAGGGGACCAGCCTTGGAAGAGAGGGAACGCCGCAACCATGTAGCGGAAATCCTCGATTCCAGGTGGAAGGGAAATCAGGTGGAGTATTTAGTGGCGTGGGAAGGGGAACCGGAGTCAGAAAACACCTGGGTAAGTGCGCAGGAAGTCAATGACGAGGTTTTAACAGAAACGTTCCATCAAAGGTTCCCGAGGAAACCTCAGCCGATAGCAAGGTTTAGGAGGGAGTATTTCGGCACCACCGATGAGGAAGAGGAAATGGAAGGGTTCGCGGAGTCGGAGTTGGAAGAGGGAGTGGACTCTGATGACGAAGAGTACCTAGAGAGTAGGAACAGCAACAAGTGGAAGGAAGTGTTCGCGACGTCGGAAGATGAGGGAGGTTCTTTCAAGGGTTTTACCTCCTCACCGCCAGTAGGAGAGGAGACGGGAGGGGGTGAAGGGGGCCCTGGAGGGGAGGTGGATGTCAGGGAACTGACATCTAAAGCGCCGGAGGCGCAAAGGCTCACTGAGGGTGAGAGAGCAGTAGCAGCGGAAGAGGGAACCAGTAGAGGGCGAGCAAGAACTCCAAGGGAAAGTGAGTCGGAGGGATGGCTCAGAGACGCTTCAAGCGAAACCAGTGGGGAGGTCTCAGGACCTCCTATAGGGACACCCACACCTCGACGGAAACTGTCACGCCGAGAGGCCAGACGACGTGTTTCCGTTAAGGAGCTTTTATGTTGGAAACGTTTCCGAAAGCAGCCACTTTCGGATTCTACTAGTGATTGACGCAGCCATGCTGGAGGGGCTCCGTCACTGGCAGAGGTTTGAAAGCCTGATCAAACTCTGAGGGACTTGCATTTTACGCACAAGCAGCTCATCGTCCCATCACAATGGCCAACAACATACAGAGGGCCAAAGGTTCACTTTCCCTTCTCTACAGTGACTTGCAATAGCTCTCCAAGATTTTAGACTGGAGTTTCCCCCTCTTTCCCTGGAGTAGTCAGGGACTGAACTTGGGATATGTGCTGCACCATTGAGCTAAAGCCCTCTCCCCAATTGGCTCCTGCAATTCCTGGGGCTGCTAGATACAGAACAATGGCCAGTAGTACAGTGAAGATGATTCACAGGGTGCAGGTTGCCCTGTGTGCAGTAGATTGTCATTGCTGGATGCAAGCTGTTGGTTCCAACCATCAGAGTGCACCACCCATGGAAGTTTCACATGTTTCTTGATCATGCAGACCTTTGGCAACCTGAAGTTTTGTAGGTGCCCAGAATATGGTTTGACAAAGCATAGGGCCCTCATATTTTAATCCAGTAGTGCTAAACACAAAAAACCAATGGAATTTCTGGAAGTACTCTCTGATTTCACTGATGCAAATTCCTGGCCCTCCATTGCCAGAGTCAGGACTACAGTAAACAGAATAGTTCTCTGTGTGAAAACAACGGATTCTGATTATGGAATTATGGAAACTCTCTTAATCTGGAAAGATCTGCTATGAAGAACCTGTGCAGATTTGTTTGATAATAACACATAGGATAGTTGCAAGTTGTCTTCCCCAGACTTTGGGTTTACTGTTAAATGATCTCTTGTAACGTTTATGGGTGTCTGCATGTGTGCAATGCATGGATGTTGTTGTAAGCACAAGCATATGCTAGATGCTGTAAAGATTTTTTTAGAAATTATCTCTGTCTCTGCGTGGTTTCTCAGTTGCTCATCAGCTTCTTGGCTCTGTTGTGCATTAGCAAAACAAAGCTTTTCTTGTGCTCTCAGCACGACTATTTTTACAGCAGGACCATTTTCAAAGTGCTGCCCTGGTACGCTTCCACCATTTTAAGAAAGGAGAAAAGTAGCCCATTGTACTTCCCAGGGGAGGCTGGAAGTAAACGTATTGCCAGCAATATTCCCCAGACGCCTTAATTGGACAACTCAATAAAACAAAAATGGAACACTTTCTAATTCATAATAATGTAGGATGCAGTGGGGGGAAAGCAAAAGTAGAGACTGGAAGATTTATACAACTCAGCTTTATGAAATTATCACTGGCTAGTAGGACTCTGCCTTCATTTCTATGCTGAGTCTGCTTCGTAGCCCCGGTTCATACATTCATGGGCCAGCTTTGAAGCAGAGTGGTTGAAGCAGTAGTATGAATTCCTTCCCTCCAACCTGTAAAAAAGTATTTAATGTGAGCTAATGCTAAGGCTAAATCTGCCCCAGTTTGGCTTTATCTTCTTGACACAGAAGTTAACACTCTCGTAGTGCAAATTTGCAACACTGATTTCTTATGTCCTTTGGAGAAGAAAAGCCCTATTAGGTTACTGGGGTTCATTGGGGCTCTCTTATTATTTACCATGAGACCAGTATTTCAACAAGGCACTTCTGCATTTTTTTGCTCTCTCCTCTGTTATGAGCCCAGTATTTCACAAATGCACCTTTGTGAACAGCTTTTAGATGTTTTTGGAATGCAAGACCAATAAAATTCTATTTTTATGCTACATTGGAGTAATTTAAAAACCAATCATTAGCTTTATTTCCAATTAGGACTTTAAAGGAGTTTGCTTATTAATAGATTGATAATATCCCTTGTGCTTGATCTGGAAGCTGCAGTTAGTGCAGAATGCTGCAGCACAATTGCTGACCTTGTCAGCATATAACACCTGTGCTCAGAGATTGACACTGATTGCCAATTTGCTACTGGGCCAAGTTAAAGGTGTGACTATAAGTCTATGAAGCTCTTAACAACTTGGGACCAGTTTACCTGCTCGATCACCTTACTCCATATATGGCCACTCAACTGTTTCGATCTGTGGAACTGGTACTCTTGCAGGTGCCATATATACCCATTCCATACTGATCGTTTAGCATGGTAGCAGCACCTACACTTTGAAACTCCCTGCCTATTGATAACAGGTAGGTGCCTTTCCTGTACTCTTTTCTGCACCTGCTCAACACAAATTTTTGTTTAGAGAAGCCTATCCTGACAGTTATGTGTGTTTCAGTCTGCTGTTAGTTTATTGATAATTCCGACCTTTTTACTGTTTAAAATTGTTGCTGTTCATTGTTGAGGTTTTGTTCAAGTGGTGCATAAATTTTATGAAATAAATAAGATAAGCACAGGTAGGGAAACTGATGCAGTGAAAAACATGGAATGGAAGAGCAGAATAATGAATTGATCGAACCTTCCATGGCCTGAGGAACTAACTTGACAGCAGTTCCAGAGTAACTGCACACACACAGAGATACAAATCCACGCCCCAACTTTTCCAGCCCCCAACTGAAAATGCCAGTGATTAAACCTGGGACCCTCTCTGCATGCAAGGCACGTGCTGCACTACTGAGCTCAATTTAGAAAGTATAAATTACAGCCTAAACAGGCTAATCACAGTATAATCTAAGCTTATCGGCTAACACTGGGACCGTTAGTTTAACATTAGAGCTTGATGTCAGGGGAACAGGTCAGATTTCCCCAGAGATGCCCAATTCAGCTCAGTTTACAGTTGTCTCTCAAGGTCCAGACCACTAACTGCACTGACTGCAATGTGGTCATTTAGCATTGACAGAGACTTGAAGCTGAGCCAAGGAAACCAGGTTTTGCATTCCACCCGGCCATGGACTCGCTGGGTGGCCTGAGACAAGCCACTGTATTCACCATGTTTTAAAACAGGGATAATTGGTACCTACCTACCTCATAAGATATAGGCTCATAAAACGCTTTCCACATGAGTGCAGTTGTGTCAAATAAATCATAATAGCTCTCTGACTGCTAGCTATGTCTCTGAGCTTTCATCCAAGGCTGAGGATGGATTGCTCCTTAGCCACATCTAGAAACATGAGGATTTGCAGCAGCTGCTACTGAGGGTTGGGACAGTAGGTTAAGAAGACAACAAGAGCTCTGCTAGGTGGGCCTTTTGCCTAATTTGGTCCAGCACCCTCTTTGCATGGTGGCCAACCAGATTCCTGTGGGAAGCCTGCAAGCAGGGCCTGGTTGCAAGAGCGCTTTCCCCACTTGAGGTTCCCAGCAACTGGTATTCAGTGCCACACCTCCTGTGACAGTGGATGTAGAACATAGCTGTTGTGACATTGTAGAACATTGATAGCCTTAACCGCCATTATTTTTTCTACTATTCCTCTTTCGAAGCCACCCAGCTTGCTGGCCAGTGCCACCGCATCCTCTTGAAGGAGTGAGTTCCATAGTTTAAATATGTGCTTGTGAAGAAGAATTAAAGAATGTCTGTCTTTAATCTTCCAACATTCACCTTCATTGAAAAGACCCAAAATCTAGGCTTATCAGAGAGGGAGATCCCCAAACTCCACCCTGTAGATACCTTGCTATGCTTATTCCAGTGGTGCTATCAATTTTATTTTATTTTTTGTGTTTTATATTCTACCTTTACTCCAAGGAGCCCAAAGAGGTTTACATGTCTCTCTCCCTCTCCATACCTGAAGGAGAGTCCCCACCACCATCATTCAGTCCGGACACTGAGGTTCCACTCCAAGGGCCTTCTGGCGGTTCCCTTACTGCGAGAAGCGAGGTTTCGGGAAACCAGGCAGAGGGCCTGCTTGGTGGTGGAGCCCACACTGAGGAATGCCCTCCCATCAGATGTCAAGGAAATAAAAAACTATCTGACTTTTAGAAGACATCTGAAGGCAACCCTGTTTAGGGAACTTTTTAATGTTTGCTGTTTTATCATGTTTTTAATATTCTGTTGGGAGCCACCCAGAGTGGGTAGGGTATAAATAATAAATTATTATTATTATATTATTATTATCCATATAACCAACCCTATGGCATAGGTTAAGATGAGAGATGGTGCATCTGCTGCATCGGCATCCCTGGAGAATTCAGGTTACAAATCTCTACAGTACTCCAGTGAACCCAACGCCAGTGAAACCACAGGGGCAGCACATCCCAGTTCTCCACCTGAGCTGAAATGGGAATGTGGCAACGTAGTGCCACATCTCTTACCTGGGTTGTGCCACCATTCTCACAAAGTGGCTGTGGTGATTTCTGGTGAGATCTTGCAAGATTTTTGTAAGATCTTGCTGGAAACTGGCACCACTGCCAGTGCCACTTCTCCACTGGTGGTAGGGACTGGCAAGATGCCTGCAGAAGCACCACCTCTTTGGCTTCCACCGCCTGAAGCAGCTGCTGCTTCACCCTGCCTCTTGGGAGGGCCGGCCCTGTCTTGTACTGCTGGTTCAGTTTGAAGCTTACCTGAACAGCAATCTTTTTCCTGCCTCCCAACTAATGGGTGATCAGCTGAGCAGCGGGGGAAAGTGAGCATGGCTTCCTTGGGTTCTGCAGTCCACACTGAGAATAGACACATGCAGCCCTTGGCCCACAGGTTGGCCACAGGTGTTTTGAGATACCTTTCCTGCATTGTTTTGTACTTCTGAAGTACTGTGGTCTAGATTGCACCAGCCAAATTGGGAGGAGGCAAATTTGTGGGTGGCTGGACTAGACAACCTGGTTTCTGCCAACTCTATGACTACTCCCTTCCCATACCTTTGCCTTTTCCAGCTGCCCTGAGCCCTGGTGAATTTGGTGTCTCTGGTGCCTACACTTCTTATTAGCCTCAAAGTTTGGGTCCTGGGTCCTGACACAATAGTAGTGTTTCTTTGGTTCCTCTCTGACTTGTACTAATAAGGGACTACACACTAGAGCATGGGTAGGCAAACTAAGGCCCGGGGGCCAGATCTGGCCCAAACGCCTTCTAAATCTGGCCCTCAGACATTCTGGGAATCAGCATGTTTTTACATGAGTAAAATGCATCTTTATTTAAAATGCATCTCTGGGTTATTTGTGGGGCATAGGAATTCATTCATTATTTTTTTCAAAATATAATCCGGCCCCCACAAGGTCTGAGGGACAGTGGACTGGCCCCCTGCTGAAAAAGTTTGCTGACCTCTGCACTAGAGGGTCTCTTTAGGGAGTTCATCCAAGTCACTGCAGAGGCTGTTTGGAATGTCTTGAATAGGAAGAAGGTCAGTCCTGGGGCCATGCCAGGGTCAATGACAGGAGTTTCAACACACTCCCAGCTAATCCAGGATATTACAGAGATCTGCCACATCACACTGCCACATTTTCTCACTCCACCCCCTACAAACATGTTCTGACACATTTTTTTCTTCAACCACCTGCTTATAAGCACCATGGCAAAGGCAGGCACCTGTAATTTTCCTTATCCAAGCATTCTTGCTCTGACTCTCTGTAATCATATTGCAGTTTAGAATTAAAGTTCTTACACAGTATTGCCTCAAGGACTCTTACTGAGGCAACATGCAGGAGACAGAAAGTCCCGCAAAGAAGATGAGGGAGAGATAGTCATATTGCATTGCTATTAGTCGGAAGTAAAAAACAACAACACAAACTTATCATCAAACTTCCATTATGATGGCTCTTTTTCCTCGTGCAGAACCCTCCCTTCCTGCCTCTCTGTCTTAAACTCACCTAAACTCACAGGCACATACCACCAGATCTCTCTATTTTTGTCCTTAAAATATAATAATGTTATAAATGATATTAAAAATATATAACATTTCAGAATATAGACAAGTGCCACTTGAGTACATATATCAATATGAGAAATTAACACAAGTGCTAGGGTTGTCAGATGCAAAAGAGGAGAAGGCTGCTGCACTTTTAATTACTTTGTGTGGAAAAGGGAACTTTGGTGGGTACAGCTCGTGTGACCAGCCACACCTGCTGAAATTCCCTTTTCCTACCCTGGGAGTCAAGATCCCACTGGATGCAAGTGTTTGTATCCTCAAAATGCTTTGCAAACAGGTCACAGTGTACTTCTGGTTCTGCCAATTCCTTCTGGCTATCTGTAAAAAGGCCCTGCACTACCCAGAAAGACTCTGCTGGAAGGAGGCAGGGGATGCAATGAGGATGCAATGGAGGCAGCCAAATATGCCTTCTTTGCTGCCTTCGCTGCCACTGGGTAGGCTCTACAGTGAGCCTTTGTCAGTGTCCGATTGCATTTCACTGATGTCAGTCCAGTCAACAGCAAGGGGGTGGTTTGGCAGTAGCACAGCACAGGTCCACTTGATATTAGCCTGCTTCAGATGACACAGTAAGTCAAAAAGACCATGAAAACATACAGGCTCCCAGAGAGGAGCTGGTAGATGCTCTGCTCCTTCCCAGTCCTTTTTACTTCCATGCCATGCTAAGCTAAGCTAAACAGAGAGGAGCAAATTGACTGCAAGCTTCTTTCTGGCACCTTGCACATTCACACAGTCCTGGTAAGCCATAGTTCGACTTACAGTGCAGAGTGAATCAGGCCACTGTGTTGTTCATATTATGTTTAAATGCTTTTCAAATGCTAAGACTAGGAAAGTGGCCCACAACAGTGAAGGAGGATCTCTGGCCCTCCAGATGTTGTGGGATTTCAATTCTCATCTGCTCCAGCCAGTGATGATGGAAACTGTGGTTCAGCAACATCTGGAGGGCCACAGGTTCCCCACCCATGATCTAAGTTACACCAAAAGCAGCTTGGCAGCGGAGGGGACCTTTGCCCTATGACATTACACTCCAGCGAAAAATGTCATGCTGCCACATGTTTAGAACAAAGCTTGCACTCAGGATAGATTTCATGAAGGACCCAGATTCGTACACAATATATGGGATATTTCATCAGCATGGTGTGCAGAAATTATGACAGTCTCTTGGAATGAGACAGAGAAAGAAATCTTTCCTGGAATACTTTTTTCAGTTATACCATAACTGGATGATATATGGTTTGAATTAAACAGAAGCTTTGAATTAAATAAAGGCTTTTGAGCTTCCAGGTTTTGCACAAACGCTTGAAGCTTTCATTTTATTCTCTTTCCCTTCTTATACAATTTAACAAGTGGGACCTATAACAAAACTGTGTGTGTGTGTGTGTGTCTGTTATGTGCATATGCACACACACCAAGAGGTGTGCTCCAGTTCAAAAGCTTGGTGGTGCTTTTCAAGACTGGGGACATTTAAGGAGGGCGTAAATCAGAAGAGGACAGCCTTTTCTTTCCTCCTCAGCCTTCCTTGGGTTGATCAAATGAAAAAGAACATAGGACTTCCCATTAGTAACTGCACAAAAGAGGGAATTTTAGCAGGTGGAACTCGCAGTGCAATTTGCTGAGAAGACAAACAACCTATTTTGTAACTAAGACACTGCAGCAACAACGATTCAAATTGTGCATCAAAGTAATTGGCAATCCGCTTTTCCTTCATGTGCTCGCTCCCTTCCAACTAAGAATGGCTATTAGATGCACACATCTGAGTAAACTGCAAAGCCATATGTCTCTCTGAAAGGGAAATCTAATATGTTTTCCATATCTTCACTTCCTTAACTTACAAAGCAGCTCACTCCTTACATCCAACATATTTTTAAATTTAGGATGTAGTCTTTAAACACACTCACACTCACCAACACACCCCCATCTCTTTCTTTCAGAAGCCAAGTGTACATGCATGTGATTGAACATGTGATCTCCATAAATATATTTTCCTGAACTCAAAATAAAGGACAACTGGGTTATTTCTGTTGGCACTCAGCTGGTTCAAAAATACACCAGTTTACAATTGTTCAGATATTTTTCTGAATGAATTCCAGACAAATGAAAATAAGTAATCTTGATGCAAAATCCAGATGGATTACTCATCTTTCTCTGTTGAGACTTCAATAAGATCTGAAGCCAAAAGGTCAGGAACATGCTGACAAAAAAAAGAGCAAAGACCACACCTATCGTGATGGGGTTATTATGTTCAGTGGAACTCAGATGCAGCCAGATGGCTGGATAATTGTGTGGCTCAGTTGTAGACCAAGAGTAGCCAATGAATTGCTGTCCACATTTTGTTGGACTACAGCTCCTGTCATCCCTGACCATTGGAACCAATGGGAGTTGGGGAAGGCAACAACATCTGACAGTGCATTTGTCCACTGACAGTGCATTTCTAGGCACAGTTACCTGAGAGTAAGCCCCAGTGGACACAACTTCTGAATACAGAAAGCTGCTTTATACCAAGTCAGACTGCTGGCTCATTTTGTTTAGCATTGTTGACATTGGCTGGCAGTGACTCGCCACTGTTTCATACAGCAATCTTTCTCCAGTCCTATCTGGAGATGCCAGGATAAAACCTGGCACTTCTTTTACATACAAAGCATGAGCTCTACTGCTGAACTATAGCCACTTCCCATATGCATAGGATTGCACTTTGTTTTTATTTTTATAAGAGAGAAATGTTTTGTTGTGTTTTTGTCTTCAGGGACATAGCTTTTCTTATTCAGAATATTCAGTTTCCTGGGATGAAGATGGGAGCATGGTGCTTTGTCATTTTTCCTGCTCTGGTCTGGATTGAGTGAATTCCTTCTCCCTTTGCTCTAATGCAGTCATTCTTTGCCCACTACTGCCTTGAGCCTTGGCTGGGTTTCTTGATATGGCCTAGTAGGGACAACTGTCTGCATCTAGTAGCTTAATTCTGCCCAAAAAGTTGTCGGGGACAAGACTTTGTGGGCATAATTGAGCTGCTAGATTCTCAGGGATACCAAACTATAGGTCACCCCCCCACACACACAAATCCCTTTTTATTAGGCATTGATTATTATTCATGCTCATGGTGATATCAGGGTGGTTACATGCAATTCTGCTTTCAATACTGTACGCAGAGCTAGTCCAACACATTTTGTCATCCAAGGCAGATCCCAAAATAGGAACAGGGAAGAAGGGGTGTGGGAAGATGTACATCAAGAACAACAGGGAGGGGGGAGAGAAAGATTGACATTGGGATCTTCTGCCCCAGTGGATTCTGCTGCATGAGGCAATCACCTCACCATGATTGGCATCAGTTAATAGCCTGGACTACTCTCATATATGAACATGTTGTGGAAATCTTCATTTTTTTTTTTGAGGAGGAGGAGGAGAGGATGTTAAATTGGCATGGGGATTTGAAGATGCATCAAGTTTTCTCTGGCCTAAAAAAGGAGGAAAGCTGAAACATCTGTTGGATTCGTGACTGGCTTGCTGGGATCATTTTAGTAAGCCAGGATGTCTGGAAGAGATCTTCTCTCCCATCACCAGTAGGCGTCGGTGCAATCATCAAGGATAATTGCTGCAGTGGACTCCAGGGCACACCCACCAATAATGAAAATGGTTTGAAATTATAGAAGAGCCACTAGAGCCATCACTTGACAGAGAAGCCAGCAGCAGATTGCTGTATTTATGCATGCATTTTTATTAAATAATAGAAAGAACACTGTTGACTTTTGAGCTTAAAGTAAGCTAGCCAGCAAGGATGTAGAACCTGTAGCCCTCCAGATGATGATGGACTCCTACTATCATCCCTGACCTTTGGCTACAGTGGCTGGGGCTGATGGGAGCTGGAGTGCAGCAACATTTGGTGGGTCACTGGTTTCCCATCCCTAGATAAGGCCATACTCATGCTATAAACCTTACATTGTTTTTATACCACTTTAACCATCATGGCCTCGCAAAAGAATCCAAGGGATTGTAGCTTATTGATAAGTGGCAAATGTTAGACTCCTACCGCACTTCCACACTGCTACAACTCCCAGGGTTCCCCAGGAAGAAGGAATGATTATTAAGCCAGTTTTAAGTCTGTGGTGCAGATTAGTAATGCATAAACACTATCCTGCTTGATTGGCCCACACATCCATCGAAGCTCAGTGAGCATGCCTTTCATGTGCCCAAGAAAACCATGAGGGGTTTTATAACTGGTATGCTCACAAAACCCAAATACATTTGTTATGCCTTCTCTCCCCTGCTAGTTTGACAGGCACATATGCATAAAGGGTAGTAGAAGAGGACATGGTTTCTGGTTTAACAGGCAGAGGGTGGGAGGGATGTGGGATGGGAGCTCAATTGAGGGGGGCCTGCTTAAGGGGTTATGTTTGCCATGATTGCAATTACTCTTGCAAAGTCTAACTCCCACCCCCAGTCAAATTCTTGCTGCATTTATAGACCTAAGAATGTTTTCCTAAATTGAATACGTCTCAAGACTATGTTCCCCAAATCTGCTCCACCACTGTGGAATATGCTTTCTGTAAAACTTGCCATAGAAGTCTGAGCATCTTCTGTTAAAAAGGAAAGAAAGAAAGAAAGAAAGAAAGAAAGAAAGAAAGAAAGAAAGAAAGAAAGAAAGAAAGAAAGAAAGAAAGCTGACTTTAGGTAGTATATGGATGGGATAACAGTGACTTCTCTCTGTTCTGTTCTAATGACCAGTTTATATGAATTCTTTATCAGGCAACAACTGATTTACGTATGTCCAGATGCTGCATGATTGTGTGCACACACATGATGCCGAACCTGGAAGTAGCCCCAAAATGTCATAAAGATTTCACGAAAAGGTGTGGAACAGGGAGGGCTTATGTGTACTACTCTGACATGCACAGGGGTCCAGAATGTAACCCCCACAGAAAAAGAGGATTGCCTGCACACACACACACTGAATAAATAAGGGCTCTATAACCTAAGTTGTTGTGGGTTTTTAAAATCGTCTATTCAACCTAATGTAAGAAGGCCAATGTTAAGCTCTGATAGTACAGCAAATATTACATTGTTAATGTAAGCCTTCATCAAGCCAAAGTGAAGTTTCATTGCTCTTCCCGAAAGAGATAGTTTAGCACTGCCATGCCAAATAGCATTCTTTCACCATGTCAGTCTGCAACGAAGTAAACCAAAACCTGCAGGGAAATATCTCAATTTCCAGTAAGAGAGCCTTTTCCCCCTCTCCCACAGCACGCTGGAGGCACATGTTCTCTGCAGTCATGGCCTCTCATCAGGAGCTCACATGAAAGCACTTGGGTTGATTGTGTTTTGCATTAGCTTACTTGTATAAAGTCAAACCACCCTCCAAATAGTTTCTCCAAAATGTGTACTGTCTAAATGATAGTCTGGCAACTTGAGTGGAATCTGAAACCACTCACTGAAGTAACATGATACCAAATCTGCTTAATTATTATATGCAAGCACTCCTTCTGAATCAAATAGTTCAAATTGCCCATATCTGATTGGTTTTTACAGTTTCCTCTCATCCATGCCTCTATTTCTTAGCTATTAACATGACACTATTGACACACTACCCCAAAAAACCCTACTGGATATTTTACACAAGGTGGCTTGAGAAATGTGTGTGCAGCTGCTTACATCAATGTGCATAACAGATTTCTTAAGTAAATGTGTCAAATTCTACTCTGCAACTGCCCCGACTTCTCTCCACAGTTAAGCTGTGGAGAAAGATCAGCTGCAGCTGCTGCAAATAGGTTGCTGCTCCTCGCATACTGTTAGCACAAGATAAATGTGTGGCACTACTACAAAATCCTTCTTTCCTTTTTATATTTTCCAAGCTCCTTCCAGGCAGGTGCCTCCTAGCATGACTCACTTGTTGCTCTTCCACTTTAAGCGCAAGTGGAACTGCAATTAATGCTCTACACTATCAGAAGTATTACTAACTACATAGCATGAAATATGCATATACGGAATTTTGTATGTGTGCATGTTGCTGTGTTCAGTCCATACTGGTGGACATAATGTAATAGCTGTGGAGGGGCCATTAGAAGCTCAGTGCACATCCACTATAACCCTTGCGGTGGTCACCATTTTATGACACCATTTTTTTTAAAAAAATCAAACTTTCAATTAATGCTAAAGTGTTTTCCCCATTTACAAACCATGTGCAGTAAACCAAGAACAAACCTTGACTACACCTCATGGTTGTTTAAGAACAGGAGTACTGCTTGCTGGTTTCCAACAGGCTACTGTGAGAACAGGATGTTGGACTAGATGGGTCATTGGCCTGATCCAGCAGACTCTTCTTATGTTCTTAATGATGACTTTATCAAACGTTTTTTCTACTTGTGTGCTCAGTGTATTAGCAGTCTAGAGCAGTGTTTCCCAACCTTGTGCCTCCAGCTGTTTTTGAACTACAATTCCCATCATCCCTGACCACTGGTCTTGCTAGCTAGGGATGATGGGAGTTGTAGGCCAAAAACATCTGGAGGCACAAGGTTGGGAAACACTGGTCTAGAGCAACAGTATACAACAAGAATCAGAAAAAAGGAAATTGGATTAAAACAGGTGGGAGTTAATGCTGTGACTTGTGTGACTGAGCCAGCAGGCAGTTATGTGTACTGTGATTAAGTGGTAATTCTCCTACTGTTGCAGATTAACAATGCAGCCTGTGGTATAGAGATGGAATACAGCATCTCCTGCGCCACAGCCATAATTACTATAATTCTGAGCAGCTTGCAAGCCAAGCCTATCGTAAGCTATTTGACAACACAGATGCACTTATCAGTTGGAGTGTTGTCAACTCCTTTATGTAGAACCAGCATTTAAAAATATTTGCAGGGAGGAAGAAACTTTATCTAAGAAATACTTCTTACCATTCGTCTGGCAGGCTTTTTAACTAAAAATATATAACATGGATAATTGTTTCTGTGATATAAACAAGCTCTGGCTCATTATATACAACTGGAAATCATAAACCAAGGTAGGTTTGGCTATGGAGAAGACTTGATAGCTTATGGGCAACTTGAGTTTTTAGCAGACACTTTGAGGTGCCTTCTCAGCGCTGCTTCTCCCAAAGCAGCTACCACATGGCAAGAAAGGCCTGTCGGGAAAAACACCATAGCAGGCATACAGCAGTGGTTAGATATGAGCATGTTATACTTCAGATAATAAGTGGAAAGAATTGCCTTGCTAAATCAGGTTGAAAGACCATCTTGGCTGTGAGTCCTGGAAGACTCACTGTTGTTGAGCAATTTGAATGCTGGTAGTACTTTTCCTTAGTCCCAGAAGTTAATAGTCCAACTCTGATCCTTAATACTGTTTCTAATGGCCAATAGGTGGGGGTTGGGCAACGAAGAGAGAGAAAGATGGAAAATCGCTTTATTAAAACACTTCATTCACAACCAATTCACTTCCCTTTGAGCCTAATTGGTAAGGTACAATAAAGTCTTTAAAATATATTAGCTGCTTGCAAGCAAATGTAAGGAAATGTGAAATGAAGATTCTGATCATTCAACAAATGGAGAATCACTGGCTGTTTAAAACACCCAACAACTTTGAGAGGCTAGTATTTTTAATGCACACATACATAATATAAATGAAAGAAATGATAAAGAATGGGGTACACGGGAATGTTCTTTGAAAAATGAAAATTGCAATGATAATTAGTCTCCTGCATGTTCACCTTCTAGCAGAAACACTCGAGCCCAAATGGTAGCATGGACTAGACAATCCACTGAGCACTTCCAATTTAATGATGCTAACTATAGATAGTTATTGTTCTGTGCTTGCCATGGTATTAATAGAACAGGCAAAGCCCGTGAGAAATGCTGAGCTTTCAAACTTTTCTAATTTGAGTAGGGAAATGCAGCTGCATCTAGCTTCTCATTTGATAAAGCCTTAAGATCAGGTGCCATATGTCTGACCTAGGCTTCCTGCTATGAAAACTGCCCTGCGAGAGCTAAATATGGAAACCAGGCACTGCAGTTCCTGTGAGATATCCTCCCAATGCCAAATGATAGGTTACGGTTTAATTTTGCGGAATGATCTGATAGGGCCAACCTAAAAGCATTTTAAATTTTACAGAGATGGTGCCATCCGTGTGTGTGGCAGGCTAATGGAGTGACAGAAGCAAAGCTCAAGCAAGGGGCTTAGAGTCTACATTTAGACATTATGGAAAAGTCAACAGGTGGGAAAAGACCATCAAAGGAGCTAGAGGCAAAGAAACATAATGAATGGATGCGAGCAAATATGATATCTTCATTCATGGATTGAAGAATGAGGGTTAAGCCAAAGCATACAGGGAAAAGATGGGTTGTGATCTGGGTTCTGCTTTCTGGATTGCAGTGTGATTTGTGATCATTAACATGTTAAGTGTTGCCGTAATTGTGCTATGGAATATTATTCGTACTTTATTTTTTACCACACTTCTGAGCTAAAGAAAGTATCTATCCTAAATATATTCAAAATAGCAGTAAAACCAATAAAAAGCCGGTTACACCTCCAGGCTCAATTTAAATGGCAACATGGGACCAAAACAATCCCATGCAGCAGTTTGAACCACAGTTTTAAGCAGTAGTCTAAGAAGGCAACACTATTCTAACTATCCGCCCTAAATATAAGTAGGATGCTGGCCAGTTGGGCCTCTCCATGCAAGAAGTTGCCTGGAAGAGGTGGCATCATGGAGAATGGCCTCAGCAAGATAACTATGCTGTGTAGTTTTTCTGGCTGATATCAGTGCACAAGAGGATATACTGAGTAAGAGATGCACCTTTTGATATAAGGCTTTGAAAGTCAAGATCAGCACTTTAAATTATTCCCAGAGGTGTAGCGGTACAATTACCTGAGAGCAGATGCTGCATGTCCCATTTGGCTGATGCCAGATGCCAATCTTGCTACCATCATATGGTTTAGCTGTATTTTCTGAGCACTCTTCAGAAACAGCACTATATAGAATTCATTGCAGTAGTCTCCCTCTCCAGATTGTTTAAATTTTGTCCCTTTAAAAAGAGTAACATAAACAAGAACAATCCAGAACAATGATGTACATATTTTTGCTTATGTTATAAATTAGCTGTACAGTATCTATGACAATCATAATATTTTTCAGACGAATGCATGTGCTGCCGCTGTGGTTTGCTGCAGAAGCTAGAAAGACTGTTAAAACTTAGAGAATATATATATATATATATATATATATATATATATATATATATGCAGGTTTTGGTGTCCTCGGGTGTCTTCCCGTGTAAAAGTTGGGGTGTCTAGGCGACGTTTCGACGAGGTCTCACTCGTCATCTTCAGGCTGGTGCTTTCGGCTTCTTGTTACTGGAACAGAGCAGGATCTCAGTGTTTGAGTTCCTATAAATACTGTTGAGGGGGTGTGGTGTATAGCCTCCAATGTTCTGGGCAGAGAGGAAGTTCCCAGGCTAGTGTGCCTTTTCTTCTTTTGTTCCTTAATTACTTGAGGGGTATCTTGAGTGATTTCTTGAGTGATATCCTGAGTACCACTTAGGTGGGTCATTAGGTGTGGATTAGTTGCTAAAGTCTTTGTGTCTTGACCTCTTGAACTTTGTGAAGAGTTTTTCTGAGAAGATGGCTGTACTGCACTTAGTTGTGCTCTGGCTTGGCTTCGTGTATAGGGGCGAGCTGTGGTTTTGTGGCCTGTGTCAGCCAGATCTGTGTAGGGATTGCAGGGGGGTGCAGCATCCGGAGGTGCCACCATGGTTTGGCTACTGGATGGTGTCTGTAATTTATCTGTGGAGAGGGTCTGGGTTTGGGTCTGGTGTGGTTGATTGGTGATGGCGTTCTGTGTGCCTCTGGATCTGGTGTCAGTTTTTGTGGGGAGGGCTAATTTCCAGATGTCTGGCAAGCGGGATGTGTCGTCACGCTTGTTCATGTTGTGAGGGTGTTTCTCTATCTCGATGGCTTCCATGATTATTCTCTTGTGGTGATGTTCCATGTTGAAGAGCAATTTGGAATCTGCAAAATTAATTTCGTGTCCTGTTTCTTTCATGTGTTGGAAAAGAGAGGAAGTTTTTTCTTCTTTTTTGACGGCATTCTTGTGTTCTGCGATACGTGCATTTATTCGTCTGTTTGTTTGTCCAATGTACGTGGCTGGGCAGACTTTGCAGGGTATTTCATAGACCCTAATCGTCTATTTCATAGACGTCCTAATCTACAAAAAACCTGATGGCTCCCTAGGACACACTATCTACCGGAAAAACACACACACCAACCGCTACTTACATGCACAATCACACCACCACCCTGCACAAATAAACTCCGTAGCCAAGACTCTCATCTCCAGAACCAAACGCCTGGCTGACAAAGACCACTTGACAACTGAGTTACAGAATCTCTCAAATGTGTTAATTGCCAATGGATACCAGCAAAACAGGGTTACGAAGCTAATCCAAAAAGAAACACCCCCCAAAAACCAAGACACAGAAGAAAACAATGGCATGGCCCTCCTTCCTTATATCAAGGGCACTACAGATAAAATTAGCAAAATCCTCCATAAACACAATATCAAAACAGCCTTTTGCACCAACCAAAAAATAGCCAATATCCTCAGAAACCCCAAGGATAAAATCCAGTTGGAAAACCAAGGGGTCTATGAAATACCCTGCAAAGTCTGCCCAGCCACGTACATTGGACAAACAAACAGACGAATAAATGCACGTATCGCAGAACACAAGAATGCCGTCAAAAAAGAAGAAAAAACTTCCTCTCTTTTCCAACACATGAAAGAAACAGGACACGAAATTAATTTTGCAGATTCCAAATTGCTCTTCAACATGGAACATCACCACAAGAGAATAATCATGGAAGCCATCGAGATAGAGAAACACCCTCACAACATGAACAAGCGTGACGACACATCCCGCTTGCCAGACATCTGGAAATTAGCCCTCCCCACAAAAACTGACACCAGATCCAGAGGCACACAGAACGCCATCACCAATCAACCACACCAGACCCAAACCCAGACCCTCTCCACAGATAAATTACAGACACCATCCAGTAGCCAAACCATGGTGGCACCTCCGGATGCTGCACCCCCCTGCAATCCCTACACAGATCTGGCTGACACAGGCCACAAAACCACAGCTCGCCCCTATACACAAAGCCAAGCCAGAGCACAACTAAGTGCAGTACAGCCATCTTCTCAGAAAAACTCTTCACAAAGTTCAAGAGGTCAAGACACAAAGACTTTAGCAACTAATCCACACCTAATGACCCACCTAAGTGGTACTCAGGATATCACTCAAGAAATCACTCAAGATACCCCTCAAGTAATTAAGGAACAAAAGAAGAAAAGGCACACTAGCCTGGGAACTTCCTCTCTGCCCAGAACATTGGAGGCTATACACCACACCCCCTCAACAGTATTTATAGGAACTCAAACACTGAGATCCTGCTCTGTTCCAGTAACAAGAAGCCGAAAGCACCAGCCTGAAGATGACGAGTGAGACCTCGTCGAAACGTCGCCTAGACACCCCAACTTTTACACGGGAAGACACCCGAGGACACCAAAACCTGCATTCCTGTACCCGTGAAAATCTACGAAAGCATATATATATATATATATATATATACACACAGCATATCACTGTTAGCAGTATTCCTCACACTAAATCTTTACTTGGTTCAATAGCTTGGACTCTTTCCTTGCTTCTTTACTGTCTACCTGTTTAGTAGTTGGTTTTGCCTTAATATTAGCTTTATTGCACGCTTTGCAGGAAGGAAAACAACAAACAGAATCCAATTGTTCAAGTGGGTTGCAGGCATGGTGGGGGCAGAGTTCACAGCTACTGCAAACTAATTGTTTAAGGACATCAGAATGAAGAAATTGCTGGAGGAACTGGAAAAGGCATATCCTGAGGTTGCCTTTGAGGCAAGAAAAACAGCAGCAGCAGTGGGACAGGAAGTGCACCACATTAATGCACATCTTCCCCCAATATTTCATCTATTTGGATGACAAAAGAAATCTAATTTTGCCTCAGGAAACAATAGGAAAACAGGAACAGTTCTGGATAATATAGGGGAAAGGCAAACTCACTCTTCAGAGGAACTTCTCCCAGTCCCGATAGCCTTTCAAAAGGGAGCATATAGTTTCATGCTCTCTCTTCCCCCAAGCAGTGGGAAATCCAGGATAGCTTGTACAGAATAGATTTCCTTTAGAGAAGGAATTTCAGTCACAGTAGATGTACAGTGTCTTTGATGTACAAATGTAAATATTGGGCAGATATTATAGGGATCCAACAGCAAGCACGCAAGCTGCACCAGATTCACTGCATCGTCTATTCAGTTCCCCAAAAGTTTTAAAATGTCATTCCACTTCCTTTGTACACATTCTGACAAGCAATGGATTTTAGCCTCCAAACTAGCAGTTGTTTGCAGGGGCGGAGGAAGGGGGCGTGGGCCGCCCTGGGTGCCACCACTGAGGGGGGTGACAAAATTCCAGGTGGCACTCATCACGGGGCCTGCAGTGTGCCCAAGCCACATGTCTCTCCTGGGAGAGATGCAGTGGCTTGGGCTCACACAGGCTCTGCACTGCCCAAACGGTCCACCCGCTGCCTCCCCCCAGCTGTAGCGAGGCTGGGTGGGAGGAGGGAGGCAGACTCCGGAGGCCCCGCAGTGCACCCCGTCCCTATGGGCGGCTCACCCTGCTCCTGGGCACGCCGTCCCAGGCGCCTGAGTGGCTTCCTCTGCCGCTGGTTGTTTGTCCTGGAGATGAGCAAAAATGCCCTCCTAAAATTCTCCATACTATTAGAAGTGGCAAAATGGGGGTATTGTGACAAATATTCCTTAGAGTGTGAGTGTGGGATCCTACATCAGTCCATCCGCCCCCCCCAGTGGCGTAGCGTGGGGAGTGCGGGGGGGGGCCAGCCGCACCGGGCGCAACATCTGGGGGTTAGGGGGCGCAAATCCACGGGTTAAGGGGCACAAATACACGGGTTAGGGGGCACAAATCCACGGGTTATGGGGTGCAAATTACTTGCCTTGCCCCGGGTGCTGACAACCCATGCTACACCACTGGTCCCCCCAAAAAACCCTCTCTTTTGAAAAATTTCAGCTCAAAAAGGAGCTAAAAAAGGAGGGCTAAAAAAGGACCCAACTCCATTTGTCCCTTCAACAATATTAAAACTATTATTAAATGATATTAAAACTGAATCCACAGATGTGAACCAAGCTGACTCAAATCTTTTTTCTGCCTGAGGTGAAGGGTAAGAAGACATCAACCTCGTATTCCATTTACAAAAGCCAACTGGACTGTCAGCTGAATCTTACTTCATCATTACAGTATTTATTATTTTCTACATTTATATCCCACCTTTCCTTCAAGGAACTCAAGGCAGTGTCCATGATTCTCCCCACCTCCATTTCATCCTCACAGCAACCCTACAATGCAGCCTAGGCTTAGAGATAGTGAATAGCCCAAGGGTTCATCCAATGAGCTTTCTGGGTGAGTGAGGTATCCCAAGTTCTAGTCAGGACAATGTGCTTTATCACACCTGAGGGCAGCAGGGCAGCACAGGGGACACAGCCAGAAAGGCTATGTGGTGCATATACCTCTGTCTTCCAAAACAGCCTTCCCTCATTGGGCTGCTACCTCACTGTAGGGCCAACCCTGGTTCTGCCTGAAATTCTCCATCCTATTCTCATGTGGCAAAATTCTGGAGGCTATGTCACCAAATATCATTCAGGAGAGGATGAGGTCAGGAAGCCATTTTTTTTAATGGTCAGAAAATCATTTTCTGAAAATTTTTGGTTCAACCTAGATTGTAAAAGGCTTGCATTCCAAACACTTGGAAGAGTCGCTTACTGCCCTCTAAGAATAATTCTGCCATGCCAATCCCAGTGGAGATCAATTTTCCTTTTTCCATAACAGCATGGCTTCCAAAGTTAGCAATGCAAACCACAGACATCCTCAGAGAATAAGTTATACTTAAGAAATGGTCTCGCTGACTGTGGCTTTGAATTTTTTAAAAATAAAATCTGCTCACGGGTTTATTTAATACTAATCTCTTCCTTCTCACAATAGCTATGTGAAATGGGTCGTTGTTCCTAGTTTATAGACTGAAAAGTGAGGCTGAACGAAGTGACAAGGCTGAGTAAATCTAATACTTAAAGCATGCCACAGCTAAGGCAGGTGGTGGGGCAACTGTGGCATCTTGGGAGACGCAAGGTTAGCAATGACAACAACAAAAAACACCAAGGAATTTGATAGGGGCCTAACAGTGAACTTGGGTGCCTTGAGTGAAAGAGCTTGGAAGGCAATCCCTAGGAGAGAATGAGGAGCACAGTGGAGACAAAGAGCACATTCACACCATACACTTAAAGCACCATGTCTTTGGACAATCATGGCTTCCCCCAAAGAATTCTGGGAGCTGTTGTTTGTTAAAGATGCTGATAGTTGTTAGAAGACTCCATTCCCCTAACAGAGCTACATTCCTCAGAGTGACTTAACAGTCAATCCCTCCACCCAGGGAACTCTGGAAACTGTAGTTCTGTGAAGAGAATAGGGGCCTCAGCACCCTTAACAAACTACAGCTCCCAGAATTCTTTGGAGGAAGCCATGGCTCTTTAAAGTGGTACCATAAAAGCTTTAAATACATGGTGTACATGTGGCCAAAGTTGGTGGGAGGGGGTTAGGAGAAAGCTGAAAGGTGGTGAATATTTGGCGCCCTGAAGGAGATGAAGTATTAGAGGCCTTAAGCATACAGGAAAGAGGGTCATGACCAGAGTGTGCAAACTTCTTAACCATGGACTCATTAGAGCAAAGCACATGGTTGTTTCAAGTTAAATCCATCAGGATTTGGACCAGAAGCAATGTAAGGTATTAAAGTGAGGAAGAAAAGCGGGAGCTTTGCTGTGAAATATATTTCACCCTTTTCCTCTTATGCAACTCTAACCAAGACATATCATGTATGATCTTTGGAGACAAGAATTAAGCTATGGAATCTTACACAAATGTTGAGAATGAAAGCCGTGTGTTCTTTGGGAATATTGGATTTCAGCCCCCTGGAATGATGAAGACAAGAGACAACACAGACTGCAATGAAATAATTGGAACGGAGTTTCCAGCCAGGGCACCTTTGTGATCAAGCGGGAACACTATTCCCAATTGGCCCAGGCCTTCGATGGCTGAACAAAGAGGAAGAGAACAATGCAGATGGAGGGGCTCCTTGTTGCCAGCTCTAATTAAGGCCAAGGAGATCTCTTTGCCTGACCTACATTACGTGGGATTTACACTTGACAGGCAACAAGATGCCTATCTGCTTGGGTTAGTTCATTACCGGAAATCAGTGGTGACTGGTTTGAAGTGAACTTTTTAAGCATGTCAAAAGTGTGGGGTGGGTAGGAGTAAGACCAGCAATTCTTTTACTCTTTATCCTGATAGGTCATGTCCATTTTGGATATGGGTTATCTAAAGTGCAACACTGTTTAAGCCAGCTGGAATAAGCTGTCATCGTACACATGCTAATGTGAGACTGACTTATTTTAATTTAATATTACATTGATATGCCTGTACCAATACAAAAGGGAAGCATATAGCAGATATAAACAAAACACAGCTGTAACAACAGCAAAAACCTCCACACTGCCGTCTCCCTCCACACTGCTGTTCAGGGTGATAAGACCATGGTGGACAAGAACTGGGCAAATAGGGGCACATCCAACAAAAGCAACAGGGGCAGCACATCACCCCAAAGGTTGAAGCAACAGAAAATAAGTATCTTGTGAATTCTACCAAATGAAGCCACACTTACTTGGGTGAAATATAAATCCAAAGTGATTGTTTATATGTGCTATGAAAGTTCACCAGACAGCCACAAAATTGTGTGACTGACTTCTAAATGAACATGCACAGGATTCAGACTATTTTATGTATGGTGTGAAAGTGTTCCCCACCACCTACGTGCAGTGGGTAGGAGTGTAAAATCTACATGGGTTACGGTGTTCATTGGATTTTAAAAATCAGGTTGCACAAAAACAACACCATTCAACAAAACCATATGAGAGTGACAAAGGTTCTTCTGGTGCTATGTGCAAAAAAAATTCCTCAGAACCTTCAATCTTTTTACTGACTTTTTCTTTCAAAAAGTCATGGAATGATACTCGACTATTTGTCTTTGAGCCTCGTTTCCTAGTCTCTCTTCCCTTAACCACTGGTGTTAACAACAAAACTATGTAAAAGAAAAAGAAAAACACCCAACACGTAATTCTCTCCATCATCCATACTGTTGTTCCACCCTGCCTACCCCTCAGTCAACCCAGTTGTTGAATGACCTTTGACATCCCATTTCCCTTCCGCTCTCCTTCCCATCCCCCAACAATTCATTATTTTCATCTGAATTCACGCTTGGTTTGCTTTTCTGAATTTGGCACAGATTGGATGGCCCAGATGCTTTCTCTCCTCCCTGCTTCTGACAGTGTTTGCTGGGTCCTGCCCCCTCCCTCTAATTTATATCAGTGCTGAATGGCTTGGAGAGTCGCGGTAGACAAAACTGGACCAGGAGACCATTTTCTGGCCCTCTCACGGCTATTGTGTCTGCTCGATACCCCAAACAAAGGTGACAGCCATTCAAAAGAAAGAAAGGGAGAAAGAAAGGGAGAATAAAAGCATGGAGGGAGGGGAGAAAGTAAGGAGAAGCCATTGTGTAACTGATCACAATGAGTGAATACGCTGGTAGTCAAATTACTGCGAACGGAATGGGTTAAGGCAGGGGAGACTAATCAGAGAGTGAGGCCTTGAGGACTTGCATTGTATATGAACAGGGTATACCAACTGCTCCCAATACAATTAACAACTGGCATTGCCAACTATCCTCCCTCTCTCTGCTTGAGCCCCTGACTGTTTCCACATCCTTGACATATGTTGAACCAATACAGTGTTGACTGATTTCACATCCATCTTTTCAGAAGTATGCAAGGCCAAGAGCAGAAGGAAGTCGGGGGGGGGGCAGGGAATAGAACATTGACAACAAGATTAAATTTACGCATTTTGTATAAAGTTGGTACAGAAGCAGGGTGGGTGCAGTGGGTGCGGTCAGTCCTGGGGGGTGACAAAATGCTGTGTGGCACTCAATGTCTGTGAGAGACGCTGTGGCTTTGGCGAGCGCAGGCTTCCCGCTGCCAAAACATCTCACCCGCTGGCTCCCCCTCAGCCATAGGGCGACAGGCAGACTCTTTGTCGCAAGGCACGTAATCACCACAGAAAAAGCTCAACAACTCCCCCCCAAAAAATATGAAATAAAGTCAAACAATTTTTGCAGGCAAAAAGAAAAAAAAATCAATGGGGGGTTGACAAGAAATTTTCTGCACTGGGTACCACCTGACCTTGCTATGCCACTGTACAGAAGAGTGGCTCGGAGTCCAAGCTGTGAATCAGAAAGTCCCTGCTTCAAATCCCATCTCTTAATGGACTTGGTCAATCATCAGCCCTCCATCTGCAGTCATAATGCTGACCTACTTGATAGGGTTGAGAGATACGAAAGAGGACAAGGCGCTTGTACCTTTAATAACTCTTTCTTGCCTGGATGGAAAGATGCACAAGTGCAGAAGCCTCTGGCATGAGAGTGGCTGGAATGTAGCGGACTGTAGAAGTGTAAGAGTCACATTCTTTGTTGTGCGCACTTTTGCCTTTTCCTCTGATGTCACCCACCACTGGAAGGCTTCCCATGAGACGATGCAGCTCTCAGACTGAAAAAAGAGTTCCCTCTCCCGCGGTATACATTTTCCTAGCAGATAGTCCCACTCACACCCACTAGAGCAGTGTTTCCCAACCTTGTGCCTCCAGCTGTTTTTGAACTACAACTCCCATCATCCCTGACTAGCAAGACCAGTGGCAAGGGATGATGGGAATTGTAGTCCAAAAACAGCTGGAGGCACAAGGTTGGGAAACACTGCACTAGAGCACACATGGGGGACCTGAGAGCCTCCTGATGTTGTTTAATGACAGCTCCCTGTATTCTTGACTATTGGCCATGCTGGCTGGAGCTGATGGGAGGTGGAACTTCCCCTTACTGTGTGCCATGGCTCCAATCCAGGCCACTTCTCTCTCCAGCTGCTTTTGCCATGGCCAAGTTATAAGCATCGTAACGAAAAGTGCTTTCAACATTACATGTAGCTTGACCCTTGTGGCACAGGGTTGCGTTCCAAGAGTCTACAATGTCAACTGCAAACTAAAATTGGCTTGTTTAATTCAAAGGTGTTTGCCATCATAGGGAATACTGAGATGGGCAACCTTGAATGGCGGCCTACAAAATAACATATTCAGTATTCTGTTTTGTAATACTGTTTTGTTGTACTGTTTTAGTGTTGTTAGCCGCCCTGAGCCCGGCTTCGGCTGGGGAGGGCGGGATATAAATAAAATTTATTATTATTATTATTATTAATAATAATAAATAAAATATTAAATATAGTATTTCCTTCAACCAATTGTTTAATAAACTGTAAATCATCTAACAATGTATATATTTCCTTTAGGAAGTTCAAAACATCACCTTCGTTTAGAGTTTGCAATACAAGGAGGACATTAGATTAAAATGCCAGCTAATGATGCTTTATTAAAATAAAAAAATCTTTAATTGGTGGCTTCTTGACAAGTGCCTGAAGCAGCTGCCTAGCCCAGTCTGGAGAATTGCTTCTTGTTTTCCAGATCAGCTGCCCAGGACTGCTCAAGCATCTGTTGTATGCGTATCAAAGGCAGACGACTTTGGGAGTTATGAAAATATGCTTGAATCTCTCAGTTGTTTATTGTCTGGATGGCTTCTTTGCGGCCTGTTTTTGTGCCACTGAGAGAACTTAATGAGTCTCAGCTTCTCTAACATTCATGAAATCCCCGGGATAATGAGTATGCAAAATATATTACTGCTGGTTTTAAAAGGGTCTGCTTAGGCGTTCCACTCCCTCAGCAAGCTCATCCAGGCTTGAATAAAAGCACGATTAAGTGTGAAATTGGCCCAAGCAGCTGTTTTCAGCGAAGAGTTTCTCTAAACCTCCCACTGCTGTAGGAAGCAGAAGGAGCCACAAGGTCTTTCATAGAAAAGAACAATGTGGAGCGGCAGTAAGTATCCACAACATCCCTCGACCTTTCCTTAATACCAGGTAGCAGCTGAATATTCAGGTCAAAGGTTATGATGGGCTGCTGTCTGGCTCCCTGACCATGGACTAGGGTGCCTTATCATCTTCATCATCACCATCACGTGTGGTCCTATGTGCAATTAGTAAGAAGTAAGTACTCATGAGATCAGTTATGCTTATAAAAACTGCAGTCTCAGATAGTCTGAAGCAAGAAAATTGCCACTTGCAAGCATAAGAAGGACTTTGATAGTATTTCCCTACATTTCCAGGTCAGTGCTACTGTAGCAGATGAAAAATTTAGACTGCTGGCATTTTTATCCAAGTTGCATGTTAAATGCATGCCATACCGTATGATGGTGAAGAATTCCAGCTATTTCCAACCATGTTTGTGTGTACACAGTCTTTTCTTGGCAGTTTTCAAAACTTCATTAATTTAAGAAATAATACTGCATTCTAGGAAGAAATATTTCAAATTGCTTGACTGAAAATGAAGACCTGCCATTGTGACCTAACAAGCCCTGTTTTATTCGGAGGAACAGCATGAGGTCCTTGCTTTTCTAGTTCATTACCTTCATGCTGAAAGGTTTATCTGTAGTCCTGTGACAGCCAATAGGAAAGCAGGCACCTGACATGACATTCTTCACTAAACGTGGCCATTGGCTTTATAAAGTAACAAGGTGATGAAATCTCCCAGTCATCCATATCCTCTGTTCAGGCAAACTCGCCTTCCTGTTAAGCTGTCTGATTCTGACAGCAACTTTTTTAGCCATCAGATAAACTCCCCTTAAACAGATAATGCCAGGTTGTTCTCCCTGTAGTTTATTAATTAAATAATAGTGTCTTTAACTGGAGATAAATTAAGGTGTCATTTAGAAGGCTTACTGTTCATTGAAATATCATGCTCACAGCAAGAAAAAATAGCTTCAAATGTGCTTAGTTTATATGTACAGCAGTAACTTTGACTTTTTGTGTGTGATTTTACTCACAGTTTAATTATTAAGTTTTCCTATGAGGATGGGACCAGCTGACAGTGCAAGTGGTCAGAGAATTTTAATCCACTGCCTTTGTTCTTAGATGCAGCTAAGAGGCTGCTATAATATACAATGCAGTAATAAGAGACAGCTTAACAGCAATTCAGAAGTGCTATCACCTAAACAAGGGGTAGGCAACCTAAGGCCCGGGAGCCAGATGTGCCCAATCACTTCCTCAATCCAGCCCACGGGCAGTCCAGGAATCAGCGTGTTTTTACATGAGTCGAATGTGTCCTTTTATTTAAAATGAATTTCTGGGTTATTAATGGGGCATAGGAATTCATTCATATTTTTTTTCAAAAATATAGTCCGGCCCACCACATGGTCTGAGGGGCAGTGGACCGGCCCACGGCTGAAAAAGGTTGCTGACCCCTGACCTAAACCATGGATTGTGATCCGGAACATGCAAGATTTTCAGTTATATTCCACATAGCTACTGGACATCCAAACATTTATGCATCACTCCAAAGATGAAAGTAATCATACACACCCAAAAGAAGACACATTTGCATTTGCATATGCTGATTTATGTGTATACAGTATATGGAAATTTAGGAATAATTACAGTAATTTACATAGAAATTCAATATATTTTACCATAGTGGAGAAGCCTGTGACCAGATTGCCTATGTGCTCTCCAGTCTTTTGGCCAGCTACTAGCTGTTGATGAGCAACGTCAAGGCATCTGCAATCCATTCTTACAGGGTCCCCCCCCCCTTTAAGCCAAACAGACAACCTTTCAAATAAAGGGCTGTTCTCTGGCTACTCTTCAAACACTGTCCTCTAGAGTGCAGGATTCATGTCAACCCTGTTCCTCATTCATTACTTACCTGCACATTCAGAGAAGCAAATACAAGAGTCATACTTCCAAATCAAGATGGGGTAAATCATCTGACTGAAATACGTTAATATTTCATTTGTTTTAACTGTGATTTACTACCCCTGAATCACTGGGTTGTTGTGAAGATGAATGAAATGAATTAGTGAAAACCTGAAGACATGACATTGTCAAGAACAGGCTGATACATTGGCATAAAGGTAAAGGGTAAAGGGACCCCTGACCGTTAGGTCCAGTCGCAGACGACTCTGGGGTTGTGACGCTCATCTTGCTTTAGTGGCCAAGGGAGCTGGCGTACAGCTTCCGGGTCATGCAGCCAGCATGACTAAGCTGCTTCTGGCGAACCAGAGCAGCGCACGGAAACGCTGTTTACCTTCCCACTGGAGCTATTTATCTCCTTGCACTTTGACGTGCTTTCAAACTGCTAGGTGGGCAGGAGCTGGGACCGAGCAACGGGAGCTCACCCCGTCGCGGGGATTCAAACCGCCACCCTTCTGATTGGCAAGCCCTAGGCTCTGTGGTTTAGACCACAGTGCCACCTGTGTCCCATGATACTGGCATCGTATCATTATTAATGTTGCCACAGATACGTCTTAACCACTTCGCTGCCAATGAGCTACACTACAGGGATGAGACAGCTAAGGGGAAAGTGTTTGCAAGCCTGACCTAGATACATGTTCCAAGCCAACAATGAAAGAGGAACTTGACTGGGAGAAAGGAGCCAAACAAAAATGTACTCGCAATATCTATTTTCAGTGCAAATCTAAGCACGCTTATTCAAAAGGAATGACATTGAGTTCAATGGGACCTAGTCCCAATTAAGCGTGTACAAGATTGAATTGAGGAAGGGCCCTAGTTCAATGGAAGACCATCTGCTTTGCATGCAAAAGGTCTCAGCTTCGTTCTGTGGCATCTCTAAATAGGGCTGGGAGAGACTTCTGGCTGTAATCCTGGAGATTTGCTACCAGCAAGTGTGTGGACAGCACTGGTCTGGCTCCATACAAGTCAGCTTCCTATGTTCCTCGTTCGCCTTTGTGTGCTGCTCTTTTCCTGTCCCATAGAGTCTCTGTTGGCAGCGCCTGTGGCGTACAACTGTTTATATTTAATGTATGCTGTCACTCACTTCCACATTAGTCATAAATCAGCTGACAGGAACCAAATGACCAGCTTCCTTCCCATTGGTTGTGGCAACATGCCGTTAGTCACACAGAACGTTAAGCAGATTGTTTCTTTTCATCTCTTAAAACAGGACCTGCAGAGTTCTTCACTTGGCTAGATTTGAATTGGTGGAAGTGCAAGCAGTTCGCGTATCTGGATGACTTCACCGCTTTCTTTTTCAGGTCCCCCTTTTAAGGTTCCCACTCATAAAAGCCACCAGTGTATTGTGATATCATAGCCTTGGCAATACAAAGGCTGCTCTTTAGCCTGTAGTTTTAAATCCATTTTTCGAAAAGCTGTTGCCGATGTGAGGGAAGCCCTGATCTTAAATGTAATGCAAAATATTAAACATGCCTCAAATGATTTTTATTAATGTTTCCATCTGATTTTTTAGTTTATAGGTGTTTTGAGTACTTAAAGCATTTTGTTTTAACTTAACAACAGAATTTAGGGAGCAGTCCTAACCAGCTGATATCAGGTGGGGCTGCTGTGAACAGCGGTTTGGACCCATATCTTTATTATTTATTTATTTGGTTTTTTCAGATTAAAGTTTTTCAATCACATATTGAACATACAACATAAAAACAAGATTCCAAGGAATCTCTTGGACTTCCCTCCTCCCCTTTGTGGGTCCTATTGTTAATCATTTCCTCCTGCATCTTGTATTATAATCCAAGGCTTTTACATTTCCATTATGCCCAAAATTCACCACTAAACTACAGGGGTTATTCCAATCCTACAGATTTTAGCTGTTTACAATGGTTTTTAAGATAAATTTTATTTTTTCCCATTGGACCCATATCTGTCTCAATGCCATCACCTGACAGCAGTGGGGTTGACTTGGGATCCAATGGATCTGAGCCAGCTCAGCCACTCACCATCCTTGGAATGCCCCATTTTGAGGATCCTGCCAGTGGCACTCTCACCAACCCACACCTTTGGAGGGTAGAAGGTATCTGCTGATGGACTGATCCTACTGTCTCTGCTCAGGTGGTGGGCATTGGAGGCCAGCATGGCCAGGCAGAGGAGTACCCCCACTCAATCTATTCCCCCCCCCCTCAGATCAGAGCAAAGGGGCAAAGACTGCTCTAAGAAATTAGCTACCTGGTCTGGAAAAAACAAACGAACCACAAATATAATTGTTACCATTTTCTTTATCCTGAAAGGCTCCTATTAACAATCCAGGCATAATGTTATGTACTAAGCTTAGATCCTAGAACAATAGGCAAGTAGGATCCTAGAATGCAACAACTGATTGGCTTGCAGGAAAAGACCAATCCAGGCTCTAGGAGGAAGTTAATCAGCCTATTAGGCTGGTAGGATCGTAGAATGCAACAACTGATTGGCCTGCAGGAAAAGACCCATCAGGCTCCAGGAGGGAAGCAGAATCAGCCAATCAGATGGGACTCATTGTGTAAATAATGTATATAAAAGCCTGAGGTTTGGAGGGCAACTCAATCACCGTTTTACAAGCTGCAAAAAAGAGCATGAAATCACTACAGGACTCCGAGTATATTTCACATAAGTTTGCCCCCAGTGCTGGGATGCTGTGTTCATTTTTGACCCATTTGGAATCATGGCATGGGACAGTGCTTGTGCAGAGGCAATGAAGAGGACAGCCATGGTGTGTGTTTTTTACTAGCAATGTTTCAGGGGCAAGCTTCAACTGATAAAACCCTTCAGAGGAAGATCTGCACAATGACTTCCACTTGCACAATGGAGGTTTCCTCCCTTACCTCCCCCATGGTGCTCCCTGCATTCCCAGAATTGGCTGGGGTGTGTGTGTGTCAAGCCCAAATGCTTTCGCTGGCGGAACAATCATCAGAATGTGATGTTGAATTCCTCCAGTTATTTTATTTCACTTTACCCTGTGTTTATGCACTTTGGAATAGACGGAAGCCAGCAACCCACAGGTTCCACTCATAAGGAAGAATAAGGGTGGCAAACTGTGTAGTGGAGTAAGAAATGAAGAACAAGCTTTCCATATGGTACACAGGAGAAGGGTATGTGTGTTGGGAGGTGGGGAAAATACACTTAGGCAGGAGGTGTCTTGTGTTAAGGAGACAGACCTGCTCTTTGTTCCGTTCTCTATAAATCTGCATCCCCTCCGTTCCTTTCCCCAGAGGATCTATTTCCAGCCAATCAGCATAAATGGAGACATAGTCCTTATTCACACTGCATGGCTCCTTGGGGGAGGGTGGATGTCATAAAATACTAGGAAGGACAACCATTAAATCATACAGAAGGTTGAGGAATTTACCAGTATTAAATGGGCTGATCTGAAACCTAAGAACCCAAAACCAAACAAATGCTGTTTTCTGGCCACCCCTGATCTCCCACCCTCCACTTTTCCTCTCCCCCTTTTGGATTAAAACCCTCCAAGAACATTCAGTCTCTGGGGATCTGGGGAGTAATTAAACATTTTGTGCATCGTTTCATCCTCTGCCAAGCAGCTGGCATTGCACAAAACCTCCCCTCGCCAGCCTTTTTCACTGATGCCAAATAATATAAAATCCACCAATTGGAAGAAATATCCAAATGCTTCTGAATCACCCTTGAGATCCCATGTGACTTAAACATATGGATGGTGTCAGGAAAGCTGTGGATCTGATAGCTGTGCTGTGTCCACAAGATACCATTTATTTGAAGTAGAGCCTTTGAGTAAGATGGCTTGCACTTAGAAAGTTTGGGTTCAAATGAGCCCTCTCACTATGTACTGCTGCAGACGGCCACAATATTGACAACTCAGGCTGCTACAGTTAAATAGCACTGTGTGCAAGGGTGGAATTTTGGGAGGGCAGCTCCTCCACACCATGTTTTAGAGGTATGGAGAAAGAAGATCCAGATCTACAAACAATTTTGAGGGCAGTTTTAGAGTTTTTTTGTTAGGATCATTGATTTGCAGTAGCACATTGCAGTAGCACATTGATTTGCAGTAGCTTCCCACATAGGATTCTGGGAGCTGTAGTTTGTTAAGGGTGCTGGGAATTGTAGTTCTGCAAAGGATAACACTACACTTCCCAGGATTCTCTGTGGAAAGGCATGTGCTTCAAAGGCAAAACCAGTCACTGCTGTTTTGGTGTGACTGCAGTTCTGTATTTGTACCTGCAGGTTTTACTACTGGATAACTCCTGGTGTGCAGCAGGTAATGATTCACTCCTCCAGTCCCCGTACCTCCTTGCTCCCATTGGCTCTCTCCCACTTTCACTGCTGGGTGAAGAAGAGAAGAGTTTGGATTTGATTTCCCGCTTTATCACTACCCTAAGGAGTCCCAAAGCGGCTAACATTCTCCTTTCCCTTCCTCCCCCACAACAAACACTCTGTGAGGTGAGTGGGGCTGAGAGACTTCAGAGAAGTGTGACTAGCCCAAGGTCACCCAGCAGCTGCATGTGGAGGAGCGGAGACGCGAACCCAGTTCACCAGATTATGAGTCCACTGCTCTTAACCACTACACCACACTGGCTCACTACACCATACTGTGTGAAAGCCAAAGGGAGCTGAGGAGTGTCTTGTTCAGGATAAATCATCCCCAATGGATGAGGGTGAAAATGCTTATGATTGTCCAAAAGCAGAAGAGGTAGAATAAGGCAATGAAAATGCAAAGGGACATGATAACAATCCAAAGAGGCCAATGCCCCATAGGAAAAAAAATGCGCATTGCAGAGGCACTTTTGAAGAGACAACATGTATATTTGTTTTTTATGCTGTTGCTAGAAGTCTCTGAGCCAAGATGAGCAAGCAGAAGTGCTTGGGTTTTTGTTCTGGTTTTGTTGTTTTTGTTTAAGAGAATAGTTATAGTGGGCGTAACGGAAACCTGGTGGAATGGAATGGAAATCTGGTGGAAACTGCTGGACGTGGTTGTCTCTGGATACAAACTCGATAGAAAGTTGCTCTGGATATCAAAGAGGACATAGAGTCCAACAAGATAGAAATTGCACAAAACAGCAGCGGATGGCAACACTGAACTCCAAGAGTAATTTTGTAATGGGGCTGCATTGTTGCCCTTCTGATATAATAACAGGATGGTGTTGAGATGGAAAATGAAACCAAGGAGGCATCAAAAGAAGGAAATGTAGTAATGGGTAAGTCCATTACCCTCACATAGACTAAGTGTATATTCCTGCACTGTAAAATTTCTAGATCCTTAAAATGATGGTATCATTTGTTATTAAACTGAGCAGACGAGATTTAATCTTAAGTGGTGTACTGGACCTGCTACAAGATGCAAGTCTTGTTGCACCGCTTGGATACAGGGACCACACTGCAATCCAATTCAACAGATAACACCAGTGGACAATTGACAATAAAGCTCAGTGGCCTCACATTTTACTTCAGAAGAGGAAATGCTCCACAGTAAATGTAGCAGTCATGGGAAACGAGGACAGGTTCTGTTATGGATCAACACCTGGTTAAACAACAAGAAGCAGAGAGGGTGGGGAAATGGACATTTCTCATAATGGAAGGGTGTAAGAAGTTGGGGGGTTTTTCCCCAAGGAGTGGTACTCTATTAGGAATGGTGGTTTGAAATTTGCTCGTGAATGACAGGGGTGAACCATGAGGTAGCCAAATTTGATGACACCCAATTGTTCCAGGTGGTAAGAACAAAAAGGTATTGCAGGGCATTCTGTGCACAAAATGTAACATAGGAAACAGCACCCAGTCCTGGACATATTCTTGTTTCATCTCAACTGGGGAAAAACCCCACATTTTATATCATTCTACCTATGGCAATACGTTTTGTCAGTGTGTGCTTATTAGACATGGTCTGTTCATAATTACTTGCCCTGGCAAATGATACAAGAATGAATTCATCACTTGATTGTTTTCAACACCCATCTAGCATTTGCTTTTTCTCTCTTGCGGCTGGCATTGAATACTGGGCCAGACCTTGAAAAAGTACTTCCTTCCTGCAGGGAGTTGGTCAACAACATGACCAGGAATTCCACATCTGTTTGGGAACCACCTGGAATCTCTCTTTGCCATTCTAGACTGCTAAGTGTTGCTAATTTCACTTGTATCCTGAGCAATTATGCATTGATATTCTGCAATTGTAAAAGCAGTCTGATTGGGATTGGTGTGTATATTCCGATGATGAACACTTTATATGTTTATTGGGGAGAGGGATAAGAACAGAAGAAGAGCTCTGTTGGATCAGACAGAGGTTCCCTCAGTAAAATCCCTTTTCCAGCATTCACAGTTGTTCTGCTCTGTTTTTTCAGTTCTAACACCTTTGCAAAGCTCATGTTAAGGTAAAGGTAAAGGTACCCCTGCCCGTACGGGCCAGTCTTGACAGACTCTGGGGTTGTGCGCCCATCTCACTTAAGAGGCCAGGGGCCAGCGCTGTCCGGAGACACTTCCGGGTCACATGGCCAGTGTGACATCGCTGCTCTGGCAAGCCAGAGCTGCACACGGAAACGCCGTTTACCTTCCCGCTGGTAAGCGGTCCCTATTTATCTACTTGCACCCGGAGGTGCTTTCGAACTGCTAGGTTGGCAGGCGCTGGGACCGAGCAGCGGGAGCGCACCCCGCAGCAGGGATTCGAACCGCCGACCTTTCGATCAGCAAGTCCTAGGCACTGAGGCTTTAACCCACAGCGCCACCTGTGTCCCAAGCTCATGTTACCTGCATGCTAATTATGTTTAATAACAAGTGGGGGAGCTGAGTTCTAGCAGTAAGTTCTGCCTTGAAATAGCAGCCCAGCTTTTGCAGTAATGATGCAACTCGTCCTAAATAAATGTTAGATAAAATGCTCAAGCCAGAAATATAATACAAACTTCAAAACTGATTAGGGAGTTAGATCAGCTCTGGATCCATTCCATCGGCTCTGGATCCATTCCAGTCCGGCTTCCGCGCTGGCCATGGGACCGAGACGGCTCTGGTTGCCCTAACAGATGATCTTCGTAGACAGCTGGATCGAGGCGGGTCGGGGCTGCTGATTCTTCTAGATTTGTCAGCAGCTTTTGACATGGTCGATCATGAACTTCTGGACCACCGCCTTGCCGACGTGGGGATCCAGGGCACAGTCCTTCAATGGCTGCGCTCGTTTCTCTCTGGTCGGGGACAGAGGGTGGCGCTTGGGGGGGAATTGTCATCGCGCCACTCCTTGGTGTGTGGAGTGCCTCAGGGTGCGATTCTCTCCCCGATGCTTTTTAACATCTTTATGCGCCCCCTCGCCCAGCTTGTCAGGAGTTTTGGGCTGGGCTGCCATCAGTATGCTGATGACACCCAACTCTATCTGTTGATGGATGGCCATCCTGACTCGGCCCCAGACACACTGATCAGATGCTTGGAAGCTGTGGCTGGATGGTTGCGTGGGAGCCGGTTGAAGTTAAATCCTTCGAAGACAGAGGTCCTCTGGCTGGGACGGGATGATATGGGACTGAGGGGGCAGCTCCCATCTCTTGCGGGGGTGCAATTAGTGCCAGCACCGTCCGTTAAGAGTTTGGGTGTAATCTTCGATACCTCCCTCTCCATGGAGGCGCAGATTGCAGCTATTACAAAGGCGGCATTTTTTCATCTCCGCCAAGCTAAGCAGTTGGCTCCTTACCTCTCTCGCCCTGACCTAGCTACTGTGATCCACGCGACGGTCACCTCCAGACTGGATTATTGTAACTCGCTCTACGTGGGGCTGCCCTTGAGACTGACCCAAAAACTCCAGCGGGTGCAGAATGCCGCAGCGAGACTCCTTACGGGGTCTTCGCTGCGAGATCACATTCATCCGGTGCTATACCAGCTGCACTGGCTCCCGGTGGAGTACAGGATCAGGTTTAAGGTGCTGGTTTTAACCTTCAAAGCCCTATACGGCCTAGGACCCTCGTACCTACGGGACCGCCTCTCCTGGTATGCCCCACAGAGGAACCTACGGTCTTCAAACAAAAACACCTTGAAGGTCCCAGGCCACAGAGAGGTTAGGCTGGCCTCAACTAGAGCCAAGGCCTTTTCGGCTGCGACTCCAACCTGGTGGAATGCTCTGTCACAAGAGACAAGGGCCCTGCAGGACTTGACATCTTTCCGTAGGGCCTGCAAGACAGAGCTGTTCCGCCAGGCCTTTGGTTAGGGCGCAGCCTGACTCCCTCCTCTGGCAACCTTTACAAAACTTTATGGCTGCCATCAATCTTGATTTTAATTAATTTTTATAATGTTTTTATAATGTCGCACTATTTTGGTGTTGTTAGCCGCCCTGAGCCCGGCCTCGGCTGGGGAGGGCGGGATATAAATAAAATTTATTATTATTATTATTATTATTATCAGTCTTTCTCATGTTAGCCTGCTTCTCAGACAGACATGGTTTACAGCAGGCATAGGCAAACTCGGCCCTCCAGATGTTTTGGGACTACAACTCCCATCATCCTCAGCTAACAGGACCAGTGGTCAGGGATGATGGGAGTTGTAGTCCCAAAACATCTGGAGGGCCGAGTTTGCCTGTGTCTGGTTTACAGGAATGGAGTTTAATTTGAAGTAAAAAGTCTAGGTCTCATTTCATTCTAACTGTAAATTTGTAACACCCACTGACAAATACTGCTGGTTCAAGAATTCTCCCATGTGAAAGTGGTTGCTGATTCAACTTCACATATAAAGTCTCATTCTCTAGCATAAGAATACTTTGCAAATGGAAAAGTATAAGCAAGAGAGCATAGCATACAATCAAAATGATAAAAGAACCATATAGGAAGTGATAGTCAACACCCTCCTTTTGCACAATAAACTACAAGGAAAGGATTATAATAGAAATATTTCTGTGTGGTTCACTTGGAAATATTAAGCATGATTTCCTGGAATTACATTCACTTTGTTGCCAAACCACCAAACAATAAGGAAAGTCCAAAAAAAGTAACAGCAAAACGATGCCTTGGCTTATCTAAAGCAGACCTGTAAAACTTGTGGTTTACCAAGCTGAAAGCAGTAGCGTACCTGTTTATGGTGCCCTCCTCAATAGGACCTTCATAAAGCTTCTGTTTTGTGCCTGCCTAGGAATTGTAAAAAAAAAAAAAAAAAACCTGGATGGCTGTCAAGCACCAGGCATGTCATAATTCCTAGTTGATGGGCTGTATTTGACTTGATAGGTCATAAACTAGGTTAAAGAGTGCACATTTCAAGCAGAGTAATTGTGCCACCTAGTGGTCTAGAGATAACATCACAGTTGCATTTATAGTCCAGTATATGGCCTGCCTGTAATTTAAAAAGATAAACTAAATGATGCGAATTTTATTTTACTTGTTTAAATTTATAAATTGTCTTCCACATAAGTCTCGATGTGATTTAAGTATTTAAAAGTTACATCAAATTCCATAAACTTTTCACAAGAAATAAACAGAAACACCCACTGCATACTCTTCAACGGCATATAGAAAAACATAATAAAACATTAAACATTACAATCTTCCTCATACAGGGCTGCCTTAGATGGCTTGGGGGCTGGATGAATCCATACCCTCCAATGTTTCTCCAATGAAAATAGGGACATCCTAAGGAAAAGAGGGACATTCCGGGATCTAATCAGAAACTGGGTCGGCTTCTGTAAATCCGGGACTGTCCCTGGAAAATAGGGAGCCTTGGAGGGTCTGCCACTATATCTAGGATTAGTCCTGAGAAACAGTGTAGCTTTTCCATTAAGACTTCAGAAATAATTAGCATTTGATGTCTGTTATTTATGCCTTATGCCTGTCATGATTTCAAAATTGGTTTTGGAACCATATGTATGCATATAAGATGTTTACAACATGCAGGTAGCAGCAATTCCTCCTCTCTCCTTAACAAAACTACTGGTGCCCTCATTTCATTGTGTCTAAACTGTGCCAGATACTTCATTATTGACATGACAGCAGCTTCTTCCTTTTTTTTAAATGAGAGACTACATTTTTAATGGCAGACAGGCTTATGCATCTTCAGGAGATTTCTCTGATGGTATGGAAATCATTTATCACTGTGGCACTTACATCTTGCTATATATCACGATGGATTCACATTGGGCTTGCTATTGTGGCTAGAGAATTTGTGCTGGGATGGTTGTTAAAATCAATGTTCTCCTTAGTGCAGCATTTTCACATTCTTCCTTGTTCAGCAAGCCATTACAATGGTACCTCAGGTTACATACACTTCAGGTTAAATACGCTTCAGGTTACAGACTCCACTAACCCAGAAATAGTGCTTCAGGTTAAGAACTTTGCTTCAGGATGAGAACAGAAATCGTACTCCGGTGGCGCAGCGGCAGCAGGAGGCCCCATTAGCTAAAGTGGTGCTTTAGGTTAAGAACAGTTTCAGGTTAAGAACGGACCTCCGGAACAAATTAAGTACTTAACCTGAGGTACCACTGTACAGAGAAACGTGATGTCTGAAGAGATTTTCTTTTTCAAGTCTGCTTACAGAAATCCTCCTAAAATAGTTGTCTTTTGGCCAAAGATTACAGTGGACGCTCAGGTTGCGGATGTGATCCATGCGGGAGGCACGTTCGCAACCCTCAGCGTTCGCAACCTGCAGTGCTATGTCTGTGCACACACAGGTCGCAATTCAGCACTTCTGCGCATGAGCAAAGCGTGATTTAGCGCTTCTGCGCATGCGCGAGCACCAAAACCCAGAAGTGACCTGTTCCGGTACTTTTGGGTTTGGCGCAGTGCACAACCCGAAAACACACAACCTGAAGCGCCTGTGACCTGAGATATGACTGTATATGCACTTTATCCCTTATAGTTGTGTGGATCACATCAACACTTCTGGGGCTTGGCAGGAGGATCTATAATTACAGACACCCAGAGATGAACCTGAACTGAAGCATTTGAGAGACTCTACTTCCTAACACAAAGAATGGTCAACCATCATAACATTTGAACTGTTTATTGTTGTTAATGTTACAGCCTAATAATAATTTTAAAAAAGAAAAGCAACATAAAGGATTTAATTAACGCAAGTAAGATAATTACATATTGATTGTTTCATTTTATCAAAGATACTATTTTAGGAGGAAGTATAAAAGCAAAAACATCTATCTTTGAATTCATAACATGTGGCTGAGTATTGCCAACTTTAAACAACAGTGGTGTAGGAAATACCTATGATATTTTTTTTGAAACTATTATTATTATTATTATTATTATTATTATTATTATTATTATTATTATACTGCCCTACACCTGCAGGTTCACAGGATTCAGGGCGGTTCACAGGATCATTTGCCATACCATCCTTAAAAGTAGATGTGATTCCATTTTTATACCTGGCACTGCAGGCTGTGGCTTGATGGCAATTGTGATCTAGCCACATGTGTTCTAAATGCTCCAAATGTTCCAAATGTTTTATGCTTCAAAATCCTGAAAAACATACCTTCAACCAGCATATTTACATATTTCCATCACAGCTGATAACATTAGTTGATATAATTGCATCTGTTCACTCAGAAAAACTCCTGGTTGCATCACACTACAAGCAACCGTCAGACTTCAACACAAGTTGGCTGCAAAGTTGCAGTCTTATGCATAGTTACTTGGATGTCATTCAGATTGGAAAAGAGTGGTATTTAATTACTATTATCATGTAGGTGGGTGGATTTCTGTGGTGGGTGGGTAAAAAGGTAAAGGATCCTGGATGGTTAAGTCCAGTCAAAGGCGACTATGGGGTTGCGGCACTCATCTCGCCTTCAGACCAAGGGAGCTGATGTTTGTCCAGAAACAGCTTTCTGGGTCATGTGGACAGCATGATGTGGACAGCATGACTAAACTGCTTCTGGCGCAACAGAACACCATGACAGAAACCAGAGCGCATAGAAACGCTGTTTACCATCCCACCACAGCATTATCTATTTATCTACTTGCACTGGTATGTTCTTGCACTTCTAGGTTGGCAGGAGCTGGGATAGAGCAACAGGAGCTCACTCCTTCACAGGGAATAATAATAATAATAATAATAATAATAATAATAATAATAATAATAATAATAATAATAATAATAATATTTATACCCTGCCCATCTGGGTTTGAACTGCCAACCTTCTGATTGGCAAGCCCAAGAGGCTCAGTGGTTTAGACCACAGCACTACCTGTGCCCTGCTTTGGGTCAACCCATCACTGGCATCTGGGTCCCAGAAAGTTACCCACAAAAGAATGTAGCTCTCACACTAAAAAGATTCAATACCCCAGCTTAATTAATTCATTAATCAACAAGCAGCAGAAAAGTGCCTTACGTTACTGCTATTCTGTCCTTAAAAGGAAACAGATGACTGGTGCTGTAACTAAGGGGAGTGGGAGTGGGGTTGCACAAAATAATACATTCATGTTCAATATTTAGCTGTCCAAAAAGAAAGATGCTGGTGAGCTAAATCCTGCATAAACCTGCTGGGCTCTGACTTAAAACTCACTTATCCTAGATGTACTATAAGCACCTGCAACCTGGTGCTCTCCAGATGTTTTAGACCAGTACCCCCACAACCCTAGCCATTGGCTATAAAGGCTGAGACTGATGTTAGTTGTAATCCAAAACATCTGGAGGCCACCAGATTTGGTAATGTTGCTATATATGCTTTTTTCATGGCTGTTCAGCTCAGAAGCTCCCTTCCCTATGATGATTTCACATGCTCCCAGACGAAGCTGTGAGTGACACTGAAAACTATCTCTGTAAATATTAGCTTTCTCTTCAGAGCTAAAAGCAGAGAGGATGATGCACTGAGCAATAGAAACCTTATTCATATTCAGAGGGCATTGCTGAAGACTGGGAGCTGACTGTCCTAACACATACATATTCTATGCAAATCAAAATCACCAAAATATTAAGAAAAGGTATTATGGGATTCAGATCAGGGGACTGTAAAAATTAAAGTGATGAAGGTCATTGAACTGCCATTGTGTATTTGCCCTTGGAGTAATCAATAATACTGATCAATTAACTACTCTGTACTCACTTTACTAATTCTGATTGCTTACTGTTATTAGCGAGTGCACCTGCTGTCATTATTGGAACTTGGATGCTATCTAAACAACTGCAGAGATAGACATAAAACATAGCTAAGAAGACAGAAAAGGTGTATAGAATATGCACTGACTTAGACATGCTGCTGCCTCCTCGAAGTGGATTCCTTTGGACTTTACCACACTTTTGAGATTGTGGTGGATGCTACGTGCAAAATACACAACCATTTACAGTTGTGTGAATTCCATGTGAGCAGGTTTGCACGTGCCCCATTCTCCATGTGATTCTGGATGCACACGAGCTAGTTGTCAAGGAGGCTGCTGCCCGCTTGAACGTGCCCAATGCAACTGGCCAAAGGAAGCAAACAATTTGCAGAAAACTCTCGACAGCAACACATTTTCAAGGGTCTCCTTGAGTGCTCCTTGCTTATACAACCACCATAATGTCTTCCAGTGGTTTCCGTGTCAGGTCTGGCACAGTAGCATCTTTTCTGGGGTAGCCGACAGGTAACAGCAAGAGTAGCTTTTCATTTGTTGGACGCTCAAGCAGCACCCTTAGGCGTGGGCCGCAATTCAGGGGTGTAGAGGTAACCGTCACCAGACCCACATTCTAAAGAAGAAAAGGAAATACTGGAACACTCTAGGAACACAGCATCTATCACCTCCCTTATCTGTGCTCTATAAACTTCCTTCTTTACATGTTCCCAAAAATGAATAATTTTGTTAGACTTTTTTCCTTTTTGCTATACATATTAGTTATTTTGGTGGTTCCCCTTCCCTTTATGTAAGGGGTAAAACTCTGCAGCTCATGAAACTGCTCTCATAACATCAAGCCATAACCCAGAAGTTATGTGTGAGGACATACAGCATGCTTTTGCAGCTGTTTTAGCTCACCACATATGAGCTCACATGGTGTAGCCACAGAAGAGCTGGGTTTTTAAGTGTTGTTGTTTTTAAATTCCTCTCAGCTTACTGTGCAGCCTCAACCGTGTCATTATTTCCGATCCTCGTCTACCTTAAAGGATTGTTATAAGGCTGAAGTGACCCTCTTATAAACTCCACAAAAGAAGGATGAGAAGCAAATGTGATTTGCAATGGTGTGCATAACCTTATTTGAAGACTGGGGGCTGGGTCCCACTGAAACAAACAGCACCGTTAAATGCTTGAGGCTGATGTTCTAAGAAGCCTGCTTACCAAAATGCAGGCCCAAAGAGCTTAGTAGGACTTACTTTGGAATAAATGGAGAAGAGCCACAGTAGCTCAGGGATAGTTGTGTCCTTTGCATGTTGGAGGTTCTAGGTGCAGTTAAATGGATCTGACTCAGCATAAGCTTCCCATGCTCCTACGTATGTTTAGCATTGGAGCCCCAGTGGGACTGAGGCATGCTCAGCTTTCTCTGGTTTGTATCTAAATATATACTTATGTATACTTTACGTTACAGACCACAGTATTTCTCTGTGTGTTTTTGCTCAAACGTTCACTGCAGCCTATGCTAACCTAAAAGTTGTGCCCAGTGGCGTAGCGTGGGTTGTCAGCACCCGGGATAAGGCAAATAATTTGCACCCCCTAACCCATGGATTTGCGCCCCCTAACCTGTGGATTTGCGCCCCCTAACCCTAACCCCCAGATGTTGCGCCCGGTGCGGCCGGCCCCCCCTGCACCCCCACGCTACGCCACTGGTTGTGCCTGAGCATCTGCTTCTCTGTGTGGTAGACCTAGGGAACTTCCAGACTGTTAAATTGACAAATTCAGATTGCACACTTTAGACTTGATGCTCCTGTGCAACAAAGCCACTCCCCTCCATGGACCTTTTGCATTCAGGAAAATGACAAGCATTGGGAATTGCTTGATGCCACAATATCTAGCCTCTCTGCAAACAAGTCAGGATGAATGCTCAATAGAGAGATGGCCTGGAAATAACCCTAGGGTTCTCCCACTGGTGTTTTTCCTGCTCTGGGATACGTGGAAATATGGTCTGTTTCCTTTTAAGCCCTTCCCTGCCTTCCGCACCTTAACCAATGTGACCCAGAACACAAGTTACTGAGAGGCTTCCCTAGAGGCTACTATCTTGAATACCTGCTGCACATTTCTTATGTTTCATCCACCTCTTGCTTTTTCCCAAATTGCAAGCATACCTGGAGTGCAGCGAGGAGGATGCCGCAGGCAATAGACACACTGATCTCATTGTAGTAGTGGGTTTTCTTTTTCCCATTTGGAAGCCTTCCATACACCTGCTTGAAAATAAGAATCAGGTAGGGAGCTGCATCCAAGTATTCTTTTATCCAGTTTGTCCTAGAAAAGGATATTTGTAAAATGTTATTTAGCTCCGCATAAAATATTTGCATTGGTTAACCTTCCTCCCCTGGCTATATACAACACTTTGCTCTAATCTGATAAGTCTGGCAGTCTGTGGTTCTCGGAATCAAAATATTTAGCAACTGGTCGCTCCTCATTTTTGGTCCTAATTGCTTCTAAAACATGTGTGTAGGTTGGTTGTAGTTTTCTCTATCTGCAATACAGGTCCTGCGTTAATCTAAGCTTACCAGATTTTTTTCAATGAATCCAGGGACAATTTCAACTTCAATGTATATTGTATGGGAACTGATTTGTAAATCTGGGGACTGTCCCTGGGAAACAGGGACATCTGGTAACCTTATTACAATCAATATCATTAAAAGCAAAACAAAAAACAAAAACAAATGGGATGTCACAAGGAAGCAAGATCTTTTGGAGTGTTAATGCTACAAGCCCTTCCATCTTATACTCAGATTGTATGCTGAGTATACCATATACAGTATCCTAAATACACCACGATATCCAGTGACATCCATTCCAAAGAAACCAAACCCTGTGTAAGTGCTGGAATCTCTGGGGTCTCTCACTGCTGGGTTGGGGTGCACACAATATATTTATTCCATCTGTTTAAGCTGCCAGACATTTATGGAGAAGCATGTGTGTGTGGTCAGAGTCTTGGACTGGACCACCCACAGGTTACATATTGCTTTTAGCTGTCGTAGGGGGTGTCAAGGATGCCTTGATGGACAGAAAGTTGGGATATAAACATTTTCAATAAAAAATAAAGACATGGTGATGGATTGATGCTATTTACATAGTGAACCTGAAGTCTGATGAAATTAGAAAAGTTCCCTTTTCCAGCTAGAAGTCGTTCCCTTGAGCTTTCTATTTCAGCTTCAGAAAGCAAGAACGGAGTGTTAGAAATACATATTTAAACAGTGAAATAAGTGAGTTGCTTTTAAAGGGCAGCAAATCTCTCCAAGTTCTTTACTGAAAACCTAATCTAATCTGGAAACTTTCAGCCTAAACTTTTCTTAAAAATCCATCTCTCAGATTAGTTAACATCCCTGGCACTTACTAATTTTTAGAAAATATATATGCTGTTCTTCAAACAATAGTGTCTGTTATTTATTGAAAATAATAAAAGAGGAATCAGCCACATACAAATAAAACATTGAACGGGAGCTGTGATCCTATAACCACTTAAATATGGATAAGTCCCATTAAAATATATGTGACTGGCAAGTAAATCCACTGTTGAAATCAGGCTTAGGCTCACAAATGCTGACATCAGCCTTCTTCAAGTATTTTTCTGATTCAGTAATTCCATATGTGAGTGGGATACAGGCATCCTCTGCCTGCCCCATTGCTGTGACCCTCTATGAGCTGAATGGATGTTGCCTGAAGTGGGGTGTCGACTTCACTTATGTAGGCTCCCTGCACAATAGAGTCTCTCTGATTTTTGAAGGTTCTACATTGTACAGGGAGGCTCCCCAGATCAGATATCCGTTCATCAACTCATGGATGATCAATGGGGCACAGCTAGCGCATTTGTACCATTGGCCCTCCCTCATATTCTAAGCTTAGAAGAACACCTGAAGATACCAAACCCTTTTGGACTTTATGCCACTATCTAAGAAACAAGGGCTATGTATGCACACTTACCCATTTGTAGCACCAAAATGTAGTTTACCTGAATCTGGAATCATTCATGCTCATCCGCAACATGCTGCTTTCTATCTGAATTTATTCTGGATCTTGCCATCCACGTGGGTGGAATATGGTTACTTGATACATGTTTGAAAACTCTCTGCTTGATTAGGAAATTCTCCAAAATCTGCACTTCCGACATGAGTTGCCATATGTTTGGATTTTCCCAGACATTTAAGCGATTTCCACCAGGTTTCTGTTACAGATGGCCTAATCCCGGCTATGTCTGGGAAATTCCGGACGTATGGCAACCCCGGGTTATCAATGTCCTTTCGCCCCTGCACTTGCCCCAGGTGAATGAAAAAGTGAATTATATCTAAAATATCCTGTCCAATATCCTGTCTCTCACACATTTTGATTCCAGGCCTTCTCCAAAAAGCATAATAAAATACATATTTAAGCCACAGAAGCTGCCTGGAGCAGTCAGTATCACACTGGTATTGGTACCTCAATCTTTTCAGGTCATTAACCCATTTGTCCCCCATCCTTTTTTTGTAGTTTATTTCTTCTTCATCTTCAATGATCTCCCGGATCTTGTGTTTTATTTCTGCATCTTGTACTACTACAAAGGTCCAAGGCTCCGTGTGTGCCCCACTGGGAGATGTTCCTTTAATCAAATCAAATAAATGCTCATATTAAAGGAAGCTGTGCCACAAAAACATAAGGAAAATTAAACCTTATGACACCCAGGAGATCTCACCCTAGCTCTTCAAATTCCATGATTTATTTGATTTTCATTGGAGGGGTAATGTGGGAGCAAGGAAGGTGTCTGTGGGGAGAGGAAACAAATTCTGATAACACACTTTGCAACCCAGTGCTGAAATGCAGCCTGAGATGTTTAGATCTACTCTAGGATGGAGAACCTGTGACCATTCAGATGTTACTGGACTCCAGATCCCATGTGCCTCAACCAGCACAGCCAATGGTCAGCTGCAGGGCCAGTGATCTAATGCCAGTGTTTCTGGGCTGTGTCTCTTCCTGTGTGGTCCTTGGTTTCTCACATTACCCTGGCGGCATGCAAAGCTTCCCATCACACCAGCATAATGTAAAAAACATGTACACAGTTAGAATGCTGGGAGGGGATCCTTGGAGGAATATTGAAGCCAGCTGTGAATTTTGACACAAAGGGGTGCCCCCTCCTCTTCTTCACTACCATCGCTGACTCCTATTGCAGACATCATTTCATAATATCACTTGAACACATTTACCATTAAAGCCAATAGGATACTAGAATGTCTGCCCAACGTTTTTCTCACTCCCTGGGAATCCATTCAGGCAGCATAGTACCTGCTGTTTTAATCACGTTGTCAATGACCTCTCTTGGAACCGGCTCGTCACTTATAAACCGGACCGATCGTCTCTTATTGAGAAGCTCGTAGAAAGCCTTTGACCTCTTCACCATGTCTTCTTCAGCATATCGCTCAGTTGAAAAGGGGACGTGAGCAATGTTGTCTTCTAAGCCTTGCCATTCACCACCATCATCTGAGTGGGGAGAGGAGGGGGGAGCAGAGGAGAAGGTTACCTATTTTCCAGAAGAGGTTTGCTCAACTTGCTGCGAGAAAATTAATAAACATGTTTTTCTGATATATATCAATGTAAACCACTATTGATTGATTGATTGATTAAATTTGTATACCACCCTATTTCCGTAGATCTCAGGGCAGTTCACAGCATAAAACTACACACAAAATACATAATAAAAACAGAAACAACCCAGTAATGTCAGTCAACACGTTTCCTGTGGATAAAAACAATCTCTAGCACAGCTCATTGCAAAGACAGCCCTGGAAGAGCGCAAGGGAACTCTGGGCAGAACACCTTATGAAAAAGGAGGTCTTCAAGCAGGGGAAGGTGGGAAAGCCATCTGTTGAGGACGTCTGGCTCTGGGTTGACTGCATCAAGATGAGAACTAGATTTGATGACCTATGAGGTCCTGTCCAACTCTTATGATTCTATGGAGTCCCTGCCCCTCTATGCCTCTAGTGCTCCCCTACACCTCCAAAATGCCTAGCAAAATAACCTACACATTCTGATGGCATTGAATGGTGCATTTCATAGCCCCCACCAGTAATGGCAGAGATGTATAAATACACAGCATGATGATGTAAGGACATGGAGGCAACTTTAACTTCATGTTACAGCAGGAGAAGAAGAGAGCCCGCCATTTTGGTTGGCAGTTCTATCTTTTTTTGTAACAGGTAGCCCTGCACCAAGAATATAGATTAGGTAGAGATTCTGCAGAGACAAATCTGTGTCACTGTGTGGGAGGAGCAGTGCTTGGGAGTTGTGATGATTTTTGGAGTCCCAGGAAGAAGAACAAATAAAAAATGCTACTAATAATACATGCCATGAGTTATATTTTCTAATAACACAAATTGTGGTGGGATAGTTATAATTCGACCTTATAAGATCAATGAAAGCTGGTCTGCTTTGTAAACACTCTTTCCAGTGCCCTTGCAAACCCAGTAAATATGAGAGTGATATCTCCATTACTGTGTAAGCTATTTAAAAGACATTAAAAATCCATTCTGAAAAGGAGTGTCCCATATAATGCAAATTTAATACTAGTAGCTAATATTGACTAGTCTAAAGTTCAAATTGGACCTGTTGTGATACAATAAGGAAGTGTAAAGCTCTCCATTTCTTATTTTCTGGTTTGCAAAGTGATTATCAGTTGAAATGGCCACAATAAACAGAGTTGTGCAGCTTGGTCCTATATATATTTACTTGGGAAACAAGTCCCACTCATTCAGGTAGGTAGCCATGTTGGTCTGACGCAGTCAAAATAAATTTAAAAATTTAAAAATTGTCCAGTAGCACCATAGAGACCAACTAAGTTTGTTCTGGGTATAAGCTTTCATGTGCATGCACACTTCTTCAGGTACAAAGTTCCACTGTGTTCATCTTTACTTACTCTCAAGTATGCATTTTCTCATAATAATATAAAAGAAGAAAATGAGCACAGGTTTGAAACAGGAGAACAACATTTGGCCTGCAGCAGTGACACTTGTGACGCCAAAACAGTATGTTCTGCACCTTTTCCACTTAAAAAACCATTGAGCTGCTGAAGGTGGTAAAGAGTGTCTTCTTTAGCTGCAGTCAAAAATCACAAAAATTGCTTTGAAGCATTCTTAACCTTTCCCTCACTCCATTAAGTGAGTCTAGAGACTCCATCCAAGCAGTTCAGAGGGCTCAAAATAATGGACTGCTGGCTTAGAGGTAGGCGATTTCATTGGTTTCTGACGTCTCTCACTCACACACCCTTCCATTGTCCTGAATCTCCTGAGCCAAATCCTAAGGGCATTCTGGAAATATATTGGTGTTAACTATGGTGTATATAGTTCTATGTGTTGGATTAATCTAGCTTTAAACCTATTCCTGAATCTTGAGTTATTCCAAGCAGCAATAGACGCATGATACATCTTCATTGATCCAACATAGGAGGAACAGGGAACTTGTGCTCTCTCCCTCCAGCTCCCATCAGCCTCTGTCAGGATGGACAGTAATTATTAATTATGGGAGTTGGCGACATCAGGAAAGCCATAGGTTCCTCAGCTCTGTACTATCAAAACCACCAATGAGGACTTTGTCCTGGCAACAGTATCTCCAGTAAGACATCAAGTGAGAAAGGTGTTTGTAAAGCTGGGTGATTGACTATCAAGATTGCTACTGTTATTATTCTTAAAAAATAATTGTAGAAGAATGCCATCAAGCCTCATGAATAGATTGATAATTTCTATACCTCCCCCCCTTTTTACTAGGTTTATTTGTGTATGTTCCAAGCAGACATGGACTATTTTCAGAATGTGAGTTAATGCTTAATTTAAAAGGAACTTTATAAATAAAATACTAAGCTGTAACCTTTATTGGGTTCCTACCTAGGCTTCCTCTGCTCTATGAGAAATCTACAGAGCTCGGATAGAAAACTTTGAGTAAATCACAACAAACCTACCATGTCACTAATGAATGGTATACATCCCATAATCCTGGTTGTGGAAGCTGCTTATTTTCTCTGACTACGCTGGCTGCAGGTTTCCATCATATGGGTTGTCTGACTCATCCACCACAAAGCTTTTAACGTGGTTGACGTGCAAAATGTTAAGCATTTTTCTTTTCTTTTTACAAATAATGCTTACATTGGACTTTGCATCCCTCCAACCCAAATCTGTTATTAATTCTCTCCCCCCCCCCATTTTTTACATTTGGATTTCCTACAAACCTTCATTGGCTAAAATACACATTTCATTTGAAAAAGCTTTCTCTTCCACTTTCTGTCCTCAGTCAGAAACATTAACATGTGGCATGAAACCCACTTTAAAGCACAATATTGTGTAGATGCCCTGTTGCACTCAGATCAGACAACCTGTCCACCATGGGCGGACCTGCTGTGGGCACAAAAAAGGACCAGAAACTGTCCCGAGCAAGATGGTTTTCCTTATTCTCCACAAAAACACTGCACAGAAGGTATTGTTCTGAGTTATTTTGAGCCCTGTAACTGCAAACATGGGGATAAAAGACTATTTTCTCACAGAGGTATTAGCTTAGCTGCTTTAATTTCCTTAGAGATAAAGGTGCTTGACTGGCAGCGATCTTGGACTTTAATCAAGTGCAGCTCAAGCAGAAATTACTGTTCTGTTGATAAGAAGCAAAGAGTGTGGTGTGTGTGTGTGTGTGTGTGTGTGTGTGTGTGTGTGTGTGTGTGTGTGTGTGTGTGTGTCAGAGAGGTGGGAAGAGAGACCATGCTAAAGGGCTTCAGGAATGTTTTGCAGTTGTGTGTTCATTACACAGCACACACAACTGGAGATTTCCCCATTACCTTCTACTTATAAAGAGTATTCTAATCTGAGGGTGGATATTTAGGGCAGCATTTTTTATTTGGATCATTTAAATTCCTAGACAGAGACATGGGCATAGCCGGGAGGGGGGCAAAGGGGGGCAGCTGCCCCACCCTAAATCAAGTAAAGCAATAAAAATACTTAACTAACTGAGGTTCTGCCTCCCCCCCTTTAACATAAAGCCTGCCCCCTAACATAAATCCTGGCTAGGCCCATGGACTGAGAAGTGAAAAGCAAAAGGAGATATGGAAGAAAAAGAGAATGATTTAGGTGAGACATAAAAAATGGAGACTTATTTCACACCGGACACTTCCCTTTGTTTTTATTTAGAAAGGATTAGGGCACTCACTGTTAATTATTTAAGATCTACTTAGGATCACCAGCGTCACAGACACCATATAGCACATGAAATTGACACACTCTCCATCTAGAAAGCTCACGGTCTATGTTAGGCAGACTTACAAGGCAATTCTATACATGGCTGCTCAGAAGTAAGTCCTGCTGAATTCAGTGGGGCTTACTCCCAGATTAGTGACTATAGGATTGCAACTGAACTGTTACCTTTAATGCAAAATTATCCACTAAGTTGAGGAAGAAGTGAAAATCCCCAATCCATCCAGGGCTAGACATACACAGAAGCTGTACTTAGCTCTGGAACCTCTTTCATGAACCCTGCAAATCTCTTTAACGTGGTTTAATCAGTGACACGTAGAATCATTTTCAATTGGTGGTGCATATAGTGTTGCTGTTACAAATCTTGTTCCTCACAGCCCATATAATCACCATTGCTTATTTTCTCTTTCAGAATCATCAATACCTACATACACTATACAGCCATAGAGGAGGCCCCACAGAGAGAGATGCGGCAGTTACCACTGTGGGGTCCTTTTCTTGGACCCCATTGGCAACACTATGTCAAATGAAATGCACACGATTAGGAACTCTCACTAATTTTCTCCGTCACCCCAAGAGATGTGTTTTTACTGCTCTTGAGCCACAGGTGACTCCCAAGCCATGGGTATGGATGGGGGACAAATTCATTTTTGTTTCACCTTTCTAATTCACCCTTCCTGAAATAAATATATGCACCCAAATGCAGCTGCTCTTCAAAATGCAGACTTCTCCAAATTGTGGGTTGCAGTTCTCCAGCCAAATAATGTGTACAAAAATGCATTTATTAGAGGAGACTGTGCATACAAAGGCATGCTATTAGTGAAGAAAGTAAACAAAAATGCATTATGTTAGAGAAAATTGCTTGCAATTATGCATATATTTGGCAAAACTGCAGACACAAAAATAGCATATTAGTAGAATGGGCACAAAAATGCTGACAAATCTTCCTGGGAACTTCAACAATCCACATTTCCATATCTGTTTCAGACTGGAAAAATGAGAAGCTCAGAGAAATCAACACTGGCAGATTTGTCATTGCCTAACTGTGAGTAACCAAAAATCACATCTTTCTTTTTTCCAAACTAGAGGAACATCAGCATGCAAATGCTGAACTATTCTCTCTTTTTCCTTCTTCCTCTTGCATACCTTCTTCATCCACAGGCAGATCGGTGCTGTCTTTTAAGTCTTCATCCACCCACGGGCGAGACTCTGTCTTCTGGCAGGCTCTGCTCTGCTCTTTTTTGCTGCTCTTCCTGCTTCCTTTCAGTATTATTACAATCAAGACACAGATTATTGCTACAAAGACGGGAGTTAGGGGAGAGAATGCCATAGTCCGCACGCAACAAATGCTTCCCTTTCAAAAGAGTGAGAGATTTGATGAGATCGAGACTGAAACGCACAGAAGGGGTGGAACTAATGGCGCATTGAATGAAAAAGAGCAATGTTCAGCTCTCTTGGCTCCCTGCAGCCAGGAACCTTTCATAACTGTTTACACAAATCACTTGCTCTTCAACCTTCAGCAGTTTCTGGATACCTTCCAAAGGCTGGAAGTATTTATTTTAGCCCAGTGTTAGTTAGACCTTGCTGAAAAAAATTGACTCAGTGTTAGAGTGCTCAGCAACTTTTTGACATATCGAAATTTAAAAACTGAATTGAGTTAGACACAAAGGATTATATTCAATGTAGCGCTAAGCAGAACATTCCATCAGAGCAAGGATTTCTCTGTGTGCAATGGAATGTACTCCCAATCTCCTACATCTGCCTACCCTAAATCTGTTCTGGGTTTTCCCCCAATGCTCCAGAGCAGATTTGCAACAGTGCAGGCCATGCACAGGGGAAGGAGAGAGCGATGTTTCAATGGTTCTCTCCATTCCACCAGGTTTCTGTTTTTCCTAGTATATCAATGTCATATTCTAAGACCAAGCACTCAAGTTCATCCATCTTGGCTCAGAGGCTTCTAGAATTTGTGAATAAACACTTGTGTACAGTCTCTTTCTTCAAGTGTGTTTGGCACTTGTTTTGACCTGTGATGCTCTGGCCTCTCTGAAGTGCTATCTTGCGTCCTTGCACTCTCAATGCCTACTTCCACACGGTCCCTGTTTACATGTTCATCTCATTCTCCCTGACAACAGGAGAGCTATCACCATGGGAACAGGACACAGCTATAATGCCCTTGAAGGTTTCAAGGGAACCTCTCCACCAAACTCTCTGCCTTTTTTAGCTTTTCCAGGTCTGCTGCCTTGGCCTCAAGGGAATGAACTTGTTCCCATAGTCAGGAACTCATAAAAGTGGTGACCATATTGCATGTGGGTTCCATTCCTGGCTCCCACACGCATTGGTGGAGTGCGCAGAAACCTGTTACATCCCATTATGCCCTGTTGTGCTCCTGTTATGCCCCGCCCCTGCCCCATCATGCATCAGTTGGACACGTGCAAAATGGCCACCGTCTGCAGTACCTTGGGCACAGCCATGACTTCTATCCTTCAGGGACTTATGCGAGAGACAGTACAAAACCCTGGAAAGCTCCCACTCCCCTGCTGCCATTTTACCTGTATAATTGTTTTTTGGGGGGTTTTGTAGGTTAAGTTCCTTTATGGAGAAGCTGGGTTTTCTCAAAAAAACCTGCTTGATCTAAGTGTCAAGGAGATGAGGGTTGGAGTGGAGCATTCAGGCCTCCTCACCTTGCTGCCAAATTTGCACGTCTGCTTAACTCGCCTTGACGCTTTATCAGCTGGAGCCAAGAGGCTTTGTCAGTTGAGGGTCCCTGACTGTACTTCTCACACAGATAACTTAAAAGTTACTTTCCCTGAGGTAATGTGGTGTTTAATTTTCGAGTGCAAAGCAAAGTGAAGACAGCTCATAATGCTTGCAAATCCCTTTCCTATTAAATCTTATTTGGTAAGTCTTTTCCCACTCTTTAATATTTTCTACTAAAGCATACACCAAGCCTTTATTTGAAGCGATTGCGTTACATTGCTCTCCAACCTCACAAAACTCCCGCAATGCCCTGATTTATTAAAACTAGACTAAGTTTAATTAAATTCTCATACACACATTCAAACAAAGATCCCTTCTGGGGACTGGTAGTGAGGAAGAGGCAAAAACAAATGATTTGAAATATTGCTGAGCATCTCCCTTAAAATGCAGATGATTATTGTACACCACCCCAACCTCCAAGCAGGGGTTCTAGGGGCTTCCTCAAGGTTTCCTTTTGTGAATGAGGCACAGTGGAGACTGGTGTCTTCATGATATATGGCTTGTTTACGCATATATACAACCTGTGCCTGCAATGCTTTTCCATGCTTTTCCACACAGCAGGCAGAAAAAGTTGCACAGGCAGTAAAGCGTTACTTGGTTACAAACTGGTAAAAGTTCCTAAATTATTGTTCGTCTGAAAAAGACAGAGGTTGGGTTAAGGCCGGATTTAGGTTTGATGAGGCCCTAAGCTACAGAAGGTAATGGGGCCCTTTATATGTCAACAACAAACTGTCGCTGTTTTTTGTGTTGAATATATGCTATATGGTAATTTATGGACCTAATAGGTATCTAAAGCCATTTGCACATGCAGAATATAGGCACCCTATATATAAAAATGAGCAAGCCGGTGATATTTTAGGGAGCAGGGTAGCAGGCGGGGCCCATTACTTACATTATAGGAGCCTACACATCACAAAACATTGCTGTATGTAGAATTTATTTTATTTGTTTTTTATCTTATATTTTAGAAATGTACATCCAGTTTTTTCCCTTAAAAATTTTTGGGGGCCGCCAAGAGAGGGGGCCCTAAGCTATAGCTTGTTTACCTTATTCATAAATACATAAATCCAGTACTGGGTTGGGTAAAGCTACATTTCATAGAGTGCTTCAACAATCAATCCCTCTTCCCAGGGAACTCTGGGGATTGTAGGTTGAACAGAAAATACCTGATAAAAGTGCAAATGAATGTTGGAACAGACTGAGGCACATTCGTACATCCCAAGAACTGAGTAAGCTTTGTGCAAGCAAATCAGTATGAATAAAGAGGTTGTTTGGAGGAGCCCCCTGTTTCCCATGAAGAGGATCATTGAATTGAAGCGGAAGTAGTTCATGTTTCAGAGGCAAAAATTAATGGATTGCTAGAAATTCCAGGCAATGATTGGAGCATGTGCCATCACTGAGCTGGCTCGCATATCACATTTCTCAAAGCAAACCACAAGTAGTAAATCAAAAACAATGCTTGGCTTCTCCTTGTGGTTTGTTTGAAGAAAGTCAATTGCAAGCCCAGGTTTAGATGATTTGATGAGCCAAACAATGGATTGCTTCCACAGCAGCAGAGGAGGAGCAAAATGCTTATGATTTCAGCCCACTGGCCCACAGCTTATTTTAACTATGGCTTAATGTAATGTGTCAGCCACATAAGAAATATGTATCTGCCTCTATCTACTTAGTGTGCTTCAATTTATCTTTTTCTGTCATCAAAGCATGTGGCCTTGTCTCCATACTTTTAAAAAAGCATTCTGAACTGGCCACTTTTGTTTTGAAGAGGGGGAAAAATCATGGGGTTCTAATTCAGAAAGTGCTGCTGATCCTGGTCCTTGTTGAAAATCCACCCCCCACCCCCCACAGAGAGAGAGAGAGAGACTTGCTCTTGAGAGCGCTTGTTGCTACACACAGCAATCTGGGCAGCAAACAGCAGCCAAGGAGGGGTTGGTGTTGAGGAACAACACTTTCTGGAAGAGGGCACCATGGCTGCTTTTTCTTCACAATAAAAGTAGCCAGTTAAGAATGCATTTGTAAAAGACTTGAAAAGTGAGTAATCACTCAGTTGTAACAGGTTGGTTGAACAGCAATAGACAGTATTTGAATCGACATTTCAAAGCCACAGCTATTCTTCTCTCTGTGTGTTTGTGTGTGTGTGCGTGTGTGTGTGTGTGTGTGTGTATTTGGGCATGTACCGTATGTTGCCTTTTTCTCCCCCTCTCTTCAGAGAATCTTCACTCATATTGCTAAGCTCTAGTGAGTTCTTGCACTTGTAAAGCCTTACCTTGGATGATTAATCCCTAAACATTAACCTTAGGAATGAATCAGAAATTAATGTTAATGAAGAAATGCCAACTCAAAGGGATTTCGATAATGCTTTGCCTTAAGAGGCAAGCACATGCCATATATGGAGCTTTACAAAGGTTCTGTCTTTCTTATTGCTCCCAAAGAGAGCATTTGGGTTAATTAAACAAATTCAAATCCTTAAAAGCAGGAGGAGACCCAGAAAACTTGCTTCCCAGAGGTCTCTCTTCAAGCCCTGCTTGCTGCTACTCCTTTTAAAGGGGGGAAAGAAGGAGAAGAGAATGGTTGCTTCATTCATTGTTCTGTGGAGTGGCCGTGTCTTCTGCTTTACGGAGACACTCTTGTATTTGAGGGGCTCAGAGAGCAGCCTTCCGTTTGAAGATATCCAAGTGCAGGTTAAAGATGAAGAACCAAATGGAGGGATAGCAGTGGCCTTGAAGTTGCCCATCAACAGAGAGCCGCAGGGCATGGACAGCAACGCAGCAGTAATTCTCTCTAAACATGCATGCATATGTGCATAAACAGATAAAAATTAGCATATGCAAATGTTATGCATCTTATTGTCTTCTTTTCTCCTCTTTTTTGATGACGTGACTCACCTTTCCTCCCACCTTTTTTGGGGTGTGTGTGGTATAAGTGGCCACTTTGAGCTACCAGTTATGAAGTCCTATCACACCTTGACCCAGACCTATGCCACTTCCAAGCCAGGTACTGCACCTTTCAGACAAGGCGGGAAGTAGGTTTTTAGGCATCCCAAAAGCAAACCTAGACCATGTTCACACAATCTGAGGTTTCTGTTAAGCTGAGGCTCCTTCATGTTCAGACACTGACGGTCCTGGTAATAATATCTTAGAGCCAGTGATGCACAGGACCAAGTCACGAGGTTGCGGGTATCCGACCACTGCATTTGTGTGATGCGCCCTTTCAACAACGGTCTTACTTGTGTGCTGTTTTCTAAATCTAGGAGGGGAATAAGGTAGCCCATACTGCTGCAGCTGTTCTGTATTTTGATATATGAACTGTGTTCCTTGGGTGGGTCTTATTTGCTGCTGCTGCTGCTGCTGTGCCATATTTAGATGCAGAGCTAATTGGCATCCTATCCTCCATTGTGGCTGGAGGTGGGGCCTTTCCATCAATTTTAACAGGTGCACATTAGTCATAAAGGCTATTTTTCTGTTTAAAGTGTGCACTGGCAGAGGCGGCACATTTCTGTCATTGTGGAAGATATGATCAGAATCTAGCTGGCTGCTCAGCTGATCCACTCCAACTGAGCCCCAATCCCTTCCACTTCTTCCCATATATTTCAGGAAAGTTACACTAAAAAGGCTTTTGGCCATTACACCACTGCACCACCATTAACCTGGATTTATGCTAGTATACGCGGGTGGCACTGTGGGTAAAAGCCTCAGTGCCTAGGACTTGCCGATCGAAAGGTCAGCGGTTTGAATCCCCGCGGTGGGGTGCGCTCCCGTTGCTTGGTCCCAGCGCCTGCCAAACCTAGCAGTTTGAAAGCACCCCCGGGTGCAAGTAGATAAATAGGGACGGCTTACTGGTGGGAAGGTAAACGGCGTTTCCGTGTGCTGCGCTGGCTTGCCAGATGCAGCTTTGTCACGCTGGCCACGTGACCCGGAAGTGTCTCCGGACAGCGCTGGCCCTCGGCCTCTTAAGTGAGATGGGCGCACAACCCTAGAGTCTGTCAAGACTGGCCCGTACGGGCAGGGGTACCTTTACTATGCTAGTATAAGGGATTTAGTAACAATCCTACCTTGTCCTGACAGCATGGATTGCACAGTTAAATTAGCAGGTTATTTTGAAAACCTTGAATTTCTTTGTTAAGTAATTTCTGTGCTAAGGCAGGCAAGTAATTGAGGGGTCAAATGATGAATCCAAAAATCTTCTGCCTCCCCACCACCACCTTCCCAAAAAAACCATAAAATTATGAATCCAATTATCCATTCCAATTTTCACCTGTTAAATGCACGATAATTCTTCATGATAGAATCACAGAGCAGTAAACAGGGTGAAGAAAGGAAGTAATCTGAGGGCTTTTGTTCTCATTAGCTTAGTAGCAGATGGTCTCTTTTTCCACGTGACAGTGAAACAGCATCTCTTGTACAGCAAATTGACTCTCTTTAGCATCCCCTCCTTTCCACATCTGCAGTTTTTAATCACAATTCCTAAAAGCACACATTTGTAATGTTTCATGGCAGCCACTAGAGGGTGTGAAAACATTGCACCTTCCTTCGAACACACTCACCTAAAAAGGGGATGGTGAGCTCTCACCCCACAAGTCACAGAGCTGTACTTCCCATGTACCACAGCAAAGCATTACCTTGCTAGCATGAAGCTATCTAGATGTTTTTCTTAAACTGCTAAACATTTAATGCAATCGTGTATACCACTTCCATGAAGATTTAACATCCTCAGATGAAGTGAAGAAATCTCAGTTTCCAGTTACACATTACCAACATATATGGGGTGTGTGTGTGTAATATGATGATGATGATGATGATGATGATGATGATGATTTTATTATTTATACCCCACCCATTTGTTTGGGTTTCCCAAGCCACTCTGGGCGGCTCTCAACAGAATATTAAAAACACAATAAAACATCACACATTAAACTGCATATCATTTGCAGACTGAAAGCAACAACAACTAATACCAACTGTATTCTCAAGATTGCTTGGAAAGGAACAGGGGAAGGAAAAGGCTTAGGCAATTGTGGGAAGGTAGGGACCTTCAGCCGTCACAACTGGGAAGAGTTTCAGCTTATTGCACAGATATCACCTGGGCTTGTATTCACTGGATCTTTACAGAAGATTGCAAGCACTGATCCCGGTCCATTGCCCCCTAGCAGTGATCCATCAAAATGTGCCTGACAATTGGAATACTGCCACCAGCAACAGTTAATCGATGCAAGATTATCTTCTGCATCTGGCAAGATAAACTAACTCATTCCTGCCCCCCCCCAAAAAAACGATCATTTATATTTGCTTATCACTGCATTTCAGAATCAGTTTGCCTTGGGAATTCATAGATAATGGGACTGAAGGGAAATTTGCTTGCAAACAATTCAAATTCATTTTTTTCCTAAGCTTAGTGTTGTACGACGGCGTCATCAAATATGGTTTGATACAAGCATATCAAACGCTAGATTGCAACTTTATCCTGTGGGTTGGAGGATCCTCTGGGAAAGTGTGCAGAGAGGATTGCAATGGAAGAGGGGAAGTGGGAGGTCATGAGAGACATCTTGAGTCCAAGCCAATGAGTTTCCAAGCAGTGTTACATCCAAGACCAGACCCATCCCTTGCAGCACAATTGATTGCATGTTTACTTGGAAGCAGGATCTTCCAAACAACTACTCTATCCCAACTTAAGAATGGAAAATGAAATACTGGTGGATAACAAAAGAGATGTGAAGGTGCTCTCAAGGCAAATCTAAAAAAATGCAGTAGAAGCATGGATAATTGGGAAACACTGGCCTGAAAGCGCTCCAGTTGGTGAATAGTCTCTACCAAAGGCATAATGGACATTGAAGGAGCACAAACTCAGGATGAAAGGGAGAAACTAGCTAAGAGGAAGGGACATTTGGCAAATCCTCATTGTGATCAACTCCTGCCCAGAAACCTATGTCCCCACTGTGGAAGGACGTGTGGATCCAGAATTGGCCTCCACAGTCACACACACACACACACACACACAGAGAGAGAGAGAGAGAGAGAGAGAGAGAGATTCTATACATTATAAACCATTGATTTTCTTCAAGACACAGGCGCATCAATCATATCTTACATTTCAGTACAGTGGTACCTTCAGTTAAGTACTTAATTCGTTCCGGAGGTCCGTTCTTAACCTGAAACTGTTCTTAACCTAAAGCACCACTTTAGCTAATGGGGCCTCCTGCTGCCACCACGCTGCCGGAGCACAATTTCTGTTCTCATCCTGAAGCAAAGTTCTTAACCTGAGGTACTATTTCTGGGTTAGCGGAGTCTGTAACCTGAAGCGTATGTAACCTGAAGCGTATGTAACCTGAAGTGTATGCAACCTGAGGTACCACCGTACAATGCATAACTTAATATGGCTACAAAAGTTCATTTTTCCTATAATGGCCCACGTTTCAGGGCACAATAGTCCTTACTGTCCAAAATCTGCCTGAGAAGCAGTCTTAGCTATGTGGTACAAAAAACCATTTCTTACTACTCTGTGTCTATCCAGAGTAAAAGATTGTATGTATATGTAAATTTCAGCATCTTGATATCTAACTAGACAAGAACATGCAGTACTCTGTGTTGCAATATTTCCTTTGAGCAGAATCCATCTCACCAATAGTGCTTGGGTGCTCTGTTCTGCTCAGGCGCAAGAATGTTGTAAATCAAAGCTTGGCAACCCCCACCTGTGTCCTCTCACAGTAGGCATAGAATCTCCATTGCAATCAGAACTTTCATGAGAATGCCTTTTAGTTTGTGATCTAGGGAATGTGTACACATTACAGGCTTAAAACATAGCTAGGTTGTTCTGTTTCTCAGTTTGGATTGAAGTTGGTTTGGAGTGTGTGTGGAATGCATCAAAATGCAGTCTTCCATAAGAAGCAACAGGATTGATGCAAGACAGTGGCTAATGTTGTGTCCACACAGATTTCCAAACCAGTGGTGGGAGCACACTGAGTGCAAGTAATCAGGAGTGTGTACACAACCATAGTCACTATGAAAAAAGAGTGGGTAATTCATTCCCCAAGTTGGCAAGATTCATTTGACGATAAGAAACTGAGCCTTTAGTGTCACTGGCCCAGCCCTGTGGAATACTCTGCCAACAGAGATTCAGCTTTTCAACACCTGCTGAAAACTTTTCTTTCCTATCAAGCTTATGCAGATAACCTTATCATCGTGGTGCATGATTTCTGATTTTAACATTTTTATCTGATCCGTATTGCATGGTTTCACGTATGATTGTTGTACACCACTGTGATTTTTAAAAATGAATAGCAAAATATAAACATTTTTATAAATTAACGTAGGCCTTGGTATACACAGTGGAGGTGGCACATGAATAAAAGGCTTGCTACTTTTAGGACCCATGATTGGTGAAAAAGTGTGAAGCAGACTTAGGCATTTTATGATACGTGAAGCTGCCCTTAGTTCTTATAATTGTATAGCTTTTAGATATGGATACATTTAAACATGGCTACGCATACCTTCCATAAGGGCTGATAACAATATAGAGGCTGCTCATCTTGCAGATTCATGGTCTAATATACATGTTGTCTAGTGGTGCAGCAATAAAACTGCTAGCACATTTGCCCAGCTAAGCTAGGCTAGTATGGCTTCAATTTGGATGGGGGACCATGTGTTGAGATTTCTGCGTTGGGGGGGGGGGTTGGACTAGATGGCTCTCAGGGTCCTTCCAGCTCCATAGAATTATATTCTATGATGCCATATATTTAAGAAATCAGTATGTGTGAGATGAAATGAGGTAAATAAAAGCAAAACCAGAATCTGCCGTTATGCAAGCAATTCAAATGCAATTGTACATAAGCTATTCTGGCATGCACCATTATGTACCTAAGGGGACATGAAATTACTTAGTCATTTTTTATTTTGTGTAAAGAAGAACTTGATTTCACACTCAAAACAGAAAATAAGTTAGCATGGGTGAAACAAATTCTGTTCCAAATGCTGAAATATAGCTTGCCATGAATCTGACACCATATAAATCTCTTTCAGCTAATTAGAAACTGGATCAACGTACTATTTGCCTAAAGTCATATTAACAATCCCACCAAGGCACGAGCTTTAATAAGGCTGTTCATGTAAACAGAAGGAAGTGTTGCAGTTAGTTTGGGGTTTTGTCCCCCTTGAAAATGTGATCTCTGAAATGGGTTTTTGCAGGAGTTGCAGCTAACCCTTTGCTTTCTGCTTATTCCAAGTTAAAAATACCTCCTCATTTCTTTCTGCCATGCAAAGAACAATGGCTCAGTAATTATATAGCTATTTCAAACTCTAATCTACTTCTGGGTAATTCAATTTGGAGAAAATCATAGCTAAATATTTATCTTTAGATAATTGATAATGACAGCAAGCATATGGTGCCACTTACATTAGAGTAATCATTTGTTTTGAACCTACATATTTTACTGGAGAAATGGTAGTGGAACTACCAAATGACTTCAGGCTACATGCATTGAAAGTAAATCAAATTATTGACAAGTAATACATTTCTGCCAAATGTATTGAAAGTACGTCCTCTGGCAAACATCTACAAACACAGAAATACTGTTCATGGTGCAATCCGATGTGGGTTTACTCAGAATGACATCTAACCACATTCAGTGGGGCCTGCACCCTGCAACGTGGGCATAGGATTGCAGCCTCTTCGTTTATAGATGTATATGTGAATCACCATACACATGGACACAAACTTTAACAAAAGTCTAAACAATGGAGAAAGGAAAAAGAGAGAAGCCATTTTATTAGCCACATTGGGATCTGACCATGTTGCTTTTTAAACTTTCTCTAATTACATCATGCTAGAGTGAGTCTGGGGTTCCCTCAGTGCAACCATACAACCCCAGCCTTACCCCCCAACCTGCCCAGGTAAGCAGTGTTGGGGGTGTCAGAAGGGTGGCTGCTCTACAGCCCCACCCAACCACAGGTACCACTATTGTGTGTGTATGTATGGGGCATCTCAGCTACAGCATCCTTCAAACCACATCAAAGCTGCTGAAGTAAGTGGAAGATGGAACGTCACTCTATTAAAAAAACAACACACATCTGTTTTGTTTGTCACTGTAACATAAATATGTCCAAGCTCAAAATTCTTTGTTTATTTAACAAATACTTGAGGCCAAAATTCTGAAGGGACAGCTACAATTCCTTGTGATGGGCAATGCAGTCACTTGCTTGAAAGTATAACGATTTACAAAATTTTGTTCATAGAATCATAGAATTGTGGTGTTGGAAGGGATTCCTAGGGTCATCTTGTTCAACCCCTTGCAATGCAGGAATTCAAAACCTAAGAATAATCTACAAGATGGTTAAAAGACAATATCACTTGGGAGTACTTTTTCCCAGCCATTTTAACCTCAAGGATATTTTAACCTTCAAGAACACTCTGGGAATTTATATTGACAGCTGAAAAGTATTCAAAATGACCAGAGATTCACTGTTTATATTGTATATGCCAACACATCCAGGAAAGGGTTCTAGTCTGGGATCTTAAAACATGTTTACCTTGAAGCTACTCATAGAGTCCTTAAATGCCACTTAATATCCACGTGAAAGTTGACTCCCACATTTTTTAAAAAATGTACCCAGATCCATATGTGTGCCTGAGAAAGCATCTGTTTTGTAGCCCACAGAAGTGTATTAAAATTCACTTCGTATTTCATTCAATGATATTTGGAATTCATTTTTATAAATACCGTATTAGGTTAAGGTCTGAATAACTACAATAACAATTTTTTTTGTAATGTATACAATTTTTGGTTAGTTGTTCTGTTTTGCTTTCTACATGGGTGCTATTTCTATTCTTTTCTTCCTTTTTGGAAATCTTAGGAATTACTGTGTTACAAAATGTGCATATCAAAATATATATAAAAAATTAAAAAATGTCCAGTAGCACCTTAAAGTCCAACCTTAGATGGTCTCTAAGGTGCTACTGGACAATTATTTTTATATATATATTGACTACATCAGATCAATACAGCTACCTACTTGAATCTAAAATGGATAGTACCTAAGGATGCTTAAAACCACAGCCAAATGCATTCACCGCAGTTACCTTATTTTTTGCTCTATAAGACTCACTTTTTCCCTCCTAAAAAGTAGGGGGAAATGTGTGTGCGTCTTATGGAGCGAATGCAGGCTGCGCAGCTATCCCAGAAGCCAGAACAGCAAGAGGGATCGCTGCTTTCACTGCGCAGCGATCCCTCTTGCTGTTCTGGCTTCTGAGATTCAGATTTTTTTTCTTGTTTTCCTCCTCCAAAAACTAGGTGCGTCTTGTGGTCTGGTGCGTCTTATGGAGCGAAAAATACAGTAATAATGCCACCCCAGTCTCTGAATGGTGTGAGATTCCGGGGGTTCCAAGTGCTTACCAAGGGTTCATGTTTCCTTTGGAAGGAAGTACAGCAGAGACTGTGGTGTCTTTATGATATGCAGTGCCATTTTTCTAGAAAAATAGATTCTAGAACTCACCATGAACGCCTCCCTTGTTCTCTTATAATGGCAATGGCACCCACGTGAGAGGTGCCGGAACTGAGTTCTGGTGAGCTCCAGCTGGGGGGGGGGGAGCCCTGGATATATGGTTTATTAGCACATATATACAACCTGAGCCTACAATGGAGGGTGCACAGCATTAACACCTCAAGAGGCTCTTGCTTAAGCTGGCTGATGCCAGCTTAAATCAGGCATGGCTCTGACTCTCTGCCTTCCCAACCTGCTGCCTTGCTTCCAGCTTCCACACACAGAACACTCTGCTCTGGCCTTTTTCTTTCTAACTACCAGCAGGTGGAGGGAGGGAGGGCACCCATTTGTCACCTGGCACAGAGCCACTTCCTTTGTTACCTTAATGACCCAAACTTAGAGAGCCATTGGATATATCCAGGGGAGCCCTGGATATATGGTTTATTAGCACATATATACAACCTGAGCCTACAATGGAGGGTGCACAGCATTAACACCTCAAGAGGCTCTTGCTTTTCCAATGGCCACAGCCTTTGATGCCAGCTTAAATCAGGCATGGCTCTGACTCTCTGCCTTCCCAGCCTGCTGCCTTGCTTCCAGCTTCCACACACAGAACACTCTGCTCTGGCCTTTTTCTTTCTAACTACCAGCAGGTGGAGGGAGGGAGGGCACCCATTTGTCACCTGGCACAGAGCCACTTCCTTTGTTACCTTAATGACCCAAACTTAGAGGGCCATTACCTCCTCAGGAAGATAGGCTGGCTATTCCAGGAACTGAATCCATGCTGGATCCTGGAATTAGAAAGGGTTTCAGGCATGTCACCTACCTCTCCCAAATTCATAGCAATACATACCCACTCAATTTCTCTTCCAAACTTTTTTTTTCTTTTCTTTTTTGACAGTTAAAGGTTGGAAAGTCAAGAATTCAGTCGGGCAGAGTAATTTTCTCTGCTGAACTGCAAAGCCATTTTTCAAAAACTATTTTAAGGCTTGGAAGGAGAGGGAAAAATCCAGCCTGAAATAGTGCTTAGCTAGGACTACTTGCACTTAATCTTAATGATTTTCCACTGAATTGGCTGTCCGGGTGTTCTGGCCAATCAGCATGCTAGTCAAGGGATAAATTATACCGCAGAGCAAAAATGGAGAAGAAAGGGGTTCTTATTTGTATTGTTACTAGCATGCTGTGATTCCCTAAAGCAGAATTCATGTCAAATGTCCACCTCCGTTTCCATGGTACTCTTAGAAAACATTGAATTAGTGCGTGCATGTTGTGGTAGGTGCAGGTCACCTTGGTCGTGCTGAGCAGCAGCCCTCTGCCGGCACCGCCACCTCCTCCTCCTCCTCTTCAAAAATGCTGAGGCAAAGTTTTGAGATATGAACATTAGAGCTAGTTGCCCCCTCCTGTAATCAGATCAGGATTCAGTCTGCAGCCATTACACTCCCAGAGATGTTGCTGCCTGGAGTGGAACATCACCGGAGTCGCTCGACAGCATCCTAAATCAATGCTAGCCAATGTGGACCACACAAGGGACTTGGGGATCTGCCCTTCAAAATGCCTTTCAAAATTTAATCAATCTCTCTCCTTTCTTGGCAAAGCTCCTTTTATTATCTGAAGAGGTATTTCTCGTTTTCTCTCATAGTGTAATAACGGCATGCATGGAGGAGGGTAGCTTTCAGATTATTTATATTGCTGGAGTTCCATGAAAGTAGAGAAACACAAGTGTAGTGTAGGCCTGTACACAACACACACACAGCCCCCTTGCCAACATCTGGTTTTGCTGTCTGATTGCAAGGGTGCCTGTAGTGGTTTTCTTTCCTTCCTTCCTTCCTTCCTTCCTTCCTTCCTTCCTTCCTTCCTTCCTTCTGAGGTGGGGAGCAATATTCCAAACAAACCAAAATTGATGCCTAACTAGTATCAAAGAATATGTCTAACAATTTTGGAAGATCTGGTGACTTGAGAAGCAGTGAGGCCTGGATAGATTTCACCTCTGATACACCCAAGTCTACCCCTCCATTGTTTCTTAGTGGATAAATGGGTAGCCCTGGCATTCAGAGTGGGAATGGAAATCCTCAGCTCTTTCTCTGGTCCCACTGCACATCTTAATTTCTTAAAATATTCACAAAGTGAGGGTAAGGAAGGAAACCACTTTTCCTTCTTTGTATGAGGTAAGACCTGTTAGAAAGACTTTTAATTCCTCTCATTCTAAAATCCTGCATATCTTATTCTTGACCCTACCTCCTAATGGAGCAGCAGTACCTTCTTCTCCTGGGAGAACAAAATGAAAGGCTTGAAAAGAGACCAAAAAGTTCCTTCTCTAGATAATGGATGTGTCACTCTAACCTTCTCTTTGTCTGATTGGCCAGATCTGTTTTCCTAAATGTCAAATGAAGGATGAGGTATGCAATTTGGGAGTGCTTGTGGGTCCACTGCTGTTGCTTGGAGCTCAAGTGCCTTCTATTAGCTTCAGCTGGTGGCCAGTCTGTAGCCTTATCTGAATGGGAATAATCTGGATTCAGTAGCCTATGCTCTGGTAACCTCATGGTTAGATTACTGCAATGTGCAATTCATGAGACTGGCTTTTGAAGATGGCTAAGAAACTACAGCTGGTCTGAATTTAATGGCCAGATTGTTTACAGGGACTAGATAAATAAAGTCAATTCTGTCCTAGCTGCACTGGCTTCCAATGTGATTCAGGGCCCAATTTAAAGTGCTGATTTCACCAATAACACTTTATGCAACTTGGGGTCCCAATACCTCAGTACTTCCAAAAGCACTTCTTCTCAAATAAGCCTACCATGGACCCTGACACACTGGAGGTCCTCCTCAGTGTGCTACATCTGGTAGAAATCCAGAATACATTGACAACATAGAGTGGAGATCCTGTTTGTGGCCTTCTCCTCCCGAGAGATTTGCCTGCTACTTGTATTCACACATGTTCAGCAGCAGGCAAAGACTTTCCTCTTCTCCTAGGCCTTGACTATTAAAATACTCACAAACAGCAGGTCTTAACTGGATAATTTCAGACAGCAGTAGGAGATTGCTCCTCCTCCCTCATGCCTGCAACCTCCCACAGCCATTCAAAGACTGGAACAGAACCTACAGACATATGAGTTGTAAGCACATCATAAGATTTATATGCATAACAGGGACTCTGCAAAATGCAGGACCCCCAATCATGTGGGAAGGGCCTGTGTACATATATTATATACTAGCCTTCAGATGACCTGACAGGACAAGAACAGCAGGTGTTGGCAGAACAGGGTCAGAGTCACTTGACTACACCACTAAGCAGGTATCATTCTCCCCATCTTCTTCCGCACAGTTATTCCGCATGCATTTGCGGAGTGCTTATATGATTCAGTGAAGGTCAAGCTGACAACAGGAGCACAGGCAGTGCAGCCATGCATTTGGATATCACAGGCACAGAGGTGCCGTTTCCAGACACTACCTTGACTCTTAAAGGAACCAGCAGTGAGGGCCGAGTCATGGTAGGAAGGAGTTCTGCTGCTTGTCACTCTTAAGGTCACAATGGAGTAGGAGGTTCTGACAACAGTGTTGCCTTGTTTAGTTATGGGTGTGCACTGAGGGAGGAATCACAGATTCCATCTCAGTAACAACACTGGGCAGTTTGAGCACTTAGAAAACTGAAATATCCTCACAAGAAGATTAACTGGGAGGAAGGCCCTAGATTCTGTGCATTTGTTGTGTAAAAAAAAAATGACACTGTGGAATACCTGCAGGGGTCTCTGGAATCCGCACACGGTCCCTGAGCATCAGTGCTGAACAATAAAGGACAGAGACAAGCCATTATTCTTTTACCTTTCTTGCTGTTTCCTTTTCTTCTGATTATGCAGGCTCACAGGTATTAAAACAAGCTAGAGACCCCTTGAAAAATAAGGTTGCATGCACCCCTTTGAAGCAGGAGAATTGCAGCTCCAGTTCTCAAGATTATTTGGGGAGTGCTTTAAATGCACTCAGCCTCGGGGAAACCTCTTTCTTCATCGTGAGGGATTGTAGAGGCTTGCAGAACCAAAGGTGATGCCAAGCCCAAATACTAGAGGCTAGGAATCTATCCAGATGCGTATGAGACAAACTAGGTCACACCACCACAGCTTTTTAACTTCTGTCTCCCAGTCCAGTGCAGGTGTTTTATAATGCCAGGTGAAATCTTGAAAGAAGATTAGCATGAGCTAACACCATTACAAAATCCATTAACAGAAAGATCAAATGTCTAAGGATGCAAAATTCTAGCACATACTGTGTGAGCCCTGCCTCAGCAAGAAGTCCTCGTTTATCATCAGTGGAAAGAAAGAATTCAATCAGCATTACTTTTCTCATTGTGACTGCTACAGGTGGTTCTGGGGGGGTGGGATGGGGTGGGGGCTCATGCCTGGAAAACAACAAGCGCAAAAACCCAGTGGTGACCCAGCAAGGGATTGTTTTCTGCAGCTTCTTGGAATATTCACATGACTGCTACTTCAGCTGCACTTGCTGTATAAAAATGATTGCTGACGTCCGTTAGTGTGTTAAAATGGGCCTCTCTCCATCTTCCCCAAGCCCACCCAGCTTAATACACAGCAAGTAGAAAAATACACATGGCTGGCTAGGAGTTGGAACCCATACTTTCCTTTTTTATATATATAAATATTTATTAGAATTTTTAGAAAAAGAATACAATAGCAACACATATTATTACCTTGTTTTAACAAAATTTCATAATATCCTTGAACTTCCTCACGTCTCCCGCTCCCATTTACATCTTTAATACATTTTTATCAAGCAAATTATCATCTTATTTCCAAATCTATAACCACTTGCTAAAATACCATGAAATAATTCTCCTACTAATTATTTCTCTTAATCTCTCTTGTCATCAATTCTTAATCTATTTTAATGATGGCCAATTATTTATAACCAAGCATCCTTCTTAACATTCCACTAAGTCACAATATTTCTGCAGGTAAATCTTGAATTTCTTCCAATCTTCTTCAATCCTCTCTTCTCCCAGGTCTGGAACCCATACTTTCCTATTATAGTTTCTTATGCTAGGTCTGGGGTGCTCTGGTCCATGGGGTCACGAAGAGCTGGACACGACTAAATGACTAAACAACAACAACAACAACACATGATAGGTCTTGCATAACCAGCGTTCTTCAGCCATGCTGATGTTTTATTGTGTTTTTAATATTCTGTTGGGAGCCACCCAGAGTGGTGAGGAAATTATTATTATTATTATTACCATGAGTTGTTTGATGTTGTTTGATTCCAACTCCCATCATCCCAGATTATAGTTTAGCCAGTGGTCAGTGAAGTGAAGTTCAACAACATATGAGGGCCAAAGTTTGAAGAATATTATGAGCATACACCATACAGGCTCTCTTCTGGACTGTGGGATCCTTATAGCATTAACCTCCATGCCTGTTTCCTATATTTTGTTTAACTATTTTATTTTATTGCTCTGAAAAACTTAATTTTAGGACAGTGCCAAATGATAGGCTTCAGTGGGCCTGCCTGCTCACGCTCCCTGCAGCAATCTTCAATATTTTTCAGCTTTACTGAACACAGTCTGGTTGGTGAATTATAGGTTCTGTAAAGGAAGTTATATAAGGCACCTTAATTAAGTAACCGGCCAAAAGCAGAACTTCTCAGACAGGCAAATATATCTCCCAGTCTTTCCAGTTGAGGCCATCTTGCTGCCACTTTTTCAATTTTAACCTTATTAGCACCTCATAAGTTTTTAATACATTGTTCCTGTCATTTCCCCTCCTTTCCCTGAAATGTCTTCAGTGCTCTACATCAAATAAAGTTGACTCCAGGTCCGTTTCCTCCTGGGAAAGTCTTAAAATTGATATTTGTCTAATGTAAAACTTAAGAATGGGCAATACAGGAATGCTGAGAGTTGTGGGCATACTTAATGTTCATCTTCAGCAACAAACTGGGTATCATGTACCACTTGGCGGCAGTATATCTTGTTGTTGTTTAATGTCCAAGTCAGTAGTCCTGAAGAAAAAAATACTTTGGATGTAATAATTGAACCTTAATGCCAGGATACAGAACACATGGCCCTTCAGATTTTACTGGGCTCCAGCTTCCATCTTATTTGACCATTGGTCATGCTGGCTGGGGCTGATAGAAATGGACTCCAATGTTGTATGGAAGGTTACAATTTTGCCACGCTTGCCTTATGCCATCATCCCATTTATTTATTTATTTATTTATTTATTTATTTATTTCATTTCATTACATTACATTACATTACATTACATTACATTAACATCACCCCTTGCCCCAAGCTGCTAATAGTCCCAGGAAGGAAGCTTCCATGGACTCTGTTGCTTCCCTCCTAGGGCTAATAGCAATTTGGGGAGAGAGTATGTTCATTGGAACCACAGGGGAGCATTAAGCCCTCATCCCCATGTGCCATGGTCTCAAACCTGAATTTCCTCTTGCCTCCCCGCTTTCAGCTGCTATTATTTAAAGGGGGAAAAATAGCCATGTTTGATGCTTAAATGCATTTAACACTACATGTAGTTTGGCCCTTGGAAGGCTACAGTGTCATGAAATTCTACTCAATATTGATCCAGAGCAGAACTCCAACATATAGTTAGAAGAGTAAAAACTTAAACACAATGCAGGATTCCCCCCCAAAATAGACCAGAGGCAATTATATTTCATCCAGCAGAGCTTTAATGCTACTGAAGGCAATGAGCATAATGGTCTATTTTTGGGGAATCCTGCAACGTGTTTAAGGAGCAGGATTTGATTGGGGGAGAGTCAAGAGTTGGGGCTTGTGGATTCTACTTGGGGGTCCCTCCTTCCCCACTCCCCAATCGGGTACTACATTGTTTCTGGATGCTTTCACTTTGAAGAGAGAACACATTTCTAGTGTGTGCTGCATCTGCTGTCTTCAGAGCTCCCATTTCACACTTGACTAGAGCCAAATAGCCCAAGTCATTGGCAATATTAGCCTGACCTCTCTGTTCTTCTTTATGTTCCTTTTCCTTCTAAATACCTCTTAACTCTCCCCACAAAGGCAATCTGGTCACTGATGGCTTCCCTAAATCCAGACATGCTGGGTTTCATGTTGTGAAATCAGCTATCGGAAACAAAGTCTCCATTTTAGCTTCTTCAGACTTCTTCCGAAGCAATGAATATTTGTTGGTGGGCAGTTTTTTAAATCAGCAGAAAAAGCAGCTCCACCTTGTGGGATAACCAGTCTCAAATAACCAACACGCTTAAGTATAATTAATGCATAAAGGGGTTAAAACCATAGAGTAAGCTGTCCTGCCAGGCTTGTCTCACCTTGGGAATGACTAGGTAATCAAGCCCTCAGTCAATCAGAGAAGCTAAATGTGTGAGTAGGTCTGAGCTGGTTGCTGCAGCTCAAGTAGCATGGCTTTTATGAGCCATTCTTGTATTCTTATACATGTAACTTAGGAACTTTCACCACTGTAACTAAGCCACGTTTTACTGCCTGTGCAACTTTTTCTGAATGCTGTATAGAAAAGCACATGAATCTGACCTTTGGAGAGTTTGTAAGTAAATCATCTTTAACTTACCAGAATTTTGGGCTTTTTCTATGCTAGGGGAAATGGGAAACTTTGGAAGGAACTTAGAATGGCATATTTTAATGGTCTAGCAGCCTATAGTTCCATGCTTTACTTTGCTGCATATTTGGGGATTTTAAATCTCTGCTGGGATTCTTTAACCAAAGAGTACTTGCCCAAACCTGGATCCTGACATCCAGGAATTCTCTTTTTATACCTTTTTTCCTCCTTGCACCAGCACATCTTCCACTAAGGACTGCAAAAATCAGGGACTGTCACCAAAAATGGTGACACATATAACTTCTCCACTTCCCCTCTGTAATAGCAAGCCATCCCATTGATGCCATTGCCTTATATTACTGTGCTGTGTGTGTTTCCCTGTCCTTTCCTAGAGGAGCCAAGGATGTGGACTGGGGACAAGGATACTTACAAGGTAATGACATCAAGACATAGAATAAGCAGAACTATATGCTGCTTGCCTTTAGAGCCAGATTTACACAAAAGCTAAGTAAGCTACGGTTTAGGGCTTCCCTTATGGGAGGCCTGTAAATACCAAAAAGGGGGGGCTAAGCTTTTATATAATTACGTAGCTAAAGAAATGAAGGAGTCAGGGAAAATAGACTCTAAAACAGAGATCATTTGGATATGACAAAAACATACATAATGGCTGAACAGCTATTTATCACACTGTGTAGGTAAACCTGTGAAGAAATAACTGGACCAATATTTCATTAGGTCTGGAGTCCATTAGCTGTAGAACAGTACTGGGGGCAGCTGAGGTCTGATTTGGGCAATGAGACCTCTTAAATTTGACATGATTTAGGGGCCTTAGCATGTCTTAATCTGGCCCCACTTGCCCTTAAAGCCTCAGAACATTTGAGGATTGAATACCTGAAGGACCACCTTCTCCAATAGGAATCTGAACATATAATGAGACCATCTTAGGAGGCCCTCCTCGAGTTGCCTTCTGAGGTGAGGCAGTGCTGACAGGAAAAAGAGTCTTCTTTTACAGTGGTGGTACCTCACTTGTTCATTTTTTTCTCTGGGGAAGCTAACAAGACATCTACTCAGATTTTTTTTTAGGCACCAGGCACCAGGGAAGGACCTTACCCCTGCCCCAAAGCCTTTTCACTCTCTAGTTTTCCTGTAATGTCTTGTTATGCTTTTGTATGTAATTAAAAAGAAAACTCATATTTTATTTGTAAGCTGACTTGATTTTTTATTTATTTATTGAAGGATGGCATATAGATTTTTTAAAAAATAGGTTGTTACAGAGGTGGAGGGGAAAATTTGAAACGGGGCTGTCATTTCTAGTGAAAACCTCACGTTACACATATTTCTCCTCTTACATTGGCATTCCAGCCCTAAAAGTCTCATTAATTCCAGAATCACCTTGGCTTCAGCACTGGTTGCTATTTGTTCTTGATGATAAGAGGCACTGAAAAAGGTTTTGCTCAGAAGGAACCATCTTCACAGCCATTGCCAACAACTCAGCGTTGCAGAAGAGAGTGTTCAGCTGCATGAAGACTGAACACAGGAAGAGAGAATACATGATGTCCATTATCTGACTCCTTTTCTCAATGAGAAACAAGCCATTCCACAGGAGTTTTCCCGAGTGTTGCATTGTGGTGCAGTCCAGTGACCAAAGGCAAAGTCAGGCTTTTCTCTAGCATTCGTTAGTTTACAGAAGCAGGATTATTAAATAAAGATGATTGCCAGAAAAGTAACAAAGGCTGCTAGAATATAATATACAATATCAGGGTTTTTGTATTTCAAGGTGATGCCTGTTCAGTAGGGAAACTATGGGTTCAAATCCAGTCACGATCAATGAAGGTGAAGGCTACCAGTCTGAGGCTTGCCGGTGGCCCATATAAAACAGAAAGGATATGTAAAAATAGGAGGGTTTCGTGTGTGTAGATGTTGCCTTGCATCACAATTGGCACTGTCTTCAGCAAGAACAATTCCAGCTGTCACCCTGCTAACATATGACTGCTAACAGCCCCTCTCTTTTAAACATCTGACTCTGGCTCCTCTCATCTTGGCATCAGAGCTGCTCCTGCTCCTAATTATTTGTTTAGGTTTATACTATGATGATAGGTCTTGAATTTTGTTTTCTAGCCTTTGCCCAGAGATAGATACCTTTTTGCTTTAGTCTCTAAAGCCAAATTTGGTTTCATTCACTTTCTCCAATCTTCCGTTCAGTTCTCCGTATATGATTTATTTATTTTTTGAAGTCCTTATAACATACATGCTGGTATGCAATTCTGCCCAATATACAAATTTTTGCACAGCAATTTCCACTAAAATAAATTTATTCAGTTCACAACATTTATGTACCACTTGACTGTAATATAATCTCAAAGAGGTTTATAAAACAGTGTACTGTGTATGTTATTTTCATTATTTTATTATTATTTTTATGGACATCTTACCCCATTATATGCATTTTTGCACACATGACTTGGCTAAACAACTGCATTGCAAAATTCAGAGACGTGACAATTTTGAAGGATGACTGTGTTTCAGTTCTTGTATTGCTTCAGAAAGTGTGAATTAGTTATGTTTACCTTTAAATACGAACTGGATTGAATTTTTCCTCCATCATTAGGCTAGCAGCTGCTCCTATCAAGCAAGAGCAGTTACAAAACAAAATTACTTGCGGCAATATATATATTACAGGAAGTGTGTGTGTGTGTCTCTCTCTGTGTGTGTAATTATATAATTATACTATCTCTAGACCAGTACTGTTTATATCAGCCTTTCTCAACTCTGGGTCCCCAGATGTTGTTGGGCTGCAACTCCCATCATCCCTGACCGCTGATCATACTCATCATCAGGGATGGTGAGAGTTGCAGTCCAATAACAGCTGGGGACCCAGAGTTGTGAAAGGCTGATCTGAAGCCTCTACTTCCAGGTCTCAGGCAGGGTTTGTTTTACATTACCCTTTGATGGAGATGCCTTGGATTAGACCAGCAACCTTCTACATACAGTTATTTTGGCACAAATGCCTCTTCCCTTCCCTGGCAGGAAAAACTCAACAATGAATACCTTGAATAATTAACAATTTGCAGCCTTTCCATGACCTCCACCTCCAAAAATCAGTTACCTAAACCATCTACCTTGCTCCACTTAGTGGTAGGATTGGCCCTACCATAGTCATGTTTAAAAGAAAGTTTGGGGGGTTAAGTATCACATTAAAAGAAAAAGAGACACTGTTCATTCTCAGCTGCATATTACTGAGAGTTTACTAGCTACTGATTGTGTGTCCTTAGAGAAATGTATCTTGTGCTGCACAGCTTCAAAGAGATTTAAAAGTAAATGTTATTTTTTAATATTTAGCTTAATCTTCTGTGGTTTTCCCTGCAGAATCTGTGTGTTCCTCCCTTGCAATTAAAAGATAGCATACTGTGCTTCCCCACCACCATAAAAATATCTTAAAGACTTTTCATATTATCAACAAACATTTCTAGCCATTTCTACACCTGCCCTTAGTGGCTGGGGCAACACAGCCAGATGGGAAGGGTACAAGTAATAAATTATCGTTATCATTATCATTATATTATTATTATATTTATAGTACAATACAAATTAGCTTCCTGTGCAGCTACTGGGTTTAAGTGATTTTCTAATTAGGGACTGACCCTGGGCAGAAGAAAACTTGTAGCAGTCACCCAGACTATCAATGATCATCTGCAGAAAGTGGGAAGAAAAATGGAACTTGCAAGCCCTGAAGAAATATAATCCATTGGTAAGGGCTAATATGGACAATGCATGTACACCACTTGGACTACATTAACACTTGATGATTCATAGCTGAATAGGTGTGGCTGCCTTCATTAAAAACAACAACACAGCATTTGAGAGTTCTTTCTGATGTGTGATGGGTCATGAACAAATGCAAACCATTCCCTTCTCCTCTTATCGCCAAACTCCTGGAGTGTGTGCTGCTTATTCCCACCATCTTTACTTACTTCTTTATCCTTGAACCCTTCTAATCTGGCATCCTATCTTTCAGCACTCTGCTAAAACTAACCTTGCCAAAGTCACCAACAATTGCCTCACTGCCGAATCCATAAGCCTCTGCTTAGTTGATCACTTTGTTTTGCTGGACTATATATATATTGCCCTGGGCTTCTTGTGAGTCCGTCCTGTTATTTTCTTCCTACCTGTTTAATCACTCAGTTCCACATGGGAAGCTTTTACTTAACTCTTACAGATGGGATGCCTCAGGGTTCGGTTCTTGGCTGCCTGCTGTGCTTTCTCTATACGATGTCCCTGGGAGACTTCATTGTGTCCATGGCTTTCAGTACCACCTAAATGCTGGTGGTACTGCGTGGCAGTATATTTCTTGGGGTTAATTCCTTAAATTCAACAATTTCCATCCCAAAAAAATCCCAAGAAAATCTTAACAAGTTTGGTTGGCCCTCACACATGTTCACTTCATCAAATCTGGCCCTCTTTGAAAAAAAGTTTGGACACCCCTAAGATGGTTCATATTCATTTAACATACAGTATGTCATCTGAACTTCCCATCTTCCTTCCCATCTCTTCATTTACTCTCCTTATCCACTAGCAGCTTCACCATTCACCCTGATCAGAAGGCTTAGCCTTGTGTCATGGCTCCATTCTTGAGCATCGCTGAAGCTGGGAGATGGAGGAGGAGTTGGCCGATGCTTTGTCCACCATATCACTGTGTGAAGAACACAGCCAGTTACTGAATGTGTGGTTGACCACTGTGAACTTGCAGAGCCTGAACTCAGACTCCCACAAGTGGTTTTCCCTGAGCCCAGTTCCTTTGAAGCATCAAGGTCCACAACAGCTGCCAAATAAAGGAGGGAGCATACCAGCCAAGAAGCCACAGAGGCCTAAAAGAATTCACATTCAGGCCAGAGTGTGTGTATGAAGCCACATCCCAGAGACGAGTAGTAATTTCAACTGGAAGGAGTTATAAGGCATCAGTTAGCTGTTGTGCACATGTCCTGTTTGCAGACTACTCACATGCATCTGGTTGGCCACTGTGAGAACAGGATGTTGACTCGGATGGGCCATGATCCAGATTCAACAGGCTTTTCTTGTTCCAAAAGATCTCAAATCTGTTCCAAGGTACAATTCAAGGTGCTGGTTTTAACTTGTGAAACTTTCTACAAATTGGAACCAGAGATGTCAATGATAAGGAAAGGAAGGTGATAAACACAGGACACCAGGATATGGTTAAATTGTTCTACATGTGACCAAGGGGAAGAATGGAACTGGGCTTCCATTTTCAGTCAGAGCTACTTATAACAGAGGCAACCAACATTTTTGGACTGGTAGGCACATTTACAAACCAACAAAATTATCATGGGTTATGTTATATACTGAGGTTCTCACCCTGGGCCAGCAGGGGGATACTGTAGATAGTTTTCACTCAGGTCCACATATGCAAATAAGGGATTGAAAGTGACGTTCAGTGATTGGATAGTTACAGAAAATTGTTACAGTTGAACTGTAGTGGAGCTATTTATAAGCAGGCTGGCTGAACCCTTCAGTTCAGTTTTGTTCTGGCCTGCGAATAAACAAGAGCTGTTTGAAGAATCGCTGTGTCATCTGATATGTTCACCCACAACTTAACAGGTTACACACACCCTAATAAGGATACACCATAACATTTTCTATTGGCTGCAGTATAATGTCTATGTCAAGCCTTCTTTCTAATTTCTGTGAGAGGAGGGGCAAGAGATTCTGTGGCCCACAAGGGGCTGCACATTGGCAGCCCTGACTTGTCACATGCAGGTCCACCCAAATTCTGATGCTGGAGGCAAAGTAAAGTATCAAATTTCATCCAATAAGCAAGTTGGTTTGCTACGCATTCTGGGATAAAGGGCATTCCCTTCCTTCTTTCCCTGTCAGTGGCTGTGTGTTTTTCCATTAAGCTCATAATCGGCAGCCTTGGGTGGCTTTCCCCATATTTCTGCATGCTCACATAATTCATAGAACAAAAAAACTGAAATAAAAAGCTGTGGAGGCACGGCCGACATAACTCCCACGTGAGCAAAAACCAAACAAACACAAAAACAGCTGGCTCCATTCATGGAATGAATTGTATAGAGACAAGGCCCTGTTGAAGATGGCCAAACAAAAGAACTATTATCTTGCTGGAAACTGTAAGGCTACTTGGTCAACAAGTCAGTTCATTAATTTACACATTAGTTGAAGGGCCACTGCAAAGACAGCAACGCTTGAAAAATTGGAACAAGGAGTCGTTTAAAAGGGCCACACTGACAGCACAACCATAAACACAACTACCCCAAATCAGGAGGTGTTTGGAGAAGCTGAAAAGGTGGGAAAGTTATAACTAAGGAAAGGACATACTTCCCCCCACTTCAAAAAAGGCAGTATCGTTTACAAGTAATAATTAAAAACAAAATAATAATAATAATAATAATAATAATAATAATAATAATAATAATAATAATATAAAATCCTCAACAAATGTGTCTAATCCTCTTCTAAAGCCATCCAAGTTGGCAGCCACCACAACATCTTAAATGAGCAAACTCCATTGTTTAACTATGCGCTGTATGAACAAGTACTGGTGCTATTTGCATATTTTTAAAAACTGCATATCAAATGCAAAGATGCATTTAATGCCACATCTGCTTTGGTCATGAACAGTCCTTGGACCAGACACACTACTTCATTTGGAGGAGAGAGAACCCCGCTTTCCTTTTATTTTAAGCATATTTTGTAGAATCCATTATTAAAATTTGGCGTATTCCATACAATGTGTTCCTGCCTAAAAATGAGGTACAGAAATACTTCATTTTAGAGCAGAAAAGCACAATTTAGATAAAGATATTTCTAGCATTTGAAGTGATCTTGCTATAGAAGTTGCTGTCATGTTACCAGAAAGATTATGGGTGGGTGGGTAGAATAAGACAAGAAGATGATGTATGGGTGGGGAAGAGTATAAATGGAAGCCTTTTCAGAATTAGAAAATAATGACGGAAGGAAGGAAAAGCATAAGAGTTATATTTGGAATTCATGCAGCCGCTTGGGGAAAGGGTATTAAGAAGGCTTTAAAAGGATTCTTATCAACATTTTCTTCAGAAATTAAAGTACTGGATAATTTAGTCATCTTTAATTTTTCAATTTGAAATCGTATGGCAGAGAGCAGACTACTGTGTGTACTAGCCAGTAAATTCGCAGCTAAGTCACATCAAAGAATGAATGTTGCTGCAGGGAGTAGGAATGAAACAGCAGTGGAATTCCTATAGCTGAGTTGGAAATCTTAAACATGTATTCATTTATTTATCTGGCAAATTGCATGGTGGCAAAAAGAAAACCTACCCCAATAGATTGTGAAAGCATGAATAATTTCCCCCCAAGATTTTTAGTTTGAGGGTATTCGCTTAACTTTTGTCAGCTGAGCAAGAAGGACCTAGTTAATAAATATACAAAATCCTGTAAAGGCTATGCATCAAATCAATTTCTGTTTAAATTCAGCACTTTTTTTCTGGAAAAAGGGTGAGGGAACTCACCACGAATGTTTGTTTGTTGTGGGCCCAGTCACAGTGCCACCATGCCGCCCCTGACCCCCATGAGGGTGTGGCTAAAGGTAAAATGTGATTAATAAAGTCAAGCAGGCAATGATCTGGATTAAAAATGGCCACAACTATATTGATTATAAATATAGATGGATTTTTGGCTCAGGCATTGAGGGTATATCTGTTCCCGCCCCCCACCCCTAAATAAAATATTATTATTTAATTTTTAAAAGGTAAGGGCCTCAGTTCCCCTGAGTTCCTTCTCAGAAAAAACCCCTGCTTAGATTGTTGTCTAGGCATATAATGATGGAGTTGTATGTTAACTTGTACTAAGATCATGCCCAGATCCTCCAAATATCCCTATTTTCCAGGGACCTCCCTGATTTAGAGAAATTGTCCCAGTTTCTGATTTGATCCTGGAATGTTCCTGTTTTCCTTAGGATGTCCCTGTTTTCATTGGAGAAATGTTGGAGGGTATGGAGTTATCCGACCTCTGAGCTGTCTGAAGGCAATCCTGTAGAGGGAAACTTGTTTAATGTTCAATATTTTACTATGTTTTTAGATATGTTGGAAGCTGCCCAGAGTGGCTGGGGCAACCCAGTAAGATTTGAGGGGTATAAATACAGTGGAAGCTCAGGTTGCGAACGTGATCCGTGCGGGAGCCACGTTTGCAACCTGCAACATCCACAACACACAGCCCCGTGTCTGCGCATGCGCAGGTTGCGATTTGGCGCTTCTGCACATGCGCAAAGCGCAATTTAGTGCTTATGCACATGAGCGAGTGCCAAAACCCGGAAGTAACCCATTCTGGTACTTCCAACTTTGGGCGCATCCATAACCCGAAAACTCGCAACCTGAAGCGTCTGTAAACTGAGGTATGACTGTAGTAAAATTATCATTATGGAATGGGACATCCTTATTTTCATCAGAGAAATGTTGGAGGGTATGCACGCCTGCTACATCAGCTGTGATCTGTGGCAGCACTTGCTTATAAGTTCCCGGGGTGGGAGTGTCTTCAACAAGCCGCAGATGTCTCCAGTCATCTCCTCCAGGTTCTGCCAGGCTTGTAGCTGAGGCCAAAACCCCTTGCACTCACACCTCAAGGGACTTATGAGGTTTAAATAGCCACATAGGCACTAGAAGAGCATTGCTGAGTCAGCGTTGCTGGATCAGACCAAAGGCCCAGCTAGGGCAGCACTCTGTTCCTGCATACAGCACCTGGCACACAGAGGCACAGTGTCTCCAGTAGTGTCAAGCTCAAAGGAGGGGCCTTGATCTCATACAGGGCAGAGACTTTATCAGCAATGATCCAGGACTATTTTTAAAACCAGGCTTTTTGCTCCTTTTGTAATTTAATTATGTATCAAAGAAGAAATAAAAGTAAAAACTGCAGGCTGAATTTAGGAGTGCTCATTTTTTTATTGACAGTAAAAAGGCAGACAAAGGCAGATACTGCTTGCATTTTCTATAAATGTCTCTTCAGGTTTATTTTTATGGGCCACATTTTATTAGTATTAATAATTATTTTCTTAAAAAAACTCATTAAAGGTATTAATAGCTGTGTTAATAAATGGCTGGTTATTGCTACAGATACTTAGAGAGGCATCTGGGGCAATAAAAATGTTTGTAACAGTTGCTCATAACTACCTGTCTCCAGCTGATGTACTTGAGTCCCCATAAACATATGCAGCTAATTTCTATAATAAACTCGTAACGTTGGAGAGACACTCATTGGCCATTAAAAGCAACTCACATTAAAAGCGAAGGATGACCCGTTTTACAGAACATTTATTCAAGAGGCTTCCATATTAAAGCAGACTTTAATTGCGCCACATATTGTAGTTACCTTAGAGTTTGTTAGAAACCAAGACACTTCCAATTCTTTAAGCTTTCACCAGGACAGATGAGCAAATATAGCCTTCACCACAGAGCCTTTCTTACTGACACAGGAAGCACAGAAAATTCCTAGGCTGTATGCCATAGTTTCAAACTGGGAAGTTTCATCAATATATTTGATAACATTTTGCAGCAGCCATATTATCTCATAAATTTTCCACTAGGGAAGCTTCCTCCAACATGGTGCTCTCTAGATCTCTTTGGACTTGAGTTTGTGGACAGGCTTGTGCTGGCTGGGGCTGATGGGAGTTGTAGTCTGGAAGGCAGAAAAATGTGCTAGGTAAGATAACCACAAGCAGAATTATGGTAGTGAGAGTTCATTATGTTGGAGATAGGAACATTTTTTCAAATCCGAAGGGAAATGTTAGCCCCGTTCAGTTGTGTAAAGCATGTTCCATGAATGCAGGAGACCATCGTATATTCAGCAAATGCATAAAGAAGATATTTAGTTACAGATTTGGGGTAACAGAGTTTGGGTGTGTAAGGGCACCCATAACTGCTAAAGTTGGTGAATGTTATAAATTAATAAACGGTAGAATTTTGATAATATTTGGAGTGTGGAAGGGAAGATGCCAGGCCAGTGAAAAATACACATGGGATACAAGTTGTTAAGAATGACAAAGGATTTTTAAAAGTGACATTAACTAGTGCGGAACAAGTGTTTTCTGTTTTTGAAGGGAAAGTGGTTGGGTGATCGTATTTAAATTGGCTGGCGCCTGGAGATGGGAAGAAGCCCTTAGGTCAGTGTTGGCTGTTGTATGTAGGTGTTAGTAGGCAGGGTCAGGATAATAGTGATCGTCAAATACACTTAGTATCTTAAAATAGAAACAGCGGGATTAGCACAGTAGCTTGTTATTCCGGTTTAGCTCAGTAACCCAAACTCTCTTGCTGGCGGATGAAATGTAAAGCATCTCCTGTCGTTAGCATTAGCCTTATATGCCCAGCACTCCTGCAAGAGTTAAAAATAACCCAGACCATTGTGATATGGGGGAGAGAGGTTTCATTCATTTTTGTTCTATGTCTAAGCAGCTTTCACTCAGGCCAGTTCATAGCATAGGGCAGTTCAGTGGTAGTATCTCTCCAACCAAAATGGGATTAGTACATGGCAAAAAAAGGCAGAATGTTATTGTGTCTTTCATTAGGTGGTGCGCAGTTGTGGGAATGGCATTCCATTCAGGCTCTTGTATGCCGCTGGCTAGATTTTTAGAACATTCCTTTGCAAATATAGTGCTTTTCAGGGTCATGAGGCTTGTGACTGAGAACCCACTGCCATTTGCTTTTTAAAATGGGAATAGGACATAGTGTAGGAGTCAACTCCAGGGGGCTGTGGGTGCTTGGGCACCCACAATAAGATAATTGTGGGGGTCAGATACCCACAAATTCAATGAAAAAAAGTCAGCAGGAGAGAAGCAGTTCAGCTCTGTCCTCCACAGCCAGCGAGCAAGGCATCCTTTTCTAGAGGGTAGGGCTTGG